>NC_086321.1:117168281-117830781 GCF_036172605.1 Pelobates fuscus
GGTTTCGTCACAGAATTTTCATTTTAGTGCATCCCTTAATTTATTATTATTATTGCCATTTATATAGCGCCAACAGATTCCATAGCGCTTTACAATATTATGAGAGGGGGGATTTAACTATAAATAGGACAATTGCAAGAAAACTTACAGGAACGATAGGTTGAAGAGGACCCTGCTCAAACGAGCTTACAGTAAGTTTGCTTAATATAGTTGTTTCATATTAGCAGTGCTTAAGGAAAGGACAACAGGGTGCTACAGGAATTAAACAATGTAATTTAATGTAAACTCACCATTTATGTAAGTTATTTTCAAAATGTAGTTTCAAAAAGAGCACATCCATATCTAATCAAGTTATTTGAAAGGGCTTTTTACGCTGTAGGCTGTATAACAGTTGATCTAAGTAATTTGGAAGTAGTGCCTGGCTCCCTGGCTCCCTGGCTCCCTGGCTCCCTGGCTCCCTGGCTCCCTGGCTCTGTCCCTTCTGGTCACAGGGTTATTACTAAAGAGAGAACTGTCAGAAATTCAAAGTAAATTTCAAATGAAAGGCCATACTAGTTGAAGTGGAAGGATGCTTGAATTGGAGAATTTTTCTAACTTGGCTATTTCAGCCTTAAATGTGAAATTCTCTTTGATGTCGTGAGTTATTCCTGTGAGAGTTAAACAATTTTCGAGCAGTTTAACAGAAAATAAAAGCCCATGACCACCCATAGTCCAGCCTGAGTGAATGGCTAAGATGTTACACACTTGCTTCTTGCCACATCAATTCATAGCAGAAATGACACTGGAATAGGCCGAAAACTTTCAGCTAACACTCTCAGCCAATGACCTCTGCCCATTACTGCTCAGACAGCACAGGGGGCAGGGGTTAGGCATTAAAGGAATACCAAAATGTGTAATGTGTATTCCTAATTCCATAGCGTCCTACTCACTGTTTAGGTGACCGGCCACCCCTGTAACTAGTAAAAAGTTAACTTACCTTTTCGCCTGATGTCCAGCTTCCATGGCTGAGATATTTAAGATTGATGATCATAGCCTATCCAAGGCTTTTCCATTGAAAAGCATTGCGAGACTAGTGCACGTGTGCCACAAAAGACTGTTCTGTGCCAATCCGTCTCTTTGAGACCATCTGATTAGAATAGCCGAGTTTTACGCAGCTATTTCGGAAGTGACGCTAGTAGCTATCAGAGTGACAGCCACTAGAGGCACTTAAACCTTGCAACATCCTGCAGAATGGCAATATTAAAACCGGGGAACATCCCACCCGAACCACATCATTGAGATAACGTGGTCTGTGTGACTATAATGTCTCTTTTTAAACATTAAAAAACATTTCAACGCTAAATGGAAAAATGGGTAATGGGGACTCCAAACGCTAAATGTACTTCACTGAGATGAAGCAGCTACAGGGCCTAGAGTGTCCATTTAACCATTTTTTTTATGGTCTACTTTTAAATGTAAACACATAAAGCATACAGTACTAATAATTATTATATGGTTTGTTAAATGCAAAGTAAATATCAGAATCTTAGTAACCAGATTTAAATGTGATTTCCTTCCCCCTCCTTTTGTGCGTAGCACAGCATTCACTAGTCAGCCATATCACTACTGGCCTCTCATTCCACTCTCCTCACACAACAACAATAAGCTTTATGACGCTCTCAACAGCACTTTATGGCTCCCATCATATACAACAGCCAACAGTTGTCCTTATAATACCCCCAATTACATAAGCCACCACTCTGCAATTTTACAATGTCCCTTGCTCTTCCCACATCCTCTATATAAGTACTAAATGTATATGCATTCACTCTGTTCTTACAGCGCATGATAGTAGGGCTTACCACTGTAGTAGCGCCAAAAACAGAAACAATGCAACACTAAAAGAATGAATGTATAGTTACATCTTGAGCTGTCACTGACTAGCTGACAGGCAGACAGACTGGTATCTGGGTACTGGTTCTTAAGTCGTGGTCCATCATATATACATATTTAACATATTTAGGTTTAAGAATGTTTTGGCTTGGTTGGACTCTGTAAAGCATTGCTTGTGTTCAGTCCCTTTGTGCCAATTGTTTGCTGCCCTCCCTCTAATCTCATCTGAAACTTTTTAATGCAAAATTAGTAACTTAAACAAGCCATTTAAAAGGCTTTTCATCCTGCCGAGCTGAGAGATAACGTCAGGACTAAGCAAAGTAAAGTAGCATTTTATTCTTCCTGCAGCTTTTCATAAAACGTATATGCTCATACAGTTTATATAAACTCTTTTGTAACCCTTTATGTGCTGAGGAACGTAAGGGATTTGCCAAATGTTTCTTCTTTCAGTTAGCAGAGCAAGTCTGTAAGTAAAAAAACATTTAGTAAAAGCGATTTATATTCATGTATAAAAGCATTCTTTATTAGAATTTTTTATAAATCATATTTGCTTTTTATTTGTGTACCAAATGTGACATTTTAGACATGGACAATTTTGTGTGACCATCGTCATTTTTGTTCTGAATGGCATTTGATTTCTGTTAACTAACTTTTCTCTAGATTCTCTGATAATATATCGCTTGTTTTTAGATGTATTGCGCATTGAGTTGGGTTCATGATTAGGAGGTCAGTACTGGAAGCAAATAATTTAATTTACATAAAAAGCCTTTGCTGTGCCTTTACCAGAAAACCATTTTGATATCAGTGTTAATTTATTATTCAGTCAATAAAAAGCTAGTGAGAACTACTTTTATTGGATTTTAACATATATTTCAAAGAAGATTATTTCTCTTAAAGTGTTAAAGTATAGAAACCACATTCTAACCAACATAAAAATAATCTTCTCAATCATTTTAGATCTTTCACAATGACTGCAAAAATGTGATATATTGAGTGCTACAAGAGACAATTACCTAGTGCCAGCATGTTAAATACTGCAATAAAGGGCATTTTAAGAGATAATTTGACAGACAAATCAATACTATTGGCTCTGAGTTCTGCTCGCAAGCTTTCCATATTGAAAGCATAAAGATTGCATGTGTTTTGTGATATTACTTCATATATATTTCCCAGGAAATCTCAGTAATACCAGTTTTGATCCTTTGGATTGCGTGTGCGTTCATGCTTGTACCTTATTCCCTTTATCAAGTTGATGGCTCTTTTCTACTGAAACTATCACAAAATATATTTACACATTTCACATTTGCCTAAGAGTTCTATCACATATCCAGGAAATCTCACTTTGTGGATTTTATCTGCAAGCTTTAGTTTAATCTATAGCATATATAAACACACACATGGATAATACATAATCTTGAATATTTCTTTGGAGTGATGGTTGAATGATTTACAGATACGAGGGGTTGCTGTCATCTGAATAAGGTGCAGTAAAGCTTTAATGTTCCACAATGTCTTGTTGTGTCATCTGGCCAGTTGGGAATAATCAGAGTTGCAGTTATACAGCAACCACTGGATGATAAGTCTCTAAAATAATATTTGTGACTGGTAATGTCACCAGACGCAAGCAAGAGGGCCGTTGACCAGTTCCATGGGGAAATGGTTTCCAACCTGACAAAAATCTAAGACTTATAAGCTGTTACAGTAGTTACAGTAGTTTATATTATTGGTTCCTTTGATCTATTGATCTATTGCACTTAAATCTGTTGTGTTGCTTAGAGCTACTACTGTATTTACGTTAATCTAATACGCCATCGAATCTAATGCGCGCCTCAATTTTTGAAACCTTGAAGGTGAAAAATGTTTTTGCTGGCGAATGTAATGCACATTTATACAAGGATAATACAACATTGTGCTACTATGAAAGTGTTTATTGCTGTATACCATAGCATTGATGGTAATTACATTTTAGTGTTACATGTTCTATACTTTCTTATGCTCTGTTTCAGGAACAAAATTTGCCTGTGTGAATTCGCCAGAATGAAATTTGCCTGTGTGAATTCGACTGTGTTAGTTCTGTCTGAGTGAGTTTGTCTGTTTGAATTCACCAGTTTTAATTTGCTGGAACGAAATTCGCTGGTGTGAAATTCATCAGAAGATTTCGAATTTTGCCCCGAATGTAATGCGCCTTCAAATCTAATGCGCATTTACATTTTGGAAACGTTATTTTCCAAAGAAAGGTGCGCATTAGATTTGAGTGAATAAGGACATTTATCTAAAATGTTTGATATGCAGTTGTACACACATTTGTATTTAAGTATAAATGCAATCTATGTTGTGGTACTCCAAAGCTACTGTAGTATTTGATGGGTAGTAGCATACCAGCAATCAGAATATGCATAATAAAACGTGACATGCTTAGGAATAGAAATGCTTAAATACAGCATATTTTGACCTTTGCTTGAAAAGTGTGTGTGTATATAGATATATATGTATGATTTGTGGTTTTATGGATATTTGTGTGTGAGTATGCATATGTACAATACATGTGTAAGCCTATATGTTTGGAGATATATATCAATATTCATAATTGTACATTGCAATTTTCCATAGATGTAGACCACATTTTGTCAAAACGTGTGTTTAAAAAAACAATGTTTTCTGTTTGCGGGAGTTAAAAATGGGACTTAAGTACAGACTGCAGTTTTCTGGATTGATGGGAGAAGAAAGGCCCTCCTTTGTAACCCAGACAGTGTTCTCCACCTCTTGGGCGTCTGGTTTCCTACTTTTTTAACATGAGCTGCCAGCCTTAAATATTGCGTTTTACTTTCCCCTATGTGAGGATGTGCCAACCACCTACGCAGGCTTAGGAAACTGTATATTCACTTACCTCAGCCTCTCCTGTACTTTTATATGATTAGGTACTGCATTTAAACATGAAGTAAGTAATTCCAAAAATGAAAGCAGGAGATATTTATGTTTCTGGGCATTTATAGATGTCTGACAATATGTCCTTGTACTTAATGTAGATTGTAGCTGAATCTCTGCACATGTAGTAAGGTCTGTTGTGATATCCTAGTCGGATGATATAAAAACTTTAAAGGAACACTATAGGGTCAGGAACACAAACATGTATGTATACCCTATAGTGCAAAACCAACTATTTGGGTGGCTTGCCCCCTTAAAAGTTAATAAAACTCACCTTATTTCCAGCGCTGCGCGGGTCTGCCGTTGCTGGCCTGCCCCCTTGGTGACATCATCAGAATTGCCAATGTTTAGCCAATCAAATCCAATGCCAATCCAATGCTTTCCCATGGGGAAAGCATTGGATTGGCTAAAATTGGCAAGGGGGCGGGGCCAAATGCCATTTTGTCCAATCAGCACCTCCTGATGGCGTCGGCAGCCAACGTGAAACAGCAGAACTTGTGTTCAAGAGTTGAAGTAGTACAGGTGAGGTCTACAGGTGAGGTCTAAGCTCAAAGTGGTGGAGGTATTTGTGGACTGTGATAACCCCCGCCGGTTCAAGGTTACTGACAATATTGGTAGAATTGAGTCCACACTAAGGTTGGGTTGCTCCCTTGCAGATAATAGTAGGTTCAGTACCGAAACGTCACAAAATGGGGGATTCTGTGTTCAATTTGATTAGCTAAGGAGCAACATGCATTCTGCTCAGACAGCGGTCAAACCATGCTTTCTGAACTTTTGTTTTCAGAAGCATTTCGAGGGTAAAGTACATGGAACATAATTAATGCAAATAATTTAACCCCGTGAGGAATTAGCTGTTACCTACATGCAAGTAATTTAGCCCATATTTTCTACAAACAGGATTATTTACTAAAGTCAAATTTTAGACCAGAGCAGCTAAACTGAAAACAGAGCAGACTTAGAGAATTTTTCCTGTTCACCTATTTTTAACTTAATTTTGAAATTCACCTTGAATTCTTACTTAATGAATAAACCTGTAATTTATGCTGTGCTATTTTTATGTGACAGGTATAGTTGAATAAGATATTTTATTTAAAAAAAAAAGGAAACCAAAATTCCGTGCATCTGATCTGGCCAGCTCAGTATTCAAGTTCACACAGTAGTTCTCCTGAAGACACTAAAACAACATGTCTCTTTCTCTGTCTCTCTTTTTGATTGCATAGATCTATCCCCCACCAGCCGTCACTGTGTCTCAGGTTGCAGAGCTTCCTCCACTTGTTCTGTCGGTTCAGAGATCAGAGGTTCCTGCATGTTGGATCTGGCAGCGCCAGGGGCCAATTTCTATCTGTGTGACAGCGTTTTTAATTTAACAGCGCTGCCTTTGATGTTCTTCAAATATTTATAGGCAAGTTTAGATGACTCCAGTGGGGATTATGTGTTTGTGTGTGTGTGTGTGTGTGTGTATATATATATATATATATATATATATATATATATATATATATATATATATGTGTGTGTGTGTGTGTGTATGAATATTAATGTATTACTATATATATATATATATATATATATATATATATATAATATTTATATGTACACACATAATATTTCAAAGACAAGCTTTCAAGAGTTTGTCTTTGAAATATTATGTTAGTCCAATAAAAAAGGTATCATTGCATACTGCAATACTCTGGTATTTTGGCATTATGTATATATACATACATACATGTCAATACAATGTTAAACAAATATCTGCACACTAGTCAAGCCATAAGACTTGCTTTTCCCACAGAAATCAAAAATTTGCAGTGATGTTACTACCGCAAAGGATTCTGGGCGGCATATACACTGCCTGCCCCCCCAAAAAGTCGCCACCAAAAAAAAGGTCACACACTCTAATATTTCGTTGGACCGCCTTTAGCTTTGATTACGGCAAGCATTCGCTGTGGCATTGTTTCGATAAGCTTCTGCAATGTCACAAGATTTATTTCCATCCAGTGTTGCATTAATGTTTCACCAAGATCTTGTATTGATGATGAGAGAGTTGGACCACTGCGCAAAGCCTTCTCCAGCACATCCCAAAAATTCTCAATGGGGTTAAGGTCTGGACTCTGTAGTGGCCAGTCCATGTGTGAAAATGTCTCATGCTCCCTGAACCACTCTTTCACAATTGGAGCCCGATGAATCCTGGCATTGTCATCTTGGAATATGCCCGTGCCATCAGGGAAGAAAAAATCCATTGATGGAATAACCTGGTCATTCAGTATAATCAGGTAGTCAGCTGACCTCATTCTTTGGGCACATAATGTTGTTGAACCTAGATATGACCAACTGCAGCAACCCCAGATCATAGCACTGCCCCCACAGGCTTGTACAGTAAGCACTAGGCATGATTGGTGCATCACTTCATCTGCCTCTCTTCTTACCCTGATGTGCCCACCACTCTGGTACAGGGTAAATCTGGACTCATCAGACCACATGACCTTCTTCCATTGCTCCAGAGTCCAATCTTTATGCTCCCTAGCAAATTGAAGCCTTTTTTTTTTTCCCAATTAGCCTTCAGTCCCAATCCCATGAGTTCCCTTCGCATTGTGTGTGTGGAAATGCTCTTACTTTCACTATTAAACATAGCCCTGAGTTCTACTGTTGTTTTTCTACAATATGATTTCACCAAACGTTAAGTGATCGCCGAGCTTAATCAATCGGGATTTTTTTCTGACCACTTTTCTTCCTCAAAGACGATGGTTCCCCACTATCCTTCAAGCTTTTAATAATTTGTTGGACAGTTCTTAACCCAACCCAACATCTTTTCCACAACCACTGGATGTGTCTTTCGACATGGTTGTTTAAGAAATGAGAAGCTACTCATTGCATCATTTGGGGTTAAATAACTTATTGCCAGCTGAAAGATAATCGCCCATGCAGTAACTATCCAATAGGAGGCTCTTACCTATTTGTTTAGTTAAATCCAGGTGGCGATTTTTTTATTTATTTTTGCCAGTCAGTGTGTATGTATGTGTGTATATGTATGTATGTGTGTATATGTATGTATGTGTGTATATGTATGTATGTGTGTGTGTGTATATATATATATATCAATATATGTGTGTGTTTGTAAGCACATGTATATGTACATACAAACAGATATCTAATGTTAGATGTGTTTATATATTCTTATTTTTAACAAATGGACCGCTCTTAAGGGAACTTTATGTTGTATGGAAATCAAACTTATATTGGTTGCGCTATTGTGTTTTACCCCCCCTCCTTTGCTGAGATTATAAATCGTGATATTCTCAGCCAATCCAACGGTTCCCCAGTGACAATGCTTTTTCTCCAAAAAAACAGGGTTTACACGGCTGTGCCTTTTAAACCGTTTTAACTTCCTACTTGGGGTCTCTTGTAGTAGAATGGTGCATGGAGTGTTCCTTTAAGGAGACACTGGCAAATCAATTTATTATCCTACGCCTCAGCAGAATGAAAGTTTCCCCCAAAAGTAATTATATATCTTTTAGTAAACGTGTTTCCTTTCTAATTTGCAAGTTTTGTTAAGAGTATCTGTTGCCTTTGTTAAAGAGGAAATGTATTTGCCTCAATTTTAGAACAACGTAGTGGTTAACTAATTAGCTACTGGTTGTGCTAGACGTTTTTTTTAAATTCTTTATAGTTTTATGTTATTTTCATTGACATAATTTAAGGACAAAGTATGTAAATTGAATTAACTCTTCCAGTGTCATAAGTATGGTGCATGCACACCTACAGTGCTGCTGGAGAGAATGCTGAGCACACGCATGGCGTCATTGAGCAGCAAAGTTACCACAATATGGAATAGCAGCAGAGGTGAGGTTTTTTTGTATTCCCTATTTCTGCTTCTTTATTCATCCAAGACATCCCTGAAATTTACTGGGGCAAAATAACAAGAAACTGGCCCTTAAATGGGTCAGATGTTTCATCTCTAAGGCTTTTAAAGAGGAAATATACTTGATAAAAGTATTTTGTCCTGACTAAAAAGTGGAGTTTTTTTGTTGGTTGGATTTTACCACTAATTGGCACTAAAGTGATTGAGCTCTACACCAACAGAGTGGTGGGGGCATGATATTCCCTACATTTTTATGTCATGTCTTGTCCTCTCTACTCATGAACAGAATGCAGCGAATGCTTTCATCAATGATAGCTCAGACATAACCATAAACATTTTGCGCAACCATATATTCTATTCAAACACCAAGCTACCTAATATAGTGGTGTGCAGAAAAGCTCTGCTCCTAAACACCCTGTGTTCACAGTTACTTATAATAGGTGTCTGCTTTGAGAAGCACATGCCTGATGTAAAATTAATACGCAAAAACAAATCACTAATAATCTCTGTCCCCTTCACAAACTGTAGAGAACCAGCCCTCCCTAACGAATATGACATAGGGAAAAAGGTTTGCATTGTTTTTGCTTTATGTAGTTACTGGGACCTATTGTTGTAATTATTAATGGGTCATTACATTCCTCTTTGTAAATTGCATTCCTCAGAGTATCACTTGTTTCACAAATAAACTTCTCAAAAAATGTCATGCTGAAATGCTTCCCTGGGGCACTCTGGGGGCATTCAGTTCTTACTACGCTGTGTTTACTCTGTCAAGCCTGGTATTATGTATGTTCACCTGTGTCCTTTCCAGAGATAAGAAGTTCTGGCATGGTTATGCACTTGAATGTAAGCTCATGATACAACATGCTTGCACATGCTCAGTAAGGTCTGTAAGAGAAAAAATACTAGAAGCTCTGGATGCCACCCTTTAATGATTTGGATAGTGTTTCAACAGCCTGAGGTCCAGACAGAATTTAGGAGCCAAGTAGCCATGACTTTTAATCTCTGTTGGCTGGCTCCTGTCTAATAAGAGCACTGTGATTGGATAACAATGAGAGTGTTTTTTCTTTAATCCACTTTGCAGGGTTCTTTTTGCTTAGTCGAATTTAATAAAAAAAGTGTATGAAAGAAATTCTTATTTGTGTTAAATAAAGTTAGAAGTAATTTTTCAATGCCCTAGATCTTACCCGTCTGCCGATTAATTTTGCTTTTAGCATGTGCATATTGGCTAAAAATTTGAAATGGTACAATTCTCACTCACGTGATAATGGAAATGGAAGAATGCAAGTATAGTCACTCATGCAGTTGCCTTGATGGTTTGCAATGATGCACAGTTCATCTTTTTAGCACATACACTCTTATATTTTGGTAATATTTAAAATATATTTGTAAAAAAAAATGCTGTGTATACAAATATGCAGGGAGAATGTGGAACATAAAATATATTGCATTAATGAATATTAAAGACACATACATCTGCTTTCAGTAGATTGTTTTTCAATATGGAGGCAACCACCTTGGAATTCTATACCCATTTATATACTTTTAGTGAGAACTATGGAAGTCGAAATGACACCCAATCAGCCCCCAATAAGAATCTTGATTTGTTGAGTAGCTCATAAAACTCTACTATGCTTGGTATCATTTCTTTCAAATCCCTAATGGTACAAAGTTCCAATTGGGACAAAGAGATAAATCTCCTGAGAATTTTTATATTGCAAGTGGGGCACATGCCAATTTCCCTGCTAAGCAATTTATCTTGCATATTTTAACCTTCAAGTATATTCTCTCATTTTAGTGGCTTCAGCCTAATTCTACACATGTAAACTTGCCTCACAGACACTTTGCTGATATAATACTCAGTCTTAAAAATGAAACTATAGCGTCTTCCCACCAGAGAAAAAGCCCAGGATTAGCTCGGATTGTTTCTCAGCAAAGCGCATGAGCTTGGGAAAGAAGTTTTCAAATAAGAATGGATTAGTGAAGGAATAAAATTGAAGTAAAGTTTAATATACAGCCCGTCTTATGTCATGTAAATACAGCATCCTGTCTACATGCTAAAGCTTTGATATTACTTTAATGGGGACATCGTTGGCCATTAGGAGATCTAATAAAAGCTGAAACCAGGAACTGCTGATTTTGTGATTTTGACTGCAGTGGTAATTCTTAAAAATGTTTAACTGGATTTTATTAAAGCTGTAACCAAAGTCATTGCATTATCTTCTCAAAATCAATGTCACAGAATGTCATAGATTATCTATTGGTTGACGTTTGTTCAGTTCAGCTTCCATTGACTGGGAGATTGTGGATTTTCCATAGTAGCCTCAATGGATATATTGAACATTAAAGGATACATAACAGAAATCAGGTAATTTACTGTTGGAAGGAATCAACTGACCCATTTTTCTTTGGAGCCTTCATAGGGGAAAAGAAAGCAATCTTTAATTTTTTTGTAGCATTGCTAATCTACCGTATATATTATCCCTGCCCCACCCTTAATGTGTGTTGTGGTTGTGCGCAATGTTCATGAATGTTAGCTGTAAATAATGTTTGTGTGTGTTGTATGTGCTGGCTCTATGTGGTGTGAGGAGTGTGTCCTGGCTGTGTATATTTTATATGTGTGTGCTGGCTGTGTATAATGTATGTGATGTGTGCAGGCTGTGTGTAACGTTGCTGTGTTTTAATTCCTGTTGGACCAGTGAGTGGGGGAGGGGGTTAAAAGTTGCCTTGTGGTCAAGCAGAGTGATTTAAACTAGTTATTATAGTGTGTGTGTGTGTGTGTGTGTGCGCACGCACGTGCGGTGGGGGGAGGGGGTGAGGGGAAAGGGGGGGGGGGTTAAACCTGCATGGTTGTCCAGAATGTGTGGTAAACCTTTCTGTTGGTCCAGGGGGGTTAGAACCTGCCTGGTGGTCCAGTGGGGAGGGTTTAAAATTTGCCAGTGGGGGTCAATGTCCCTGGTGACCCAGTGGGGTGTGTGAGGTCTGCACCTCCAGCAGGTACAGTCTTCAATAATTGATCCCTTGCTTTCCCAGTATTCAGTGAGTCAGGGTACATTCTGGCAATCTAAGCAGTAGCACTCTGACTCACTAGTGATCACCAGCCTGCAAGGGATCGATTACTTACGTCTGCACCAGCTAGAGGTGCACACCACACAGTCCCTGTGCGGACTCTGTCCTCTCCAGGAGCTACTATACAGTTTGCCTGCGTCAGGGCTGAAGGAAAATATTAATCTATCTGCAGGGAAAAGCTCTGAAGTCATTAAATTGCTGGTATTCTGTCAAAGTTTAAGTTCCCTGACTGCAAGCATATGGTGGTTTGTATCAGATGGCATATGGGGAGGAATAAAGGTGAGATGGCTTAATGGAATGGTGAGAACATTATAGGGCAGGAGGTTATTTTGTGTATATTAGTGGTATAATATAAAGCTACTTTATCCTTGCAAATATATTATATACCTTTGTAATCTGTTTGTGCATGTCTCCAGACGTGTGTGATGGCATTTGGTTCATCATTACGTAACATACTATGTTTTGTTCTTATTGTTGTACTTACCGTAGACTAAAAGTTCAATACAAAGTTTTGATTATTGGGTTATTGGTGAGTATTTGAAAATAATGACTACATTAATAAACTAAATTGATTTAACCAGTTTGGACTTTTAGAACTATCACGAAATGCGTTATTTTCTAGTTTCATTTTTATATGCCTCTCATTAACAGTCTGGACGGGGACCTCTTATCGTTTTGCATTTTATCGCTTAGGATAGAAGAATAGTGCCTGAATAATTATTGCACTTAATACTCCCCTCTAATGCAAACTTTTAAAAGTGCTAATTTTACTAATATATACCTAGAGTTATGATGGGGGAAAACAAGTGTTTGGGAACCCCTTTCACCTGAAGTCAGTGGATACATCGCTGCAAATTTTGAGATTTCGGTGGGAAAAACAAACAAACAATGTATTGACTATGTATATTGTGAAAACCATGTATTTAATTAGATACAGTCCATAGTTTCATGTTATATTATTACATGGTAATATACAAATTCAGTTTGGTCAGGATTATCTCTATTCCACAAGTAAATAAGAAATTGTGCCTGTTTTTAGAAAGTTGAAAAGGAGCCTGTCTGGATACTTAAAGGACCACTCTAGGCACCCAGACCACTTCAGCTTAATGAAGTGGTCTGGGTGCCAGGTCCCTCTAGGATTAACCCTTTTTTTTTTATAAACATAGCAGTTTCAGAGAAACTGCTATGTTTATACTGAGGGTTAATCCAGCCTCCTAAACCTCTAGTGGCTGTCTCATTGACAGCCGCTAGAGGCGCTTGCGTGCTTCTCACTGTGAAAATCACAGTGAGAGCACGCAAGCGTCCATAGGAAAGCATTGTAACTGCTTTCCTATGCGACCGGCTGAATGCGAGCGCGGCTCCTGCCGCGCATGCGCATTCAGCCAAAGACGTCGCAAGGAAGAAGAGGAGGAGGAGGAAAGCTCCCCGCCCGGCGCTGGAGAAAGAGGTAAGTTTAACCCCTTCCTCCCCCCAGAGCCCGGCGGGAGTGGGTCCCTGAGGGTGGGGGCACCCTCAGGGCACTCTAGTGCCAGGAAAACGAGTATGTTTTCCTGGCACTAGAGTGGTCCTTTAATCAGGTGTTCCACAGCAATACGGTTTCCAAATGATCGGATTTTTTTTTAAGGAATAAACACCATAACAACATAACCTCCTTGCTTGATGGCAGAAGGGGTGCCCCTGCCTTTCACTGCAGCAATCTAAAAATCAAATATATCAAGGGCAAAAGCTCTGCTTTATCTTGCTTAATTATTTTTAGGGCCAGTAGTGTGAAAATATGACCAGCCACTTATCAAACCAGTGTGACTCTACAGAAAGCATGTCAAACTCAAAGTCTAGCACGGGCCAAATAAACAAGGTTTAAGTTTATGTGGGCTGCAAAAAAAAAAAACAGTTTCATAGAAACGTAGGTTTATTTTGAAAAGTACAGTATTAAAAAACAAACAAACAAACAAACAAAAAAAAAAACCAGCATCACCCTCTACTAAACTACAGCATCCCCCTCTACTAAGTCCCAGCATCCCCCTCTGGCCAACAAGCAGACTCCACTCACATTGCCGCTGCCAGTATGCGACTCCGGAGTCCGGCATCTGGTATACGCCAAATGACTCCATCCGCATTCTGTGCCAAAGGGGATCCTCCCGCTACTTCTTAAAACCCTGTGAAAGTGGAGCACGTCGACGTCACACCACTGTCCAGCTGCGGCCATCGCAACGCAGACACAGACACACACTCACACTCACTGACAGACACACACACACTCACTGACTGACACACACACACACATTTATACATTTTTGCACACACTCACATCATTCCCTGGGGTCCAGTGGGGATCTTCCATCTGTAGATCTCCTTACTGCTCCCTCACACGCAGTGTAGTGATGCCTGGTGCTGGAATATGACGTCATATTCCGGCACCCGGCATCACTACAGCAGGCGCGCGCAAGGGAACAGGAAGACTGAGCTCCCTCCCTGCCACCAGCGTCCTGCTTCCTCCCCGGCCTGGTAAATTCAGCAGAGTAGGCACCTGCAATGTGGGGAGAGCAGGTGCCTACTCTGCTTTACACCAAGCATGTACTCGCCGGGTCGCAAAGATGTCCATTGTGGGCTGCGAGTTTGACATGCTTACTTTACAGGGTTGCCATGACTAGAACCTGTAATATAGATATAGATAAAAATGTTCAGCACAACGTTTGGTGAGATAAGCTACTGCTCTAATTATAATCAATAATACAAAAAACAGATATTTTGGAATGTTGGACCAGGTAAAGGTTTCTAGGTACATAGAAACTTGTCCCTTGCTGGATAACATCTTATTAAGGACCATAATGATCCAAATTTTGCACCCTGTTCAGGAAATAACAGAGAAATTGGTGGCTCAAATTGATGGTGGCATTTAGTAAAACTGTAACATGACTGAATTTTAGTGCCTGCCAGTTTGTTACTGCAATCATTGCAAAGTGTAGGTTGGCTCAGATGCTGCTTGTGGGAGGCCCAGCAGTGGGATAGCGGGATTTGGCGGAGGTCTTAGTTGGCAGAGTTATGTAGGAGAAACATTGTGGAAAATCTAATTTTACCACAAAACTACCACTTGTTTATTTTATTTAACACCTAGTAGGGACTCTGTTAAATGTTGAAGGGGCACAAAAAAAATAATGATGTTTAATTACATGGAAGGCTGTTACGTTGGGCTGAGAACCAAAATGATTAAGACAATCAATATGAGCCCTCAAAAAGACGCAACATAGCAAACTGCATTGTTTTACCTCATTCTCTCACACACAAAGTAGAGACGAACTTAGTGTTGTGATAATTTATTTTACCCTTGAATACTCTCCTATGGGTATTTATTAAAATTATAGACAGCAATCTTTTAGTAAACTGCTTGTTTTTATTTAATGTACCCAATGGAGTTATTTGACTCATAATTTGACTATTAGAAAAACTGTATTATGACTAAGGATATGGCAAATTTTAGGCAAGGATAGGCAAACTCAACAATTCACAGTGATTTTCTCAGATTCATCCTAAAATATTCAGTTCACTGGTCAATGCTCCTCAATTCTCAGTTTTAGCAAATAAACCTCTCAGGGTTGGTACATGACCAAAGAAAATAAGATGAAAAATTCTCTAGAAAATAATCTTTAGCAACTCTAAATGAGGATTATGGGTGTGTTTCTGTATGAAAATCAAAACCTTTTTGATTTTACGTAGAAGTTATTATCTGCTTGCCCAATATGCTTGGTTTATGTGATCTGAGTTTAGACACCTTGGAGTTTCACCGAACTAGAGTTGTCATCTTTTCACAGGTAGTTATGGTGTTTGGCAGTGCATGAATAGTGCTGCCTGGCATTATGTGGAATTCACACACTGTCGTATGAAATCATCTTGCTAAGCATGACCTTTAAGAACTAGTTTTGGTGTACAGGATTTGCATTGGCATTGAAAAGATGGAATGTTTTAAAATAAAAAAATATGTCCTGTATAATTTGCAGTTTGAAAGATTCCATTAGGACAGAGCCTAAGTGCTGCTGACACAATACAGCTCAAACTTTCCATTCTCGTTCAGTAACAGATTGAAAGTTGATTGAATGTGCCGGCACAGCATGTTGGGAGTAGTATTTCAGAGGGCTGCTTGTTCGGCTCCAAATACCAATCACCACATTTTCCACTGTTGAATAAACATCACTCCTAAGTGGAACTTCTTTAAAATGTATATGTTGAAGTAACGGGGCAAGTTCAGACGCTCTGGATGATAGATGGAAGTTATTTTCATACCTCGAGTAATGCTGTAAGTTACGAAACTCTACCGTGTTTCCTCTCATAAATGAGTTCTGTGAGCTGCTGCCTGTGCGCCTCATACAGCCAGAAATGCAACACTCAGAGCAAAGCCCCCGCTTCAGATTGGATTGCACCAGCCTGGGAAGCCAAAGCATCCTTTCTAGTGGAATCCAGTTACCTTCTCTTGAAAGCAGAGCCGAGTAAATTGACTCCAGTTAGAAACAGACACCATGCGGTTAAATAAAAAAAATACAGAGCTGGCTGGATTCCCAAAATCTGTGGATCAACAGCAGAAATGACTTAATAGAAACCTTAACTTCCCACCCAGATCCTTTTTATAAGTTTGTTTGATACCAGGTGGGGAGTAGTCTACATTTGGCCCCATCATAAGAGTCATACGTTCTTCTATAGCAGCATGACAATTGTTTTATTTTAACATGAATGTGTGTGTGTATGTTTATATATATATATAATATAAACGACCTAAAGGTCTCTATTGTAGATTATCCTACTCTTTAAGTGCCGCCCAGTAGTGTTCCCAATGTGCTGTTTTATTTTCTTTATGATCGAATAAAGAAAATGTGGGCAACCCCCCCAAGAGGAACTCAAAACAGTCATTCTAAACATCATGTTCGAAAGTATTTGGACATTCCATCTAATTAAAGGATTTTGCTATTTCGACCCTGATTTGTGCTGACAAATGTGTAGATAGTCAGACACAGTCATGCAGTCTCCATACATAGTTCAAAGTAGAACGGCCTATACTGCAGACCTTAGTGACTTTCTCCATGACACTGGTACCTGGGAGTCTCCCTCAATTCAGTCAATTCAGGATATGATAGTGGATGTAGTGGGCCCAGCTTGCTTGATACAGGTCAATACTAAAATTTGTATTGTCATCGGTCTGTAACACTCGCTGTCCAATTCCATACTGCCAGTGAAAGCAAGATTGGCACAAGAAGTGTTCATTGGGGCATCATGGAATGCATTTCCATGACTGAACTGATGCAAACAAGTCCTCATAAGTCACGTGCATTGGCCAGACTGGTGAACAAAATATAATGGTTCAGAGCTCTTTTTTGTGTTTCAGGCTCTGCCTTTTAGTCCCTATAAGGGTCATCTAAATTGTCCCGCATATAGTGACATTCTAGATAGTTTTTCCACCCAAAAGATCCTTACCTGCCAACATGACTGTGTTCCTGTGTACAAAGCAGTGACCATACATTGTCTCGGAAGTTCTGAGTAGTACCATGAAAACAATGGACATGAATATACATTTTATAATGATTATTGGGCAGGGGCGTATTAGCCGCGAGGCAAACAAGGCATTTGCCTTGGGCGGCATTTTCCAGGGGGCGGCAAAAAAAGCCGCCCCCCAAATGCCCAAGGCAAATGTCTTGTTAGCCTTGCGGCTAACAGACATGCTGGGCTGCTGCTGGGCGGTCGGGTGGCGCTGCTGGGCGGGCGGCGAGGGAGCACTTCCTCTGAGCTGTCTCTGCTCAGCTCCCTCGCGCGCCGCAGAGTGAGGCTGGGAGCCGGAATATGACGTCATATTCCGGCTCCGCCTCCCAGCCTCACTGTGCGGCGCGCGAGGGAGCTGAGCAGACAGCTCATAGGAAGTGCTCCCTTGCCGCCTGCCCAGCAGCCACTGGACCACCAAGGAAAAAGATGACCCCCCCCCCAGCATTCCCAAAGGTAAGAAGGCTGGGGGGGGGGTTAAAGTGAAAAAAAAAGGAAAAGTGTTAATGTGAGTGAGTGTGAGTGTCTGTTAGTGTGTGTGTGTGTGTGTGTGTGTGTGTGTGTGTTAGTGAGTGTGAGTGTGTCTGTTAGTGAGTGTGTCTGTTAGTGAGTGTGAGTGTGTCTGTTAGTGAGTGTGTGTGTCTGTGTGTCTGTTAGTGAGTGTGTGTGTCTGTGTGTCTGTTAGTGAGTGTGAGTGTGTGTGTCTGTTAGTGAGTGTGTGTGTGTGTCTGTTAGTGAGTGTGTGTGTGTGTGTGTCTGTTAGTGAGTGTGTGTGTCTGTTAGTGAGTGTGTGTGTGTGTGTGTGTGTGTCTGTAAGTGAGTGTGAGTGTGTGTGTCTGTTAGTGAGTGTGTGTGTATCTGTTAGTGATTGTGAGTGTGTGTGTCTGTTAGTGAGTGTGTGTGTGTGTCTGTTAGTGAGTGTGAGTGTGTGTGTCTGTTAGTGAGTGTGTGTGTGTATCTGTTGGTGAGTGTGAGTGTGTGTCTGTTAGTGAGTGTGTGTCTGTTAGTGAGTGTGTGTCTGTTAGTGTGGGTGTCTGTTAGTGTGGGTGTCTGTTAGTGTGGGTGTCTGTCTGACTGTGTGTGTCTGTTAGTGTGTGTGTGTGTGTCTGTTAGTGTGTGTGTTTGCCTGTGAGTGTGTGTGTCTGCTAGTTTGTGTCTGCTAGTGTGTGTGTTTCTGTTAGCTAGTGTATGCGTATCTGTCAGTGAATGTGTGTGTGTGTGTGTATTTAGAATGCGGGGCGGGTAAAGGTTGGGTGGGGGTGGCGCGCAGGGGGGGGAGGGGCGCCTGAGTTTTGTGCTGCCTAGGGCAGCACAAAACCAGGATACACCACTGTTATTGGGTCTGCTGGGAAGAAATGCATCCCTGTTCTAACCATGTTCTCTAATGATTAATGACTGTAAATTATGACTAACAGCCACTGGTTCTACTTACGATGGAAACTTCTCCAAAAGCATATTGAACTTTCTGATCCAAAACCATAGTAATGCATTATTGTTTATCACATCTGCTCTGATATGAATGTGTTATCACAAGCCAAGGCTTTAGCTTCAAAATGATTACTTTCATTGGATCTGAATTATCAAATAATTCTTGGCTTGCATTACAATCTTTTGTTCCAGAGAAATTGTAACTTCTTGATACATTTTTGGATGGATGCTCTTTTCGGAAGGTCTGGAAGTTTGCAGTTTTTGTGATTTACCCTTTCACTCTTATTAAAGGGGCAGACCCACACACCAGGAAAACAGATAATATTATAAACACTGTATGTGAATTTAATTCACTTCTTCTGGAAGATATAATCCTCTAGTGAGTAAGTTTTTTTTTTCTTCTACTTGCTCACCCCTCCTCTTCTGTTTAATTATAGTCTTATTTGGTATAATAGCTGTAATTATTGCTCTACACAGTGTCTCTTAAAACTAATTATTCTACCATAAGTAGTGAAACAGTATAACAAAAGAGAAGAAAAAGGATTAACGATGAGATCAACAATATACCTCTATATCTAGTTAACAAGATAGAATCAGTCACTCTAATAATTCATAAACAGCTTTGTTACTAAAGAGTTTAATGGCAATCACTAAAATAAATTGGCATGTTAATCATACAACTTGGTTTGGTCATCTAATGACATCCGCTTTTACTGATGGAGAAGAACAGAACTTCGATGATCTTTATATTTGCCTTGTGCATCATAACCCACTGATCATGGCCACTAATAAGCCATGGCATCGTAACAGAGTATACATCCTACACTGGCACAGTATCTCTTATTCATTCCACGTTACTCTTTGTCGATGATGGTAAATTAGCAGGAAATTTGATTCTACTTAAACAACCACACAAAAATAGGCGGTATGTCAAAGATATACACTCCAGCATAGATTGTGGAGAATTAACAAGGGAGCTGTAGTTTTTTTGGTCAAAAAGCTAGATCTGTGGCGGAGGTAATCAGATTCCACTACTTAACCAGCTCTTACATTTTTGTCTAAATTCTACAACTCCCTATTCATGTTTATGTGAATAAACTGGCAAGAGTGGTAACAAAAAAGGATTTTAATGTTCTAGGTTCTGATACCAAATGACTATGAGGAACGTGGAAGAACTCACTTGCACTGTCTAGACAGGTTTGTGACGTATTTTACTGGAGTCACTGGGCATTGAATAGATCCTTTATTACCTATTAAACCTTGCCCATTCGATCCCTGGTGAAAGCTGTCTTATTTTAACTGCAGTGTGCCTAAAGGTGCTGTGTCAGTATGCCGTTTAAGGAGTTAACTTGTGTGAATAGTTAATGGAAGCGGGTGGCGCTGTAGAAACCTGTGCAGCCAAAGCCATAATGATCCTTTCAAAAACCCACACCTTTCCTCCGGGCTCATTGAAATGGTAAGATCAAAGCACACACACTCGCAGACTCACACACACATCCTTCAAAGCAATGCACGATTGATACTGAAAACGGAAAAGCTGCTGGTGATGTAATATAGCTTTTTATTTCACCCCCTTCTCCCGCCCTTTCTCTCTCTCCCTCTCTCTGTTTAAACAAAGGCCGCCCTTGTTTATTTAGAGAAGCAAAGTGTGCGGAGAGTTGGGGAGGGAACAAGAAAAGATACCCAGGTATTTCAAACTACAGCCTGATTTCGGGGAATGCTGCCAAATATTACAGACTGATTGCCACCCAGGTTGATTGGGTGCTTGCCCCCCTTCCCTATTTTGCTGTTGTTCATCTTACTAGCTAATAATACATTTAACTGATCTGCTGCAAAAAAGGGAACTGTAGAGGTAGTGACTTGTCTGCCAAGGATTGGGATGAAACGGTTATTATATTAATGTGTGTACGTGCATTAATTATTTTATATAGGGCAGCGAGATAGCTCAAGGGTTAAAGCTCCAGTTACAGTATCTCAGCATCACAGATTGTCTTCCAGACAGGGGCAGTCCTGATTTGTATCCTTCCATTAAAATGACTAATGGTAACATCTAGATCCCAGGATGTAATATACTAGTAAAAGCTAAAGGTTCCTTCTCTGTTAAAGCTGCACTGCCACCGTCTGAGCAATTTTACAGAATTTGCAAAGACTCCCGATGATGACTACACCTCTGGTGGTCTGGTGGCCGGTTAAGGCAGGGAAAGGTAATTTCTACTTACCTGAACCTGTCCCTTGCGTGCACCGCCATCTTCTTCAAGCTGGTCCTCTTCAGCTCCTGACGCCTCTGTCAAAGTACAGCATTGCGGTTATGGAGGATCTCGCAAGACTGTGAGATCCTCCGCAGATGGAGCCAATTCCCTGCAGCCATCATTGGTGATGGCTAAGGGATTGACACTTCTAGGCGGTGGTAGCTCCGCCAAGTGTCTAGAAGTGTCAGGCAGAGGAAATATACGTAAGACAAAGTAGTACATACTTGGTCTTATGCTTTTATTTACAAATAGATAAAAAACTAAAAAAAGAAAGACAGAGTAGGAGAGAGGAAGAGAAGAGTTAGCGATTGGGAAAAGGTAACTACTATAATGTTATTGTTATATACTTATATGACTGCATGTAATAAAGATCAGGGCACAGTGCATTGAATCATGCATGTTTAAGTTTTGATCTATTGCTGTCAGTACCTCTGGCACCTTGACGTGAGTCCGTACTTATATGTCCATACCTACAAAGTTATATCAACATAGTCAAGGAAATAAATTAACATGTTAAAAAAAAATATATATATATATAAATAAAACGAAAAAATATGTAATTAAAAATAAAAAAGGTAAAAGACCTTAAGAAAACTACAGACATAGTATATGTTTATAAATGTGTCATATATCTGACATATACACAAAATAGATATGCAACATTCCATAAATAAAGAACTGAAAGGAAAAACATTATAAAATACTTTTTCCACTTTTCTTTGCTTTTAACTTATTAGTTAGGTGTCTGTGAGGTACACCAGGGAAAACTTGGTTTTCACGTATATAATTCTATTTTGTCTCTAGTGTGTATATATATTTTTAGTTTTTCACTTTTTATGTCTTTGCCTTTTATGCAAAGCTCCCCTAAGAAGTCATATCTGCTAATATTTTGTTTTGAATATCTTTATTGTTTTCACAATATAAACGCATATATCGAACTGAATCATAGTAAAGCAGATATTTGCCCACGCAGGGGCATAAGCATTGGTAAGTAAAAGTATAGACAGTTTGTCGCTTACGCAGAAGCGAATTAGTCTTAGCCTGTATAATGTGACATAACGGATTGGTTCATATTGTCAGCTGGCCTATGTACTCATGTTAGTTTTACGGCTGTGTGTTTTAGTTTTTTGTTTTAAATATTTTTTTTTTATTGTAGTCGTGTCAAAAGCTAGGGTAACAAACATTTTTTTTTCTTTTCTTTATAGCATGCAGGTGCCTGCGCAGAGGCATGAGTCTCAATACAGCGTTATAAGCCATTGGTTGCCTACGCAGAGGCGAGATTGGCATTCTTTATGCATTGTAATTATCTGTCATACTGTGCGATTTGTGCATGTCTGGATGTGCACGTTTTTTTGTTTTTTTGTTTGTTGTTGTTTTTTTTTGTGGTGGGCACCCAGGTACATTTTTGGAGCTTGTTGTGGATTTGTTGTGTCTAGTTAGTCCCTGTGTGCTTTGCGTATGCTAGTGTTTTCGTCTATTCGTCGCGTCTTTTGGGATTGCTGATGTTGCGGTTGATTTTTACTTATGGCTGTGTGTAGTTGGCCGTTATACGAGAGTGTAGTATTGTGTAGTTGTGTGTGACATATCTCCTGTATGTTATCTCTCCTGTTTGCCCCTGCAGTAGTCCCGCTCGTCTCGGCCTCTTGCCGTGCTTACTACTGTAGAGTTTGCAGGGTTTGTTGGGGTCCGGTGGGTGGTGCGGAGTCTATGTTTTCTAGTAGTACTGTGTCCTTGGGTCTTTTGTGTATCTTGTCATGTTGGCCCCTCTTTCTGCGTCAGTTTTATATTCGGTCTCCGGGTTGGGTGAGTGTGTTTGTGTGCGTGTTCTTTTTGTGTAGTGTTTGTTTTAGCGTGTTTCGGGTGTGGTCGTGTTGGTTGTTCGATGTGTTAGTTTGTCCGTGTCTCAGTGGGGATCGCCGTAGCGAGTCGTCGTGTTTGTGTGTTGTTTAATTGTCTTCACTCTTTTCGGTAGCGTGGTCTTTTTGCGTTGGAGTCTGTGTTCGTCCATTTTGGAAGTGTTAGGGGTGGGAGAGGTTGAGGGGGGGGATGTCTTGTCTCCCATTGCCGCTCCGGCTCACCGCGCCCCGCGGCCTTCCGAATCCTCACTCGGGTCTGTGTTTCTCCCTCCCTCTCTTCCTGCGGTTACTGTGTTATGTGGCGGTGTTGAAAGGAGTCTGAGGTAGTATGGCGTATCCAGTGGAACCAACGTTTTATGTAGCGGTCCCTTTGTGTTGGGGTATTGGCTTTCAGGTCCTCGAATTTCCGTGTAGCTTCCACCTCCTCCACCCATCGTCGCAGTGGGGGTGTGGTGGTCTGCTTCCAGTATATGGGGATGGTTGCCTTGGCTGCGTTAAGTAGTCTGGGAATGATGGATCTGGCGTATGTCTGTGTTGACATGGTGGTTCGGTGTAGGAGGAAGGCGGCCGAGGTCCTCGGCAATAGTTCGTCTGTTACATCCTGTATCGTTTTACGGATAGTCTCCCAGTATGGACGGATCCTGGGGCAGGACCACCAGATATGTGCGAACGTGCCCACCTCCTCTTCGCATCTCCAGCAGGTGTCTTGTATTTCTGGGTTTCTCGCGTGGAGCGCTGACGGTGTTAGGTACCACCTGGTGAATATTTTGTAAGAGTTTTCCTGTAGGCGTGCGGAACTCGGTGTTTTCTGTATCAGGGTGATGGATTTGTCCCATTCTGCCTCGGTCATGGGTTCGTCTATGTCTTCCTCCCAGTTTCTGATGCAGGGGGGCGCCAGTATATATCTGCTTGCGATCAGGACCGAGTAAATCTGCGATATAGCTCGTGGTGGTTCCTTGTCCTGTGTGCAAAGGAGTTCGAATGATGTTGGGTCTCTCAGGAGGGATGGTTTTTGAGGGATGGATCGGGCGTATTGTGCTATTTGTGCTCTCGCCAGAGTGTGCATGAATGTGTGTGGTCGATCCGGGAAGAGTTCAGTCAGCGGGCGGATCATGAATGGGCGTTGGAGGACGTCTTTCATGCGGAAGATTGGTTTCTGTCCTATCGCTCCCAGGGTCGGGCCGAGTTCTCCCGCTGGGAAGTCCGGGTTGCCCCTTAGAGGGAGGAGTGGGCTCGGGTCTGTTGTTAGGTAATGTTTCGTGCCCTGTCTGTGCCAGACTTGCATTGTCGCCGCCACAAAGGGATTGGTGATGCGTTTGTGTCTGTACGCTGTTTTAGGGATCCATGGTAGTGTTCGGAGGTCGCATTTGGTCATGTCCGATTCCAATTGGGTCCATGGTTTGGTGCCGCTAGACACCGACCAGCTGATAATTCTCGTAAGGTGTGCAGCGTGGTAATATTTCTCAAAATCCGGCAGCGCCAAGCCCCCTCGGAGTTTAGGTAGGATCAGTTGGGAGTGTGCTACACGTGGGGATCTGCCCTTCCAAATGAATCTGCGGACTTCTGTCTTTAGCGTCAAGAAGAACGTTTGCGGGGCTAGTATCGGTATTGTTTGGAATATGAATAGCAGTTTGGGTAATAGCGTCATCTTAACCGCATTCACCCTTCCCAGCCACGACATATAGTATGAGTTCCATTTGTGTAGTTCTTCTGTTGCTGTTTTCAGTATCGGGAGGTAGTTGTGTGCGTATAGATCCGCCGGGTTTGGAGTGAGCCAGATTCCTAAGTATCTCATACGTTGGTCGCACCAGCGGTATGGGTGTTGTCTCTGGATCGTTTGTTTGAGTGTGTGGTTGACGGTCAGGTTCAGTATCTCCGACTTCGAGTGGTTGATTTGAAGGTTCGAGAGGTGGCCGTATGTCTCGAATTCCGTCTGTATGGCTTGTAGGGAGGTCATCGGGTTCGTGACTACGAACAGGAGGTCGTCGGCGTATGCCAGAATTTTATGGTGTGTGTTTCCAATTGTTAGTCCTTGTATGTCCGCATTGCGTCGGATCGTGTTGAGGAAGGGTTCTAGTGTCAGCGCAAAAAGTAGGGGCGAGAGCGGGCAGCCCTGCCTGGTGCCGTTGTGTATCTGGAAGGGGTCCGATAGTGCGCCGTTGATCCTGATTCGTGCCGTGGGGCATGTGTATAGCGCTGTCACCCAGGTGAGGTATTTTGCCCCTATGCCGAGGTGTCGGAGCGTTTCGAACATCAGGTCCCAGTCTACCCTGTCGAACGCTTTTTCTGCGTCTGTGGACAGGAGTAGCACTGGGGTCCGTTGCGTTCTGGCATGGGCTATATTGTTCAGGGTTCTAATGGTGTTGTCCCTTACCTCCCTGTTTGGGATGAACCCCGTTTGGTCGTGGTGGATAGTAGCAGGTAGCAGCGGTGCCAGTCGGGTCGCGAGGACGCTTGCCAGGAGTTTGAGGTCCGTATTTAGCACGGAGATCGGGCGGTAGCTAGGGCATAGTGTCGGGTCTTTTCCCTCCTTCGGAAGAAGGGTAATGTTTGCCGAAGTAAATTGGGTTGTTGGTATGGCCCCTTCGTGGATGGAGTTGAGGGCTATGAGGAGTTTTGGTACTGTTTCCTGTGTAAAGGTCTTGTAGTACTGGAGCGGAAGGCCGTCTGGTCCCGGTGCTCTGCCCGTTTTCGCTCTCTTGATAGCGTGTGCCAGTTCCTCCGGTGTTATGGGTGTCTCCAGTGTTTCTCGGTCGGCCTCTTCTATTTCGGGCACATTTGCTGCAGCTAGGTACCTCCTAATGTCATCAATGGTACTGGGTCGCGGTGCTCCTGGGGTCTCCCGTCGGAGGTGGTATAAGTCTTGGTAGTAGGCTTGGAATGCTGTGGAAATCTGGTCCGGCATGTGCCTGAGTCGCTGTTGTGCGTCTTTGATTTTTGGGATGTAGAGTTGGGTTTTGCGTTGTCGCAGTAGGTTCGCTAACAGTCTCCCGCATTTGTCCCCGTGTTCGTGTATCATGTGCTTGTAGTGCTGGTAGGAGCGTTGGATCGAGCGGTTGAGGTGTGTGGTGAGTTGGTCTCGTTTGGATATTAAGTCCCTGTACGTCTCCGCGTCTAGGGTGCGTTTGTGCCTGGCCTCCAGGTGTGCTATTTCCTGGCTGAGGTCGAGGACCTCCTGCACCGCTGCCTTCTTGCGTGCTGCACATATCGCGATGATTTGGCCACGTATCACTGTCTTGTGTGCCTCCCAGCATGTCAGAGGTGTCACATCGTCTGTCTCATTTTCCTCAAAGTATTCCTGGATGGAGTGGCTGATCTTGTCCACTACGGATTCGTCCGTGAGGATCGATTCATTCAGTCTCCATGACATCTGTCTGGGTCGGAACAGCGGTGATTTCAGCCGTATGCGGATCGGGCAGTGGTCCGACCAGGTCATTGGTAGGATCTCCGCGGTGGTGAGCAGGGTCAGGTTTTGGTGTGGCATGAGAAAGTAGTCCAGTCTTGTGTACGTTGAATGGGTCATTGAGTAGAAGGTGTAGTCACGGGTCGATGGGTGTAATGCTCTCCAGCAGTCCGCTAGTTGGTGGTGATGAAGGAGGCGGAGCGTGTTAGCGTATCTGTTGCGTGGGGTTGTGCCGTGTGTGGATGAGGAGTCTTGGTCCGGATGTAGTGCTAGGTTCAGGTCTCCGCCGATGATCAGAGTGCCTTCTGTGAATTTCATCAGGATGTTGAGTATTTGTCGTAGGTAGTGGTGTTGTTTCGTGTTAGGGGCGTACACGGTGGCAAACGTGTAAGTTTGGTCCAGGATTGTGCCTTTTGTGAAGAGATACCTTCCTTGCTTGCATCTGATGGTGGCTTTCTCCGAGTAAGGGACTCGCCTGGAGAAGAGGATGCATACTCCTTGTGAGCGTCTATCTGGGTTGTTGCTGAAGTATCCTGTTTGGTAATTGCGGTCCCTTAGGGCCGGTGCTCTGCCTTCTTGGAAGTGTGTTTCCTGGAGGAATGCTATTGATGCCTTGTAGTGTTTTAGGTCGCGCAGAAGCCTCGTTCGTTTCTCTCTAATGTTTAAGCCGTGCACGTTGTAGGAGACTATGCTCAGTTCCTCCCGAGTGAATCCGTTCGGCCCCGGGGTCAACATCGCCCGGGCGGCCAGGGGAGACAATTTGGTAGGGCAGTGGGGGGAGGGAGGGGGAAGGAAGGTGCGGGGGGGGTGTTTGTTGGTGTAGTGTGGTGCGGTTGTGGTCTCGTCTGGGTTTTTGTATTAGGTTTGTGTGGTCTTGTTCTGTCTTAGGTGCTACGTGTTGTATACAGGTTAATGGACAAGTGTCCCGGTGGTGCGACTGTTGGACCGGCCTGTTGGTAGGTCTGAGTCGACTTCGGGAGTTGTGTGACCCCTTACCGGAGGGGGGGGTCTTACGTCCTATGCCTGTGGGGGTGGCGAGCTATGTGTCTGGGGTGGCTCGGCCGTGGCGTCCGCCTAGTTTATGTGGGTTTTGTAGTATGTGGTGGGTACGTGGTTCGTGGTCTCCCGTCTCTCCAGTGGCTGTGTGTTTGGAGCGTCCGCTCTGTCTCTCGCTGTATTTCATGTGTGGGTCATCTATGGTATATTAAGTGTGCAATTGCTGTCCCTCTGCTGCCTCGGGGTGGTCAGTTTGTTTGGTCGTCTCGTCAGCTGGTCCGCGGGTGTAATTGAGTTGGGGGGACCTCTGTTTGCGGGTCTTGTGTGTTTATCGTTTTGTTTGTGCATCTGATTGGATTTGTGAGGCTAGGTTTTGCTGGGTCAGGGCGTTCTTGTGCAGCTTTGGGGTGGGCCGTGTCGTGGGTCAGGTCTGGGAGTGCTATTTCGTAGCCTGTTTTGGGTCTCGCGTTGTGGCGCAGTGCAGGTGAGGATTGGGGTGAGGTCACACCATGCAGCGGTGTTCTATTACGTAGCTTCCCCCACGTGTTTCTCGTCTCTAGGTCATAGATGCTGTCAGATTCATTAATAGGTGCTCGTCTGATGCCATATTTGGGTGGGTTCGGGTGAGGCGCGCGTGTGTGGGGAGCGTTAGACTTGCATTAACATTTGCAACATTGGTAACAATTGTAACATTTATAACATTTACATCTTTAAAGTTAATTAAATACCCCCATGGTCATTTCCGTTTTGTATGCTTACTATTTTTCTGCAAAGGTTTGTTTTGCTTTTGGCCCTCTATCTATTCCCTATATTACTATGCTGTGCTGTCTGTATTTGACTTGATTTGGGGTGAGTATGCGTATGTATTAGCCTTAGACTGTTCCATATCTGTGCCTGGTCCCCCTGAGCGGTATCTGGTCCAGTATTATGGTGACTATATTTAATTAACTTTTTTTTTATTATTATTATTATTATTATTATTTTTTTTTTTTAACTATATTTCCCCCCCCCCCTCTCCCTCCCTCCCCGTACATACGTCCTGTGTATCTCTTCCTGTCCCCTTTCTGTCTCCCCTCCCTCCTGCATCAATATCCCCCTCCCCCTCCCTGCCTCCCTCCTTTGCCTCCCTGCCCTTGCATTTGTCTCACTCTTCCTTTCCCAACCTCCCTATGTGAGATGTGGTTGCGATTCTAATGTTCGTGCCACCTTTGCATGCAGTCTTTTTGCCATTCAATGTCACGGTGCTGGGTAGTTGTGGGTGGGTTCGCCTGTTTTCTCGTCAGCCCTCTCAGGCGGTGGCGTTGGCACGCTTTCCCGTCCCCCTCCCCAATAGTTCTGTTCCCCCCCCTTGCGGTGTGGGTCCCCATGGAATGCTATGAATGTTGCAATTTTTGTCCCCTCTGTCCCCCTGGTATCCGTCCCCCACCCCAAATTCTGCTTGTGTAGATGGTGAGCCCGTGTTTGTCTCTGTTTTGTGTCCCCTCCCCCCTCCTGTTACTCACTGTTCGTCGTGCACTGTCGGTGCTTCATGGGTCCCCTTGTTGTCGTCTTGGCTGCGTGGTGCGTCTTCTGTTTATTGATCCCGTCTCGCTTGGTCTTGGTTCCAGCCACGTTGGCGTTGGTGTTGGGGCCTTTGAGGGCCATTGTCAGGTCTGCGGGGTTGGGGCGGTCCTGGTGGTTGCTGGAGGAACGACCTCGCTAGCCAGTCGGGTACTTGTACTGGTGGGAGGCCCATGGTGCGCATGAAGCCCGGGACTTCTTCTGGTTTCCTTATCACCAGCTGGTCAGGACCGTGTCTGGCTGTTAGGGAGAATGGATACCCCCAGCGGTACGGTATCCCTGCTTGCTGCATGGCCGACGTCACTGGGCGCAGGGCTCTCCTTGCCTGCAGCGTGTATCGGGATAAATCTTGATAGATGGTTATAGTTTGCCCTTCCAGGCGGAGCGTGCCCATGCGGCGGGCTATGCGTAAGATTTCTTCTTTTAGCTGATAATTGTCTAGGCAGCAAATTATATCCCTGGGTTGGTCCTCTGGAGCTGGTTGGGGTCTCAGTGCTCTATGTGCCCTTACCAGGCCTATTCTGGGTATATGCTGGCCCCCTAGTACCTGGGTGAAGATCTGCCTCAGCATTTCTGGGACATTTTCTGATGGGCCCCCTTCTCTCACCCCGCGGACGCGCAGATTCAGCCTGCGGCCGCGGTTATCTAGGTCGTCCACCCACGTGGTGAGGTGCGCCATGTCTGCTTCCTGGGCTGTTACTGCTGAATTAGTGTGTTCTAGGTCTGTCCGCAGGGCCTTGGTTTCGGCCTCCGCTACTGTCATGCGGGCCTCCACATTGGATAGGTCCGCTCGAAGTTGGGCGACTTCTTCACGGACTACGCGGCCTAGGCGGTCTGAGAGGGCCTCAAAATCTGATTTAGTGAGGAGGTTGGGTAGTATGTCCCTCCACTCGCCGTCCGGCGTCACTTGGGGCTCTGAGGTGAGGGATGGGGCCGGGGAGTATCTGGCTGGTGTGGATGGGAGTGATTCCGGTACCTGGCTTGAGGCCTCCATCTCCGTTTGCGGTGACAGGGCGCGGGCCGTGGCGTGGAGGTAAGTTCTGATCGACTGTTCTCCCCCGCGGCCCGCGGGTCTCGGGGTGCTTCCTGGGTCAGCTTGCTTCTTCGTGCGACCCATCTGCGGTGTGTGGACGAGCTGGATGAGCGTGATGTGTGCAGTTTATGCGGGCGCCACGAGGAGCTGTGGGTTTATGCGTCCATCTTGGTCGGCCGCCGGACACGCCCCCCCATATCTGCTAATATTTTGTAACTTGGGGAGGTCGAGGACTGGAGTGGTTGAAGTTCTAATTAGGGAGATATATTGACATAACGCTGCCCCTCCTTAGTGCCTCCATGTTTGCTGTCACACACCATGTGTCTTTAGTTGCTGCCAGGAGCTCTTTCAATTGTGCTCTTTTGCATATGCGTGAGGGTATATAATACGATATACAGAATAATCCTATTAGAGTATGAGATCATATGTATGTCATAGACATCTATTGCTCCTCACACACAGTGATATCTGTTCCTATCAGCTATCAGAAGGGCAGACTGATGTGGCATTGCATGATGAGGTAGTGGAAACGCTGCCCATTGCCACACGTTTGACCATAAAATAGTACAGCATACAGTAGTAATTAGCTCAAACACCTGTGTGGTATCCCCTTCACCAACACCTTCAAATGAATAATACAAAGATACAAACAGGTGGAGATATAAAATACTTCCCTCTTTTCTTGGTATTATAGTGTATGCTGAAATACAAACAGGGGGTACACAATAGTGCAGATTAAACATTTAATAACATATGTTGTCAAATATTGTATAAAAGCACACTCACAAGGATAGTACCAAATAGTACGTGGCTCCAGTGTGTATCGCCTTCGGATCCTTTTTGAGAGATCCAAACCCCACTTCTGATAGGAAGATGTTTCAGCTGGTGCCCTCCCAAATGATGAAGTTGCAAGTCCAGGTATAAAATGAAAAATGTATTGATGTATAATAAAATAAAATAAATTGAAGGAAATAAAATGAGTCCATAGTAGATTCACCAATCTTGGACTACTATGGACTCATTTTATATACTTCAATGTATTTTATTTTGTTATACATCAATAAAGTTGTCATTCTACTAGCTTTTCCTGCAGTTCTTGAAATGTTTGGAATCTTAATATTTGCACAGCCAGGCCTATCAGACATCCCTATCTAAATCCAGATTTAATTTCTTGCGTAAACCCATAAGTGACTGATTTGAAGTGGGTCTGTGTGTATAGGACACAGCGTCACCTTGAATTACAAGAGTATTACTAAATGCTTTTGATGTTACTTCCCCACTTCCTGAGTCGTCTCAATACCTCTTTGATGGATTATTGCATTTTGCCTTTTCAAAGCAACGGGTATTGTGTGTCTGGTTAACAGTAAAACAAAGCCTTTACGTTCTCGTCTGGCCCTTTGCTCAGTAACCCTGGGAAGAGTTGATTATTTTAAAAACTGTTGGGCCGTGATTGGGTTAATAAACAAAATCGTTTATAAAGAAAACAAATCGGGTAAGGAATGCTTTGAAAGGAGGACACTTAAAAATAGAAGGGCCAAATTAATTACAACCCACTTCTTAAACATGCATATTTATTTTTTTTCATAGGTCCAAGTTTCATTATTCTTGCAGCAAATGGGTTAAAATATCCTGAACATGGCTCAAACTTTATCTGAAATCCCTCAACAATGTGTAACTAGATATGTAGATTCTAAATAACAGTCTAGTTTTAGCCAGTAGTAGTAGTAGTATTCTATTGCATGCCAGTATTTATTAATGGTGGATTTAATACAGACCTCTAAATGTTTTACTCTCCATTTATTGTTCTAAGAGAACTAGCATTCAGCTATACTTAGCAATGTTAGTATGCTATTAGCAAAATGTTTGTTCCGTATAACAATTGTGCTGTAATGTGTCACCTGGATTATAGTTAATTATGGTATTGTGCAAGGTATTAATCAACATTGTCCCAGGCCTTTGCATAGTACATGAATAATACACATATTTGGGTCTTTCACACCAAGCTTCTAGATTTTTACTTGGCCATCAATACAGGTTCTGAGTAGAGATGTCCCGAACAGTTCGCCAGGAACTGTTCGCCGGCGAACATAGCTTGTTCGTGGTCGCTGCGGCGGGCGAACATATGCGATGTTCGGTCCGCCCCCTATTCGAATATTCGAATAGGGGGCGGACCGAACATCGCATATGTTCGCCCGCCGCGGCGACCGCGAACAAGCTATGTTCGCCGGCGAACAGTTCCTGGCGAACTGTTCGGGACATCTCTAGTTCTGAGTGTAGTACAATCAACTTTAACTCACTTTATGAAAATGCTTCAACTTTTTAATGAAATGCTCCATATTCTTTTAGATTTTCTTTTAGAAAATCTTTTACATTTATATTAACGATTTAGCAAATAATGTGACAGCCCAGTTCATTCCATGCACAGACAGAGCACACATTGCAAATCAAGAGGAGAAAGAGAAGCATGTCTTCTTTACAGGGGAAAAAGTATTTGATCCCCTGCTGAATTTGAATGTTTGCCCAATGACAAAGAAATGACCAGTCTATTATTTTAATGGTAGGTGTATTTTAACAATGAAAGACAGAATAAAAGCAACAACAAAAAATTCCAGAAAACAACAAAAAAGTTATAAATTCATTTGCATGTCAATGAGTGAAATAAGTATTTGACCCCTTCGACTTAGTACTTGGTGGCAAAACCCTTGTTGGCAATCACAGAGGTCAGACGTTTCTTGTAGTTGGCCACCAGGTTTGCACACATCTCAGGAGGAATCCTCTCCAAGTCATTAAGGTTTTGAGGCTGACGTTTGGCAGCTCGAACCTTCAGCTCCCTCCACAGATTTTCTATGGGATTACGGTCTGGAGACCGGCTAGGCCACTCCAGGACTTTAATGTGCTTCTTATTGAGCCACTCCTTTGTTGCCTTGGCTGTGTGTTTTTGGTCATTGTCATCCTGGAATACCCATTCACGACCCATTTTTAATGCCCTGGCTGAGGGAAGAAGGTTCTCACCCAAGATTTCACGGTACATGGCCCCGTGCATCATCCCTTTGATGCGGTGCAGTTGTCCTGTCCCATTAGCAGAAAAAAAAAGCATAATTTTTCCACCTCCATGTTTGATGGTGGGGATGGTGTTCTTGGGGTCATAGGCAGCATTCCTCCTCCTCCAAACACGATCAGTTGAGTTGATGCCAAAGAGCTTGATTTTCGTCTCATCTGACCACACATTTTATAGACACATTTTATACACTTTCACCCAGTTCTCCTCTGAATCATTCAGATGTTCATTGGCAAACTTCAGACGGGCCTGTACATGTGATTTCTTGAGCAGGGGGACCTGCGAGTGCTGCAGGATTTCAGTCCTTTACGGTGTAGTGTGTTACCAATTGTTTTCTTGGTGACTATGGTCCCAGCTACCTCGAGATCATTAACAAGATCCTCCTGTGTAGTTCTGGGCTGATTCCTCACCGTTCTCATGATCATTGAAACTCCACGAGGTGAAATCTTGCATGTAGCACCAGACCGAGGGAGACTGACAGTTATTCTGTGTTTCTTCCATTTGCGAATAACCGCACCAACTGTTGTCACCTTCTCACCGAGCTGCTTGGCGATGGTCTTGTAGCCCATTCCAGCCTTGTGTAGGTCTATAATCTTGTCCCTGACATCCTTGGACATCTTTTTTGTTTTTGGCCATTGTGGAGAGTTTGGAATCTGATTGATTGAATGCTTCTGTGGACAGGTGTCTTTTATACAGGTAACGAGCTGAGATTAGGAGCATCCCCTTTATAAACGACACCTGGGAGCCAGAAATCTTACTGATTGATAAGGGATCAAATACTTATTTCACTTATTGACATGCAAATCAATTTATAACTTTTTTGACATGCGTTTTTCTGGATTTTTCTTTTTATTCTGTCTCTCACTGTCCTACCATTAAAATTACAGACTGATCATTTCTTTGTCAGTGGACAAACGTTCAAAATCAGCAGGAGATCAAATACTTTTTCCCCTCACTGTACGTGGACAGCTAAGTGCAAAGGCAGAGCTTATAACAATGATTGACAGGAAGGCAAGATGGAGGCACCCAGTTACAGGAAGAGAGAGATCTGCAATTCAACATTTCATCTTATTTTTAAGACTTTGAAAACAAATGAATGTTAAAGGGACACTCCAGACACCCAGACCACTTCTGCCTATTGGAGTGGTCTGGGTGACAACTCCCACTACCCTTAACCCTGCAAGTGTAATTATTGCAGTTTTCATAAACTGCAATATTTACCTTGCAGGGTTAACTCCTCCTCTAGTGGCTGTCTTTGCTTTTAACTTACTACACAGGCACTAGAGGACACTTCCGTGTTCATAGAAGTGTGTTATAATGACGCTAGACGTCCTCACGCTGTGTGAGGACCTCCAGCGTCGCCAAAATCGCCATAGGAGAGCATTATTCAATGCTTTTCTATGGAGAGGTCTAATGCGCATTCGCAATAGATCTCCCATGCCGGCTGACGTCGGCGGGGAGGAGCGTGGGCGGACCCTGACCCCGCGCCGAGGGACATCGGCTCTGGATACAGGTAAGTCACTGAAGGGGTGGGGGGTGGGAGAGAGAGGGGACCTGCAGTGCCAGAAAAACGGTTTGTTTTCCTGGCACTGGAGAGTCCCTTTAAATATATAGAATAAGTAAACCTGATATAAAAAATCCTGGTCTGTGACCGTTCCCCTTTAATCTAAATCAGTGGTTCTTAAAGGGATTCTCCAGTGCCAAAAAAACATATTATATTAGTTTTCCTGGCACTGCAGGACCCTGTAGTGCCCCTCTCCCTCCCACCCCCCATCCCAAGTTGCTGAAGGGGTTAAAACCCCCTCAGTGACTTACTGGAGTCCAGCGCCGATGTCCCTCGGCGCTGGTCAGGCTCCTCCTACTCTTCGCCCCCGCCTACGTCAGCCGGCAACGTGCATTAGACCTCCCATTACGAAAGCATTATTCAATGCTTTCCTATGGGGATTTCGGCAACGCTGGAGGTCCTCACATAGCGTGAGGATGTCCAGCGTTGCTTAAAATACTTTTCGTGTTCTATGAACACGGAAGTCCCTCTAGTCTGATAGACAGCCACTAGAGGAGGACTTAACCCTGCAAGGTATATATTGCAGTTTATGAAAACTGCAATTATTACACTTGCAGGGTTAAGGGTAGTGGGAGTTGGCACCCAGACCACTCCAATGGGCAGAAGTGGTCTGGGTGGCTGGAGTGTCCCTTTAACCCCTTAAGGACCAAGCTTCTGGAATAAAATGGAATCATGACATGTCACACACGTCATGTGTCCTTAAGGGGTTAAACCTTGGATCGGAACCTAAAAGTAGACCCATACTAGCTGGCTCAGGCACCTCATATTTGGCATTCCCCAAATAACTGCCTCAACTAAAATTGTTTCCTGTAGTGTCACTGTCTTCAAACCTTTTCATTTTTTTTTCACAGTGACAATAATTGTGTTTTTGCAGAAAATATTTTGCTGTATCTTATATTTAAGTGGTAGAATGAATCACAAAGCTTATGCCATATGCATCATCTTAGGCACATTATGTTTTATATAATGCTATATATAAGTAGCACATACACAGTTTAATTGTTGTTTAACAAAAACTCTTCCTATGAACTGTATTCTTTTTTTCAGTTCTGTCTTTCTGTGTCTTTTTCCTTTTAAACATATATAGACGTGACAAAATTGGCTGAAAGAGTTGCCAGCAGGAAGTTTGCCCCAGAATATGCCCCCCCAGGTGGAATTTTCATTTTTTTTTTCTATATACAGAGAAATGGGTTTTCTGTCTTTTGAGTGCTGCGTTTGCTAACAAGTTTCAGTTTAATGTGTCCGCCCGTGAGAGAGGGGATCTGCCGGCTGCAGCCTGCTGTCCTTTGAAAGCTGAGATCTTTAAAGTGCAGCCAAATGCTTAGTGAGTGAGGAATGATGTGCGGTGGAAAGATTGTGTCTTACTTCCTGCTAACATGCTCTGCATATTATACCTCATCTATTATACCTTCTTCAAAGCTGCGGCTCAAATCTGAGGCATCGCTGCCATCTCCTCTTCCATTAGGCCCCATTGCAGGGGTATGTCTGACTCTGTGGGGGTTTATCCACTAAACACTGAATTGTAGCAAATTGGGGGGGAAAAAGTACCCAAACTGTGCCTGTAGCTAAACTGGTGAATTTTAAGAGATCTGCACTTTTTGCTTAAACTATGCACCTCTGTTTTCATTTCAATACGTTTGTATTTAATGTTTAGTAAATAAAACCCCTTTAAACCAGCGTTACTATATTCCTTATAGTTTATTAATATCACTATGTGTACAGCATTAAATCTCACTGATATTTGGGATGTTCTCAAGGCCTTAGGTTTGGTCTGGAAACCTCTTCCTAATATCTGGAAGGAACTTACTTTCATGGATTGGTGCATTGCGCCAGTAAGACTCTCTGGTTGGGAAGCTTTTGGGAATTCCTTGGGTTGACTGGCAGTGCAGCTTAAAGAAAATCTGTCATCATTTTTATTATTGTTAAACTTCAAAGGTTACATGTAATATAGCCTCTTATGATGTGTATTATTATTTTAAATGAATGCATCTAAATGCATCTCCTGGCTTACCTTTGCTCCGTCCATCTTCAATTACTATTTGGTCAAAGCACAACTAATCTGACTAAGAAATTCAGACTGAAAAATATGTGCATCTCAGAGGTGTTTTAATGCCAATTCAGGAGAAAACCGTATAGTAAAACACACAATTGCTTCACGATTATATAACGATTTGGTTATATAAACTGTGCAACAAAAGGGGATTAAAGATGGCTGCCCCACAGAACAAGGATAGGCCATGAGGTGCACTAAAAAGAGGGGTTTACTTTTATATGTGTGCATTACAAGATAATACGCACATAGGCTGTAATACATATAATCTTTTATTTTGTAAAAGTAAAGAAATAGGAAAAGTGAAGAAAAAAAAATTCTCTTTGAATTTGGAGGGAGAAATTACCTGTGTATATGGTTACATATGCGTGCATTTGCTATGTACCATGTACATTAAAAACATGAAGTCCAACACTTACATTGTTAAAGTTTGAAGTGCTTGTTTTAAGGCCAGTGTCTAGGGGCATGAATTTAATTCTATGTGACATTAGTGACCTATTGATACAAAATGTATGTGTTCCATACCTTCCAACTTTGGTGGGTTGGGTAAAATGGGTGTGGGCCAGTGATGCAAATCATGTCACTGGTGCCCCCTAAAGGGGGCAGACTCGCCTGAAAAGTGGGTCTGCCCAAAGAATTGACAGGCATGAATGCACACTAGGTTGCCTGCCAATCATAAAGTCAAGCCCACTAAGGGCAGACAATGCAGGGAGAACGGTTTTAGTGATCTCTGCAGAGTCCTAGTGCCCTTAGCATAGTGCCAGTACTCCTAATGATGAACTTGCATTATATTTTTTGGGACACCAGGGAAGAAAGTTGGGCAAAAGACAATAAAATCAGGACTGTCCCGTTGAAATCGGGAAGGTTGAGAAGCATGGTATTCCGTTACGTAATTCGCAATATAAACAACAAAGTATTACACATGTTAAGGGCAAAATACTATAGACCATCCAGAATTTTGGATACACTGCTCCATTTTAGTTAGCCTTTGTCAGGCAGCTAGCTGGGATAAGTTAGTTCACACAGGCAGCATGTCTGATGTAAAATTAAGTGTTGTCAATGTATTGAAAAAAGCTGACATATTTTATAGCATTTCCTCACAATGTATGTAGATTAATACATAGGTTCAACAATTCTCATTGGTTAGTAACTTATCACCAGAAGGTGATATAGCAAGACTTGGACATTTTACCATTTCAAACACATTTGCTCCAGTTGTAGAGGTATGTGATAAACTCATGATAAACATTCTTGAAACAAAAGAACTGGGTAAGAAAAGAGACCAGGCACTTAGAGCCCTTTGGTAAATGTGCCCTCCAAAAGAGGCACATTTAGCAGGTATGCATGGTAGTGGGACTAGAACCAAAACTCAGTATTGCAACCAAGCATGTGTATTGTCGTTGTTGTGTTTCTAAAACCATCCAGATGTGACATTTTTTAAAAGTTCATTCCTATTTGTCTTTATGTTACAATGCCAGGCATTTACCACTTCGACTACCAAAATAATGATGTCTTGATATCTGCTCTCGATAAGGTATTTAGCAATTTAGCATGTTTTGAATTTGTTGTAGTACTGCAGCATAATTCAAAAGGTGGTAAAGCCTTTCACAAGAGTATCTAGTTAATGCATAAAAAGGTGCCATGTTCATTGTAGCAGTAGGCCAACATTCCCTGCATGGAGATGCTATGAGAAAATGACCATTGTTGTGCAGGTGAAAGGTCAGTTGTGAGTAAAGCTTAAAATATTTGTGTTTGTAACACAAAGGACACACACATATTACAACTTATCTTTAGCCTGCTGTTCACTATTCAGAGTGCCACAAAAGCAGAGTCTGAATTGAATTCCTCTGTTTGTACATTTTTTTAAATTAATATTGTTTGTTAATAAAAGGGTTTATGAGGGTAATTTTCTGAAGCCCTTATAATGTCCGATGTTGTTAAACCAGTTTACCGTTCACTTGGTGGTAAGGTTACTTTGTTGACCTTTGTCTCTCCACTATAAATTAATTAGCAACATTTGTTTTTCCTTGCTTTTTATTTTATTACTGATCAAGAGTCCTTCTTAGCAACATCTATAAGTGACATTTTAACAATACATAGGTTAAAATATGATTATATGGCCTTTTAAATAAACAGATATATAATGTTATGTGAATGCATTTCACGATATGTGGGGAGATAAAACGTTGTAATTAACACAAGAGACAGCCTGATCTTGGGATAGAAAGGACACACAGTCAAGGAATATTTATTTGATAATAGAGAGGAATAATATTTGACTTAATTCTCCTTACCAGATTCCATCTTTGCATTTGATATTTTTCTTTGTGCCAATCACAGCGACACGGAGTGTCTGGCAAAGACCTCGGCAGATCGAGTCCTTGTCAGAACTTCCTCAAGGACGTAGGTTCATTAAGAGCAACTGGCATTTCATCCCACACATGCCATTCCAACACACAAACATATACACACGCACGCACATCACAGCTACCGGTCTGGCATTCCTATCCATTGGAGCTTTGGATCTAATGTACATGTAGGCTCCGAGGGTGTCTATTCTAAAATCTCTTTGCCCTTAGAGAATCCATCTATTGCTTGCAAGATGAGAGTGAACAATGTTTCAAAGCGAATCTGCCTGTAAAAATGTCAAAAATGTAGGTTGATTGGTTTTCAGATATCACAGTGTGTTCCTGAATAAATCAGCTAAAAATAAATTGCTTTTCATCTAAGGAGGACAACTGTGTATTATGAAGTTTGACTTAGAACCCCACACTTGAAACATTCCTTGCAGTCCCAAGCACTCAGAAGATGGGTTTTATGTTAAGCCTGTAGGAGATTAAAAATAAAATGCATTGTTTACAACTGAAGATGTATTCTATTCCCACATTATTTGTAAAATCCTGACTTTTAATTATCACCCTGGAGGTAGGTATTGTTGAACGACAATTCCCATAACTCTTACCAGTTGGTAACCACAATAAAAATAAATAAATTTATATTTACTTTTTTCTTCTTTAAATATAGCAGACATATATATTCTAAAGTGCAAGTACTATGAAAAAAAATTGCATGTATGTCTTAAATGTGCACTAAATGATAAATACATAAATGTTTACAAAAGTGACATGAACAAATTTAAATCAGTGCTTACGCAAAATAAGAATCTTGAAAAGCTCTAAAAACACCCATTTATTTTGGATTAAAACAATGAGCACTAAAATAGATGTTTTTACAATGCTCCTTAAAACTATCAACTGGCATAACTGGTATAATCCTTTAGGCAACTGTTTTAGTAGTACTCAAACAAAAACAATTAAAATATGTTTATTCAAGGTTGTGTATGTCATTTATTTTATTATAGTGCATTTCACTTAAACATAATGCCACTGCTTTCACTTAGAACAGTCTGAAATACTATCTTTTGCCAAAGCAGTGATCACAGCTCTGTATTATTTATGGCCAACATATTTTATATGGATTAAGATTGCAAACCCCCATTATTGTTAACATTTGTGGATTCCAGCTAGGAGTATCCTTTAGAGCTGGGACATGTCTATGTTTAACTCCCGGATCATTGCTATTCTTAATTGCCACTCTTTTCAAGTGACCCTTTCTGACCTTTAAAAAGACATGCTCGCAATCTCCCTAATCACAGTGCTTTCTTGTTACTGAGAACTCTATTTCCCAAACAGAATTGGAATACTAATAACACAATGTAGAGTTTTCAAGCACTAAGTTAAAGCCCAAATCTGGTTATAATGAACAGAGATATTCTTGAGAATGTCATGTAGGTGTTTAGCTTTATCCACAAGTCTGGTGGTGTTGTCAGAAGTTAGGGTTATAGAAGCATGTTTACTTTTAAGGTTCTGCTATCTTTTTAACGCAATATTGGTATAGTTCTGATCTCAGATACTCTGCATATACCTCTTAACATTTCAGCGGTCTTTAACATCAACAACACAAATAAACTGATTTAGCCTGCATTATAATGTGGTTTAATGTTCGAGATCTAGACAATGGGAGTGTGCTAGTGATTGGTACAGAATGCAAAAGAAGATCCCACAAACCCTTATTCTGGTTCTTTTCTCTTTAAACAGTATAAATGAGTTTTACATTGTGAAGTTGGCTTAATCACCATCAGCTTTGGGTATGTGACTTGTGGTTACAAATATTAAAGGAATTAAATTCCTTTGCCCATGTTTTTTTTCTTTTTTTCCCATGTACGAACACCCACCTCCCCTTGAAATATAGTGTGTTTCTGTTGTTTGTTCCCCCTCCTCTGTACCCTGGCTCAGCCGCACCCCAGAGCTAGCCGCGGCAGCTGCAGAACTGGGAGGGCGAGCATGTTTCTACCCAGGCAACTGCTCCCCTGGCAACCAGCTCTTTGAAGATGACCCCCTTGTGGTTTGCTTGTTATCTCCCTTGTGTAGAATTATTGATTGGAGTTTGGGGGAGGGGTGTACTTCACAGTCTTTTCTTGTAAGTTTCCCCAGCTAGACTTTTTCTTAAGCTTATTACATGTTTGTCTTGATGTGATAACAGTATGTGCTTATACTGTGCAGTTTGGATCTGTCTGTCTTTCTGTATATCTCTCTGTTCGACTATCTGTCCATCTGTCAATTTTTTTCCATTAGTAAAGGTGCACATATATGCATACATACTTTTTTTCTTTTCTTTTTTTTCAGGCAACTGCTCTTTACATCTCTCCATCTCTCATGCTCACTTTACATTCTAAATCTAAATGCCTCTTTGTTATTGTTTATCCCCTAATTGGCAACAGACCAGTTGCCCCTCTTTCACACAGTGAGCGACACCAGTGATTTGTGGTCCTTGCAATGTAGTTATAAGATTGATGCTCTGAGACCTCTTCTCTGCTACACTTGTCTCTCTCACATGCATTTCCTCCTACCAACTGCTTGATTGTTCCTGTAACTTATCTATGTTTATTTTTTCTGTGCTCATTATATCTGTTTTAGCCTTAATACTTTTGTTTTTGTTTTGTGCTTATGTCTCAAGCCCCCTAACATCCTTTCCTGCATCCTGGTACGACCAGACACTTGCAATTCCAGTAGGTCTAATTACATTTATTTAGCAAAAATGATTCCTGTAGCCTAAAATGTTCCAGAATAGACACATCTCCAGCCACATGCCTAATTAGTGTTCCTCTTTGGACATATGATATATTGGGAGGTATGCACATATCCTTCATCCAAGGAAAGGTTCTCTTGTTTGTGGTCAAAAAAGTGTATTGTTGAGAAATGTTGTACGATGATGTCTAGTTAGCAGCTGGTTCCATTGTAGCCAAATATAGAAGTCTATACTACTTGATATTAAATGAGCACCTCCACCCCCGTAACAACTTCTGCTCATTGAATTTGTTATGGTGTCAGGAGTGTCTGTGCACTGCCTACCCTTCAAGGATTACACCTATTTTTAGTAAATTATCCTTGATTTTGTGACTCTGGTGCCCACTCTCCACAGTGTGAGGAGGATTTAGCTGGGTAGCTGGTGATTTAGGAGCATCAGATGACATTCAGAGAGAAATAGTGTGTACTTACTCTATCAGTGGGCAGCCAGTTATAGGCTGAGAGTGTTGGGGTAAAATCATTGTTTAACCCCTGCTGGTAAGATGGTGACCAAACACGCCTGCCCACATAACAAGTTCAATCAACTAAAGTTGTTATAGGGTAGGGAGTGTTCCTTTAATGAGCAACCATTGTGAATAGCAGACTTCATCTGTTACAAGATTTTTTAATGGCTCTAAAATGGAAATAATAGATACAACATCCTTGCAAACCTCCTCTGCTGCTTCTCTGTACTTTAATACCTTGTTATACTCCTCATTGGCTTCCCAGTTCTCATAACATTGCACAGGAGATTGACAAGTGGCTTCACGTGGCCATGTGCATTTATAATAACATTTATACACTTTATGGAAACTGGTATCCAAATTAGGGACAGTCCCATCAGATATGGGATAGCTTCACTGCTTTGCTTTCACCTTGAAGCAAAATAATTACAGGCCAGGGTCATTCCCTGTAAACTCAACTCACCAACAAAGCACAGTTGAAAACTACAAGTCACGGACCATTTACTAAAGTGAGAATTATGGGGATTTTAAAGTGAATTCAGAGTTGATTTCAAATTTAAGACCAAAGTAGCCATAGCTACTTTGACCTTAAAGGGCACCAGTTTTGCCCCAAGCAACTTATGCACGTGAGGTTTAAAAATAGTTTATTCTCCTAGCTGTCAGTCAATTCCTCAGCATGCCAAGGCATTGACTAACAAGAGAGAGCAGGAAAGACCTCCCAAAGGTGCTCTCCTCCCATAGCAACCACAGCACATGTGCTGTAGTTGCAATGGAAACCCCACTAGAAGTGCTGGCTAAGGACGGAGTTGCATAACATCACTCCTTTCCGACGCAACTAAGCCAGTATGCCAACATCACTGACCAGATTTACCCTGCTTTGCGATGCATCCCAAGCAGGACAAATAAAATAAGAACAGAGGCAGAGAAGAGGACAGCACGGAGGTGGGTGTTACATGAAGAATAACACCCACAAAGCATGAAGATGGGATCGCTGAAACAGAGGTAATGGTAGTAAATCTCTATATTTTACATTGATTACGCTGTGTATCTTTGTGATATATGGTATATTCATTGTATATGGTAACGATTTAAGGTAAGTTAAATGATTTATAAGAAGTTCACTTTAAATGTGTAATTTACTTTGAATTCCCTTAAATTCTCACTTTAAACTCTTTTTCCACTTAGTATTTTTTTTACTTCATATTTAAGAGGATTTCATTAGAACTATACAAGAAGGTGTCATGCCGTTCCTTACAAGAAATATGAAAAACTGATAAGGCAGTGCTTTGAAAAGATGGTTTCTGAGTTCAAACTGACACTCTTCAAGCAGTGGAGTACAGATAACTTTCTTATCTTTAAGATTCCCTTTGAAGTCAGTGATCTCTCAGTAGATAACCACAATGGTGAAATAACCTATTAAGGCGTCAGCTGCTGTATGCTACTTGGTGTTCAAATTCTGTGCAGTTTACAGTCAATGTTTATGGAACAGGATCATGGGAAAACCCACTTAAATAGGCTATTGAAGGCTTACTCGACCCATATACCTATATACCTACGTTTAGAGCGTTGTCCAGCAGAATCTGATACTGTTATGTCCTTCTTTCCTTGTTAATTGCATAATTTGCTCCTGTTGCCATGAGCATTTCATATGTGAGATTCACATGCAGATTATCTCTAAAATTTGATACATGTTGACTTCACAAGATCTCCTTTTTTGGCTTTCATCATTTCTGATACACTCTGTGCTCTTTGCATGTCTGTACTTGACTAGAAACGGAGGGAACTGTGATACCACCAGGGGCCACGAATAGTGGTGCAGTTTGCATAACATGAATTACCTCTGTTTAAAATTAAAATATAATAGATTATTAGTTGCTGATTTATGACTAGATTACAGAATTGAAAGTTTACTAACATATTAGCTTGGGTTATGAAACCAAAAGAAGGAATTGCCTCTAACAGTTTGAAGTCGTGTTGGGACTATGGGGAAAACATGCATATCTGACAAAATGGTTCTGAGACTGTACTTCTGTCTAAAGTAAAACAAATAACAAATTCTGCTCCTTATTTGTTAACATTTGAATGGTCTAGGAGTAATAATAGACACAGGGATTGTAATTGTGTTTGTGCACAACGCTGTGTACCAGTTCTTCAGAGTCCAGTCAGGAGAAAGTGCTGCGTATATCTCAGGACACCACTTCGCAGCCAGCAGCTCAGTTACCAGACTGTCCAGTCAGACACTGGCCACTTGGCAATATTTCCCTGATATATATCTGGATGCACATTCTAGTAATTGAGTAACCAGCAGCTTCCCCATACAGTTAGCCAGTTAGGGGGCGCAAATGGCCGACAGGCCTGTACTTTGAGACCCCTCATGTAGAAAGTATTGAGAGAGAACATACAAAGAAGACGAGAATTTAAACAATGTTTCCATGTCTTCTCTTTTCCAATATGCTCCATGATAGTACCTCAACTGTGGTGGATTGATGTGTTTTACAATTTTTTTATATATATATATATATATAACATTTGAAATAAAATTGATCATCATAAGAAAAAGGTTAGCACAAGTTGTGTTATTTTCAATGTTTTATTTATTGGTGTGACAGTTTCTCTTTTAAAAAAAAAAAAAAAGAAAAGGCTAAACTATTCCCTTGTAAGCAGAACAAACTCTATGTTTGCTTTAAACGTTTTACAGGATGTCACGGATGTAACTGTTATTGTATGTGCCTGCAAATCTACTCAAAGTGGCTTTAATGAACTAGTTAAGGGCTCTCTATCATTTCTCTATTGGTACTGGGATAACCCTCAATAAAGTATTTTATTCCACAGATAGAGGAAGGAGCTATACTGAAAAAGTGTGCATGGTGTGCTAAGGGGAGGAATATTGATGCTAGATATCAGACTACAGTAACCCTGACACTTGCTCTGTAAAAATAAATGTGATGTGTGGGGGTCATACTTTCTGGAGTTTATGTTCTAGACTGGTTAGATGGGTAAAACTGTGCATAGCGTGTAGAGAATAATAAATAGAATATTGAAAGTGAACTTTGCAGGTAAAACTTGGGACAATAAGTGAAACTCATGCAAAGTTGTACAGATACAATTTATCAGCTCTAAAATTTGCCTCGCTCAAAAAACAACAACTTTATCTTGTTTAGGAACCTTTCTTGCTAGAGTGTATTGACTGTTGTGGTCAGGAAGAAACTAGATTTGGAGATTCATCATAGAAATTCTAGTGTTTCCGTTTGTTATCATTATATAAAAAAAAATATTTAGAGATGTCTTAAAAATATGTATGAAGGGGGGCGGAGCCGACGGCGTTCAGGAGCAGACGCCATTTCACTCAGCTCCTCAGCCATAGCCCCAAAAACCGACTACTACTACCGCATAGCCAAACATCCAGGGCTGCGATAGCGACCCTCGCACTGGGGTCCACGAACCGGTCCAGTGGATGCCTTTTTTATGCCCATCGGGCGTGAAACTCCGGCGCAAAGTGCCTCGGGCCTACAGGGCGGGAATCCCGCGGCGGCCGCACAATACCTCCTGGGACGAAGACTTCTGGGACACAGATCCACAAACAGCCTACATACCCTGGGACACACCAGGACCCTCGATGAGCCGCAAGTCGCAAAAACCGGCTCCTGCCGCAACCACCTCGACTCACGATATCGGCCAGATGCTGACCGCGACACCCCGCACGTGGGAGCCCGCAACCCCCCGGCAAAAGTCTACCACAGACCCGGTGAGGGATAAGGTACCTGGGACTGGAACACAAACTACACCCGATACGGAACCGCCTGCGACAAAGCGGGACATACATGATCTCTTGGCACACTTCCAGGACATGTTCTTTGCAGAGCTTAATCTGGTTAAAGCAGAAATGCAAGCCATCACAGAACGCCTTAGAGTCACTGAGGAGGACTCTGCTGAAACAAAGCTACACATGGCCACCCAGGGGGAAACCATAAAACAACTACAAACCCACCACTCACAAATAGCAGCCAGAATGGATGCACTGGAAGATAAAAGCAGACAAAATAACATCAAGATAAGAGGAATAGCGGACACAGTACCAGCAGAAGAACTGCCCCATCTTATTAGGCGACTAACTGCGGCCATCATCCCGACCAAGCATGCAAAACAGTTTGCCTATGATGGACTATATCGCATCACAACATACTCGCAAACACCAAATACCCAGCCTAGGGATGTCATACTCTGCTGCCGAACCATCGCAGACAAACAACGACTGCTGCAGGCACTACGGGGGAAAACCCCATTCCAATTTGAGACTCACTCACTCACGTTCTATCAGGACCTGAGTAAGGCCACACTCATGTGGCGGAAGACAATGCGCCCCATCACGCAGCCTCTGCAGGCCGCTGGTATTCCCTATAGATGGACTAACTCAAGGACACTGCTATGCACCAAAGAAGGGAAATCCTTTAAAGCAACCAACCCCGCCGAGGGCCCTCAATTTTTCAAAGCCTTAGGCCTTCCAGCGCCAGACCCAGCGACACTACCCCAGAGAGTCTGGGATGTTGACAACATACCCCCTTTTATCCCCGGAAGGGACATGGACACTGTCACATGAATAAGACCGCGACTGCATGATGTTTTCTGATTAACGTTAACACAACTGTTCAAATATTGTACCTTAGGCCAATACGTGCACATATGCACTGTTAATAGTTCCATAGGCATTCTTGTTTAATCATGTTCAATGTCTTCTTGTTACATACACAAACGACTTCCACACTGATCCATACATATGCTCCTGACGCTACTGTCCGAACAACGTCAGAGGCCCCACTACCTGCTCAGCCACTACACACAATCACCACAAAGGGACCCTCTGACACTGATACGCTCCTACTCTCCTCCCCCCCCTCCATTCCACCCTGTGAAACAGGGGTACTAGGACACATAATGGACACCGGGGTCTAGACCTCGCGAGCGAGCCACACAATTAGCCCATAATACCCCAGAAGCAACGTGACAATGGGGCCAGGCCAACACCTCCTAGCCCTACCCTCCAGTCCCATCGAACAGACCAACTAAGCCAACCAGAGAACGACACCTTTGCCTGAAAACAGGGCAACCTATCCAGTATGGGCTAGCCTAACAACATAATGGGCATTACGCCTATTGCCCCCTACTCACATCATACAGACATAACTTTGTGACACCACAATTCATTCACATGTTAACTAGTTACTACTGTAAAACATAACATGTCACTAAATAAGCACACACCAGTCACTCTACTGCTATTACCAACACTCTGCTCCAACATGTGTACCTCTTTTTTCTTTTTTTTTCTTCATAGCTGATTTAACTACTGTTAGCCTGTTATACCTTATAATTATAAAATGTGCAACTGTTTAACTATGTCAAAGTTTGACCCGAATTGCCAGCAGCTGCTATCGTGGCGCTGCAGGCGTGTTTGTAACCAATTGCACGAGAAAATAAAGAATTACAAAAAAAAAAAAAAATATGTATGAAAATCATAGATCATTTCATATTTTTATTTAATTTTATTAAAAAAAGCTGCTATTAGTTAATTGCTTGTGTTCTTTCATTAATAAGATTATTTTTTCATTTGTGAGCTTGCCCCAGCATCCTTCTTGGGTATTAAACTATCAGTACAAGTTACTTTTTTTCCCAGCATTATTAAGGTTCTTTTAAAAATCTGTAATTTTTGTTGTTGCAGTTTTGTGTTTTTTTTCGGGGCCTTTACATTTGCCAGTTTCTTTGTATGTAGACCACTACTCCCATTTATCAGCCAGGTCTGGCCCCTTCTGATGGGAGTTGATGGAGCTGGATAGTTGCAGTTCCCTGGCCTAAGCAACACATAGAAACTGACAAATATAACTACAAATACATTCACGCGCGCATGTTCTACCCTCTCCCCGAAAACAAACCTCAGTACATCCTCATTGATTTCATTTCTACAGGACAGAAGAATGCATGTAGTGATGTGCAGAGTTCTTTGCCAAGCTCAGAGAGGTTGGGAACATAACTCGGTTTCTGTTGCTTCATGCCCTGTAGCAGTAAGGAATTTGAGCCCGAACAAAAGAAAACTGTAAAACGCTGTGTGTGTGTGTGTTTTGTACCTTTAACCCTTACCCTGCTGGGCACAAAATCCCATGAGTAGGAATGTCTGGGATCTAAGCGTATTTCATTTGTGGATTTAGTCATTGAATTATATTTTCCTAATACTTTGTTGTGTTGATAACGATCATTTGTGAGCATCCATCATCTCTTATATTTCTTTTACTGTGACACTGTACCCCTTAGCAAGAGGCCAATCAATTATCTTTTGAAAGACAAATGCTATAATTTCATTATGAAAAAACTGACCATTTTAGCAGTTGTATCAAAAACTTTTTGTTAACCTGTAATTCTTCAGGAGGCCGAATGGAATTATAAGTATCAGATCAATTCTAAGAAAAAGGCAAATATAAGAGTAAGAATCATTGGAATATACAATGGAAGACTATGCAGTATTAATGCAAAGAAGATCCTGTGCTGGGAATATTTTGGATGCAGATGTTGCATATTAGACGCAGGTAGAGTTATGTTATGATTGTTTGGGGCTCGTGGGTGGCAGAATGTTTTTGGACCACCGTAGAAGCTTTGACTATGCACTGTTTGTGACCCACTTTGTGCCTGCTTTGGGATAATTGAGGAAGGAAAGAGCCCAAATATTCAGGGCATGACGCAGCCCTCTTCCCTCAGGCTTATGTAAGGTATTTTGCTGAATTTGTTCAATGGTACATATTAATGTATAACAGACCAATCACTGTAAGGTGTAGGGTGTATTTGCTTTTATTGGCATAGACTTTCTGATAAATGTGTATATAAACGTTTGCACATTTTACCTAGTCTGTAATAACTATGTATCCTCTTTCTATGTAACCAGACAAGTCTAGGTGTAAGACCTTCTATTTGAGCACACCTCCCTACCTCCCCCACCCCCTCCCTCCCTAAAAAAAAAAAAAAAAAAAAAAAGAGTCAACACCAGCAGTTAATTCCTATTCTCTGCTATTTTTAAAATATGTGTGCTGTATATATATATATATATATATATATATATATATATATATATATATATATATATATATAATACCTACATGGACAAAAGTATTGTGACACAACTTTTAATTATTGAGTTCAGGTGTTTCAATCAGGCCCATTGCCACAGCTGTATCACCTAGCCATGCAGTCAGCATTTACAAATATTAGTGAAAAAAATGGGTCGTCCTGAAGATCTCAGTGAATTCAAGTGTGTATACTGTGATAGGATGCCACATTTGCAGTAAGTCAGTTTGTGACGTTTCATCCCTGTTAGATATTCCACTGGAAGTGGTATTCTTGGAAAGTATAAGCAACAAACAGCCACGAAGTGAAAGACCATATAAATTTGCAGAGCAGGTTCACTGAGTGATGGGGCGCATGGTGCGTAAAGTCACCAATGCTCTGCTGATTCCATATCTAAAGGGTTCCAGACTTCAACTGGCATTAATATCAGCACAAAAACTGTATGGCGAGAGTTTCATGGCAGCTGCATGCAAATCTCACATCACCAAGTACAATGCCAATGGTTAGATTGAGTGGTGGGAAGCACGCCGTCATTGGACCTTAGAAACTTGTTCTTTGAAGTGACAAATTATGCTTCTCTGATGGGTGAGTCTGGGTTTGGCAGATGCCAGCAGCCTGACTGCATTATGCCACCTGTAAAGTTTGGTAGAGGAGGGATAATGGTATGTGGCTGTTTTTCAAGGGTTGGGCTATACCCAACGAGGCATGGACTCGAGGCATGGACTCCACAAGACTTCTTAATCTGTCCTTTGGTATGTGGCCCAAGGTGTTAGCTGCAGATTCATTAAATCCTGAAAGTTGTGAGGTTGGGCCTACATGGTCAGCCGCAATCTCTAGGTAGGTGCTACATATCACAGTAGCATCCACATGAATGCCAGGACCCAAGGTTTCCCCGCAATACATTGCCCAGAGCATAACACTGCCTCCGCCAGCCTGCATTCTTCTCATTGTGCATTCTGCTGCCCAGTCTTCCCGAGGTAAGCAAAGCGCACGCAACCCAGCCATCCACCTGGTCTAAAAGAAAACATTGCTCCATGGTCCAATTCTGACACTCATGTGCCCATTAATGCCAGAGGACAGGGATCATCATGGGAACTCTAACCAGTCTGCGGCCGTGCAGTCCCACATGTAGCAAACTGCAATGCACTGCGTGTTCTGACACTTTTCCGTCATGGCCAGTACTACGTTTTTCAGAAATTTGAGCTACAGTGGTTGGACCAGACAGGCCAGCCTTCACTCCCCATGTGCATCAACCTGTTCATGGTTGTGGTGGATATTTGATATTAGGCATTGTAAGCCATTCATATTGTGTTATTTACACATTTCATTCATACTGTTATTTTTGTTTGTTTTAATTGTGCAGTAAGGTTTGAAGTTTAGTTTTAAGGTCATTCATTTAGGAATATGTCACTTTACACGTTAGTTGTAGTCACTTTTGGTAGGTACTAACCACTGCATACTGGGAACACCCCAAAAGATTTGCCATTTTGGAGATGCTCTGACCGAGTCATCTAGCCATTACTATTTGACTCATGAAATTCAAAAACTTTCTGTTAATTTGCTGTCCAATATATCCCACCCCATGACAGGTGTCATCGTATAGATACAATCAGTTATTTACTTCACCTCTGGGTGGTTTTAATGTTTTGACCGATCAGGTTATTTCCTCCAATAGTAGAGATCCCTTGGTATATATTTTGTCTACATATTATGTATTTGTATAGGTTGTGGTGGCATTACTGGGTTTTTAAATAAAAATATATATTTTTTTTTATTGTAATGAATGTCATTTAATTATGTCATTTATTTATTTTACAGGGTATTTTATTTATTTTTTTTTTTTTTTAGACAAAGATCCTAAAGGGTTGGTTGAGTGAAGTCCAGACTTTGCATGATAACAAATACTTAAAGGGACACTATAGTCACCTGAACAACTTCAGCTTAATGAGGTTGTTCAGGTGAGTGCTACAGCTACCCGGAGCCTTTTTCTTGTAAGCACTGTATTTTCTGAGAAAATGCAGTGTTTACATTGGAAGCTTGGAACACCTCTTGTTGCAGTCAATCAGACGGCCACCAGAGGGACTTCCGAGTTCAGAGGCCCTAAAAAGGCCTCTCGTCCGATGCATTCTGGGTGAATGCATCAGACGGGCTATCAGCACACAAAGCACTGTGAACGCGCTTTGTGTGCTGACAGCCTGTCAGCACTGCTGTGGGCGTGGCTTCAGCTGACAGCTTCAGCTTCAGCTGACAGCTGAAGCCCGAACCCACAGGGGCGCTTACGGTCCCCAATAGTGGTTGAAGGGGGGGGGGAGACCGGGTGGGGGCCCTAAAATTATCAATAAGGGGGGGACCTATTGTCCCCCCCGGCCCCCACCCCTGAGCGGTGGGTGGGGGCCCTAAAATTATCGATAAGGGGGGGGACCTACTGTCCCCCCCCCCGGCCCCCACCCCTGTGCGGCTGGTGGGGGCCCTAAAATTATCAATAAGGGGGGGGACCTACTGTCCCCCCCCGGCCCCCACCCCTGAGCGGTGGGTGGGGGCCCTAAAATTATCGATAAGGGGGGGGACCTACTGTCCCCCCCCGGCCCCCACCCCTGTGCGGCGGGTGGGGGCCCTAAAATTATCAATAAGGGGGGGACCTATTGTCCCCCCCGGCCCCCACCCCTGAGCGGTGGGTGGGGGCCCTAAAATGATCAATAAGGGGGGGGGACCTACTGTCCCCCCCGGCCCCCACCCCTGTGCGGCGGGTGGGGGCCCTAAAATTATCAATAAGGGGGGACCTACTGTCCCCCCCGGCCCCCACCCCTGAGCGGTGGGTGGGGGCCCTAAATACAAAGGGGGGGGGGACCCTAGTTAACCCTCCCCCCCCCCCAAAAAAAAATATCTCCCTACCTACCCCCCTCACCCTAAAAATAATGAGGGGGGGAACATTAACTAAAAACCTGTAAAAAAAAAAAAGAGATAAAAAAAAACTTACCATTCGATGTTTTCTTTCTTCTAAAATCTTCTTTCTTCAGCCCAAAAAAGGCCAAATAAAAATCCATAATAACCGACGCAATTAAAAAAAAAAAAAAAAAAAAAAAATAATCCATCTTCACCCATGGAGGGCTCCGCGCAGACTGAGCTCCGCAGGGCGGGGGAAGGCTTATAAAGCCTTGCCCCGCCCTGCAATTATGCTAAGAACACTCTGATTGGTGGGTTTAAGCCAATCAGAGTGCTCTGTGTCATTTTACAAGCGTGGGAAAGTTCTTTGGAATTTTCCCACGCTTGTAAAATGACACAGAGCACTGTGATTGGATGGATTTCAAGCCATCCAATCACAGTGCTCTGTGTCATTTTACAAGCGTGGGAAAATTCCAAAGAACTTTCCCACGCTTGTAAAATGACAAAGAGCACTGTGATTGGATGGCTTGAAATCCATCCAATCACAGTGCTCTGTGTCATTTTACAAGCGTGGGAAAATTCCAAAGAACTTTCCCACGCTTGTAAAATGACAAAGAGCACTGTGATTGGATGGCTTGAAATCCATCCAATCACAGTGCTCTGTGTCATTTTACAAGCGTGGGAAAATTCCAAAGAACTTTCCCACGCTTGTAAAATGACACAGAGCACTGTGATTGGATGGCTTGAAATCCATCCAATCACAGTGCTCTGTGTCATTTTACAAGCGTGGGAAAATTCCAAAGAACTTTCCCACGCTTGTAAAATGACACAGAGCACTCTGATTGGCTTAAACCCACCAATCAGAGTGTTCTTAGCATAATTGCAGGGCGGGGCAAGGCTTTATAAGCCTTCCCCCGCCCTGCGGAGCTCAGTCTGCGCGGAGCCCTCCATGGGTGAAGATGGATTATTTTTTTTTGCGCTCGTTTTTTTTTTTTTTTTTTTTAATTGCGTCGGTTATTATGGATTTTTATTTGGCCTTTTTTGGGCTGAAGAAAGAAGATTTTAGAAGAAAGAAAACATCGAATGGTAAGTTTTTTTTTATCTCTTTTTTTTTTTTTTTTTTTTTTACAGGTTTTTAGTTAATGTTCCCCCCCTCATTATTTTTAGGGTGAGGGGGGTAGGTAGGGAGATATTTTTTTTTGGGGGGGGGGGGGAGGGTTAACTAGGGTCCCCCCCCCCTTTGTATTTAGGGCCCCCACCCACCGCTCAGGGGTGGGGGCCGGGGGGGGGGCAGTAAGTCCCCCCCCTCATTGATAATTTTAGGGCCCCCACCCGCCGCACAGGGGTGGGGGCCGGGGGGGACAGTAGGTCCCCCCCTTATTGATAATTGTAGGGCCCCCACCCGCCGCTCAGGGGTGGGGGCCGGGGGGGGGCAGTAAGTCCCCCCCCTCATTGATAATTTTAGGGCCCCCACCCGCCGCACAGGGGTGGGGGCCGGGGGGGACAGTAGGTCCCCCCCTTATTGATAATTGTAGGGCCCCCACCCGCCGCTCAGGGGTGGGGGCCGGGGGGGGGCAGTAAGTCCCCCCCCTCATTGATAATTTTAGGGCCCCCACCCGCCGCACAGGGGTGGGGGCCGGGGGGGACAGTAGGTCCCCCCCTTATTGATAATTGTAGGGCCCCCACCCGCCGCTCAGGGGTGGGGGCCGGGGGGGGGCAGTAAGTCCCCCCCCTCATTGATAATTTTAGGGCCCCCACCCGCCGCACAGGGGTGGGGGCCGGGGGGACAGTAGGTCCCCCCCCTTATTGATAATTGTAGGGCCCCCACCCGCCGCACAGGGGTGGGGGCCGGGGGGGGGGACAGTAGGTCCCCCCCTCATTGATCATTTTAGGGCCCCCACCCGCCGCTCAGGGGTGGGGGCCGGGGGGGGGCAGTAGGTCCCCCCCCTCATTGATAATTTTAGAAAGCGAGCTGAGCTGTCAGTCAGACAGCTCAGCTCGCGAACGCGCATTCCGCGCACATGCGCGGTAAAGCGCTCAGGTTCTTCATAGGGCGGCATTCAATGCCGCTCTATGAAGAACGCGATTGGTGCAGCGCGAAGCCGTCCCATTGGGCCCCGCGATTTCGTCATTTTGACGAAAAAGGGGGCGCGGCCGAGCGGGGAGCTCGGCGCTGGAACGGAGGTAAGTTTTTAATATAAAAACACCGTTTTTTTTTTTTTTCATGAATGAAAGTTCATATAAAAGCAAGAAGGAAGGCTGGGGGACCTGTCTTTCTTGCTTTTATATGGTGACTATAGAGTCCCTTTAAGGGTAACTAACCTTGTTATTTTCCCATTGGAGTGGTATTCAGTGAGGTAATTGGTTTTAACTTCCCATATAGGTGGGGATCTGTGTTTGATTTGATTTATTTTATTTGTTTTACATTATTCCATTTCTTTTGCTGTTCAAGTCAGGATGTCAGGTGCATCCAAACAAAAATGTAAGACTTCAACAATAAACTGCTGCGTTATATTTTCAGTCTTTGCAATTAAAACTATTGCGATTGGACACTGTTGCTAAAGATTATAGTAGTGAGAGAATGAGTTTGCAATTACTACATATTCCTAGCCATGCATGTGTGAGTGGGGTACTGGGAGAAATGTGTCCCACATGTCCCAGAAGTCGTCTTTGCATGTTTGTCTACATTTACCCAACATTAGTCTAGTCTTTAAAAGCAAATACAATTATCCAGCTCGTAAAACTCTGTTTTACAACTCTCCCTGCAGAACCCCTATCCCTTAATGACAAGCTGCTGCTAAACAGAAATTTTTTTCTGGTGTCACCCAAGATAAAAAAAAAAAAAAAAGATGGCTGGACGGGGCTTCAGTTTTGACCATAATGGAAGTTGTAATAAAAACAAAACAAAAAACAGCTTGTTTTAATTCATGGTTTCCTGTGGATGAGTTTCAATGCAAGCCTTATCTATAATATTGGCCATTTCTTGCATTATTAACCATTTAATATGTTAGATTATATTTAAAGTAATTTTCGGTGCCTTATAATGTTTCATTTTTTTCGTGCTCCATCGTCTTCTTTCAATTGAATTTTAATGACTTATGTGATGATTGCATTTAACATCCTGCAGCAAATCCCACAACTCTCAGGCCTCACTTCACACATTTCCAGAACCATCAATACTCAAGCTCTGCATTTTTCCTCAGCACTACCCACCCACGTTCCTCCTAAATTTATAGCATGCTCCCCCAGTTGTTTGAGATTCTCACTCAATTACCTCTTCATTCCCTTTACACTTTACCAATAGCTGCAACTCTCTGTGAACTTCTTTTAGCAATCACTTCCAAACTTCCCCTGCTACCTGTTGTCTCAAATCCCCACTGTATTCTTTAGATTGTAAGCTCATGGGCAATCTAGCTAAGCACTTTGTATAAAAAAGCTTCAATGGCTAGATATCAGCTTTCGGGCAGGGCCCTCTCTACCTTTTGTATTTGTCGGTGTATATTGTATGTCCTCCACTAATTGTACAGCGCTGCGGAATCTGTTGGCGCTTTATAAATACCAGTAATAAATAAATAAATTTAAAAATTGTGATATTTTCACATTTCATTCATACTGTTATTTTTGTTTGTTTAATTGTACAGTAAGGTTTGAAGTTGAATATTAAGGTAATTAATTTCGCACTATGTTGCTGACCTTTGAAGGAAAGTCCATATACAGGAATGTGTACTAACGAAATTTGAATGGTCATGGTTTGCACAATTCAATGCTTCTCTAGCCTTTTTATTAACAGCCATACTATTTTATGGCCTCTCATTGCTGCCACTCCGTCTATTTGTCAGAGATCATCAATGTTGATATCAGCCAATCCAGAGCTTCCCCATTGGGTAGCATTGGACAGCTAGTGTGCATGTGTGGCAAAAAGCTACACTGCGCCAATCAAATGCTGCTCTATGAGTAGCATTTGCTCTATAACCAACTTTTACTTGGCTATAGCAGAGGAAACACCTCTAGTGGTTGTTGTAGAGAATCAATGGGTTGGAACTATGCATGTGCGGTCAAATACCACACTCCGCAGCATTTGATTACAGGACCGAATTTCACTCGGATCTGGAGGAGAAGCACCTCTAGTGGCTTTTAGGAAAACAGCCACTAAAAGTGAATTTAAACTGTTGGTACAGAGCTTTAATGTTTTACATTACATTACAGGGTTAAAAAGACAAGAGCACTGCACCCAGATATAAAGTGGACTTTAATATTTTAATAAACATTTTAAAAGTTCATCCAAAAATATTAAATAATTTTAAAAGCTTATCCAACAATATTAAATCATCTAATAAGGAGGACAATGCCCAAGTGCACATCATAGAAAGTGTCCGCTCCTGCATCCGGAAGTATAATTTATACAAATCTCCACTCCACTCTACTCTAATAGAGTACCCTAATAAATATAACAAAAGCATATGTTGGGGTGAAGAAAATAAATATTGCCACCATCAAAATTGTGTCAGTACCTCTTTAATTGTAAAGGGTAAACATATGTGTGACAGACTGGTTTGGATAAATACAGCTTCAGCAGGGAGCTGTACACTGTGCTGTTCTTAAAATATAATGTAGGATGTCTCTTTATACCCATTCAGTTTTTTTTTTCTTCCCTGACAACTTCTTCCTTTTCCTCTCTCCTCTGAACTTGGCCCTGGGTGCCTGCTGAGACTTATAACATGCTAATACACTCCCTAGGGCAATCTGGAGGGAGGGTGTTTGCCACAACGCTTAAGTCTGAAGTGTTTCCAACAGCTTCCGGAGCGGTCGAGGGGTCCCCTCCCTGATGGGATAGCCGCCTGGCCTTAATTGCACTCGTCTCTGGATATTCCAGGAAGCCACGGATGTACATAATCTGGCTTCCTCCAGGGTCCCTGCACGCAATGTTTGGGAGGCTGCCTGGCCTTCCTCCATTTGGGGTTAACTCCATCATTGCTGGGATGCGTACCTATCATAGTATAATGAAGAAGTAACCTCCCTTAATGAACATATGCCTTTATAATGGCCTTATTGTTCATTGTTGGCTTTCAGACACTTATCTGTACTTTCTTTTATTCATGCATATTGAAAGAAGCAGTAGGCCTGGTTTCCCTTTTATTGAAGTAGAGATGTCAAAATCAAGTCTCAGGGATGCACAAAAAAAAAAACAGGCTTTCAGTGTGTTGCTTACAGCAGTATACATGGTTAACTGGTTAATTGCATGTTAATCGCGGAAACCTCAAAGTGGCAGAATTGTAGTCTTTGAGAACTTAAGCTACTTGTAGAAAATAAAACATTATGCCATGTCAACTTCGTTCCGTTGTGAATATGGAGTACTGCAAGATTTACACCCCTACAATCTCTTCCCCTCCCAGATCTTAAAGCTGTACCTTTAGTTCATGGGTATCAAGGTTAGTCTTAAACCTGTATGTCTTAAACACCTAGGCATTAATTGTTAATACTGACCCCATTCTCTCATTATATTTTTAAAATAGCCAAACAAAAAATGTGTATATATAAGTCGTCAGGGCAACTTCATTGAGCACATACATGTTTTGGACCTTGCAAATGAATCAAGCTTCAAATGGGCTTGAAGCCTGTTACATCTCTAACCACACTTTCTACTGAGAGCAAATTGAATATTTTATGATGTACTCGTTACCTGGCTCAATATTGCTGTAAAATAATGAACATTAAAACAAAAAAAATCACCCTGTTTGCTAAAATCTAAAAATTATTATCCAACCAGTTTCATACATTAACCCTTTCGGGTACCAGTAAAGTGTGCTGTGCATTTTATTGTCCATTTTATAGCACTCAAAGTGAGACAACCAGTTTATCACTATTTAGCCAAATTGCTAGCAAATGTATAGATACAAAAATATATATATATTTAATCTTAAAAATTACATGTTTCTTATATTGTGATACAATAGAACTTACATTACATCAACATAGACTACATTTAGATCAAAATTTAGTTTGAATGTATATATTTGCTAGGAAAACATGTTTACACAATGTATGAGTTCATTATTTTTTTCTACACTACAATAATTTCTTCGTCTGACAGGTTCATGTTTGAAACTTATACACACATTTTATTGCATTACCTTTAAAAGATTGTTTAATGGAATTACTACCTTAATAAATGGTAGACATTGGTCCTAAGGAGACACATAAATCTCTTTGTCTCTTCCTGTGATTTGTTACATTGGCTGACACCCTAATGAGTGAACTTAAAGGAACACTCTAATTAAATGGCAAACATATGTGGCAATCGCCAAACATGAAGACCTCAAGGTCTTAGGGAATAGCTAAGTAATAATATTGTTTCCCTATAAGAGTAATCAGATGCTGATATTCTGCATATTGTGGGATAAGTATTTTTAATTTATTGCACGTTTGGCATATTATTTTTATGCACAGTGCACTTTCACTGGTATGACATTCTAATGGTGTATCGTATATAGAAGTCTACATTTTAAAAGTTACACTATTTATTCGCATGGAATTTGTATTTGCACTTTTGAATATTTAAAGATACAGCGCACGTCTTTTATATTTCTTAATAACTAAGTACTGCCCGATAGCCTTTAGAGGTGTGTTTTTCAATAAGTATAAACATTGCTGTTTCTCAACATTAATGTAACCAACATTAACTTTTACATAAAGATTTTGAGCTTGCACACAAGATTAAAAACAGAATTTGATCCTTTGGTCTGAGGAAGAAAGTGCAGGTGAATTATGTATATCCTCTCTCCATTACAATAGGCAATCTCATACAGGGGTTTGTAAACAACACTAACTGCTTTTAACAAACTTGTAATAAACTCTAGTTAATATTTTTTTTTTTTTTTATGAAACCAACACAAATTGCATTATAAAGCAATATCCTCTTGTAACCATAAAACAGTATCACATGTGCATGATCTATGGATATGTTTACAGATTTATTTAGTTGTTTCATATTACTTCCTATTTTGATACAATAGAGATGATAAATATAAAAGCCTTGCCAGGGTGACTCCAATCATTATAACCACTACGGCCCACTGTATGTTGTACAGAAGTGACTATAGCCAAGCAGAACTCTGGTTCCAGGCTGGCTGATGACACCTCAATGACACTTCTGGAGGTTGAGTATCACATCCGGCAGCAGAGGGTTTCAACTATGTATATTTAGATTTAAAAAGTGCCATTTCTTTAGGAAAGCTTATGGCCTCGCAGAGTAACCTCTACCTCACATACCTGTTCTTGCTCTCTCCTAAAGGGCAGCACTCTACTCTCTCCTCCAGCTCTACTTCACTCCACCTTGTTTGATTGCTACCTCCTGTCCTGTTGTGTTTTACACCCCACCTCCTATAGACTGTAAGCTTGTTTGAGCAGGGCCCTCTTCAACCTATCGTTCCTGTAAGTTTTTGTAATTGTCTCATTTATTGTTAAATCTCCCCCTTTGATAATATTGTAATGCACTACGGAATATGCTAGCGCTATATAAAAACCAATAACAATAATAATAATAATAATATATTTAATAGTGAAATGCTGCATATACTTGCTCCAGGCATTGTGACTTCTTCAAATCACTAAAATGGTCATGGTGCTTTGAATAACCCTTTAAGGTGGAACACTCATGATCGTGCTGTAAAATGTTCTGATTTTTTTTATAATAAACGAGAACACTTGATGTTGCATACAGACATGCTTTCCATGTGAACTCATTTCTTATCCCAGCTAGCTGCCTGCCAAAGCTCACCACGACCTGTCCTGTTCAGGTATGTTGGCCAACAGGTGAATGAAGAGTAGCCCTTTGTAGGAATGTGGTTCTATATTTATTTAACTTTCATTGTATGCAATGGGGTCAGTGGCAAAGGAGGTTAAATGTATGGACACATTCTATACTCCCTCATTATTATTTAAAAATTATGTCAAACGCTTATAAATATAGTGCTGATAACAAAACATTTTTTTAAAATTACTGGTAGTATAAACATAAAAGTGAGAAATTCAAAGTTATTGATTTGTTTGTGAAACATACATAAAACATTGTGTTCAAAAGAAACCTTAAAAAAAACAAAAAACAGGAAATATTAGCTAATGATTTTCTTTTATCATTTGGTGAATATATCATATGTGTGTACTACAGAAAATATTTGCTAGGTTAATGGTTCAGTTGTATGTGTACGGTACATAGCCTTCTTGACAATTTGTTGAAGTCTAACCATGGGTAAAGTTGACTTCTTGTGTTTAGTGTATTGTATAGATATGTTAACTAATAATGCCAACAGTTAGAGTTTGCAACTGGTTTCAGACAGACTCCTCACACACTACTGTAGTTACAGAGCAAATAGCAGTATTTCATTCTAGTCTGTGGGGGTCTTTTTTTATCTCATAAACCACTGTGCAACTGAGGTTTATGGAATACATATCTGATTGGCATTTAGATAGAAAATGTGGGATGAAGGGGGGATGGGGGGGGGGGGGGGACAGTTATTATCCCATAACCACCACTGTTATCTGTAGTTATTATGGTGCTTGGAGCCTGTAAATTATATGTTGACAGTAACACATGATGGTGTCTAATTAAAAGGAAAACTCCAAACTCCTAAAAGATGTAAAGATTTAGGGGTTATAGGAAAACGCTAACATGAAGGTGTTATGCTTGCACATTAATAACTAAAACATTTTACTTACCTTTATTCCTGTGGTGTTCTAGTCGAAGCTGCACTTCTTGCTAATCCAATGCTTACCATAGGGAAGTTTTGGGGACTTGTGCGCATGCATGCCAATTGCTGCACTGTGCATCTCATCATAGAGGTGCATCTCTGTAGGGAGTGTTCAGTGTCTTCATGCTGAGTGTAAAGGTGCTGAACGTCAGTTTTGTTATCTGTCTGAGTGACAGCCACTAGAGATGGCGTTAGGCAGCACTGGAAATACTTCCCTTTCTCAAAAGAGGCAGTATTTACTCTGCTGAGATTTCAGGGACAGTCTATTTGACCCAGAACCACCATATGAAGATCGTCCACTATTTTTCACTTTAAAGGGACACTATAGTCACCAGAACGACTACAGCTTAATGTAGCTGTTCTGGTAAGGATAGTATGTTCCTGGTGGCATTTTCTTGTAAACACAGCCTTTTCTGATGTGCTTTCTGGGTCAGTGCTGGACATCGTACAGCGTCTCCACGCTCTGCATAGAGATGCTGAACTTTCCCCATAGAAATGTATTGATTCAATGAATCTCTATGAGGTGATGCTGGTTGGCCATGGTGGGGTGTTTGGCTCTGCCCCCTTCCCACCTCCTTGCCTGAGATCATCAGAACTGACAAAATCAGCCAATCCACAGCTTTCCCACGGGAAAAGCATTAATCTTAACTGATTTTTAAGAAATGTTATTATGTATAATTTGGGAGTGTTCTTGTAAGAAAGAACAGTAACAGGTATTGTTGGTTACAAAATGGCCCCTGTTGCATCTTTCTACCATACATTGCTTAGAAACTTAATAACCAGAGATGGAGCCTATTCCTGTGGCACCACCATAATGTTACATTTTATTTTCCCATTGCTTTTTCTTTTAGGATAGAGGCAATGAAATCCCTGTCTTTTGAATTTACTTTTTTTTTTTTCTCTCTTTAACTGCTCTTAGAGTAATCTTAAAAAACACTACAGACCTTGCGTTTGTATATTTATTTTTGCAAAAACAGTGCAAAAGGCATATTCTGGTCACTGATCCATGCAGCTGTTAAACACTTGGGTAAAATTTCTTTGAGGAGTATTTTATCAATAAGAGAAGAGAACAGCAGCTGTTCATTCCTTTTAACCCTTTCCCCACTGGTTCTCGTAACATCTGAAGAAAAAAAAGGAGGGCAGAGAAGTCGAAAGCAGGGTATTGCATTTTTTAAACCCATGCAACACTCGTGTCCATGAATACTTTATATGCATTTTTCTGTGTTCCTTTGAAAAAGCCATATTTGGTAAGCAGTGGTAGTCCCTAATACTCTTTGTTAAATCCTGTGTTGCTGTGGGACTCCTTTGTAAAATATCATATGAATGCAAGCCTTGTTGGGATACATTGCTCGTTGCCACAGTCATGGTTCTGGAATCATTTGCACAACATTATATTTGTATCAATCTCCAGGTACTTTTATTTAGATCTCTGATTTAGCATTGAGATCACTCAGTTAATGACTGTATTATTCTAGAATGTTAATGTATCACCCAAGCTTCCTCATAATATAGGAATATGTTAATCCCCTTTACCTTTTGAACCAATTCTAGATTTGCATCAAACTAATAAAAAGTATTCTTAGTGTGAATGGTAGCATAGATAGTCTGGGATGTGGTGCCAAGTAGATATCCAAAGAGGTCAGGCAGTCAAGGGTCAGGAACCTTGAACCACTTGACCTGTCAGGAGTCCGGTTTCAAGTCAGCTGGTAGAGCAGATCGGAAGAGGATTAAGGGAACGGTGCTGAAGCGGAAACAAGAGGACTTTAAAGTAGAAAGAGAGGCACCAGAACTATTGAACAGTGTCTGGTGTCTGCCCCAGATTTTTATACAGCCAGAAAGGATGTGTCACATGTCAGAGCACCACCATTCAAGGAACACTCCCACCTCCATAACAACCGCAGCTCATTAAAGTTGTTATGGGCGCAGGAGTGCCTGGCAACCATCTTACATTTAGGGGTTAAGCCATATTTTAAAGATTCATCCCACAGTTAGAGCTCTGGCATTAGATAGTTGTCCAGGCTGCTTTTCTCTTTTGCTCTGTAGCATGAGAAAGGTTTAGCTGGTCAGCTTTTAATAGGCTAAGAGTTTCAGCTGTTCGGCTTGATAAAGACCATTGCAGTAGTCGAAATGTTGCTGTTTTACACTTTGGGCATCTGAATAAAGGGACAAACTAGTTTCAAAAGGAAGTGCTGAAATTTATTTTTATCTTTTATTTGAATATCCCCTGGTTTGGGTGGAACCAGATTACCTGCACCCTTGTGTGGTTGGTAGGTGCTGTTCTTATTTTGAGAGTTTTAGCTGTGTTAGGTGTTGGAGCTCCAACTTCGAGGTTAAACCATTGGGAAACAATAAAGTTAGTTCTGATGCCAAATGAAGGGTCTGTGTACCTCTATGGAAATGTGGTGTAGGCTCATCATCCAGCTCGTTAGCAATAAAGTGGGAATGCATCCCAGCACCATTTAGGTATCCACAAGTACATGAGGATCTGTAGTTGACACAACATGACTCGCAACCCTACATTTCAGATTGTGTAGCACCTTTAAGAAATGTGTAACATTCTTCTTACTAAATGGCCCCATTGGATATTTTGAATTGTTTTGACACGAAATGTTTATGTTGCTGAATCTTTGTCCACTATGTCTATATATCATTCGGTGGAGGTCTTCAAAATGGGTCTTTCTAAGGATCAAAGACCGGTACAAGGGCTTCAACTGAAAGACAGATGAAGTTTTCTTTCAAAACGAACATCCATAAATATTTTTGACATTTCTTTTTGTCTTCTCTTCTCTGTAAACATGTCGAACAGAGACAGACTCACAGAGGATTGATTATGATTTTCTTTGGCTGCTCCCATCTGGCCGATAGAACTGTGTTTTCAAGAAGCTTGCGGATCATGCTAGCTATGCCCCCTTTGTTGACTGTAATACTTTCTGAATAATGAGAAATGTAGAAATGCATATATGCATACAGACCAGGACATACTTGAAAACGAGAGAAATCTCAATGTATCCATCCAGGTAAAATGTTTTATAAATAAATAAGTAAATAGCTTCCTTATATAGTGGTGCAATGGCTATATATCATATTGTAGCATAACTTTCTACCAAACCACAATAAAACATAGTATATTGAACCAAATCTGCACCAACATATTTTAACCAATTATGAGCTGTATTGGTTAATATGCTTGGAGTGTGCTTTTAAGTACATTCTCAAATATTCTAAATAGTCACATCCACATATCATAATGATTTTAACGAAAAAAAAACATTAAAATATAGTTATTTTAATGCTTTACCTTAAAATATGTGTGTTCATTTATTAATGCAACCAATGAAATTAAGACTTAAAGCATACCTGTTATGCTTTGTTACACTTACCATAAATAAATTCCACTTAAGAGTTTATCTACACATTGTGTTTGCTAAATCGCTAACAAATTGATAGATTTCGGTATGAATTGACATTAAATTCACTTTTCCCATCCCTCCTAGACTCTATGCCGATGTTGGTCTGCCTGAGTACATGCTTACAAGCTATGTGTGGGCTGTTCTCAAGTCCAGCTTCGTGTGCATGTCATTGATCTTAGCACCATCTTTTATGTGCAACTGACAATTGACTTAATCTGAAATTAAAAAGCGTAAGCATGTCTATGCATGATTTTCAGTGAGTCAGTGAAACTCCATAGAAGATAAGTGTGAAAAAGGACATTTTAGGAAATTACACAACTAAAGGAAAAGGTTTCAACAAAGTTTAATTTTCAACAACAGGTTCGCTTTAAATGATTTTGAGGTACCTCTTAAGTTATTTGTGTGAATAAAATATTTACAGAAATTTATGGAATAGTGTTAGGAATACCCGCGATGCTTTACCTCACATGGCAGCAAATAAAGGGTTAAAAGCCCCCCCCCCCTTTTTAATTCTTTATTTTTGTTTCAACACCGAATGCGGCTCAAAAACAGTAGGAGGCCCACGCAGGGGCCGATCATTGACATATAGTACATTTCTTTTTACAGAGAAACAAGTAAGTGTGTACAGCATATATCAGTTCCTTAGTGCCGTTCGGTGTTGTTTTTAAATTTTAGGGCATGTCGGGCCCTTAGTTCGAACATGAACATAAATTGAGTCCACTCACTGCAATACATGGCAATTTAACTGTTTTTTTTAAAAAACCTTTCAAGTTTTGTGCGGTTCTAAAGTCCGCACGTCAGGGTCAACATCGTTGTGGTCGTGTGTGTCTCACTCAGAGCGGTTCTCATTGGTGTGTACAGGTTGTGTTTGCTAAAGCGTCTAGCTTGGCTTCGATCTGTCTTGGCAGCGGACGCCTCGTGGGTCAGACCCCTTTGGGCATGTACAGCTATATCCTCGTCAGGCGATCTCCCCGATGGGGGCGATCACCTTGGAGGTGTCAGCAGCCTGTTTATGGTGTTCGTCTCTGATGTGGGGTGGGTCCCTGGAGGACCGCCTGTCGGGTCGTGTGCTTGTGTTTGTCTAAGTGCCATCATGAGCTGTCATAGCCTTGAGTGTTCTGCGCTGAATAACCTTATTTTGTTACCCAATTGGATTGCTCTGGGTGATTCCCTTAAGCATTCAGGTAGTCGTGAAGGTTGGTTTGGTTGTCTGTTCTGGTGTATCGCGTATCTGGTGAGATAGGAGTTGGGAGGGGTGGGGGGGGGGTGTTGGACGGGACTGTGGGATGAAGTGAGGGGGGGAAGAGGGATAGGGTTATGAATCGTCGGGGCGCCCGGCGGGTATTGGTCTCAGCACTCGTCTGATCCCCTGATCAATCTGAGTGGTAAAAGCCCTTTTTTAACTTACCTGATTCCAGCGCCGAGAGACATCAGGACACCACAGTGATTCAGAAACCTAATGCGCATGCGTACCGAGCTCCGCACTTAAATGAGCCTTTCCCTACAGTAAAACTTTGAATCGATGCGTTCTTGTCAGATTTTGTAAAAATGTCAAAGCTTCAGGCCATGCAGTTTCCTTTCACCAGGAAGAGCCTCTAGTGGTTTCCAAGAAACTGCAATAATTAACATGGCAGGATTAAGGAGACAGGTGCACTGCACCCAGACCACTTCAATGAGATGAAGTGGCCTGGGTGCCTATAGTGTCCCTTTAACAAAATACCGAAAGTTTTTTTTTTGTTTTTTTTTTAACATTATATGCCAAGCTGTCATAGCACTGCCATGGGATGTGATGCAAATTAATTAAATCGCACCTGTTGCAGGTGCACACACTGTGAGTAGTTGCACACATAGAACTAATTTTATAAGAATGTGGAAAACGCTCGTATAGCATGTTTTACATAGAACTTGAAGTAACTTATATCTTCACCATGAACATTAAGTCCTGCCGAGGTCTATGTGTTTTATATAATACGTATCTCTGCTGTACTCTTCTCCTCAGTAAGCATTCCTGTATTTGGAGGGGGAGGTGAAGGAGTAATTTACGATCCTCTTAATCTGGTCTTAATCTGGTCTTTTATATTGAATATATATATATAAAAAAAAAATTCCTTAAAAGTAACTGCTGCTTCTGCTAACACACTGAAAGCAGTAGTAGCAGACAGACCACTCACAAACCATACTACATCAATCAGCCTCTTAGACGGTTTTTTCTTTCCTCCATTTTTTTCATATCCCATAAACAGTGGTCCACCAGGGGTTGATGGAATAAGCTCCCTATTAAGAAAATTGCGTGAAAAGGAAAATACTTTTTTTTTAAACTTATTTTTATGAATGGCTTAGCGTCATGTAGAACTTACTCCTGAGAGGAGGCAGGAAAGGGTGTTTGGTGGATCCCAGGTAAGATGTCAATCTGTCACTAAAATGCTTTACTACTTAAATTGGGTGTGATGGCACCAGTGCACTTCTGGCACCATAACCACTATCTTATGATGTAGTGGTTATGGTGCTTTGGCAGTTTCTTCTAAAAAGCACTAATATAATCCACACCATTATACAGCATTATTAATGTGAGAACTGGCAGCGTTTCACATTGATTCCAATATCAATACACAACATACATGATAGGACCCTAGTAGTGCGCAGGACATTTCACAGCAACAGCATATGGTGTGCATTGGAACCATTTTAATTTTCACACGCTGAGCCATTGTCCCTGAAATAGCACAGTTTGTGATCCTTTTACTCTCTGAGGACCTAGCCATGCTTTGTCCGGGCCCCTCATATTGCCACAGCTCCTAAGCAATCATCCTTGGGCTAATCCGGCTCTTAAATCTGTACACTTGTGATGTATGTTTAAAGCGCCAAGTTTATATATGCTATAAGAGTGAATGTAAAACATGAGTATGGCTAATTAATGCATTGTACAGTTTGCATAGCAGTCATCAGTAAGAAGTTGTTGTATTCTTCTAATAACACATATAGGTTTTGGGGTTCAGCTATGATTACTTGGTTGCCAGCAATTGATATGAGTAAAATAACCTGCTTGGAAATCTGTGCTACAGGTCAGATCCATTTTGTAACTTTGTATATTTTATTGAGCTTTTAGCTTATCTCCATATAGGTAAGAAGAACTAGTTTGTTTGCACAGTGTTCCCTAGGTACAGGAGATAAGTAATGTTTAACATTTATTAGTAATAGTGAAGAAATTATCAAGCCCTGATCAATTTATGACTCTCCCTTTGATGTTCACAGAGTAGAATATGCCTTTTGTATTGTTGAGCAATAAAATTTTATGGCACATTTTTTGTTGTGGATGTTTTAAATACACTTGGGGAAACTAGTGTGGCTAATAACTTCCTTTCAAACCCCGCTCGCACTATTTCCTATACCAACAGTTGTTTTTTTGTTGTTTTATGTTTGTTAAGCTATGTTTTAATCATCCAGTATTTTCCGTTGTAATGTATAATGTCACGTCTGCAAAACACATTTTATGCATCTTTTCCCTATCCATATTTGTGCTCGATTTATAGTAGGTGTTTGTCAGGTTATAGTTTGTTTTATACTTAAAGACTGTTCAGTAAACTTTTCAGATCTATTCGCAGTTGCCATTCACCATAAAGCCAGTTCTAGATTTAGATGTCTCTGTAGTGATGATAGTTTATATTTCAATTTTACCTCTTCTTCTTATATTTCAGTTGTTTTTTTTAACATTGTCCATAGGTTATTATGTCTTAACTACTAAGACTGTGCATATGAAGGACATACAAAAATATACTGAGGGGTTTGTTCATAAACTCTGACCTCTAGTCAATTGAAAACCAAATATCAATAGTTGCTGAGCTTTTTAAATCGGCAATTTTTGCATAAATTTCACAGTTCGATTTTCAGCTTGCTGCAGCATGGTGTTGGGTGAATAACGTCGCTCCCCTGCAGGTAAAATAAAAGTATTTTTAAGAATAGCCCTAGTGCTGTGTTTATCATTTTGTGTTTTACATTGTTAGTGCTAGTGAAACATTATAAAACTCATACAGCATGGTATTAAAATGTTTATAGTTTATGTTATGGTGTTAACACTTTAAAGCAGCTCTTTCAATTTTGTGATGTTGGCATACTTGTGTGCAGAGATGGTAATGGGAGAAACTCTCCCTCACAGGTGCCACCATTTTACTTGTGATCTCAGTCTTCAGCTCCTGGTTCTTTGTCCAACAAGTGTGGTCACTGGACCATCCCATGAGGCCACTGGACTAATTGTGCGAAACGCAAGAAGTTGCCTTTTTCCACAGTCGCTGATAGTGATGGCTGCTGGGAATTGGCAAAAGTTGAAATAAGAAGCTCTACCTTTTGCTAAGTTTAGTGTGCTTTACGTTTGTCCATAAGACAGTGTAGTCCCTACTTTGTTTTATCTTATCTGTTGATTGCATTGGAATTTAAATGAAATTCAAACAAAGCCACTGTGAGTCTTTCATAAAGATTGGTTTTCATTATAAAATACTGAAGAGTGACAGAGCCACTTTATGGAGCAATGGCAGTAGCTGCAGTGATGACTTTAATTCACGAAGACCCTTAGCCAAACTAGTATGTTTTACATATTTAATAATAGCAGCTTTTTAAACACAGTACTAAATAAGTAATAAGAAATACATCCCCCTACCTCGTTATGGAACAACCTGCTTTAAATAAGGTTTTTATATATATATATATATATATATATATATATATATATATATATATATATATATATATATATATATGAAAATACTCTGTAGGCCACAACAAAATAACAGAAAAAGTTATTTACATATGAGCTGTAAAAGCCATTGGGAGAATTTCAATTAGATATATTTTTTGGCTATTTAAGATATTAATTTTGATTAATTGTCACAACAAAACAATTATTTATAATTACATGTTTCACTATTCAGTAAAAAAAATATGATACACATGTGTATCATGTTTGAGTCTATTCATAATAGATTGTAAAAATGCCACATGAATAAAACATTTTAAGACTCTTTTAAAATGTATTTCAGAAACCTATGTTACTCTACTTTTTTTTTTTTTCTTTCTTATTAATTAGGCTCCATTTTACCAATGCAAATTTCTACCTTGTGACTTCTGTGGAAATTCTTCTTAATTAGTCCCTGAAATCTCTCATCATTCTTTTTACATATCAGATAATTTATCACCTGTCATTAATGGGGTTGAATAAATTAAAGAGTAGGATTAATTACATAAATTAGGTCAAACACGATTAACATTTCAAAAGATATCAGGTTCACCTTAAGTTTAATCAATCCATACCTTTTGCATCAATGTGTTTTAACTGATGCTGCCAGTTGATTAGAGACTAGAATTACAACAGGATATATTTGCTACGACCAACTTTCTTTAACAGATCATATGTTACATTTTACACTTTATATTAAATGGTAACTACATGGTAACTAAAAGGACTGGATTAGACCCCCACATTATTGATTTCTAAAAAAAAAATAATATTGTGTCCAATTAGATTATTCTGAACACTTAATGAATATATTATAAAGATTAATAGCTATTCATTTTCTTTATCTCTGGGATAAACTGCGGTACCTGTGCCATTGGTGCTTGTGAATGATTACGGTTTTCCTTATTTTCTATATTTTATCTCCTGGGTACCCCACGAGGGGCCTTACATTCCATGTTCTTTTAGTCAGCACATTCCAAAGTGGAAGTCATTGCTCTGAGTACATTCCACACAACTTCTTCCTTTAGGAAGAGGGCAGATTGGAGAAGGGTGAACACTTCAAAGGCTTTTGTCCAGCTGCTGATTAGGAAGAAGATTAACCCCTAAGCGTGCCTTCTGGCTAGGACAGGGTTAATCATAAACCAGTATTGTGGCAGTGACAGGTATATATTAAATAAGGGTGATTGATAGCTTTTTACTTTTGTAAATCATTTGTAGGGCTTGGTTTGTCTTTCTCCCTAAGCACAAAGGAGTAGAGTCTGATATCTTTTGCTACTTATATAACTAACTGCTTTTGTTTGGCTGGGCAGCCTGCTGTGCTGGGCCTGCCATTGGCAACTTGCACTTATTTCCTGTTTATTAATGTTAACTAGTTTGAGGAGCCCATTAACTGGTGCATTTTTACTTAGCACGGTATTCGTTATAAAATTAAAAAAAAATATATATTTATTTCATTTGGGGGGGGGGGGGGGGGGCACATGATGCTTATATTACAGGAAACTATTTACAAATGTTAAATGGTTCAGGAGCTGGGGAAGAGGAATAAAGTACTGGCGAAAATGTGGGTTTGAAATATTTTACTTTGGGGTTAATATTTTATGTCTTTTAGTTTAGTAGATGATAACGTTATGTTAGAGGACGAATATTGTAACGTTAAGGGAACACTCTAAGCACCATAACCACTACAGCCGCCAGTGCTCTTGGCCTGTCATTGACAGCCAGGTGAAATGGAGCCACACTTGAATAAACAGAAGTGTAGTTTGAACATTATCAGTGTTGCAGAAGAGAGGATATAGGGTGTGGGTATCAAGCAGAGCCCTGTTTTTCGTCAAAACATTCTAAAACAGTCTCACAAATACGGAGGGAAGGCACACACTTACAATGAACTATAGTGGTTATGGTATATGAAGTACTCATTTAAACAGTGCTTTTAGTGTTAAATTAAGTTAAAACTGTTCTGGACAGATATTACTGAAAAAAAAACCTCCTCATAAATATAATAGGTTTTGCTAATTGTATGGAAATAACTAGTCTTAGTTTGTACAGTGCTGCGGAATTTGTTGGAGCTTTATAAATTAAAATAATAATAATAGGAATCCAGAGCAACATATTTAGTCTGAAAGGAGGTTGAATCAGCGCCCCTATTATGAAATAAATAAAGCATAAGGTTTTAAAATCATCTCTTATCCAGTAAATAACCCCATCACGTCCGATAACATTAATACATGGGCATAAAAGGTAAGTTTCTTTCTCCTTAATCCCCTTAAAAAAAATTTCTTAAGATTCTGTGACTAATTGGATTGTTTTTCATTGTCCACTAAAAAATGTTGTGTGAGATCCTTCCGGTCTGCACTGTTGTGCGTCCACATTAGCAAAATCAGCTATGTGCAATTTTGGCTGTGTGTCAGCTGTTACAAAAGTACATGGCAGAGCTAATTAAATGGCAAAACATCTGTAAAACATGTGGCAGCTTACCATGAGAAGGCACCAGAGGACCCTGGCACTATAACTACTACAGTTTACTGTAGTGGTTATGGTGTATAAAGTGCACCACTCTCACTTATACCTAATGGGTTATAGAAACAAAATTGTACGCCTGTTCCATATGTCACTGAACCATATTAGCACAGAGTCCAAAATCTACCCCAGTCATTACCATTGAGTGAATATCCCACCGTCCCTATGCTCCTGTTAGCTGGCGTACCAATGGCCTCAACCCTTACTCATAGGTTCTATTCCATTGGATGGGATAAACTATCAGAATCCTTTGGGTTTTTTCCCTCCTTTCTTTTGTAAAACACAGTTCATTGTTTTTGCACTTTTGTAATCCAATACAATTAGTTATAAGTTTTTTCGTAAACTCCGTGATTTACAGTAATAGCCAGTTATGCACAAGGCAATTGTGATTGATATTTCAGCCCATGTCATGGTTACACGCACAGTTGTAACATTTACATAGTTGTGTCCACTAAGCCTCCCGTTAAACTGAAAGGGAGACCTGTAATTGGCTGGCTTAGTCCAGACCAGTCCTGTATGATCTCGTGGTCAGAGTGGATCAGGTCCATAGAAAATCACAGGAGGGATATTCATCTTTAATTATTTATTTTAATACAATTAATTTACATAATTATTTACCTTTATACCGTTGTAAATTCTCCCACAGAGTCCCATTGTTATCAGTTTAACATTTGTTCTAATTTGTTAATTTTCCTTATATTTGAATAATACATTACATCAAAAGTGTGATGCCATGTTGTCCTCATGCTTCGCAAAAACACACATCAAAAAAGGATCTTAAGAAAGGGTGTTACGCCTTCAGGAAATATCTAATGTATCTTGGATCAGCATTTCCTTTAATAAACAACATAGTTTATTGGTTTTATGTCCTTGACTTTATAGGATGAGCACCTGTAGCCTCTGTTATTGCAGATAAGGGATTAATACAACCTCTTTTACAGATTATTTCCCTGTGGGACACCCAGCCCACATTCACGCTTTACTCCTTTCACTGCTATTCTAGTCGGGACAAAAGGCAGGAAGCAACTTCTCTCACTCATTTAGGGAATGTCCCTCTCTAGGTGGATCTTGTTACTCGCTGTAGGATTGAGATGCCGCAAGTTCTGTGTGTAACTGTAACCTGCTTTAATACCTCGCTTTGCTGCTTTTGAAGTTATTTTAAACACCTCTTTCAAGCCCCATCCAGCCCCTCTATCACACTTTCTGCTTGCCAAAGCAAACCAAGTTTTAACACTGTGAATTAATCTTGGTATTCGTTTATCTCTTACTTTGCACTATAGAGGAATTAGCTAAAGTGTGGCAAATTGGTGATCTGTGATTTAGTCTTGGACATCTTCCAGAATGCAGCAATATCACTTACATAGTTCATAAAAAAATCCTATTTGTTTTAGCTGGCTGTGATCGGAACATTGCACATAGATGACCATTATAATGTGAATATAACCAGATAACACAACCATCATCTAGTGCTTCAGCACTTCCTTGGTTATTCTATAATGTAAAACGTTTTTATACAATTGTTTCCTGGACCAAATTGCTAACGTAAAGAACGAGGTTCTATAATCACAAACACATGGTGTGCAAATTCAATTTTCCCAATCTATAAAAGAGTGTGCAGGAAGGTAAAGTCTCAGCGCTCACACCTTCGTGTAGTAACAGTGGTTCTAGCAGTGTGCATGTTCCTGGGTTTGCAATCTTCAATAGTGAGCTTGGTCCCCAATACCCCTTATTTGGCAGGCCTGGTGACAGGTTAACGTTCTCTGGCAGTAGTAACCTGTTAGCGTAGTCACTGATTGTTGTTTCAGAAGGCAATGTCTATTCATATCTAGCTTTGTCTGAGTATAATGTTCCTCATCCACCTACTTTGACTAGGTTCCAGGTTGTACAGCCTCCTAATTTGGATGAGAAAGCCGGTACCAGTCCTTCAGGAGAGCACAAGTCCTGGGTTTTCATTCTCTAGTAGATGACATAGTGCTAGGAAGTTGCACAACCTCCTAATTTGAATGAGAAAGCTGATACCAGTCCTTCACATAGCTAGTTTGACCGAGTATAATGTTCCTCATCCATCTACTTTGACTAGGTTCCAGGTTGCACCAACCTCCTAATTTAAATGAGTAAACTGGTTCCAGTCCTTCAGGAGAGCACAGGTCCCAGGTTTTCCTTCTCCAGTACATGACATAGTGCTAGGGACAAAGATGTTCAAAGTTCTCTTTATTTTCAAAGGAAACGTGGTCTCACAGTCAAAAGTAAGACTAATGTTTTCCATATAAGGTGAATTATTTTAGGATCTAATTTTTTATATTTATTTTTTAACCTACATCTCTCAAGCAGAGCTTGGGTCCAGAGTGACATCTTCCAGAATGACAGAATGTTGTTACCAACTTCTCTACCGCCACCCCAAAAGAGAACTGTTGCATGCACCGACTGCATTCTTGACTAGTGAACATAGCATATCCTATAAGCGGGGCGACTGGCCTCAAGGTCACCGTTAAGGAATAAAGAGCAGCTGAGCTCCTGTCACTAATAACGAGGGCTGATATGTAAGGATTTGGAGACTGCACATCACAGAGTGGAATCTGAGACTATCCCTTTCCACACAGTGACTTGGCGAAGCTCTAGACAATTTAATGGGTCTTTTCTGTTGTGTAGAACAAGCAGCTGGCTGGTTAACCCTTTCAGAGCAACACTCCAGCACCTGTGGATGGGTTAGAAGGACCACTAGCAGGAATCTGCACTATAAATGGGCTGCATGCTGTATCCTGTATAATAGATTTAATCACTAAACTTCAAATAGTAATGAATTAAAATCTGCATGAAAAAATTGGGCCCGAAATAGCTGTTCTGGAAGGAATCTGCAAATTAGCTATAGGAATAACGCGACTATTTAACCCTGAATTTTGTTGTACAATTCAGTTTAGTGAATAACTCTGCAGATGACCAGTTAGCCTATTCAGTCTTTCTTCTTCGCTATTCCCCACATCCGTCCCTTGTCTACAACAAGTTTTCCCATCACATCAGTGTTTATTATAGTGAAGCTGCCTGTTCTGTTAATGAGGAGAGAGCAGAAATAGACCAGACATACAAACCTTTTAGTCTCTGATCTTCTGAACTCACTTCAATACCATTTACCAATTCTGCTTTATTTACTGTTATACCCCAAAAGAGACAGATCTAAATCACTTGTTTGCTGACTAGTGTTGAGGAAGGAGGCAAAGATTTCCTTTTGTTTTCAAACTGATGTAGCAGATTACAACTGATAGCTAGCTACTAGCTTCTCTTTTAACCCCTTGTTTGCCTCTCACAGTGCTTTGTGTTGCTTTATTCAAGGACGATGGCACTGAAGGGGTTGAAACTGTTCTCCTTTGATCGCTCAAGCTCACTCTATGTTGCTTCTAAAAGCATGTCTGAATTTGCTTACTCTTGAAGCCTTTTAACATCACATCTCCAGGGAACGACTCAATGAACACACTATGCTTCTTATAAAGAAAGCACATTACCCCCTGTGCCTGACAACCTTTAGTTTTAGAGCATGGAGTCTGATCCTTTGCCATTTTCCCTCCCAAGTTCTGTATTTTATTGAATCTATCGACATCTAGTTATTTTCTCTCTATAGGGTCCAAGCATATTTACACAGCACGATTACAAACGAAAGGGGAAACCTTTGTGTATGTGCTAAGGGGAGAGCATCAAGTGAATAAATGCTGTTTACTCTTGCTATTTAGCCGTGTTTGGAGATGGTAGCAGACCGCTTGGGGCATGATGGCCTGATGACAAAGGTGTGAGCATGATAGCACATAGCTGTTTATTTGTCTGCCCTCTCCTTTTCTAGGAATTAAAGTTAATTAAAACGTTATAGTTTTCATTAACCCCTTAAGGACACATGACGTGTGAGACACGTCATGATTCCCTTTTATTCCAGAAGTTTGGTCCTTAAGGGGTTAATGGTTGTTCCTTTTGAAATATGCTTAAGATCAGGATATGGCAGCCTACAGCCTTTCAGCTACTGGACTTAAGCATTCAACATTCACAGCTAGTGTCTGGTTGAGCTTTAACTTTATCCTGTACTACTGAATCACTGTGTCTTACATTTAAGAACTTGCTTCTGATCACACCCAACAAGCTGTTGGATAAAGCCACCAATTCTCAATACTTAAGTAGTGTGAAAATTGATTATTACACAGGAGATGACCATTTTCAGAAGTACCAGGTTTGTTATCAATTACTTTCATACACTTTTTTTTTTTTTTTTTTTTTACAAGAAGCACTGCCAGCAGCTTACCACTGTGGACCATGTGCGGAGTACTGCAACCGTGCTTTTGCATTGACCAAAATGCTCTGCTATGGGTTTGTGTATCAGAGAGCACCACGCAGCACTGTTTGCAGACCTGTCTCTGGAGTTCCACTTCTTGAAGCGAGATCTCAAATCTGATGTGAAGCATTTTGGAGCATCTATAAGTGAACTAACAACAAAACCTTGTGTCTTTTGCTGGTGAGAGATACATTTCTGTATGCTAGAATATAGCAAACACTGGTAATTTATTGTGGCCGGTACAGGAATCTTCTCCCGTTTTTTTGGTTAACTGATTCCATTCCATTTTTATTCTCTCTCTGTTCTAACTTTCTACATTTCTTGTTGCAGTGCTGTGAGTGGCACTTGCTTTCTGCAGCTGGCAGCTCCTCATTCCATTCATTTCTTTTATTTTGGTTTAATGCCATCAAAAACCAGCAAAGTCAACAACTGCGCTTTCAAACCACTCCTTAATCAAAGTCACTTCAGCTTGTGGGCCCACTGGCATGATACAAAGCCAAATGAGCAAAATAAAGTTGCTCATTGAAGGAAACTGCAATTAAAGCACAAGTAACTTTGCTAAATTCTACTTTTTCAAGTTTTGTGTGTGTTATTTTATATATATATATATATATATATATATATATATATATATAATCACAATCAACACAGACACTTTTAATTAATAACTGGATGTGTTCATAATACCCATTTCTCTGCATTTGTGGGTCCAGGGCCTTTTCCCCATATTGCTTCTTTCCATGTCTACTTGGGAAAATGCTGCACACTCAGGCATTCCTTAAAAGGCACCATGGAGGTTAATTTAGTTTGCATCATATGCTCTTTGTAAATAGTCAATCCTGGACCGTAGTAAATCTATAAACATGTCAAATGTACCCATATTTTCTATGGGCCTGACTAATACTAACTTGCAACCGTATCACAATACAAGATTCTACTGAAAATGTTAAAGGAACACTAAAGCGTTAGGAATGCAAATGTATATTCCTTGTGCTTTAGTGTTCCTGTCCCAAGATCTGGAGCCCCCCATTGTTCGTCATAAAAGGTTCTTTAAAAATAGATTTTTACTTATGTTTTTCCAGAGCCAAAGCTCCATCTGTGCTGCTTACTTATCATCGTCCCACAGCCTGACGGAGGAGGCCTGATCTCCTCCAGAGTCAGTCCAAACCAATGCGCCTCATAGAAGAGCATTGGGGTACCTGAATATTCAGTGCTTTTCTATGGGGCTGCAGTTTACTTGGTTTCTGCTGCAGGAAGCGCCTCTTGCCTAAATCGATCAGTCAAAATTATCCAACATAAGGGCAAACTGCAGACATCAAGGACAGAGGACAACAAAATAGAGGCATCCAGGTGTTGAAGGAAGACTAAAAATAAAGACAAGTGGCAAAGAGGGGAGTATTAAGACACAGGGGGTATTAGCAATGGAAAACCAATGTGACTGAGCCGCTTTAATGACCATGTCACAATAGCAAGGGAAAACTTCTTAAAGTAGATCTGTCACAAGTGATTTATTTATTTGTAAACTTAATAGCTAGCTATGGTAAAAAAAAAAAAAGTTTGTTTTTATAATAACATAACTCATAACACCACTTGTGACAGTTCTTCTACTTTGAGACATTTTTCTTTGCTGCTATGGCACCAAGGTAATTATCATTTTCAGTATTACTTCAGATAGCTGCAGGTTATAATTATTCTGGCCCGCAGAAAATATGAATCTTAAGCTCATGAACAAATATTGTATGTCTTGGAATTTGGGGCATCTGTTTGTGAGCCACTTTAAATTAGTTGTACCTGTAATTTAAATTATGGTATAAGTACAGGTTTGTAATTAAAATTCCCCATAATCCTTGTACCATAACAGGCTCTGACTTTGGCAACAGGCAATGGGTCTGAGACAGGAAAGAAAATCTTTTGTCCTACGCTAAAGGAGCCAGAGCAGCAATCAAAATAAAGGCATTGTTATTGGGTAGAACACAAATATGCATCTTTTAATGTAGTGATGGCTAATCTTGCCAACATCAATGTTTGCAAACTATGTTCTGTTGGCTGTGCATTATGGCAAGTGTAGTTCGCAAATATCTAGGCATCACTGTCTTACCTTTGAACGCATAAGGACAATGACAGTGATTGTACCTGTCCTTGGGTACAGTGGTTTCATAATATAATAATGTTGGCATAGACAGGGTAGATTGATAAGGTTGCTCTACCAGTAGAGTAAGGTTATTTTTTGGCATTAACCACTAAGCTGGCAATTCTTTTTTTTTTTTTATTGCAGACCTGTGGATATTATGCCCCATATCATTTATTACTTTCATAGCGGTCTTTGTCAAGATTATTTGCAAAAATCCTGATTAAGAGGAATATTGATGTTATTTTAAAGCATTCTTTTTTATTTTATTTTTTTAAACAATAGTACTGGTAATGGCATGATTTGGGAAGTGTGAAATTAGGGTGACAGGAAATGAATCCAACGTGGGGATATTTACCACGGAAGCAGTGCTGGTGATGTGTACTAGAATGTACTCTTGAAAATGGTGTGTGTCACAAACATGCATGGCAAGTTGAAAGACAGTTCTGCAAGATGTTTAGCCAGATTGCTGTAAGTGTAGCCTTACAAGGGAAGGAATGCCTTGTATTGACCCCATAAAGATAAAAGGAAAAAAAAATCGTAAATCGGGACTGTCTTGCAGGAGTATTGGGAGGTTAACACATTCAGGGGTAGAATGTGGTCCCCCAACTTTAAACTTATCTCCTCCATATAAGATCTTGCACAGGTATGCTCAACTAATCAAGTGATGCATCACAATAGAATATGTGCATATTTAGATATTCAACCTTGTTCAAAAACGATATTTGAGTGTGTTTAGCTTGTATACTAAATCTTGAATGAAAACTCAGGCATGAAATCTGTTATATATGTATATATATATATATATATATATATATGTATATATATATGTGTGTGTGTGTGTGCACTCTAAGTAGAGTATCCATGTATGTTAAAGCGGCTCTGTCACCCCAAACTTACCTTTCTAAAATCGATTACTCTTGTCTTAATTTCTTTCCTTTTTTTCTTCTCTTCTTTGTTATTTATCTTTCTTAGTTTCTTAGTCAGCCCATGACAGAGCCGCTTTAATACCTTTTTGTTTTTTTGTTTTTTTACTGTGGGGCTTTCTAAGGAATCAAACAATATTTGCACAGCCATATCAGTATATCAGTGGATATCAGTGAAAAATATTATTAAAGTTGTGTGAGGGGCAAATAAGGCCATATAGGAAGCGTACGAAGAGTAGCATAGTATAGGGAGAGATAAGTTGGTTGAGGTGTGCCGGAACTGACTTTGCGGTAGGCCTGTAATAAAAGAGGGCCCACCCATGAGGTATAATGAAAAGTATAGATAGTGGGAGTGGAGGGTGGGGACATGCGAATCGCTAAAAGCATGTACAGGACGGAGGAAGATAAGTAGGGGGGGGGGGGGGTTAAGTAGGGTAACCTGCCACTCCCACAACTGCAGGCCAAGCCTTTGCATTTATCAAATCCATTAGATTTATGCGATTTCATTATTTAAGAGGTACTTCATGTAGTGGTTTTCATGGAATGAATATTTAGGTACAATGTTTTTTGTTAAACAGATTTTGAGTAGTTAACAAAAGCAAGACTCTGTCACCCATAATTCACCCCTCATTCATTGCTAAAATAATGCTGAAGTGGTCCAGATTATCCATCCTTGACACTTCTGCAATAAACTGTAGTGTTTATGGTGCTTATAAGTCAAGGTGGATATTTATGAAAAGCTAAAATTGTTTTAAAAATAAAAAGTATTTCATGATTTTTATGTAAAACACATGTAGGTACGAATTTTAGATGAAGTGAAACAAAATCAAAATATCGAAACTTGGACAGAATAGTTATTTGCTGCAAATTAAGATAAAACAAATCAAACTATTCTATTGCAGAGGGTACTGTTAGAGCAGTTCTGCTTACTGCAAAGGACATGCTAATCCTATGGAAACCAAGTCTAGACAAAACTGTAATGCAATGAGCAAGGTATTTAGGTGAGATCTATACGGTCATTAAAGTGACAGTATCAGCCTTAAGTTGCATTCCATTTTAGTCTATGCTTGCTTGCCTGTGATGTACCTCTATATTCAGCATTTTTATTTTATTTTTATAAGCTCTAAGATTATTTTTTACAGAAACGACTGATGTTAACCCAGAAAAGTACAAACCTATACAGATGTGTTATTGTTGGCACAGTTTAATCTAAACATTCATGCGTGCTCCTAAGACCACATTTTCCATAGCATCATTATTCAGTAGATTATTTTAATGTTTCTAGAAATATTTTGCTTTTGGAAAATGTTTTATTAATCTTGAATTGCTGCATGTTACATATTTTTTTTTTTCCATGACTGCCCTGTCCAGTTTTTCATTTTTTTTGAATTTTGTTTTATCTTTCAGTTGTTGTGGAGGTAAATTGTGATTTGTTCCACTAATAAAACAATCTAGGATTATTGGCCTCAAAACTTGTCTCCATGCACCAACAGTGATTCAAGGTTTAAATTTCACTGTTCTGCTCCAAAGGCAGTATTGATAAAAAAAAAAAAAAGTATAACCTCCCTCAAGTTCCAAACTACCTCTGTAAAGAGAGTATCTCTGTCAAGTGAATCACATCCTTTGGCTAATGCATATAAATACCTATCATGCTTTCACTGTTGTACATTATATGTATATTAGATGTGGAATTGTGCCAGACCAAAATAAAAATGCTGGAGCCATATGTATTGCTAACCTTAAGAAAGCAGACATGCATCCTGTGACTGTGGTTGAAAAGTGTTGTATTAGCAAGGCACTGTAAAGCACAGCTAAAGTATTACTGTATGAATATCAATGAAGAGTATGGTATTGAAAGCCCATTTAGTACACGCTTGTTCGTGATAATTGTCATGTAACTGGAAAATTTGCAAAACCAATACTGGTCTCAATGGATTCCGTATGATGCGTGCAGGTGCACCCTGACTTGAGGGGGTTAAACTGTTTTCAAATGTTTTAACCCTAGAGTTCTTTCAAAGAGCACAGTCCTCCAGGGCCTTCCGCCTTCTCCTCCTCCGTCTTCCTCCAGCCTTAGCATCAAAGCAGAAGTCTTGCACTGGGTGCCACTGATGCTTACAGCCTTTCACTGGTCGAACGCTGGGAAAATGGCATCTGAAACTTGTGTATGGTTTGTCGTTTCTGAGAGTTTGCAGTACGTCGATAAAATAAATACCTTTAAATTAAACAATCATGCCTGGCTGGAACGGACTCCATGTTTAAACATCATAGAGATAAAAAAAAAATAAAAAAATTAAGATCTGCTGCTTCTACAGTGACATCTTCAAAGACCAGGAAGTGGCTGAGCTCTCTTAGTCATCTTTGAACCTGCCTGTTCTTTTAAGTAGCAGCTCCATGTGTGTCCCCTAAATCCATACACGGAAGCCTATAAGTTTTTAGCAATAAACTAGTAAAAATAAAATAAAAAATCAGTTATTTTTCTTTTGAGAAGCAGAACACATAAAACACTATAAAAACAAACGTAAAAAAAAAATATATAGGAAAACGTTAACATGGAACCAACCTACTCATCAATACTCATTTATTGTTTAAAATAAACTACAAACGTTAAATATGCTCGCAGTTTGGCAAATACAATAAACAGCAAACATTTTATAATGTTTAAAGTGATACTTTGTCATTTTTTAAATGACATGTTCACTTTAAAATGATAGAAATGTCATTGTGACTTTCCATGAATATCCTTTAGCTCTGATGTAGTAATTGCTCGCACATTCTTTCTTGGGTGTGAAAGAAAAGTAGACGGTTTGTACTGTAAAAAGTGTTTTTTTTTACATGACAGGCATTTAACCTAAATATTTTACTATGGTTATGTATTAGTAACCTGTGGGAAATAATTTTTAATGTTTTCAAAAGGGAAACAGGTGTACGTTCAAAGAGCTGAAACTCAAGTAATATCCCACTTGTAGTTAGAACTATGAATAGACCACATACACTTTTTTTTTAATGTTTTTTTTTTACCTGTCACTGGAACATATCTGCTTCTATCCATATTAGGTATTCTATAATGATTTCAATATTAGATTTTCTCACTGCAGAAAGTGTGGCACGTGGCCATATATCAGCAGTTCATTCACTAATGTGCCACAAGAGCTAGATGCACAATGACAATAATACAGTTCCAATTTAATGCGATTACAAACTTTGCAGCATTTTTACATTTATGTGTAAAATCTACCTGTAACACATAGCTCACACACCACATTACTAACTCTATCTAAGGTAGATTGGTAATAACTAATCAGTGGCATTGTAGTTATTGTGATCAATATTTCCTATTGGGCCAAGCCAGCCAGAGGAAATATCTGCAAAATAAATGTGCTTTCTTTTTTTAATTTTATTTTTTCTCTTTGGTTTTCACTGTATGTATTTGGGCTGATGTGTACTGTGGTCGTTGCTGCCGCCCCGGAAGTAATGGGAGTTTGAGTGCAGGACTTGTTTTTTTTGTAATCAATGGCATTGTAGTTATTGTGAGCAATATTTCCTATTGGGCCAAGCCAGCCAGAGGAAATGTCTGCAAAATAAATGTGCTCTGACTGCATCATTACTTTTCATATGTATTTTTAAAAATGCAGTTTTAATAATGGATTGCTATAAACATAAATGTTATAGCAGTAATGCCGTACCATCTTGTAAAAGCAGTATTTTACACATTTTGGGGTGCTGCACCCCAGTGCTGGTTGATGGGTTAAGCTCTTTGTAGTGAAAATGTTTGGATCAATAGCAGAGCTGTCTGCGCTGATAAATGCGAACTAAAGGAGATTTTCATTTGAAACTGGAACTTGTCATCAGAATTTGTGACCCATGAGAAAGATTTGAAGACAATAATTTGCCTCAATTCCTGCTCCTCACCCTGTGCACTCTCCGTGCCACCCTCCCAAATACACAAAACTCTCTCTCCCCCCCCCCCTTTTGTTTTGTCATTATCAGCCTAATCGGATTAAAGGCTCACAAATTTCAAAGAAAGTTTAGGTCCCTTTTTAATGTGTCCTCCTCTTCCCCCATTTCTATTCTAAACTAGCACATCCCCCAAAATATACCTCAAGAAGAAAATCCGTCTTTATCTCAAGCTTCATAATACCACATCTAAGTCCATGGTTCACGTTGAGATGATCGTCACTTTTGGAGCCACTACAAAAAAAGACATAAAGGCTGTGAATCTTCTGAATCTTAGCTATTTCTTGTATACTTTTCAGAGCACCTCTTGCTGTGCAGAAGTGTACATTTACAGCTTAAACGCTCAGTAAATTAACATTGACTTTCAAAATATTCACATACATTCAGCACAGTTGTCAAAACGTAAAAAAATAAATTAAATAAATATATATAATAAATAAATATATATATATATGTGTGTGTGTGTGTACATAATAGTTAATACGTTGCTAAACACAAATACACACACCAGTCAAGCCATAAGACTTGCTTTTCCCACAGAAATCTCACTTTAACAGTGCGCTCACTATTGCAAGGGATTCTGGGTAGGCATATTCAAATGAGCTCAACAAAGAACCACATTTTCCCCTCAATTCCACTTTATACTTGGATTCCTTGGAGTGTGTGTCTGCAGGCCCGTCGCTACCGGACAGACAAACCAAGCAACTGCTTGGGGCCCCGATCTGGCCCGGGACCCCAAGCAGAGCCGGTGCTTTCTATAAGGCTGCAGCCGCCTGAGCGCTCTATAGACTCTATATACTCGTTCAATAAAAACATACTATAGTGCCCTGAGCGTGCCCCCACCCTCAGGGTCCCCCTCCCGCCGGGCTCTAGGGGTTGGAAGGGGTTAAACTTACCTCTTTCTCCAGCGCCGGGCAGCGGACTCTCCTCCTCGGCTGAATGCGCATGCGCGCACGCATTCAGCCAGTCCATAGGAAAGCATTCTCAATGCTTTCCTATGGACGCTGGCGTCTTCTCACTGTGAAAATCATAGTGAGGAGTGCGGAAGCGCCTCTAGCGGCTGTCCATGAGACAGCCACTAGAGGCTGGATTAACCCTATTATAAACATAGCAGTTTCCCTATAGTGGTCCTTTAAACCAGATATATCCCTGTGTTACCCCCAAGAGTTCAAACATGACCTAATAAAGCACCCTGGATTCTACTCCCCCCACCAACCATTAACCCACAGAGGTTAGACAGTCCATGGTTTCCTATTTTCTCTTTTAGATAATGTATTTTGTTTTGTTTCCCCTGGTACTTTAGAATTAGGAGGTTCAGTAAATTTAAAATTGTAGCGAACTGTAAATCCGATTTAGACTAAAGTAGTTGAATTGTGAAAAGAACGGAGTTTGACAGTTTTCTAAATCTGCTATATTGGCTTAACATTGTTGCTCCTTAGCCAGTTCGCCATAGTTTTTGGTTTAGAAAATAACCGTGCTAATGTTAAGACTAAGAGTATTGCCATTGGTTAGGTAAATATCTTAAAGTAAACGGTAATGAATCTTGAATGCGCAAGCTGTGATATTGTAATCTATCTGTCTCTGTCGATCCATCTATCCATCTCATGACATTTTACCTAAAATTAATTTTAATGTGATTTTTCTTGTCCTCAGATGCATCCACTGGGATTGTGCAACAACAACGATGAGGAAGATTTGTATGAATACGGTTGGGTTGGAGTGGTGAAACTGGAACAGCCGGAGATGGACCCTAAACCATGTCTGACTGTTTTGGGAAAGGTAATGATCATGTTGTATTATTTATTGAATACATAAATGCTGCCTTATTCATTCCTGTCTTATTTAGAAAAATCTCAAACAAAAGTTTTCTAAAGTATTTTCTTAAAATATTTTTTTTTTGTAATGAGTGGTCCTCATTATACCTATTCCTGACAACTTTCAAAATAAGCTAACCTTACATCACCCTAAATAGTATTGTCATAATATATAGCCATATTAATTATATTTAATGCACTAAGTGGGATGTTCTAGAATTGTTAATTAGCGTAATTGAATTATTGAGAACCCCAGAGTAAAGGTTCCATGGTACAATTATCCAACATGTAAGTGTTGGATTAATACCTGTTGATGACTGCTTGCAAAATCTTTTTTTCCATTAGAGTGGTCTAATAAAAGCAGAACACTTATCTTCAATATCTTATGTACCATATAAAGCATGTATACATCATTTATTTCCCCAACAATAGGAAACTATTGCAATTAGGCTTATTATTATTATTACCCCCCACGTTTCAGCCTGATTTTTGTCTGATTTATGATTGCCAGTTTAAAACCATTGGTGATCATAGATCATAGATGTGTTGGATCTCTTGCCAATATACTGAGTTATCACAAACAAAGAAAGTGAACATGCTGCCAGGTTATATATCTGTTTTGAAACTGGTTATTTGCTGAAGCAAAATCTCTTGTAATATCTACTGTTGTAATCACTCGCTTCCAAGTATGAATGAGGTTAAAGGTTGTGCTTTTTGGACACATCCTGTTTAAATGTACGAAATATGCAATTTTTGCAATGCCGGAATCAAATATCCAGTTTATCAGTTAAATTCTATAAATCGTTTTGAATCACAGGCAGTGATTTAGGATTAGTAGGAGAGTTAACTATTTCTTACCTGCATAAGCAATTGGTGATCAGCTTTACAAACTGGGCTACTTAAAAATAGGAAGAATTTGTGGACAAATGCTAGTTTGAAATGTACCCATTAAATTTACTTTTCAATCCTTCATAAAGCTGTTTAGATTATTTAAAGACAGTACACTTTGCAGTGAGACATAACATCCATCGTGACAGTGACAAACTGTGAGATAGAAAGTTTATTTGTCTTTTTATCAATCCTTGGCAAGATGTCACCTGCGTTATAAAGTACAGTTTTAGACACGGATTCTCAGAATGACATTATGGAACAGGAAAATTTTCAGGGACAAGCAAAAAAATTAATGGAAGATTTTAGTTATAACCACAGGCTGTCCAAATTCGGTTTGTTTACTCTGGACAAGAGGCGCCTGCAAGGGGATAGGATAATTATATACAAACATACTCAAGGTCTATATGAAGAAATGTCTGATGACCTGTCTATCAGCAGGATATTGCAAAGGACAAAATGGCATGTTTTGAGACTTGAGAAAATGAGATTTTACCTTCAGCACTTGATATAATCATTTGCAGCAAAAGTAAATATAGAATATTGTTCTTTGAACGTGGCAATACCTTATACTAAAAAAAAAAAAAAATTGTTGCCGTACTCCACAGCATCTCAAGATGAATTTGTATTTTTTGATCATCAGTCACAGTAAGAGCTTCTGGCTTCCAAAACATGTTCCAAGTGGAACCACAAATCAAGGCGCAACCTCACACGTATCACTTGAAAGCATTGTCATAAATGGGGTCTATTTACATGTACTTTGAACACATTGACAATGTAGGAGACACACTGATAACTCCAATAAGTACCGATATCATACAAAGTGTTTAAATAATTAAATATATGTCAGTATTTTTTTTTACATAATATTACTTCTTTGCAGATTAGTTATTTTCAAGCTTTTCACAGATGCCCATTCAGTTTGTTAATAAAACAGCTGGTTGTAAGGATTAGTTGCCTCTGTAGCTTTAGTATAAAATCAAATAAATGTTATAAGTATGTGGGTTCAAAACTTGATTGGTTACATAGCTAACGATAGTATCTGTCAAATAAACAGAATCTGAAAAGGAAGACAGACACCAGACAAGCCTCATTGACATCAATATCACAAAAAGAAGATCTGTCTGACTGTCTGTCAAACACTTTATTTGAAATGTGCTCAGTATGTTCGTGTGTGTGTGTGTATGTCTGTTTATATATATATATAATTACTGTGCTGCTAGAACTTTGGCATGAAAAAGCTTATTTATTTTTGGTTTCCTCAGTCCTTTAATCAATTAAATCTGATTTTGAGACCTTTTCCTACTATTTCCCTGTGGGTTTCGTGGGAGTCTTGCCAAGACAAAGATATTGGGCTAGTTTCTTCCCGTTTAGTCACCACACTAACACTCCATATATTGTGACTGTTTTAAACACAAATCGACAAGAAAACACCGTATTTTAACTCTTTATCTGCTTTAAACTTTTGCTACACAAAATTATATATCTGTCCATGCCACAGAGCAAACAAATCTGTATTTTGCCTACATTTCTGAGAGCTTGTAATTCAGGTTGTAATTTGCATTGTTGCTCTTTCATCTCTCTGTGCTAGAGCGTAATTAATTAGCCCGCAGTTATATGAATGTGCTTTATTAGGATTGGTTTCTGTACCAGTTCCTTGTGCTAGCATTTACAGCCTGTCCCACGACTCGCCCCTCCTGGAGGCTGCTATACATATGTACCCAGTCCACGCAAAGCTTCTACTAAGAATGTAGCAGCATGCCCTCAGTGGGAATTTGCATTTGGACAGGACATATACTCTAAGTGTTCATATATATTTTCATGTACATTGGCAAGTTTATATGTAAACAAATCGGTGTGGATATGTATAGCATGTGATTCTGAGAGCATGACAGCCTTGCACACCTGAGTAAATTGTTGACGCACAGATTGTTAGGTAGCTAGTCCTGCACATGTGTAGATCGTTAAGGAATCGTTCTCTCCAAGCAGAGAGAGATATTTACGTGTGTCATTGTATTCTGAGACATGGGGGTTATAGGCAGGGCCGGTGCATGGATTTTTGCTGCCCTAGACAAAAAAAAATGTGCTGCCCCATTTGTTCCACCCACTCATGCAGACTGACATACACTGACCCAAGCAGACAGACGCACACGCACTGACCCATGCAGACTGACGCACACGCACTGACCCATGCAGACTGACGCACACGCACTGACCCATGCAGACTGAAGAACATGCACTGACCCATGCAGACTGACGCAAATGCACTGACCCATGCAGACTGACGCGCGCACACACTGACCCATGCAGACTGACGTGCACACACACTGATGAATGCAGACTGACGCGTGCACACACACTGACCCATACTGCAGACACACGCTGACCCATACTGCAGACACACGCTGACCCATACTGCAGACACACACTGACCCATACTGCAGACACACTCTGACCTGACCCATACTGCAGACACACTCTGACCTGACCCATACTGCAGACACACACTGACCCATACAAACACAAATTCTTCACAAATACACATTGATCCACTTACCTTTCTTCATATTTGACTGCCTCTCATGTGTTACTGGCCTCTTCCCTGTGCCTGGCCGCCTTCACTCCGTCTCAGCCCCTGCTATGCTCCTGCCCACTTATCCTCATGTACAGGGCAAGGGACGGGAGCCAGAAATGTAAGTGCCCTCGCGCTGTTGCGACAATGGGAGTCCTTGTGGGGGGCCTGGCTGAGCAGGCTGAAGTGGATGCCGCCGGACCAGTGTTACACTGGGCGGTAGACAGCAGCCATGTAAGTGCTCCATATCGCCCGATAACATGGCCAGCCGCACGATTTCTATAATTATTTAAACATAGAGGGGCGGCCAAACGAGCAGAGCAGTAAAGCTCCCGCCTGCACCCCCCCTTAAAGAAGTGCACTAGGCGGCCGCCTAGTTGGTCTATAGGAAGCGCCGGCCCTGGATATAGGACATTTTTTATTTTTTATTTTATTTAAAAAAGATTTTACCAGGAAGGTTAAATATTTAGAGAATTATCCAGGTTTTATTTCTTTGTGTGCTAAAGCAGCTATAGAATGGAAATCATTTTGTATCTGCTGTGGCCTTAGCCAAATAAGTGGCAGGTAATCTTTCTTGGGAGCCATGTTTCCTGCTGTGATCGGACTCTTTTTGTCTATTTTGTATCAGCCTTTGTAAAGGTATAAACAGCCTGGCACCTTTAAGTTATATCTCATCTATAATTTCTATATGAAACGGTCTGCTCGTATGTGCTGACAGTGGGTTACTGGATTCATACACACAACAAATAAGGTAGAAACTGTACCTATATAGAATGCTACCTACATAGAATAATTACAGCATAATGTAGCTCTTCTAGTTAATGTATACACACTGTCTCTATTGCAGAGACTAGTTAAAGCCATAGTAATTTCCATACAGGGGAGCATGATCCGCCTTTCATAGCTTAGTGAAGATGGGAAAAGTTTTCCCATCAATAATTCTACAGCTAGCAATGTAAAGCGTTATCATAAACATACAACTTAAGTTTGTTTACTGATCTCATGACCTGTGGGAACCTGTTAAAGATGTTTACTCTTGCTCACTGACATAGTTAACCCTATGAGTTTTAGCAGAAGGTATGTAGTATGTCTGACGGTTAAGGAGTTCAGTGTTTGCTATGAACTCTGCTAGCCTACAGTTTGTGGTTTACTTACTAAGCTAGTTAATTTCTGGTGAATCTAAACTGAAACCTCTAAATTGACTTAAATCGTTATGGATGAATTTTCACTGCATTATCGTCTTTGTCAAATAACACCCCACATCTCTTTTGATGACAAATGTTTGCGCTACAATCACTAGAATAGGTTATTACTTTCTTTCTTGGTATTTGCTCAGTAACATTGAAGCCATCATTATTAATGCATTTAAATACAGAGATATCAATACCTTATTTAGATGACACAGACAGAAGGAGCTATTTACCGAGAGAGTTAAATAGAGGTGTAATATTCTGTACTCTCAGACACTTTCGAGACAATATTTTGTAATCACATCTACCCTAGTTATGTGTGCATATATTTATTCTGTGACTAAAATAACAGATTTGAAATAAATCGCAGCTATTGACTATTCACTAGGGAATTGCAATCTTAGGCTCAAAATACATTGGATTAACGCATGGGAATAGAGAATAGGCTGGCAATTTTGATCTATACATTTTGCTGGCAGATTCACAAATTGTATACGTTGTAGAATTGTGACATAGAGCACTGCTGTCATTGAACATTCACAAGATATCACCGTGTAGAACAGGTCATTCATTTTATATGACAGACTTTTTGTGATTTTTTTTTTTTTTCTTCTTTTCTTTTGCATTTGCTGGCAGGTAACATTTATTTTTTTAAGCTTATGGTTGGGATTTTACATTTACAAAATGTCGATCAATTTAAGTGCTTTGAGTCATTATATCACTGTAAAGAATCATGCTGTTATGTTTTTGACTTAACTATCAAGGCCTACAAGTTGCTGGTTTAATGATCAAACCCTGAAGCCTGTGTTAGTTTGACATCTTTATTTCAGCAACGTACTTGCAGAACAGATTTATTATCAATGTAATACATTAATAAGTCAATTAATTAATCCATTAATTTAACAATGAATTAGTCAATACATTTTCACTATGATGGTTAATAGCAAATTTGATAATACTTTAGCATTAGTTTATTGGTTGTATAGCAAATATAGCTACATCAGGGTTTTTATACAGTTCACCTGATATCACAGGGGTCAGTTCATGACACTGCAGGAGACTAGTAGGGATTCTATGGCTGGCATTCCATTAGTCTGTCAAACCACAAGTGCCAAATATCAGCTCAATGGGCTCCAAAACCAGACTCCTGACATGTCTGTTTCCTTGGTTACTCAAAACAGAGACCCTGAGCCTGACTTTCCAAGTGGAAATCTTTCTGGATACTCCTGATCATGTTCCTGTGGCTTCCCTGGCTACCCCCCTCATCATGCAGGATGGACACCTGCTTCTGCTGAATTCTCATAGTGCCTTTGATGTTGTGCAGGCAGCAGTGGGTGGGAATGGGGAGGGAGGAGGAAAGTGGGTTATGGGGCCCATCTTTCTGCCTAGACTAAGAGACAAGCAATGTCCAGACTTGTCAAAAAGGAATTGAGTGTTTATCTATGTAAACCACAACCTCCCCAGGCATTCTCTCAGGTGTGTGTCTGAGACAGTGGGAATATGAGAAATACACACATACAACTTCAATTGAGTAGTAAATATGTGGATCCCCCGCTAAAATATAGCTGGGTTTACTTTGTCATCATTTTCACCTTTATTTACAGGAATAATTTCCTTCTTTTTTTCTTTTTTTATTGCATTGTAACCATAGTTACATTAAAACAGCCACTGCTGCAATTTGATAATCTTATATACCTTAACCAGTTAGGTTCCAGAATTGTTATCAGACAATAGTTCTAGACACACAGGTTGCTGTGGATGGTCTGGAAAGCTATCGGTAAAATTAGGAAAACAAAATCAATTTGTCAGGAGTGGAAACGGGTAATGACTCACAGTTATGTTTAGAAAAACATTGAGAATTATTCTCACCTATACCTAAAGCCAACAATCACAAAAGGGAACGCAGAGACCCATTACATATTGAATGTCCGTCAGCAAAACAGGGCTCTCTGTGCACATAGTACTGCAAAGGTGCTCTTGCATGATCACAAATAACTGAAATAGCATTCAGATGTGAGTGTCTAAAGGAACAAGCAGTGTAGTTACCAAATAGCCTGCTGTAGTGGCACTATCCTAGTGTCATTTGTCACAATGTTTCAGTATGGATTGGCAATTTACCTGGGTGATACTACATGCCCATGGTCAGAGCCCCTGTTTGTGGACATTTCTGTGGTACATTCAACAATGATATAAAAGCATGGTTAACATTTTAATGGTTCCAGATTGAGAGTGTTAGGAAATATGCTTGTCTTGAATTAGTTTTATCGTAAAGAACAGTCACTTTTGAACTGCAATTGGCTAGGTACTAAAACCAAGGCATCTCATTTAGGTTATAGTGGCAGCAGGAAGCCCTGTCACTATCTTTCCATTCCCCAGCAGCTACTAAAACTACTTCTTACACATTAATCCAAGCAGTGATAGGCAGTGGTGAATGTATGAGAATGTCAACCTATCACAGATGCTCAATGCTTGTATGAGTTGGTATAACTTCCTCTGCTGATTTTACCCTCATTGAGTGTTAAAGGATCACCCCACTCACATAAAGCACACAAGGACACTATAGGCACCCAGACCACCTCATGTCATTGAAGAAGTCTGGGTACAATGTCCCCGTCCCTTAAAGGACATGGTACATTTTACCCCTTGATTTAATAGTGAGCCTCGGGACTCCTGGCACCATAACAACTTTATTTAGATGTTGTTTTGGTGCCTGCAGTCTTCCTTTAAACCTGCAATCTAAAACACTTCCGTTTTAATGAAGTTATAATGTTTACATTGCAGGGTGAAGACTGCCTCTAGTGGCTGTCTACCAGACAGCCACTAGAGGTGCTTCCTGCTGTTTCACGGAGTTTGATTCAAATTTTGCACAAGGACATCGAAAAAAAAGTAAACCCCATAGGAAATCAGTGAATCAATGCTTTCCTCTGGGGAAGGCCTAATGCGCACTTCTGGGGAAACTGGAGAGGGTTTGCAAAGGTTGCAGTCAACCATCCGATCTGCAGTTTTTGAAAGAAAACATGCAGGAAAAATACATGCAGGAAAATGAAAAAATGTTTTCTTTGGAAGTATATCCATTGAGTTGTTTAAAAAATAAAAAAAATAAAAATCAATAGCATAACTATAACCGGTTCAACGAGATGAAGTAGTTCTAGTGCCTAGAATTTCCCTTGGATTCATTTTTTGTTAGATGCAGGATAGAAACAGTTCCTCTGTATATATGTATACATGTATATACTGAAAACTGGACGCCAGCATATTAATAGCTATTGTTTTGTTGTGCTGGCTTTAAATCCTAGACTAAAGTGCTGTATAAAAATATTTTGGTTCTACTAAGCATATTTAGGAATCCTTTGTGGGCTATATCTGATATATGGGCTCCCAGCTGGACATGCCTTTTATAGGGAATATATTGGGCATTGTGCAAAGCTATTGTTGATGTTAGTTACAGGATAGGAAATAAGACTAAACTATGAATGGGGGTTTGGCAAATCTCCCCTTTGCCCAAACACATGTTGGCATAGAATATACGTACTTCCAGAACCTATAATTACTTTTACATTTTGAACTGAATGAAAAGTACACAAGAGCCACAGGATCTCATGTGCCTAATTTAGAGCAATAATAGTATTTCTCATTGTGACATGGCATAGATGGAAAAGGGTGAGGTTGTGTTACATTTTCTTGTTGCAACCTCAATAAAATAATTATTGAAACATTGCAAACTACCTGTGTGTTACAGGGGTTCTCCAGTCACTGGTATGTTACGGAGCAGTGGCTGCTCTCTTTAGTAGTCTAGCAGCAATTTTGCCATAATCTCTACAACTAATCCTCCTGCTGTAATATCATAAACTCTTATTTCTGCTGGGTATATTTCTCAAACATGAACAGGTTGAGCTATTTTTATAGTTGTACCCCAGTTAGGTAATTCACGAACGAACACGGTTTTGTATATTTTTTATATCTTTGTGTAATTTAAAACACCCAAGAAGGTGACTTCCCAACTTGTGTTATGGTGGCCTTGGGGTATAGCATAGGGTAGATAAACTAAACTGAAGTTGTCCACCAGGGGCGCTGCAATCTTCTTTTTTCAATTCCTGTTGGTTTGTCCGGTAGAGAATCATGCAAGTACAAAACTAATGTCTGAGTGTGGATCCTGTAATGTAAAACAAGTTTTGTGATCTTCAAAAATAATCCTAATTCCCATAGCCATCAGTAGAGACTGCTCTGGGAAATGGCAAAACGTAATCTGCCTCTTGTATACAACAAAGTAGTCCCTACTTTTTCTTATGTCTTTTGAATGCGTCAGAATTTTAATGAAATACCAATGCGGTCAATGTGAGTATTTGGTCAGAGAATTCTGGGAATTTTTTTCCTACAACATCTTGGAACACCATAGTTGGATACAAGATGATTATACAATGTGATTTGGCTGCACTATACTACTGATTGGCCCTACATTTAGCACCATTCTTGGTATAAACTGACTACTATCTCAGTGTATCCCTTTTAAACTATTTTCTAAATAGGAGGTAAGGATTGCTTCTCCCTCCCAGTAAAAATAAAACATTTAAGCTGTCTGAGTGGTACTATTTAGATGTTGTTTTGGTGCCTGCAGTCTTCCTTTAAACCTGCAATCTAAAACACTTCCGTTTTAATGAAGTTATAATGTTTACATTGCAGGGTGAAGACTGCCTCTAGTGGCTGTCTACCAGACAGCCACTAGAGGTGCTTCCTGCTGTTTCACGGAGTTTGATTCAAATTTTGCACAAGGACATCGAAAAAAAAGTAAACCCCATAGGAAATCAGTGAATCAATGCTTTCCTCTGGGGAAGGCCTAATGCGCACTTCTGGGGAAACTGGAGAGGGTTTGCAAAGGTTGCAGTCAACCATCCGATCTGCAGTTTTTGAAAGAAAACATGCAGGAAAAATACATGCAGGAAAATGAAAAAATGTTTTCTTTGGAAGTATATCCATTGAGTTGTTTAAAAAATAAAAAAAATAAAAATCAATAGCATAACTATAACCGGTTCAACGAGATGAAGTAGTTCTAGTGCCTAGAATTTCCCTTGGATTCATTTTTTGTTAGATGCAGGATAGAAACAGTTCCTCTGTATATATGTATACATGTATATACTGAAAACTGGACGCCAGCATATTAATAGCTATTGTTTTGTTGTGCTGGCTTTAAATCCTAGACTAAAGTGCTGTATAAAAATATTTTGGTTCTACTAAGCATATTTAGGAATCCTTTGTGGGCTATATCTGATATATGGGCTCCCAGCTGGACATGCCTTTTATAGGGAATATATTGGGCATTGTGCAAAGCTATTGTTGATGTTAGTTACAGGATAGGAAATAAGACTAAACTATGAATGGGGGTTTGGCAAATCTCCCCTTTGCCCAAACACATGTTGGCATAGAATATACGTACTTCCAGAACCTATAATTACTTTTACATTTTGAACTGAATGAAAAGTACACAAGAGCCACAGGATCTCATGTGCCTAATTTAGAGCAATAATAGTATTTCTCATTGTGACATGGCATAGATGGAAAAGGGTGAGGTTGTGTTACATTTTCTTGTTGCAACCTCAATAAAATAATTATTGAAACATTGCAAACTACCTGTGTGTTACAGGGGTTCTCCAGTCACTGGTATGTTACGGAGCAGTGGCTGCTCTCTTTAGTAGTCTAGCAGCAATTTTGCCATAATCTCTACAACTAATCCTCCTGCTGTAATATCATAAACTCTTATTTCTGCTGGGTATATTTCTCAAACATGAACAGGTTGAGCTATTTTTATAGTTGTACCCCAGTTAGGTAATTCACGAACGAACACGGTTTTGTATATTTTTTATATCTTTGTGTAATTTAAAACACCCAAGAAGGTGACTTCCCAACTTGTGTTATGGTGGCCTTGGGGTATAGCATAGGGTAGATAAACTAAACTGAAGTTGTCCACCAGGGGCGCTGCAATCTTCTTTTTTCAATTCCTGTTGGTTTGTCCGGTAGAGAATCATGCAAGTACAAAACTAATGTCTGAGTGTGGATCCTGTAATGTAAAACAAGTTTTGTGATCTTCAAAAATAATCCTAATTCCCATAGCCATCAGTAGAGACTGCTCTGGGAAATGGCAAAACGTAATCTGCCTCTTGTATACAACAAAGTAGTCCCTACTTTTTCTTATGTCTTTTGAATGCGTCAGAATTTTAATGAAATACCAATGCGGTCAATGTGAGTATTTGGTCAGAGAATTCTGGGAATTTTTTTCCTACAACATCTTGGAACACCATAGTTGGATACAAGATGATTATACAATGTGATTTGGCTGCACTATACTACTGATTGGCCCTACATTTAGCACCATTCTTGGTATAAACTGACTACTATCTCAGTGTATCCCTTTTAAACTATTTTCTAAATAGGAGGTAAGGATTGCTTCTCCCTCCCAGTAAAAATAAAACATTTAAGCTGTCTGAGTGGTACTTAGGATTTTAAGGCAAGAAGGGGCACACTAATATTGTGATTTTATTTTTTTCATGGACCTTTGAGAATCGTCTTGTCACATCAATCACTTTTTTAATTAGGGCCTAGGAGCTACAGAGACCAGACTCATTATTCTTTGTCATTTGAATTTCTTCTAAATCTGCTTATCTTATTGCACAGACAAAACCTGCCTGCTTTAGCTCCCTCCAGGGGTTGGTCTTAAACAACAGAAATTACTTAAAATCAATGTGTTACTTCTAGAAGTCCATGTTGGCAGGCTTGTAATGTGTGCATTTTTATTTTGGGCTAGAAAATATATTGTAAATACAGCACGCTCTTTATCAAACAAGTTCAATTCTATTAACACTTTGACATTGTTCGAATTAACAATGAATTGTGATACCTTTAAAACCAAGTTTGGTAAATGTAAGTAAAAATAGCCATAATTTAACCGGTAGTTAGTAACAGGAAAACTATTGTGATTGATTGAAAATAATTTAGTCAAGTTGGCTATTTACCAAAACTGTCCCTACATAGGTCTGCATGGAAATGCCATGCTCAGATTGTGTCTGTAGGTAGCAGTTTGTTAGAGAGAAACTAGTAGACTATATCCCACTGTAGTGTTCATGGTTCCATGAGTTTCCTTTCGTCATCCCACTGTTAGTAGTCACACTATTTACTGATGGTTTGACACTTACCTTGGTCCTTTGGGCACCTCTGCCAAAGCTTCATTTTGTGATAGCACTTATACTTACCTCCCCATTAGTGATGTGAATTCCTCCCATGTTTGGTCTGAATTCATGGCTTAGAGTGTCAGCTGATGCTCTTAGCCAAGAAACAAAATATAACAATGACACTGTCCAACATACAGTAGCTTTAAGGACACCGATTCTGCCTAAAATTCAGCAATATGCAACCAAATACAAACAAAATCATTAGATATATTACAATATGAAGCCAAATCAGAAGCATTTCTGGGATCTAGAAAGCTTCAATCCTTAAGGCGGCACTGTCATGCCTAACTTACCTTTCTTTAATCGCTTCCTCTTCTCTCCCTCTCTCAGGATATGTTCTCCGTTTCTTCCTATCTGATCTAGTTTTCTTTAAAACAAAGACATATTAGGGACTACTTTGTCTTATCTATTTATCCTACGCCTGACCAGCAATGACCAGCGGAGAAGCAAAGTGTGCTACATTTCCTGTGGTCAGAGCAATTGCCCATAAGTCTCACTTTTCCTCCGTGATGTCGCGATGCTTCCTGTCAGTATTCCTGAACGGATGCTGGCAAAACTACCAAATTTCGGCCTAACAGAATGAGAACAGTTGGTTCATTCATGCTAGGACGACATTCGGTACTTTTAGGTCGGTTCAAAATATCATTCGAATGAATCAAATTCCGATTTGTGTCGCGGCTGCATCTTGCAGTACTGGTTAAATTAATACCCCATGTGTTACTGTTTAAAAATGTTAAACATTCCACTAAGGCTTCCGAACCTCCTCTCTAGATAAAAATAAAATATCATGTATCTCTGTACCAGCAATAGGTGACCAAGCTTTCCCCCAGCTATGTTCATCGTAGACTAAATGATTTTTTCCAAAAGGACATAAATAAATTGGCATAGCTGGGGGCAAACTTGGTCCCCATGGCCGTTCCATTAATCTGTAAAAAGAACACATCTTTAAACCAGAAAACCAGACCCTTTAATAAAATAGTACTCTTATAAACACTTTTGGCATCTGCTTCCTGCTTATATAGGAGTGTAGTCCTCAACTACACATTGTGCTGTTATTGAGCCTATTGTGATGGCTCCATCTTTGTGAGTATAATTCCACATGATCATTCTCCTTCTTATATTGGATATACAATATTGCACTATATACTTTCTTTGTTTGAGCCTATATATAGGACAAAAGAAAGGATTACACATAAAGAAAGGAAAGGTCGCCTAAATGGACCTACTGGCTATTCATCCTTGAGCTAGGTTTTTAGCTCAAAAGAATGTGAGTGGTTCCATACTTTATACAGTACAAATGCCCCTAGTCACCCCCACCCAAAAAAATGAAATAAGTCCTACCTACCCCCCTCACCCTAAAAATAGTGAGCTTGGAGACAATTATTATTATTATTATCATTATTATGATATTTATATAGCGCCATCAAATTCTGCAGCGCTTTACAATGGGTGGACGAACAGACATGTAGTTGTAACCAGACAAGTTGGACACACAGGAACAGAGGGGTTGAGGGCCCTGCTCAATGAGCTTACATGCTAGAGGGAGTGGGGTAAAATGACACAAAAAGGTAAGGATTAGTATTAGACAAATACCTGTAAATAAATAAATAAAAATACTTACCATTTGATGTCGTCTTTTTTTCTAAAACCTTCTTTTTTAGCCCCCAAAAAAGCCAAATAAAAAGCCACAAAAACCTGTTGAACGAAAAAAACAAGAGCGCAAAAAAAAAAAATTGCGACGCTGAAAAAGTAGTCCATCGTCACCCAGTGAGAGCACGGCGCAGACTGAGATCCGCAGGGCGGGGAAAGGCTTAAAAAGCATTCCCACACCCTGCAATTTGACTTAGAGCGCTCTGTTTGGTTGGGCTGGAATCCAACCAATCATAGTGCTCTGAGTCATTTTACACAGCGTGGGAAAGTTCTTTGGAATTTTCCCATGCTGTGTAATTTGAATCATAACCCTCTGATTGGTTGAAACCCCCCTTATTGTAATTGTAATCATGGGTGGGGGTTGGAGGGGAAAGACAATAGGTTCCCCCCATTTTCATTTAGGGCCCCCACCCGCCGCTCTTGGGTGGGGGGAGCACAATAGTCCCCCTCCTCTACTTTTTCATTTGAGGTCGGGGAGGGACAATAGATTCCCCCACTGTCTTTTAGGGCCCCCACCCGCCGCTCATGGGTGGGGGTCAAGGGGGACCCTATGTCCACCGTTTATTTGCATAGCCCCCTCGCGGGGCATGGGTGGGAGCTAGGGGACACACACAATGTGTTGGTTAATAGATGCAGCATCATCTATTGGGACCATTTGTTCGAAGGGTGGGGGGGGGGGGCTTCTTTGTTTTTTTTACAACAGTGAACAGCCACAGGCTGCTCACTGTTTATTAGACGTGCCCCGAGTAGGGGCATTCAGGATATTTTAATCTCCCCTATGCTAATATGGGGGTAATATTGACCCCCATAGAGTGAGGGAGGACATGGGGGGCTTAGAAAGTTGCGGGGAGCACTGCTCCCTCCCGCTTCTATTTTTATATTTTACAAGGAAGGAGCCATGCGCCGGTAGCTCCATCCTTGTAATATACTGAACGAACGAACATGGTGTTTGTTTGTTCGTCTGAAATTTCTTTTCATTCCTTCGTCTTTCTGACAAATGAATGAATAGACAAAATTCCCGTAGGGAATACCCAAGTGTTTAACTGGGCATGTGCAGGAATTTCACAGCGCTGTCTAGTGTGGGCAAATGACGTGTCCCACAGGGACTTCATCTACCCACACAAAGATGGCGGTGCCCAGGACCTAGGTTCGTTTACGAAATGAAGATTTAAAAATTGTTAATATGGGGGCTTAGAGGCATTTGGGGGTGACTTGGGGGGACAATTAGATGTAGTGGAGTCGGGAGGGGGGTTAAAAAAACAACAACCTGGATTCAGCCATGATAGTGCCGCTTTAAGGAAACTTACTACTTATCAAATGGACAGCTCCGGGGTATACTGGGCACCATATCCACCACAGTGGGCTGTAGTGGATATTGTGCATATCTGCCCATTTAAAATTGGTGAAATGTTTAGTGACGTAATGTAAAAATTATGCTACTTCATTGGCACAATTTTGGGGTCATTCCCTTCATGATCCCTGGATGTATGCATGCAAGCTCTTTATCAACGCAAAAAAATCCTTGAGGAAATCATGGGGCATTAAGAGATTTGTTTTGCTGTGCTGTGATAAATAACGGTTAAGTACAATCAGTTATTATTCTCTTGGCAAACTCTATCATGCTTTTATTTTTCAAAGATACATTTACAAGAAGTACAAAGTAAGCTATTCTTTTTTCTGATTAGACATGAAATTCCAAGAAGTTATGGAATTTGAAGTCACAAGGCATTCATTTTCCTGAAGTTCCATGCATGAGTTTCTCTCTTATCTTATAAGTGGATTCCATTGACTATTTTTCCGTGCATTGTAGTCAAACCAAACAAGCCACTGTGGTCCTGTGGGATAGGGAGGAGGACCTGATCACTTGTATACATACACTTAAAGTGGCATTCCCAGGTGTGTTGGGCAAGAACCTGTGGAGAGGCAGTTAAATATTCTAACAACACAGCTGGCAAAGAAAAAGCAGAATAATGAGGACTTGTGTTACATGTCTTAACAGCCACTGTAGGTATCCACCAGTGCGTGAACAATGTATCCTGCTAACCGAGGCTTGCGGTACGAACACCTGCGCGCAAGCACATACACACACTGAGTAACTCTGAGTGTAGCCCTGCTATATTGGCCGTACATTTTGATTTGTGTTACTGTTTTAGTAAAAACAAACAAGTATATGCCTACATGCATACATATATTATAATCATCAACCCCCCTCCCAAAAAAAAATTATAATAAATATATATGTATAATTTTATTTTTTTATGTTATTTTATTGCATGATGCCAAAAGCATATTTAAACAAAAACAAATTTAAGTAAAATCACTTCCACCTTTGCCTCCAAGATGAAGTATTATAACACGGAAAGAAAAACCGCAAAATATGAAAACATACAGCTGTCTCAGCTGTTTTCTAATCATAATCAAAGCTATACAGCAGCTGCTCATATGTGCATTAGGACCAGGTGGAAGTTTTTTTTTCATGAAGGAAAAAATATTAATTGTACTTGCACAGATTGATTGCATTTTTCGGGGTTATCCCAAAACTTTCTTGAGTAGCCTCATTCATATATTTCATGAATTAAACCACTGTTACTGGGTCTGTTGTACATGACCTAGATTTAGTGGATGTGTGAAATGTCCCTGTTCCTTTAATAATACATTGTAATAGCACTTAGGGTTCTACCGGACAAGGAGAGAATATAATCGTTTGATCCAACCTAACAGCTAGACGTCTGAATATGTTTTGGGTACTGTGGGATGATGTATAATGAGCATTACTAAGGCATTTAGAACATGGGGTAAAATGTGGAACTATTACCTTGCTTTCTAGAGTAATTGCAAAGAAAATAAAGAAACCTTCCTTTTAGTTACACCCTAAATATCCCTAAATATTTGTACAAATGACCTCCTTATGCACTTTTTTCCCAATACTTGTGCAATATGTATTAAGTTGTTATGTGTATTTTGTATACCCTGCAGTAGGCCACAACATGATTATACGAGTTTCATAGACAGGTCTTGTATACACAAGCATTGGCAAAATGGACTCTGTATGCCAATTCAGTGAATGGCCTCAGGCCATTGCATTTTAGGGCCAGTGTAAAACTCAAGGTGTGTTTTTGTGCCATTCCTAAAACAACTTTCATTTGCTGCCTAGTGATGTGTTTTTGTTGTAGCACAAAAGATTAAAGAAAAACAAAAACAAAAGAGACAAAACTTTTTACAAATGGCATTAGCAACATTAAATTGCTGTGGCTTGACTCCGAGACCTGGCCATATTTCCTCCTTTAATTCATTTGGGAATGATTTTTATTTATTTTTAAACTACAGAGCAATTTTTGTAGTTCCAATTGACTCTGCGCAAAGTACACTTCATAGCATTGTGTTCCGAGACGACTGGAGGATTTCACAGAAAGTCTTTGATTAGGATGAAAGGGAGAAAGTAAAGTAATTTAAAAGAGAAGTATTTGCGAGCTGTCTCAGTGGGAGAACAGCGGGTGATCCCACACTGCCCCATTTCATCTCTTCTCTCGCTCTTTATTGTACGCCCTATGTGCGCGTCTCTACTGCTGGTTTTCTTCCCGAAGCGTCCAATAAGACTGTAACCATGGTCCCTGGGAAGCTGTTCTTGTCATGTGCCACAAAGAAGCCCCCTAAGTCTTCAGCCACCCACATCCAATGTACTGCACGCAGACATCAGAGAGAGAGACAGGGAATACATTGTAGATACAGCGGCACAGACCGCTGTCTGTTCCAATTGATTACATGTAATACCTGGGTGGATTGTCTGGAGCACTGTAGCTCTGTAGTACTAACTCATTACATCGACATTCCATGCTGATACAAAATACACATATCAGTGTGCAGCTACCCACTGACGCAGATCATACTTTTACATCTAAATAAATTGCACATTTTTTCATATGGTTACTCATTATTACATTGAATTTTTTTACTGGGTTCTTCAGTTTTCATAATTTTGTGGATCAAATATGATAATTTTTTGGGTGGGTGGGGTTTGAAAAGAAGGTTGAATATTTATTATAACTATTAAGAGTAGTAGCATGTATAAAGCGACAACATATTACGCAGCACTTTGCAATAATGGCATGGAGATATTTTACATTAATTTGCATACAGGATATTAACAGAGAAGTGAAGAAAGCCCTGCTCAAACAAGCTACAACTAATGAGAATTTATTCAAAAAGTCACAACCTCTTGGATTCTGTTTTGGATTCTTACATGAGTAGGTGCCCTAATCAGAAAAAGGGAAACTAATCGGGAGGAGTAAGTAATAGAGGAAAACAGATATATTTCATGTTGCAGTCAGTTAGTGCTTTGAATCAGGAAGGGAGTATACGGAGACACATCTTATATTAATGTTCCTCTGGTCACTAGTTTAGCACTTTCCAAAGCCCAGGGTCAAAACATTCTCTGTACACGTGTTCGTGTGCCCATGCAAGAATTCTGTAGGTGGATCCATGAACAAGGTGTGAGATGTCCTCTCCCATTGCATAACTGGTGCCCACACGTTCCTCCACTCTTGTTCCCCTTCCCCCAACCTTTCTTTTCTTTAGCTTCTCCTTTCTTATTTCAGCAGCAGAGGTTGGGAACATTGCCTATTTCCTTCCCTTTTATCATCGCCGCCAGAATGACCTGTGAATTGTACATTAACCACCCACTGCCTCTGATCTGTTAATCATTAATTTTGTCCGTTAATGCTGCAAGTATCAACAGCGTTCTCTTGTCTCCTGCCCTGTGTTCTCACTGCTCCCGCCTCTCCTGCAAGGCTAGGGGTCGGCTGAGGAACTTGGGAAAGTACCCGGGTGAACTCGCATATCAAACCAGGTGGCAGTGGCACCCACAGGAAAGTTGCAGGGTGCTGAACTCCTTTGGCCGTTGAGCCATTTTGCAACAAAACACAGCTGACAGCAGAACACAGATATCTGGCATTACCTGCGCATCTCTCAACAGACCTTTTTCATTGCAAAATCAAGTTATTTCTCTGCGCCGCACACAAAGAGTTAAATTACTATGCAATCCAAGCTCTCCAAATATTCTAGTCAATAAAACACAGACAGCACATGAATTGTGTATCCTTCAAGTCACACTATACGTTAATGGTTAATATTTACATTAAAACATATTTGCTTAAAAATGTTTGAAATTGCACTCTAGCGATGGGCAAACATTCTCACAAATTTGGTGTATTTGAAATTATTATTTTTGTTTTGGGGGGTGGGGGTTATGATCTACTTCTTTTGTTATAGCAAAATGTCAATGTTGATCTTGTAGAACTGAGCAGCTTTCTGGGAAAATAAACAGTGAATTGCAGTGATTTTTACTATGCTCTAACCTTGTATTGTTATCATTCTGAATTGGTTCTGTTTTTACAGAGAACATTAAATTGCCCACAATGACAACATCACAAGGACAGATAAGCTAAAAGAAGCAGGTGCCAAGCAATCCTCTCATTTCATCAGCACTTTCATACAATGCCATTGACGCATATTATAAGCTCCATAATAAAATGGTGGCAATGTAAGAAGTATCTGAATATAACAGCAGTCGGTTTATAACAGGGTAAACATCTCATGTAATAAATATCTGATTCTAACTGAGCGCATATCCTATAATAAGCATCAAAACATAATTGTAGTCACCACATTTTACAGCATACTATATATTGTTAGCAGGACATAAAATATCACATTCTATGCTACACGCCAGGCCTTAAAAGGTACACATCCGTCTGGAAGGTACATGACTCACTAGGGAGAGTTTCTACTCGCCAGGGCTGAATTTTCACTAGCCAATGGCTAGAGGCGAGGGGAAACTTTAAGGCCTGCATTATATCTTATGATTTTATACCATTTAAAGTGTGTGTGTATATATGTATATGTATGTATGTATGTGTGTGTGTATATATTATATATAGTGAGTGTTACTGAATATATACCATACAGACTGTCACTTTCCAAACCATATATAAGGCACTGATCCTATAACTAGCAGTGAGTGCCATTGATCCCATATATGGTCAGTGCCTTTGAACCACCTACAATATGCTGTGTGCCACTAATCCCATACCACATACACTGAGTGATGGAGCAAGATGTATGATGCATGACTATTTTTACTGCCATGTTCCGTCTACTACGATTGAACTTCTGAATCTCCGAAAGTTCACATTTATTTCACAGCAGACGTTAATCTAACTATTTCAGCTGCTGTACATCGATAGCATTAATATTTTATGCACTACTGAGAAACGAGGTTACAGCTCTGTTCAAAATGCGCTCACGTTTGACCTAATTTTAGATATTCTTTTTTTTCCCATAGAAGACACATATACATCCCTTTGTACAGCGCTACGGAATCTGATGGCGCTATATAAATAATAAAATAATAATAATAATAATATAGTAGAGCGGAATGCTTGTGTGTGTCATATAGGAAATCCCAGGAATTAAAATGCGTGTTTTTGTTGCGTGTACTCTACGTCTGCAGATTGTTTAGCCGATCACACTTTGTTCTCTCCCCATTATAAGGTCTGTATTGTGGAATGAAAGTGTTGAAATGTTAGTGTTCGGAAGGAACTGTTAAAACTTGCCTAGTAGGTGCTACATGCCTGAGTGCTTTCGCTCTATGACTTGTAGGTATAATGTAGATGACCAGTGGATATTTAAACAAAGAGTACTATTGATAAGCCAATAGACACCCCTTCTGTGTTTGTTAGGGTCATTTTGCACCATCCCTTCAAATATTTACAAGGTTCATACATTCAGGAAATTGTCTCTACAAACATGTCCCGCTATTGAAGACAGAAGACAACATGCAGAATACAAATGTATACACTCACACACAAGCACACAACCTTTCACCAGCAAAGCCATGGAATCCTTATTTGTGTTAGAATCTTACCTTCTTGTCTGTATTCATACATGCGGAGTAAATTCTTATCAACCACATTCGAGTGTTATTTGGTCACTTTGCAAGAACCATATTGTACATCTCTGGGTCTGCTACAATAATGATTGGCCACCACCACCTTATATGAAATTGTTACATACGGTAAGTATATACAGTCTTCAAGATTGTTATCTAGGTTATTTACTAGAAATTACTGGAATTGTGAGTTCAAAACCACCAAGTTGAAAAAATATTTGAGGCCAGTTTAACCCCTTAAGGACCAAACTTCTGGAATAAAAGGGAATCATGACATGTCACACATATCATGTGTCCTTAATGGGTTAAATGGGGCTTTTTTTTTTTACTAGGATGTAACTGCCACTAAATGCTGGTTGGAGATTTTTCTAAAGCAGGCAATTTGACCTCAATTTGGCAAATCGGTTTTCAATTGACTACAATTCACTATTTTGTAGATATAAACCTGGGTGCATTATGGTTTATGGTAAATCTCCCACTGCTGCAAAATTCAAGTCGGTCATTAAAAAAAGTTACAGACCGTCTCATAACCTACAATATCAATAAATCAAAGGTCTTTTTTTTTTTTTTTTACCTAAATGCTGCTTCCCAAAGTGGGAACGTTTGGAGTTCTGTGAAAAATGTAAATCGTTCTACAGTGAGCAGCTTTAATTTTTCTAAAATGCTAATATTCCTTTTAGATTTTACACAGCCTATAAACCATCTGTCAGTTGCAAGTTAATGTATTATATCTGGCACACAGATGTTCTATGTGTATGGTGCTGTGTTTTAGACAATAGATGTAAGAGGTGCTTTGTTCTGTGTCCATCACACCATAATGTAGCACAGGTTACGCTATATAATGCAGCTTCTCTAAAAGGCGGGAAGCAGCACAGGTGATGCAACAGTGTGTGCAGAGCAAGAGACATGGACTTTGAGTGTCCTTGAATCTCTAATCCCTGCACATGTCCTGTATATGCGATACATACAATCATATCCATTCATCTGTGTCAGCATAAGTTCTTTGGTGAATTCATTAATGCAGATAAAATGCTTACACACCATCACATATCACATTGTTTTGCAAAATGAAGGCTACAGTTAACATGCGGAGGGAGCAGAACTAAATGTTTAAATGTGGGCAGATAAAGCCATAGTAGGCACAGAATTTTCCCTGTTTTTGAACTGTAGCGCTCCCTCCCCCATGTGTGCATGCCGAGCATTCTGGGAGTTGTAATGTAATAGCCACAGTTCTTTTAATATGTTATTTTTTTATATTATTGCATCATTTTTAAAACACAACTTTAAATAAAATGACAAGATACAACTGCTATAATGCCGTCAATGAACTTGCTCAGGTTCTGAGGCAGGTGCTTCTACCGCAGCTCCCGGAATAATAAGGTCACTGGAGATCATGTGTATACACAGGCATAACACTCTCACTTGAACAAATGGCATCACAGATTTTGCATCTCCATGTACAATGCATTCAGAAGGTACATGTATCACAGAATTTGTTATCGTTTTCTCCTCAATATATTACCAAAAGCAAAATAAATCCAGGGTAATAAATAAGCAGTGTTATATATATATATATATATATATATATATATAAATATATAAAACACTGCTATATATATATATTTTTTTCTTTTTTTAAATCAAATTGATCAATTAGCACATATTTTTCTACTTAAAAAATAAATTTTAATTAATTAACAAGACATAATAAAAAGCAATATGTTGTAACAATGTAAATGGTTCAGTAGCAGTAATAGTAGTTTTTGGAATAAATTATATTTTGTATTTGAAATTTTATACCGTGAACAAAGGCATTATATCAATTGATGTAGATTAACTTCTATATCCTGTGTGTGTTGTATTTTAAAAAGTATCAAGTGTGTGCCCTGGATATGTGCTCTGATAAAAAGGTGTTTTGTCTAAAAATATATTTGAGATATTTAAGTTTTTTTTTAGAAAAAGGATTCTATATTCACCAGAACAGCTTAATGTAGTTGTTCTGGTGAGTATAGTCAGTCCTGCAGGATTTTTAATGTAAGTGTTTACATTACTGCCTAGGAACACCTCTAGTGGCCACTCATCAGACAGCGACTAGAGGTGCTTCCTGGGTCAGTGCTGCACAGTGTTTCCACGCTCTGCATGGAGACGCTGAACTTTTTTCATAGAAATGCATTGATCCTCTATGAGGAGATGCTGATTAGCCAGGACGGTATTTGGCTCCGCCCCACCTCTGTGGCTGAGATAATCAGAATTTATGATATCAGCCAATCCAATACTTCCCTATGGAAGCAAGCATTGTGATTTGCTGAGATCATGCCAAGGAGGCGAGTTGGGGGCGAAGTCAGCGCCGGCAGACCTGTGTGACGCTTGAATAAAGGGGAGTTTTTACTACCGTATATTTAATTTTTAATTTTTTTTAAATGCTCTACTGGCACTCAAATGACTTAGAGGTGCTGGTATTATGGCCCACACTCCAAAAGATACCCTAAAATAAACAAAAAATAATAATACTGCACTCACCAAAATGTTAATGCTAAGCTTAATATGTAGTATTTATTAAGTTAAAAAGGTTTATGTGAAAAATAATTCTATATGTTTTTCCAACAAAATAGTTTTAGTTCAAAAGAAAATTGCCAAAATTTGACCAAAGTAAATATATATCATAGACTTAACCACTTAATTGTCTAAACTGAGTGTACCAACATAGTATAACGATCACAGTTTTCAAGTAAATTCAGAAAATAATTCCATATACAAATCTTTAGATGTTCTTGGAATGGTGAATAAATTCTTCGTTTGTAGTAGATAGTGGAACAGTTCATAGTTTAGTTTGAATCTCAAACTGCTGAAGATTATAATAGTAATTGTCATTATTCTCAGAGCACAATTAACCATAAGGAGACCCTAGGCATCCACCTATAGCCCAGGGGTTAGACAGGTACCCTGGAAACATGAATTTCCTTGGCCTTAATTACCATCACTTTGTTTACAATGAAGGAGGGATGAGGGTAAATCGGTAACTTGCCTAGATAGATCCCTGTGAGATCTTAATCCTTCTCTGATACTACAGAGCAATGTTTTTTGTGGTTTTTTACAAAGTGTGATTTTGGGGCAGATATCAAAGATTACCAAAATACTGGCTTAACTTTTATTTTCTCCTTAAACAGCTCGTTATATGTATCTCTGTGAGTTTTTAGTAGGCCGACAACAGGCGAGAGAACAAAATTAGCAGAAATGATAAGAAGGCCAGTGAATGAAAGTTAAAAAAATAATAAATATATATATATATATTTATATATAGATAGTTTTTTTTTTGTTTTTTATTTAAACTGCATAAAAATGTAATCTCAGACACAAAAATAATCCAATTTTGTAGGAGGGAAGGAATTCAGATGAGAGGGAGAGAGGAGAATAAGGAGAAGCGAATAGAGGAGAAGGGAGAGTAAGTGATTGCATTCCATGTTGTTTGTGGCTTCAAAGCTTTGATCTCCTGCCAAGAGAACCTGCAAGGTCGAAGCCGGCAGCCCTGAAGTTCCGGATATGGGAAGCTTGTGGAATGCCGGAGTGGATGTATGAAGTGTGTGTAATGTATTTGATTGGTGCATTCACTAGTGAGACGGCTCCACTGAGAGCATGTCATTCCCTTTAACTGTAGGATGTGATATTTAATAACTTTTATACCTTCAAAAGCATTAAGAGATACACATGACTGCTCTGATCCACTTATGTGTGCAAGACTTTAACCCTTTTAGTGCCACAAGGATTGCAAATCAATTTTCTTAGGGCAGCAATGAATCTGAAATGTTGCGTCTTTAACCCTTTAGGCATCTTATGGGTGACGGGTTTCTTAGTTTACTTATCTCCCATTCATGTTTTGACAAGCCCTCATCGTTTTTGCGGTGGATTGCAGGTTTCGTTAACTACATATGCAAGGTTTGGGGATTAGCTTTTTTTTCAACCTCTGCTATTTCAGCCTCGGTTTTCTTACTTGTTTTGACAACTCATCTGAATTCAATTGTTGGGAATTCATTGTGAATTTACAATTTTATGCCAAAATAGCCAATCTAAAAGCAGGTCTGACTTTTTAAATTCACTTTTTATTTTCAATCATTCACACTTTAGTGGAATAATCCTGACAGGTCTAGTGACTAAAGCCTTCATTTAATGAAACTGAAGGTCTCATATGTCACCTGAATTTGCACCCTACAAACCTAGACAAGCATAAAGTATTTATTAGACGTCTTCATGTAATTAAACTCGGCCGCCTTTTAAAAAGTACCGTGAACGTACTCTTGATCAACCTGTGCACAGATATTTCTATGTATGCTGCTGGGATATCATTTGTAGCAAAATGGCTCCAGATGTGGAATAGGCTGCATGAATTTGAGATTTATTCCACAATTGAAGAAGTGCCCGGGTTTGTTTATCTCTGTTTAAAGTGAACATAATGCTGCTGTTTTCTTTTGTTCAAAATATTTTCATTTGAATGAGTGGAAAAGGTTCAGCTTGGATCAGAATGTCTAAACTTGAAATGTCATCAAGTGTTTGTGTTGTGCCAGCTTATTCTGTACCACAGTACAATGTATCGACACTGATAAACGAATAAAAGGAAAAAACATGCCATACCATGAAAACATTAGGGCCTGTCATGAATTTGTGTTTAGTACAGGCTGTGCGTGTGTGACCTCTAGTGGCAAGAGTTTAATACAACAGTTACATTAAAAGGACAATGCAGGCACCCAGACCACTTCTGCCCATTGGAGTGGTCTGGGTGCCAACTACCATCACCCTTAACCCTGCAAGTGTAATTATTGCAGGGTTAAGTCCTCCTGTAGTGGCAGTTAGCCTCTAGAGGGACTTCAGTGTTCTTAGAACACGAAAAGTGTTTTAAACAACGCTGGGCGTCCTCACGCTATGCATGAGGACCTCCAGCGTCGCCGGAATCCCCACAGAAAAGCATTGAATAGGTCTAATGCGCGTGTGGGCATTGACGTCGGCGGGGGAGGAGCGTGGGTGAAGCCTGACCCAGCACCGAGGGACATCGACACTGGATTCAGGTAAGTCATTGAACAGGTTTGTTTTCCAGGCACTGGAGAGTCCCTTTAAGACTTGCTTAGTTCATCCTACTGGTTGGCAAGTACCTTTTAACAGGTAAAGGCATCATTCAAGCAAGTTGTATTGCATAATATAACACTGATGGTACATCTTCAACAAATTGAAATACAGTTATTGTTATATCATTTATCTTATGCAATATGTGTAATTGTGATAATTCATCAACAGGAATAGCATCCCTTCATATTTTGGTCTCATATGATTTGCCCAGTATGACTTGCATAGTTAGTTGTGTGTATATAATTTGTAGAAGTTTAACATGGATTAGAGAAGCTCCAACTGCTGTGTTGCATCCATGCCCCGACTAGGAGAAATGCTCTTGATGTCAATCTTGCATATTTAATCGGAGAACCTGATTTAAAAGGAGAAAAAAAAACAGTTTAGTTAAACTTATGGATAAACCTATCAATAAACCTCTGCTAGTGTTGACAGTGAATTGATTATTTCAAGTCTGCTGAATGACTGGTTACATTTGGTAGCTTATTTACTGGTTTCTTATCAAGCAAAGTCACACAACGAATTGAGTTTTTAAATGTGGTTCCTCTCCGATCTCTTGCTTGTATGAGTTTTGATGAAATGATTAGAATATCATCCCAGCCAATCAGAAACTATTATTAGCACACAGGGGTTCTAGAATGTTTAAAATACTTAATTATGAAAACGTTAAATAGTTACTATAGATAGTTGCATGGCATGTCATCCCAGTAGTCCAATAACATTATTTATTTTTCTCTTTTAGGCAAAAAGGGCAGTGCAGAGAGGAGCCACAGCGGTCATATTTGATGTCTCTGACAACCCTGATGCAGTTGAACAGGTATGAATGGGTTAGAAATTAAATTGTATATCGTTTGCATCACGTAGATTCAATAAATGTATTTTTGATTGCCTCTACTTTTTATGTACAGCAATATAAAACATTGTGCTATTAAAGCTATAACCACCTCCTTGCACTGTAACTCCAAATCATCCACCCTCGATCATCCTGTAACTTTCCAGAGATTGTTAGACTAACGAGCTGCTGGTTATAGCTGGGGATCATCCAGTTTGTAAATGGAGACTGGGCTTAGCAACTTGCCAGGATTTGGGAGATGTGGCCTTTTATCTGCATGTTGATTTACTATTGTCATTTTTAATTACACCATCTCTACGACTAAGCCACACTCACATTGTGCCCAGGCCCATCACGTTCGTGTTCCAAGTATTATAAATTAACCATTGTGAAAGTAGGAGGGTTTTATTCACTAGAAACAGTGTATTTCCTAGACGTGATGATAGGAGTAGTAGTCTTAAAACTGAATAGGTACCAGGCACTCTTGACCTAAATGAACCTTTGTTAGAAAATTCTGACTGCCAGGAAGTGCTTACATTGTAATAGATACATGGGCAGAGTAAACGATATGGGATTAAGTCAAAAACACGTTGTAGTATAACTAGTTATCTTGTGAATGCTGCATTCAACATATGTGCTTTCATTGGGGGCTTACAGTGAAAATGAGAAGGAAGGAGTGTCCTGAGATGGGTTTGAGGGAAAGTAATGGAATAGACCTATTGTTTATACACAGCTAGAGCTATTATAGGAAGATATTAAATATGTATCTTTGTACAGCCTGAGGTAAGAATAGAAGCTGTGGTAGAATACATCTTATTTATTATTAACGTTCAAGAGAGAAGCTTTAGAGAATTGCTAGCACAACACTGGAGGATAATCTGAGAAAATGCTGTTTTATGAATGGGTGCTATTTCTCAAATTAGCCCACTAGTAACATTTAAAGGGGCAAACATAGGTTTTCCATTGCCTTACTGTATCTGTTCACTGGAGCATTGCTCATGTCTACTATAAAAACCTGCACTTTTGTAGTGTTCCCTTACTTTTCTATGTATTTGATTTCTTTCTTTATTTGTTTAATGGAAACATTCTGTAGTTAAGCGGATACTTTATGGTATTAACATTATATAGATGTAAACGGCATAGAGTCTTGCACTCTTCAGATCTAAACATCATACTAATGGGCCTCAGTCTCACAAATGGTCACTTCCATATTATGTAAACCATATCTGCATGCTGGTTATCTAATTCTTCACCTAACAGAGTGATATGTACTTACCACTGTCTCCCAAATTGAAGGTGAGAAACAAGCAGGCAGATATTAGAGACGTTAAACTTCAGAGATATGTGAAAGAACTAAAAGTTCCCTTTACTGAATTTGGTGTTATTAAATGGATCAGGTGGTGTGGAAGATAGCAATCTACAGGGATTGTTTGTTTTAGGAACAAACTTTATTGCAAACATTGTTCTTCATCTGTAAATTAGGATAGTGTTAGCCCTTTAATAAAGCTTTATTGTAGTTATAAACACCACCGACAAGCATATTCATAGTCTTAAAGCGGCACTGTCATCGTCTAGGGACTTTGCAGATTTTGCAAAGATCCCTGTCAGTGACATCGCTGCTAGGGGGCCGCGGGAGGAGGGGGAGCAGGCAAAGATGAGTTCTACTTACCTGCATCTGTCGCTCACGGGCATCGCCATCTTTTCAAGGCGAGTCCCTTCAGGACTGTGCAAGAATACAGCATTGAGGTCTATGGAGGATCCCACGAGAGCGCAGGGACCTCCATCAAAACCAATTCCCTGCAGCCGTCACTGGTGATTCTATCTTTATGAAATACTAATTTTCTTGGGAGAAGGGACCGTGCTGCTTTAAGGAAGTACAATTGGTTACTTTTTCTGAAAATAAAATATGAAAAATATAAACACAGTTATGTTGTTTAAACATTAGAATTCATACATTTATCTTCTTGATTATTGCTTATTCTTAAAACGCTGTAGAGCTGCAGTTTTTGGCAAACTATTCCATATTTTGGAAAATATTTCTAAAAACATGTAATCCTCTTGTGCACCCCAAAACCCATTATTTTGCACATCCCACAATTGACCACAACAGGGAACTGGAGAACACAATTATGCCTTTGTGATAAAAGTGAGCTAGTATAATGTTGTTAAATGTGTCCTGCGATCTTACAGCTGAACCAGGGTTTGGAAGACCCTCTAAAGAGGCCGGTCGTATATATGAAGGGCATGGATGCCATTAAGCTCATGAATATTGTAAACAAACAGAAAGGAGCCCGGGCAAGAATTCAACATCGACCACCTCGGGTAAGGTGAACTAGACACACACGAGGCCAACAACTACACTAAAACTCTGTGTATCTGTTTTTATTTTGTGGGAGAACTGTTTTGTGAATTAGTGAGTACTATTATCCTCACATGTGCGAACGCACTTTTAGTGAATACCTAGAAAAACATAATTACATTTACAGATGTATTATCTGTTTTTACTGATAACTTCTGTTCTTTATCTAGCAACCAACAGAATATTTTGATATGGGCATCTTCTTGGCCTTTTTCGTGGTGGTGTCACTGGTCTGTCTTATTCTACTAATCAAGATTAAATTAAAACAACGACGAAGCCAGGTACTGAAACAAGTTTACAGGCTAATTTGACATGTTTTATTACTAAATTGTTCATGTGTTATATTGTTAATGTTTGGAAAGATCTGAAAGAAGCACATAATCTACAAAATTGTAAAACAGCTGCACACGTCTAACACAATGTGCTTATATGCTGTGTTTTTAATGTGTTCTTTATTTATTTTATTGTTTTGTAAATTCTGAGATTATTTAAGTGCATTGAGAGAACATATTTCCTCAGTTGTACAACTTTAGCCAAAATTCTCAAAGTCATTTGTTAAAAACACACAGTGTACATTTCTTTCAGTGTTTGGCTGTGGGTAAACAGACAAAATACATGTTTATATCAATAACCTTAATATTCTCTCTCGTAGAACTCAATGAACAGAATGGCTGTTCAGGCTTTGGAAAAAATGGAGACCCGGAAGTTCAAGGCCAAAGGCAAAGGGCTTCGGGAGGAAAGTTGTGGGGCCCTTGACACTCTTAGCAGCAGCTCCACCTCTGACTGTGCTATTTGCCTAGAAAAATACATTGACGGAGAGGTAAGATTCTTTTGTAAATAGTGAGATCTGGGGGCAGCCAAATCCCCAAATTAAGGTGATTGTAAAACCAGTATGCCTTTAAAGAATTGTATTAAATCCTGATAAGATGGTATTTATTCTCCTTAATAGCTATTCTCAAATGTAATTTTAGAAAGGGCCTTAGGGAGGCAAAACTTTTTTTTTTTTTAAGATTATTAAGTTGTTTCATTTTAAAAAACACTGCTATACTTTAAAACTATACCAAGTACACTCAGTCTGGATGCATTGCCTAACTCTGATTGCATTGACCTTGGCATATGTTTTACTTAGACAAGTGCACCACGTTAATAGGTTCATAAATACATTGTTGGTGTAATTAAATAGTGGTTGGTGCTTCCTATTGAGTCTTCCAGGCTCTAAGGTTTTATTCACCGTAGCTTTTCTTTCCCCCGATGGCAATAAACCATTTAGACCACAGCAGGAACCTTGATAATACTTTGACGTTATTATCAGCTACCATTCAAATATTATTTATCCTGGCATCTGAATGGCCACTGAAACTTAATTAATAATTATTTATTAATAAATAATACATTTCTGGTATCCATTTTCAGGTTTCCAGTCTGCATTGTTGGCTGCATTGTGCTTTGCGGTCATTTCTTCATATGTTAAAATACCTTTTTTATTCCCCGTGTCCTCTTCAGGAAATAAGAGTCATTCCCTGCACGCATCGATTTCATAAGAGGTGTGTGGACCCATGGCTATTACAGAACCACACGTGTCCACACTGCAGACATAATATTATTGGTAAGTATTATATGTAGAGAAGAAAATCTGTTTCATTTGCTCTATTTCTTGCATGTATTGGAACTTTCATTGTCTAGAAATATCATTTCACTGCTGTTTTACACTTAAATGTTTCGAATGTTATTGTTTTACCTAGTAGAACTGCCGCTCAAATTGTAATTTATCAATTGTTTGATTCAAAAGTGTTATTGGTCTTTTGTAGCATGATGAACAAAAACACAGTACAAGGAGACATATATGCAAAGAATGAACATGGATTGATGCCGTTTTTATGTAGATTTGAATAGATTTATCCTTTTATACACATTTTTTAGTTTTCCATAGCATATAAACAGATACCATTATTGGCCCTTAAGCTATTTCCTTATCCACTTTCTTGCTCAGCGATTCTATGTTTAAAGAAGCCATAACCCCATTTGAATACCCAGCAGGAATTCCTATCTTGCTTTAAATTGTACTATCGTTAATACGGAATCAGTCTTTCAGCGTTTCACCCACTGTGTTTTAATGTGAGTTTAATTAAAGAGTGTCTCAAGTTAAGAAAGACAAATTGTTGCCATTGAGATTTCAGATATGACTTTTGGAAATGTTGCTGTCTTCTTTGTCTATAAACATTGCCTTAAAGGACCACTATAGGCACCAAGACCACTTCAGCTTAATGAAGTGGTCTGGGTGCCAGGTCCCTCTAGAGTTAACCCTGCCTGCTGTAAACATAGCAGTTTCAGAGAAACTGCTATGTTTACAAATGGGTTAATCCAGCCCCTTATTGACAGCCGCTAGAGGCTCTTCCGCGCTTCTCACTGTGATTTTCACAGTGAGAAGTCGCCAGCATCCATAGGAAAGCATTGAAAATGCTTTCCTATGGACTGGCTGAATGAGCGCGCGGCTCTTGCTGCGCATACGCATTCAGCCGATGACGACCGAAGGAGGAGGAGACTCACCAGCGCCGAGGGAGTCCGGCGCTGGAGAAAGGTAAATATTTAACCCCTTCCTCCCCCTTCACCCCGGCGGGAGTGGGACCCTGAGGGTGGGAGTACCCTCAGGGCACTATAGTGCCAGGAAAACAAGTTTATTTTCCTGGCACTAAAGTGGTCCTTTAAATAATGTAATTTCCTTTCATACTTGTGCTGGTTTTTGTTTAGTTTTTTGTAAAAGTTTACAATTTTGAAGATTGTGTTTTAGTATATGGTTTTGAATGTAGCAGCAGCAGCAGCATTTGCAACTCTTATATTGTCAGCCCGCCGCAAAGAAGATAAGTCAATTTATACCATATATATATATATATATATATATATATATAAAACAAATTTAGTTTGTTTTCTGTTAACTATTTTGATTGTTTGCTAGAGAGAAAATTTAGTCGATTAGTGCATTTGGAATGGAAAAGCGTATGTGCTTCTTAAGACACTAGTTCAGGACCTGTATTCTATAAAGTAATGCAGGTGTATTTGGTCAGCAACAGTCGGGGTCTTTTCTCTCCATGAGAGTCTATTACTTTCATGTATAATTGTTAGAGGGGAACGTAACCATGTCCTTCCTGGGAGTTACAGCTAAAAATCTGATGAGATTCTTTTCATATAATCTGAGTCTCCAGAAATGTAAAGTTTAGTACTGTGCATTGAAAAGAAAGACCGTGTTTTCTTGGAGGACATTAATGCTTTACTTTTAGGGGTTAAAGACAGCAACATTGAGAAAGTAATAAACCTGCCAATAAGAGGAATTTGTATTCTCCTTAACTATTTCCTGTTTGTTTACAGAGCAGAAAAAAGGAGGTCATGGTGCAGCATGTGCAGAAAATAACACTAGCCGTGGCCGTCAGCAGCAGCAACAGAGAGTTATCCTACCGGTGCATTATCCAGGGCGGGTACAACGGACTGGTCCTATTGCTGCCTACCCGACTCGCACCAGCATGGGCCCCCATGGCAATCCAATTACGGTACTCACAGTGGAACGGCCAGTGGAGCCTGATTTATATCAAAGTCACACCCCTGCTTTTCTTGCAGGGTACCGACCTGTATCACTGGGCCACCCATCTTCAGGACATCACTGTGACCTGGAACATAATCCTTATCCAGCAGGGCCATCTGGTCATACCTTTCGCCGCTCCAAGTACAATGGGCGTGGATTTAACACTGGAACTTGTTATTCTCAGTACGAAACTATGTACCAGCATTACTATTTCCAGGGCCTGAGCTATCCACAACAGCAAGAAGCAGCTGGAAACCAGGCCTCCAGAGGAGTTGAAAAAGGCCTCCCCCATCCTTTTCAACCAGGTACTAATTTGCTATACCAGCCTGCACCAACCATGATGCACATGGCACCACCTTCTGCTGGTGGGAGCTGCTACCTCCACAGCCAGCACCAACATCGCTCAGTTTGCAGTGGGTATTTAGCTGATGTTCCTTGTAGTGACACTAGTTCTAGTTCTAGCACCAGTTCAGCTCAAGGACATGCATCATCCAGCGACTCCATGTTGGACTGCACTGAGGCCAGCAACCAGGGAGTTTACGGCAGCTGCTCCACTTTCCGCAGCTCTCTAAGCAGTGACTTTGACCCCTATGTATACAGGAGTCGCAGCCCAGCCAGGACTGGTGGAGGGGAAACTACAGGAAGCATTGGAGAGGTTGGAGGAGGGCCTGGGAGAGGGAAGATGGACTGCAGACCTCTCCAGGCCTTCCCCAATTCCTCCTCTCGGGATCGGCTATCCAGCTGCAGCCTGGAGATGAATTATAGCAGCAATTCATCACTGGAGCGTCGTGGGGCAGCTTTGTCCACTGGGTTAATCTCAGATGGTCAAGTCTCCATTTCTCAGGGGACTGTAAGGGACTGGCAAGGTCATGAGAAAAGCTGTGGCTGCTGTTTCCAGAGGCCGGCTGGGGATCCCAGTTCAGACTGCACAAGCATGTATCTGGGTCCAGAACCTTCTCAAGCAGGTGGGAAACCCACCAATGGAGGCTTGTACAGTGTTTCCTCCAACTTCTTACATCGGACAGACCAAGGAACAGTTTTAGGTCATTCTTCCCGGCCCTGCTGCCTCTATGAGGAAAACCATGGAAGCTGCTATACCGAGGACTATGCGGTCAGCATCCAATATGCCTTGGCAGAGGCTGCTGCTGCAGCAGCTGCAGCTGCAGTGGCTGGATGTGAGGCCAATCAGCCTATCCCCATCATTCCCGAGGATCCGGGCAGTGAGGGGGGCATGGACTGTGTGGGACATATATCCTGGGCACTGGAGGATGAAGGAGAAGATGAGGAGGAAGTTCTTTACTGCCAGGATGGACATTGTTGTGTGTTAGAGGAAACACGTGCTCTTTGTCAGAGCACGGGTGAAAAGGATATCGGAAATGTCACAGGTAAGTGCCAGCAGCTTCTCATTTAAATGTGTTTTTCTTTTATTCACTAATAAAAAGGGAATACAATAACACTTTCTTTTTTTATATGTTCACAGTTGTGCTGCTTGCTATAAATTAGATCAGGCATAAACATAACATTAAAAGTTCTGAAAAGTGACGGTAAATTTGCCTTGTAAATATGACCTGATGGAATCTCCTCATTTATATCTAAACATTTTGCTAGGCAGCTTTGGAATTTTTATATTTACATACCTTCCCCATCCATGGTCTCTGCGCATCTGTAGCTGCATCAGTTCTACAGGTCTAAATATGTTAAAGGGAAACTATAGTGCAAGGAAAACCAAGTTGCGTTCCTGGCACAATAGCTCCCTATCGTACCCCTTCTGTCACTTACCTGATTCCAGTGCCGATATCCCTCGGCGCTAGTTTAAGCTCCGCTGACGTCAGCCAGCAGGGGAGACATAATACGCATGTGCGGCAATTGCATGCTCACATTAATATTTCCCCTATAGGAAAGCATGGGGTTTTACATGGCACTGAATGTCCTCATGCATAACGTGAGGACATCCAGCTTGAGTTAGGTGACCAAAAGTCGCCTAACGACGCAGAAGTCCCTCTAGTGGCTGTCTGGTAAAAACTTCAATAATTACCTTTGCAGGGTTAAGGGACCTGGGACACTGCACCCAGATCACTTCAACGAATTGAAGTGGTCTGGGTGCCTATAGTGTCCCTTTAAAGCACAGGGAGCTGAACTTTTAGAAGACTTTGATAAAATATATTTTGTTTATTAAGCAGAGAGACTAATTTTTCAGTGCATCATGCAGAGAAACTGTAAATTATGTAATCATACTGTACAGTACCTGTATGGCTGATCATTATATTGCTGCAGTAGGTGCACAGGGTCCATCCTACCTAACAGATCATATTTGCAGGTTGCAATACCGCTTAAAATACAGATGCTTTTCTTCATCCAGGCTGTTTATCTAATGTATGTGACCTGCATGCCAGCATACATCTGCAGCACTTACATGCTGTTGCTATGTTGGGCATTCTTAAAAACACAAGCAGATTCGTCACAAATACTCTTAGCAATATATTTGTCCATTTTATTTATGTTTTAGTTTTTCATATGTTACATGTTAAAATTATTACTTGTCTTTTTTTATATAAGTATTGCAGAACCAGGAAAACCAAAGAAAGGATTAATGATGTGTTTTCCCAAGAACGTTATACTTTTATGAATATTCCATATATGTATAGTCCATATAACAAAGAATTGTGATAATAAATTAATGTTACGTGTTAAATTAACACAATTCTTTAACAACGTAAAATTATGTTATAACTAAACTCAGAGCAAAGATGTAAGGCTTCAATCAGAGTGAAAGGCATACGTAAAAAAATTATTTATTAATCAACATTATTAATATATTCAGTTTTGGAAAATGTGCATCTGTAGGGATTTTTTGCTTTATTCGCTAAACAGATAATTGAAAAGAGAATTGCATATTTTTTAGGACCGAAACAGCTTAGGTGGAAAAATAGTCAAGTTGTAGATTTTATTCAGATTTGGTTGTTTTGGCTTAAAATGGGCAATTACCTTATCAATTCTCCATAATTCTAATTTTAGTGCATATGTGTCAGTTATACTATATCAAGTTGTTGTTTTACCACTATAGCATTATTTCTTACTTTTTTCTAAAATTATTTTGCAGGTCAGGGCAGCCAACCAGCAGATAGAGACTGAGCACTATGGATGCAAACTTCTAGGTCTTTAATGAACTTTGGGAAATCTTGTATGAACTTGTATTAAAAGAAAAATGCATTTTAATGAACAAAAAAAAGAAACAAACAAAAAAAAAAATCTACATTTTATTGTAACATTGGACACACAGTTCAACACAATCTGGAACCCAATGCCCATTACAACCACTTTCACCTGTTCTATTTCCAGGACTCGACTATTGGAGAATCTGTGATATTTGTTTAGTTTTATTTTTTATCATTTATTTTATAAATATATATATATAAATATATATATAAAAATATAAATATATATTGGTTGCTGTTCTAGAACCTTTTTTTTTTTCTTTGAGTTTGTACATGCACAAGAACTGTCTTTCCTGATGAAAAAGAGAGATATATTTTTTCAATAAAATAAACAAGAAAATATTAATATTATTTTTATCTGTCGGCATGTTCGCCAGGGAAAGGAAAAAAAATATTTGAAAAGGAATAATAGGGAGTTGTCTTTTTCTGCCTCTTTAAAGGACTTATTAAATAATGTTTTATTTAAATATTTCTCTGCTAAATAGATTCCTAATGTTTATTCTGTATAGTTTCAATTTATCATATTTATGATGCATTAATTTTGATGACCATAAGCTAAAACCACTTTATAAAATACTTCAATCTTTTACTTTTTTTTACATGAATGTATTTGTACACCTCAAACATTTTTTTTTTAATATCTAGTCTCAAACTGCTACAGCATAAATGTGGGTATATACACAACATGCACATATGTAATATAGAAGCCATACATTGTACAACTGATTGAGTTTTTAGCTCGTCCACATTTTATTTGTTTGTTTTTTTACTTTTTAATTTTTTAAGTTGCCTTACTGTACCCTGATGTTTAGTAGCTTAGTGGTGTTAAGTAGCAAAGTGGCAAGTGCATAAGTTAAGAACCACAGAAAATGATATGCCATACATTTTAAAACTAGTTGCATCTCCCCTTGTCCAGTTTTTTTGTTTTTATTTTGTTTGTCCCTTGACATTAATAAGCATAGTAATCTGAAAATAGCAAGTTGTTACACAGCAACTGTTATTAAAGAGCCATTCTAGATACCTACCATAACACTGCAGCATGCTGTAGGGGTTATGGTGCCAAGAGCTGTCTAGTAGTAATATGTCAAACTATTAATGAACTGTTTGATGCTTACCTGGCTTCTTCATGTACTCATGGTCCTTGCAGTCTGAGTTAATCTGATAAAGCACATGTTCAAGCTTTCGTATTATCACACTAACTCATATCAGGTATATGCAGTATTCATGGACTGAGACTGTCTGCTGGGTTATGGTATGAGTTGGTAAGATAATACATAAGATTGAACTTCCAACTCACTCATACAACTGCTTCTGACACAGTGTCAAACCACTCATAAATTTGACAGATGGTGCTCGGTGACTTCTGACACCATAACTTCCACAAGAATGCTGTACGGGTTATGGCACTTAGTGTCACTTTAATCTGCAACTCTTATCATATTTAAACTTCCAACTTCTTCGGGGCAAATAAGACCTACCCCTGTAGTACTGTTGTTTTTATATCAGGATCATCAGTGGTAAAAGGTTTTGTGATATACCCTTGTCAAAAAGTTGGGTAAAGCATAAAACATGGACAATTGTAGGTCTTTGAGTGATGTGTTTTGAAAGAGGTTTGCTTTTTGAAATAGAGGAATGTCCTTAGAGCGGGTATGTAACACTGATTTCTATTTTGACACACCTTGCAACATCCAAGTCTGATACACTAAGAACTCCAACCCCCAAAACATCAGTGTGTTTGTCAAAACTGTAATGTGAAAATGACAATGTTACATAATGGAGCGCAAATCTAAGACTCTGTTACTAACATTGGAAATATTGCTCCACTACTTAGTTGATATGCCCCTGATATTTTACATTGATTTCTTATGTTACAAACTATTGACCAGATGTGGATTTGCAAAAAAAACTAACTAAACAAAACAACAATTAAGATTTAAGTATGCGAATGCGCCTTGCCTTTGTAAAAGAAAAAAAAAAAAGCTATAAAGTGAGCTAATTTTTACAGAGCCGGCTTATATTCAACATTACTGATATTTTTTTATGATTATTAACAGAGTTTGTAGGCTAACCTGCTTTCTTTAATACAAGATGAAGACCATATTTTCTCATTTAGCCAATATAGGAACAGATTTGTCAGAACGCTAAGCTACCTTTTATATATGTCAGGACACAAAAAATACTTGTGAGTTGTTAAGACTTGAAAATAGCTTAATTTTGAACAGCATAGAGGACTTGGAAAGAAAAATGTACACAATTAATTCAAACTCACCTAATATTATCTAGACTTTCAACTGGCCACAACATAGATTCTAATATATTATAACCCTACAATAATATGTTTTTCTTTTTAAAAGTAATTTCCACCCCAATGAGCCTAAACGTTATTAGTGTATGCTTTTTAAAGTTTGAGTTAACGAATAACTAATTAACTGATCAATCTGTCCATACCAATAGGACGCGATGCACCCCAGTCCTGGCAAAGATTAATATGAAGAATATTATCTTTTCATATATAGACTTAATGGGAAAATATGCAAAAGACGTTTAACCCCTTAAGGACCAAACTTCTGGAATAAAAGGGAATCATGACATGTCACACATGTCATGTGTCCTTAAGGGGTTAAGAAGAAACATCCAAGTAAATAAAGAAATGGGTCTTAAGGATGTATTTTGCCAAACAGGTTATAACATATAACAGGTTATATATGCACGTGTGTAAATGTGGGTCACACACACACACGCGTACGCAAATATAAGTCCATATAATGAAAAAAAAAAAAAAATTCAAGGCCTGTAAGTGGTTATTGCCAAATTACGTTTATCCCTTTCCCTCCATGTTGGTAGGCTGATTTCAGTTTTAGGCCATTTTTGGTATCTTTTACAAGCATTTGGTACCACTCTGTACAGAAAATGCTGCTGTTACACAAAGTACTTTTGATTTTCCCATAATATATCACTTAGATTATGTTGCCACATACATATAAGGGGGAAGACCGGCTTGCACCTGTACGTAAAGTGTTATTTTGTGCTACTACATTGGTAATAGAGCACAGAGTATGGTGCTGAACCCCTAGCACAGGTAAGCAAAGGTTTAAAACACTGGATTTTGTATGTCTTGTTTTGTGGTGTTGGCACAGTTCTCATATTGAATAAGAAATCCCCAGAAATTCTTTTGTGCCATGTAACACTTATGAATATGACGTCTGAAACACAATGTTAACACAAGCTTTAGAAAATGGTTATTCATGATGAATATTTTCTTTTTGTGAATATAAATTTGCACCCAGAATATGAATGTACTTCACACTGCAGTTCAACAAGTAGCCAGGTGATGGCAGTATAGTGCTGTCATAAAGTCTAGTTTAAAGAGGCAGACACATCTAAGTTAATTCAGCTTCTCGTTTGTTGATACTACTGCAAAAGGAAAAAAACATGGAGGCAATATATACGGACAACTGTTTCAGCAAAACGTGGTCTGTAATAAACTCTTTTAGGTAAATGTGTGAGAATTCAGAGAATTTTAATGCCTGTGCTGGATTAGGTGCTTTATGTGTTTCCTGGATTTGCCTGGGAGTTTTGCTGATTAATTAAGCCATTTTGTCATGCAAACTTCTCAACGTCCAAAGAGTTAAAGCCACATATGCCCCATCTCAGCACCCAGTGGTTTAAAACTGCTGTGTTGAAATAAACGGGGCTTGGGTGCTCTACTATCTATTTGTGTGGTATTTTAACCATATAGGTGGTATTGAAACCTCTGGTTAATTAATGAATTTCTTATTTCTCTGGGTGCTTTCTAGAATCCCATCATAATGGCCTGTTTAGCACTGGACCAGTTAATGCTGCTAACATAAATTAGTTTATTCTTTTACTTGTAGTGCCTGAAACAAGGCAGACAATATACAGAGTTTCAGACCTTGAGCTGGAGGGTTTAAAAGTACTTACTGAATTATCATAGGCCTTTTGCTGTGTTCTGTCTGAAAGTGACAGTTTGATGTAGAAACTTAAAAAAATAACTATTTACAAGTTGGAGGCCGTAATTGGAGTTTTGGAAGTTTTTGACAGAAGCAATCAATCTAAAACAAGCATAGTACATACACTATAGGTATGGGGTGATACTACCTAGTACTGGCCTGGGCATAGCAGAAGATCACATATAATCATTATAAATGGGCATACCAAGCCATTTTAACTGAAGTAAGATGTTGCCTAATATTTATCTTAGTTCTATCTTATTACACCACCGTCCTGTAAGCGCCACACCAAGTGCCTTAAGTGTTTTGTTCTTTTTCCATAATGAGACATTTCAATTGATTCAAAACACTGTAATGAAAGGATTCAGTCTTTCGTAAAGTGTCTTGAATTAAAATTATACTTTTGGACTCTTCAGCAGTAAAATTTTTAATTTTAAACAATTTCTACCTTTGTTACAAGAAGAGTGTTCTTTAGAACAGCCAATGAGAACAGCGTGTTAAGGTTTCTTCCCTAATAAAAGTTTGAACCGAGGGAGCAATGGTTGACTATTTTAGATTTTTCTTTGCAAAAATACAAAATGTTTTTTATTCTGTTTTTATTATGTTGTTTTCATTTTGGCGTTTGGTACAGCAGCTTTAACAGGTATCGTGTAGCACTTAAAAGAATTTTATGCTAATGAGCAAAAACTATTTTTGGGACAAACCTTTTGAGTCATAGCATTGTATTGTTTTCCTATTAAAGTTTTTTCTTTTTTTTTTTCGTTTGTAATTTTTTTTTTAAAGCTTTTTGTAAAAAGCTAAAAAAAACAAACATGTTGTGTATATGTGTGTGCCCTTTTCATTTATGTAAATGTTCTCAGAATATTTATTTACTAATATATTTATCTTCAGACAAGTCTTATGTTGAGTGTTATTGGGATAATCAATGAATATTTCTAACACAAATTTTTTTAACTGTCCAGAAAATGCACATGGATGTAATTTTTTTGACCAAATTATGATTAAAAATAAATATGAAATAATTTTAGTACTATACAGTTTTGTAACAAAGTGTACAAATGTTAAAAATACAATTTTACCAAGAAATGTGTTTATTGTCCTTGTTTTTTTATGCATAACAGAGAATCTATATGTAGTATACTCTACATGGACAAAAGTATTAAAACACCTGACTATTACAACAACAGGGAGTTTTATGACATCACATTCTAAATTCACAGAAATTAAAGTGTAGTTGGTCCCTGCTTTGCAGCTGTAACGGCTTCCACTCTCCTGGGAAGGTTTTTCACAAGATTTTTAAATGTTTCTGTGAGAATTTCTGCCCATTCATCCAGTAGAGCATTTGTGAGGTCAGGCACTGATGCCGGACATGAAAACCTGGCTTGCAATCTCTGTTACAGTTCATCGCAAAGGTGTTTGATAGGGTTGATGTCAAGGCTATGTGCAGGCTAGCCAAGTTCTTCCACACCAAACCCATCCAACCATGTCTTTATGGACCTTGCTTTGTGCACTGGGGCACAGTCATGCTTAAATAGAAAAGGGCCTTCCCTATACTGATCCCTCAAAGTTGGAAGCATTGCATTGTCCAACATGTCTTGGTATGCTGAAGCATTAAGATTCCCTTCATTGGAAGTAAAGGACCTATCGCAACCCCTGAAAAACAGTACTATAACAGTTCTCCTGGCATCCGCCAAAGTCGGACTCAAACATCAGACTGCCAAACAGAGAAGCGTGATTCGTCACTCCACAGAAGATATTTTTACTGCTCCAGAGTCCAGTGGCTGCGTGCTTCACACCATTCGATCCAAATCATGGCATTGTATTGGTGATACGAGACTTGCATGTAGCTCTTCGGCCATGGAAACCCATGCTTGAATCTCTTGCCACACCGTTTTTGTGCTGATATCAATGCCAGTGGAAGTTTGGAACTCTTCAGCTTTTTTTAATCAGTAGAGCGTTAACGACTTTTACGCAACTCTGCACTCAGTGACCCTACTTTGTGACTTTACGTGGTCTTCCACTTCACTGCTGAGTTGTTGCTGTTCTTTAATGCTTCCACTTTCCAAAAATACTGCTTACAGTTGACTGTGGAATATGTAGGCATTTCACAAACTGACTTATTGCAAAGTTGGCATCTTATCACAGTATACATTCTTGAATTCACTGAGCTTCAGAACCACCCATTTTTTTTAAAATCACAAATGTTTGTAAATGCAGACTGTGTGGCTAGGTGCTTGATTTTATACACCTGTGGTAGGTCTGATTGAAACACCTGAATTCAATAATAAAGTGGTGTGTACCAATACTTTTTTCCATATAGTGGATGTATGTATGTATGTATATGTGTGTATATAGATATATATATATATATATATATATATACAGTCATGGGAAAAAGAAAGTGCACCCTCTTTGACGTCTATGGTTTTACATATCGGGATATAAAAACAATCATCTATAAGACCTTAGCAGCAAAATTTAAGTAAATACAACTTCAGATGAACAACACATGACATATTACACGGTCATGATTTATTTAACAAACATGGAGAAGCCATGTGTAAAAATTCTTTAATAATTAAGATTGTTAAGTATCAGACAGTTGCTGTTAATCAAATGCCCTTGATTAATTGATCATCAGCAAGTGTGATTACCTTTATAAGAGCTAAAGTTTTAGCAATTTGCTGGTCTGGACTGTTCAGATGTGTGTTAACACAATGCCAAGGAGGAAAGACATCAGCAATGTTCTTAGAGAAGCAATTGCTGCAGCCCTTTAAACTGGGAAGGGTTATAAGACCATTTCCAAACAAGTTAAAGTACCTCATTCTACAGGGAGAAAGATTACATTCAAGTCAGTTGCCAATCTTCCCAGGAGTGGACATGCCAGCAAATTTACCCCAAGGTCAGATTATGCAATGGAGAGAAATTGCAAAGAATCCAAGGGTAACATCTCAGAATCTACAGGCCTCTGTTAGCATGTTAAATGTTTAAGTTCATGTACAATCAGTACAATTTGAAAAATAATTAACAAGTATGGTTTGATTGAAAGGGTTCCTAGGAGAAAGCCTCTTCTCTCTAAAAAGAACATGGCAGCACGGCTTAGGTTTGCAAAGTTGCATCTGAACAAACCACAAGACTTCTGGAACAATACGAGTGGAGAGGTTTGCCCATAATGCACAGCGCCACATTTGGCTAAAACCAAACACAGGACAATGATTCCAGGCACAGCAGCAAATCTACAGAAGAATGGCTGAAAAAGAAAATAATCAAGAATGGCCCAGTTAAAGTCCAGACTTCATCTACATTGAAATGATGTGGCGGGACCATAAGAGAGCCGTGCATAAACAAATGCCATCAAACCTGAAGCAATGTTGTAAAGAAGAGTGGGAAAAATTCCTCCACAATGATGTAAGAGACTTATAAAGTTATACAGACAGCGATTAGTTCAAGTTATTACTGCTAAAGGTGGTTCTACAAGCTATTGGATTATAAGGTGCACTTAGTTTTTTTCACACATGGCTTCTCCATTGTGGATTTATGTTTGTTAAATAATTATGACACTGTAATATGTCATATGTTGTTCATTAGGCTTGTGCATGGGAAAAATTTTCGGTTCGGTTCGGCATTCCGAAATTCGGCAACTTCGGCATTTCAGTAACTTCGACACTTCGGCACATCGGAACTTCTCTTGCACCTGCTTGGTAGATAACTCCCTAATTCCCACGGTATTAGGGAGTTATCTACCAAAAGGCTGAAAGACCTAAATTGGTCTTTCAGACAAATTTACTAATACTAAGTAAAGATTACTTAGTATTAGTAAATGATGCCCCTACTCGCTATACCGCAAGTAGGGGCATGTCTAGTAAACAGTGAGCAGCCTGTGGCTGCTCACTGTTAAATAAAATTAAAAAAGGGTACATACCCCCTCCTGAGCCACCACCCCTGAGCGGCGGGTGGGGGCCCTAAATTAGAATGGGGGGGGGACCTATTGCCCCCCGTCCTCACAGATTTGGGGATGGATTTATTTATTTTCACCCGTTTCAATTGTCAAGCCATCACAGTTTGCTTTTTGGAGCCGTGGCACTACGCCAAAGTTTCTAATTTAGGTATATCCCAATTCTGTTCTTATTGAGATTATAAAAAACCTGGACTGCTGGTGAACCTTGAGTAGAAGGTTGGAAACCACTGTTTTCATGTACAAGCCTTTGAATATTCTGTCAAAAAAACAAAAAGGTAGATGAAAGGCATTTCCATATTGTGCTTTTTTAATGTCAAGCTAAGTGAAGATAAGGCTAGAGATGTGTTTGGAATAATTTGCTGTAATGTATGTTTTGATGTTTGAAAATGTAATAAGCAAACCAAGGATCGTTGAGGCCGCCATATTGAGTTAATAGCTCTTTCCATCTGGATTGTATAGGAATGATCATTTGTAGGTTGCCGATAAACTGCCAACATATGTTGTACAATACAGATGTAGTTATTTAGGAGTCAACAGCAGAACAGATTAGGGGGTTCCAACCACACTAACTTTCCCAGCATGTTTGTAAATAAAAACGTTTTTTTATTTCCATCTCCATTTTCCAAGTGAGAGGTGTACATTTGTATCAGGCAGGGAAGAGAGTATGTTTTTTATATGGTGGACATATGGAGGCTGTGAGATCATGAGAAGAGAAAAATGACAATAATAAGTAAAAGGTTTTTAAAGGGAGAGGAAGAAAATAGCCGGAAGTCTAAAGAGCAAATTCAATAAAATTCCCTTGTGCAGCACAAAACAGAGGAGCAGAGCAATGAATTTGAAAAGTAGTTTGCCCATAGTAATGATCTATAGCTATACATACTATGAGGTTCGAACCACTGTTAGCCATAAGGCTAATCTAGATAACGGTTATGCTTATCATTTTTTATATTTTCTGTTGCTAAATACACGATAAAAATGCATTGGTATCATGAGCAGCAATATTGCGAACTCTGTGCTTGTTAAATTGTTTGCCCTTAAAGGAACACTTCAAGCACCATAACTACTACAGCATGCTGCAGTGGTTACTTGCGCATTATCCCAAATCCTTATTCACGTTTAAATAACTGGGTCTTTTTTTAGTATCACTCCAATAGCCATTAAAGTGTAAGTTTACCTGCCACGTAAAGGGAAAACCTCTTAAAGGAGTCCTACAATAAACGTTCAGCTTAATCTGAACTGCAACATCTTTATTAAGACAAGGAGGGGGATTTCTCTAAACCCCTATACACTTATAGACCCTTAATAGTGAACACATGGGATGGGTGGCAGAATTGTAACATGGCTGTATAATCCAGAAACACATACAAATGAAGCCCTGTGCTCATACTCCCACTACTCTTGGGCAGCAGCAATGATTATAGTACACGTCACCCCAATACATACAATATATTTTTTTTAAAAAAGTTACTTGCACAAGTGGCAGGTGAGTTTACACTTTAATGGCGTAATTGGAGTAATACTAAAAAAAAAGTAAAACCTCCAGTTATTTGAATGTTTAGAAAGGTTTGGGATTGTGCAACAGGAAGCTTAAAAAAATAAAATAATTATTGCATCCTTTGGGGCAGATGTATACTACAGTCATTGCTGATGTCCAGGAGTAATGGCAGTTTGAGTGCACAACTTAATTGTGTCTGTTTGTATATGCTGTAGTGGTTAATTATGGTACTGGTACTGCCTCCTCCACATTTTAGAGCTGAAGAGGAGAGCAGAGCCGGGCAGGTTATAAGTCATTTTTAAACGGTTTAACTACTTACATTGGATGGGGTGCCAGGTCAGACCTGGTGCCATAACCACTACAACATTCTGTAGTGGTTATGGTGACCAGAGTGTCCCTTTTCAATTGTTAAAAGAGTTCAAAACTCAGTAACCTTCCTTGTTAGAAACGTAAGCGAATGAAAACGTTTAATAACAATGTGCCTTAATCCCCAGGTCTTTACAGTAGAAAGACACTTCTCCATCCTTTCCCACTTATCTTCCCTCTGACCCTTTCCCCCATTCCCTCTTTTTTATTTTTTGCCTCCTCTCAATATTCATGTTTTCTCCTGTGTCTATCTTCTGTCTCTATCTTACGTCTCGGTGTCTCCTATTGGCGAGAAGTTATGTCCATCATGGAAAAGGTCAAGGTTCTTGCTTTTTCGAATCTATTGGCAATTTCAAAATCGATTGATAGTATTCATCAATATTATGTATTCTCTTTCTTTGTGGACACCCGTTCACATATCATTTCCTGGTTTAATCTCTTTTCTTTCATTGTAAAATAAAATTCTAAATTTTTTTTTTTTTTTTTATGAAAAATACCTGTAAATATGCTATCACACTGAATCATTCCTGAGGAAGTCCCTGAGAGGGATGAAACGCGTTAAATGAATTGATATCACTTTTTACCTGATGCCAGCTGTTTTTAACTTCTGTGTAAGTAAATACATTTCTATACTGCACATTCGTTTAACAGTTACCTTATTTTGGTCATATTTTACTCTAACATATGACTGGTATCCATACTATGAAGAAATAAGAAGATTTATCTGCAAAGATTTCTGAATGCCTGTACTTTGATTACAAAGTGTGAGTGACCCATTGGCACATATATATATTTCCCTATTGGGCTCCACAGTGATGCACTATATTTTATGTTGTCTCCCCTAGCTGGATCCACCCTATTTAATATATACATGTTGATTGAAGATTTAAGTGGATCTTCGGGTTTATCCTAAGCTAAAAGGGGAAGTCAAGTATTAATACATTTATTTGTACTTGGAACCTGTCTAAGCACTTTACCCACAATTAGTGCATTTAAAGGCACAGTCACTTTATTCTAATTGTAATTCATTGTGATACAGTGAAAGATTTTTGTATATACCTTTGCTATCACACTGAGTAAGAAAGCTAGTTTTTCAAGGAAGTTGTAAAAAAAAAAAAATCAATGGTTGACTTATTTTGAATTAAATTGTATTGAAATAAAAAAATACTCCACTAGATGGCAGCACTCACATGCTGTAAAAGCCAGCGCTTCATGCCAAAAAAATTGTTTATTGCAAACTGGTTACATAAAACCATAGTGTTTCATAATTGAACCAAGCCTGTCATTCTCATAAAACGTGAAAATTATATTATTGAGGTTTTATCATTTTCTTTCAGATGTGTTTTATGGTATTGAATGTCATGTTAATAGACAATGCCAATAAGCAGAAAAAAAAGTGTATGTCGAAAACAATTGTGTAAAAAGTGTAACATTTAGAATTAGTATTATACTTAAAGCTTCATACTTAATATAAAACTTTTACTACAGTATCTTTTTATCGCTATTGCTGTAAACACTCCATGTTTCTCCTTTCCTACAACATACCTTAAAAGAAGCTTAATGTAGTTGTTCTGGTGAGTATAATAGCTCCCTTCAGGCATTTTCATGCAAACACTGTTTTTTTCAGAGAAAAGGTAGTGTTTACATTGCCTCTGAGGACACCTCCAAGTGGCCACTCCTAGCCGCTGGAGGTGCTTCCTGGCTCAATGCTGCACAGTAGGCAGCCCTGCTGTTCAGCATCCCCACACTCTGCATGGAGACGCTGAATTTTCCTCATAGAGATGCATTAATTCAATGCATCTCTATGAGGAGGTGCTGATTGGACAAAATTACATTTGGACCAGCCCCCTTGCTGATTTTAGCCAATTCAATGCTTTCCCCATGGGGAGCTAAAGAGGGGGGAGAGCAAACCCACCTAATTAGGGGGTTTTCACTATAGGATCAGGAATACATGTGTGTGTTCCTGACCCTATAGTGATCCTTTAAAACCAAAGTGTATGATAAATGTCTTTCCTATCAAACGTAGTGCAAAATCAACAATAAATAACGCACATTCACAACAATCTAGATTAACTACAGAGATACAATGACATAAGAAGTATACTATATATGGTGCCATGCCATTAAAATGTGTATATAAATGGTTGACTGAATCCGGTCACTACTCATTGACCACAGCAATGAGCAGCTTCTGGCATTACGCTCTATGAGACGTTGCTTAAAAATGACATGACTGCTGCGGAAATCATAGTATCATAGTACAATAAAGAGTGGGCACATAAAACTGTGGCAATCTAAAGGCTGAAAATAAAGCAGGTAACTGCAGAGACTGAAAGATGGTAGTGGTTCTCAGGGCACACCTAGCCTCAGGATGGATTAGAGTGCACCTCAACTGCTTTGGACATATTGGGTTAGTTATCAACCTTGTCACTACTTTTTAGAGGCCTGCTGCTACACGGTAGCATGTGTAGTAGTGATGTGTGGTAAAGGTGGCTCTACACATTTAGGAACACTACTTTAGGGCTATAACAAAGCATGACATTTCAGGGAATGAGCCTCGGCTACAACATGCGTCTCGGGGAATAATGGTGGGACAGAGCACATGATTAAGATTATGGAGTTTAAGATTAAGGGAATAATGTCTTAGTAGAACCTGAGATTAGGAAAATGTTTTAGTAGGACATGGGATAAGAGGAAGAATAGGGGACATTTATGAAAGTGTCCTGTTCAGAAAAAAAGTGTTTCAGAGTCGTAGAAGTGGTTAATCACCATGGAAACCAGAGGACTAAGCAGGCACATTCTACTGGTGATTGCCCCACCAGAAGTAATAAGAAATATGTCAGGGATAGATGTTTTATTGAGAACAACCTCAAAAGATAGTTGAGTGAAATTCTTTATTCTATGATTTTAAAACCAAACTTGCTAAATTTGAGCCTGGTTATCCTAGATCAAAGTATGGGTTGGACTGGATTTCTATTCATGTTATCCTGGGCCCCATCATTTCTGATGATGACAGCCCTTTTAAATGCTAAGAAGCCTCCTTTAATAGTTGCACAGGTGCAGGATAGTTTATTGGAGGATTTTTATGGGCAGTAAAGTTTGTTTCCCAGCAAACTAGGCCAGCTTTACAGTTTTAAGTAGTTAATGGAGAGGTATTTGCTAATTAGTACATATCAGAGGGAGTAGGATTGCAAACGTATTGTGTGTTTTTCCATCTAACCACATTTTTTTGTGGTGAGTTGGCTTGTAGGGGACAACTGATGGCAAAACAGCTAATACATCCGCAAAGGGAGATATAATGAGTGCTGTTATCAGGAAAAATGCTGGCAATGAGAACGTTATCAGGATGTTTGCAATGACAAATAACCTTCTCTCAGACGTAACAGAAAAAAAATGGAATGAAACAAAAGTCAAATAATACAATGAGCCAGAGGTGTATCTAGGGTGTTTGGCACCCATTGTAGAATTCATAGTGACCCATATAGAAAATCTCATTGCCCCTCCACGTTTATCTCGTAATCCCCCTCACACTTTGAGTGACTTTTCTGATAAACCCTTTGTGTCTCTCTTTTCACCTGCTGTCTGTACTTTTTCTGTCTGTACGTATTCCCCTTATGCCCTTGTATGTCTCTCCTTACCCCTCGCCCTCTGTGCCTGTCAGCAAGGGCGGACTGATTTCATGCCCCACTTTAGTATAGAACTGCACAGAGGTAACTGTTAAAGGACAACTGCCGTCAAGCATTCAGTTCTTGTTTTCTTTTTCAGTTTTAAAGACAGACTCCACAGATTTGGCATCAGACTGAGCAGCCTCACACAGACCACGTGGAAGACAGCATAATCCACATAAACATCTCTCCATATGTAAATGCTGGAATTGAACAACACCAGGACAAAACCTTATATATTTTCCTGAGATCGAAAGGAAACAATATGTGGAGCCTGCTATATCTGCCAATAATATGTATCTTCTCTGAAACCAAATACAGGCAAAACAAATGTTTGCCTACAAACTCCGTATTCACCAGGTAGTACAGAGAGTTTTCCCCTCTGATTAGAGGGAAGCAGAATGTTTAGAGGAAAAACAATACACAGGTGTTCTTAAAACTCCTATTAAACCCTTGAGGACACGACGGACATTTTCCATAATGCTGGCCTTTTACTTCTGAAGCTGTGTCCTTAAGGGATTAAACATGTAAGGTCCCTTTCACTAGCCCTCTCTTCTTCGTTTACATTATATGTAGTGGAGTCACCATATAAATTACAAAAATGAGATAAACAACAAGGTAATTTGAGTTGCCCCCTCTCCCCCACCAAAAAAAAAAACCTCCCCCACGTAGTATGTGCCTCATATATTTGAATTTCTGCTATGGCTTATAAGCATTAACTTTTTGGCTTGCATGCACTGTCTGGTACAGAGCCACACTATCCTAAGTATCTTCACCAACACTTATTCCCCTCAGAATTCCTTTGTCATCGGTCCTGTCCTCACCTTTCCAACACAGTGTCACCTGAAACCAGTCACTGGGTCCTTTCAAGGCAAGTTCTTTCTTTATTCCTTGCCATAAACCCTCCATTTACTGTTTAGAAATGTAGGATTGTGTCCCTTGTCTGGGTAGAGAGCTGGTGTTGGAGAGCAGAGGTGTCTCACAGTTCTCAAAGATAACTTTTCTTTTTTAACTGTTTTCTGCTGACGGACCTGAAATCGTACAGATTAGATAGTTGACCTGTAAAGAGACAGACAAATAACATTTTTTTAGTTTACATGTTTAAGGTGTGAATTATTTCTTGTGGTCTGCATCGTTGTATTAGCTTTTACTTTGATAATTGTCAGTTAATGTGTGTGTGCATGCATTAAAGAAACACAAAAAGGTTCAACAAAAGAGAAACATTAGTTACAAAAAGACGTGACAAATTAGTGATAATTGAAGATTATGCTATCTTTAGTGTACTTATAATCTTAATTTTAGTAATGACAGGAGGCGAGTAGTTTGCATAAACTCTCTTTACTAACTCCACAGCAGCAAAGAAAACGTATAAACATGAACCAATCAAATGCTGTAGGAAGTATAGTATCCACAGTGAACAGGCTCCTCCTACTCTTTCGGTAAGCGACATCACAGACGGATAAAGTTCAAAACCATAACAGTAACATCAGACAGTCATCATTAAACGGAGGAAAATCCAGCTAGACTAAGTCTGAAACTAACCAAAGTCCCGCAACGAATTAAACTGGAAAGAGAAAGTGAAAATAGGTTAAGCACCAGTCTCGAGACTATGAAAACCAAATAAATAACCCATCAATTGATTGAAGATCAATATGAAATTGATTATAAACTATAAATAAAGGTAGCGTAACAATTAGGTCCAAAAAAAAAATATATATATATATATATATATAAATAAACCAATATATACAGGGAGTGCAGAATTATTAGGCAAGTTGTATTTTTGAGGATTAATTTTATTATTGAACAACAACCATGTTCTCAATGAACCCAAAAAACTCATTAATATCAAAGCTGAATATTTTTGGAAGTAGTTTTTAGTTTGTTTTTAGTTTTAGCTATTTTAGGGGGATATCTGTGTGTGCAGGTGACTATTACTGTGCATAATTATTAGGCAACTTAACAAAAAACAAATATATACCCATTTCAATTATTTATTTTTACCAGTGAAACCAATATAGCATCTCAACATTCACAAATATACATTTCTGACATTCAAAAACAAAACAAAAACAAATCAGTGACCAATATAGCCACCTTTCTTTGCAAGGACACTCAAAAGCCTGCCATCCATGGATTCGGTCAGTGTTTTGATCTGTTCACCATCAACATTGCGTGCAGCAGCAACCACAGCCTCCCAGACACTGTTCAGAGAGGTGTACTGTTTTCCCTCCTTGTAAATCTCACATTTGATGATGGACCACAGGTTCTCAATGGGGTTCAGATCAGGTGAACAAGGAGGCCATGTCATTAGATTTTCTTCTTTTATACCCTTTCTTGCCAGCCACGCTGTGGAGTACTTGGACGCGTGTGATGGAGCATTGTCCTGCATGAAAATCATGTTTTTCTTGAAGGATGCAGACTTCTTCCTGTACCACTGCTTGAAGAAGGTGTCTTCCAGAAACTGGCAGTAGGACTGTGAGTTGAGCTTGACTCCATCCTCAACCCGAAAAGGCCCCACAAGCTCATCTTTGATGATACCAGCCCAAACCAGTAATCCACCTCCACCTTGCTGGCGTCTGAGTCGGACTGGAGCTCTCTGCCCTTTACCAATCCAGCCACGGGCCCATCCATCTGGCCCATCAAGACTCACTCTCATTTCATCAGTCCATAAAACCTTAGAAAAATCAGTCTTGAGATATTTCTTGGCCCAGTCTTGACGTTGCAGCTTGTGTGTCTTGTTCAGTGGTGGTCATCTTTCAGCCTTTCTTACCTTGGCCATGTCTCTGAGTATTGCACACCTTGTGCTTTTGGGTACTCCAGTGATGTTGCAGCTCTGAAATATGGCCAAACTGGTGGCAAGTGGCATCTTGGCAGCTGCACGCTTGACTTTTCTCAGTTCATGGGTTATTTTGCGCCTTGGTTTTTCCACACGCTTCTTGCGACCCTGTTGACTATTTTGAATGAAACACTTGATTGTTCGATGATCACGCTTCAGAAGCTTTGCAATTTTAAGAGTGCTGCATCCCTCTGCAAGATATCTCACTATTTTTGACTTTTCTGAGCCTGTCAAGTCCTTCTTTTGACCCATTTTGCCAAAGGAAAGGAAGTTGCCTAATAATTATGCACACCTGATATAGGGTGTTGATGTCATTAGACCACACCCCTTCTCATTACAGAGATGCACATCACCTAATATGCTTAATTGGTAGTAGGCTTTCGAGCCTATACAGCTTGGAGTAAGACAACATGCATAAAGAGGATGATGTGGTCAAAATACTCATTTGCCTAATAATTCTGCACTCCCTGTATATATAGACATGGTATACAAACAATACTGATATGATATACTTGTTACATTTGATATGAGAAACCATATAACGAGGGTAGAGACAGGGACCACTGAAGAAGGAAGGGTCAATGGAAAGAAAGTCATAAGTAGGGCAGAAGAAACAAAGTTCCCTGAAGGACACTATGGAGAGATCCCATATAGTCGCAACCAGGGGTGGGGGAGTAGAGTGGGAAAATACTCGCCTCCTGTCATTACTAAAATTAAGATTATAAGTACACTAAAGCTAGCATAATCTTCAATTTTACCACGTGACAGGAGGATTCCTATTTTGCATTTTTAACGCTGATGTAGGAGAGAAAAGGGCGCATTAGAACCCAGACGAAAATAAAAAGTCTGAAACGTGGACTCACGAGACTGGTCTGCCTTATGAAGGATATCTGACAGTGATGCCCCCACCAAGAAAGCAGAGGAGGCAGCCGCCCCATGCACTGAATGAGCCCCAAACAATGCATCAACGCCTGATAGGGACAAAACCCATTGTATCTATCTGGCGAGCGTAGTAACTGACACGGGGTTATGCGGTTTAACCAGTAGTTGTCTGGAGGTAGAGGCTCGGAGTGGGGCTGTAACTTCCACGTAACGCCGTAAGACCGTAACTACACACAACTGAGGTTCAGCGATGAAAAAGGGGTAAAAAAACAACGCTGAATCCGACTTTGTGCGCCGGGAGACCCAAAAATGTACTCCGTCCGGGGATATTGAAAAAGCGTTGACATCGAACGCCCGAACATCCGAAACCCGCGGGAAGGAGACGAGGCAAAGTAAAACAGTGAACTTAGCCAAAAGTTGGCGAAGAGAAAGTCTGTCAGTAGGAGGCCAGTCAGAGGACGATGTTGATGTCCCACAAGCGCGAATATTTGGGGCCCGGGTGTCGATGCAGGCATATGTCTCTAAGTAAACGACACACCAGCGGGTCTTTACCCACTGGATCCCCTGAATCGGAACGTGTGCCTCTGAAATCGCTGAACGCACCACCTGAGGAAAACAGGCGACTGATATAGCGGACTGCTGAGATGTTGTCCATCCTGAGGAGAATGCAACAGTTGGACCTTTCCCTCGCTAGGCTCCAGTTGATGTGCATGTTGAGTTCCTGTGACGTCCAGATGCCCCCTGTTGATATGCCTTCGCTCGTCACACCCCAACCCCAAAGGCTGGCATCTGATTCCAATACGAAATCCGAAATGTCCCTGAAGATGGCCCGACCATTCCATGCTTGCATGCTGTCCAGCCACCATCCTAGTTTTCCCTCACTTCCTCTGTCACCGGGACTGGCTGGTCGTAAGTAAGGTTCTGTCAAAGTAACAAGGCCTTGAGGCGCTGCATCGCCCTGTAGTGGAGGGGGCCCAGGAAAATGGCCTGGATGGATGCGGACAGGAGGCTCACTACGCGAGTGAGGCCACGGAGGGGAACGGTTTGACAGCGGATGACTTTGCGCAGTTCCTTGCGTATTGCTGAGATCTTTGATGCTGGTAGGCGTAGTGTTCTGGACGTGGATTCAATCTCGAAACGTAGGAACTGTATAGTTTAGGATGGAGTGATTGCCGATTTTGGGCGGTTCACCATGAACCTCAGTGATTCCAGCAGATCCACGGTATAGCATGTGTGTAGTGTTAGTCTGGACCTGTCAGAGCAGAATAGTAGGAGGTCGTCCAGGTAAATAATGCAGCAAATTCCTCTTGCTCGAAGATGAGTAACCACTGGCTTCATCAGTTTAGTGAAACACCATGGGGCCAAGCTGAGGCCGAAAGGGAGGCACGTGAACTGCCAAGGATGGTCTAGCCACATGAATCGGAGGAATCAACGAAAGGAGGGGTGGCCAGGTACTGACAAGTACGCTTCTTTGAGGTTCAACCTCATGAACCAATCGCAGTCCTGAAGAAGTTCTCGTAAGAGGTGGATGCCCTCCATCTTGAAGTGGTGATACACCACATGGGCGTTGAGCATATGAAGGTTGATAACGGGGTGGAAATTGCCAGTTTTCTTCTTTACCAGGAACATGTTGCTGAAAAACCCTCCGGGTTCCGGAGCGGGTTCGATCGCGCCCTTTGTGCGGAGTTCCTGAAGTTCTATGTCGATGAGTCGGGAATCGTCTGCAGAGCAATTGATAGGTTGGGGTGGGTCCGTCTGGAGGGGAAGATCGACGAGGTCGATGACATAACCCCAAACCGTTTGTAATACCCATGCGTCTGAGGAGATGATCGTCCAATTCTGAAAAAACAGAGAAATACGGCCTGCAGTATCTTACCGCCGAGTTTGAGGAACAGTGATCCGGCCGCTGCTGGGCGATGGGTGTGTGTGGCCGGGAGAGCAGTGAGGGGGCTGGTCCAAGGTAGGAATAAACCCGACTGATGGAAAGTAGACTCAGCGGTAACATACCGCGCATTCAGAGGTCTATGGAAGTCTGAGATAAATGGACGTTTACCTGCTGGGAAATGTGCTCTGCTACGTCCACGTGCTCCACGTTGTAGGTAGCCCACTGCCGGGTAGAATGGTTGGAGTTTTGGCGGCCAGCCCTGCCAAAAACCCATCTCGTGGTGTTGCTCCAAAAGACTTTTCGCATGGAAGTCTGTGCCTTATTGAGCAAGGTGAAGACATTAACATGTCTGTTCAACTCTTTGAGGTATGCTTCACCAAACAGTTTGCCCTGTGCCAGAGGTCCAAGCTCTTTGGTGCCCAATTCCACCAATTTTCTATCTATGCGGAGTAGTGCTGCTTTGCGCTTCTCGGAAGAGAGGGCAAAATTTGTGCCTATTCACGTATGCCATGTGCCCATTCCTGAACATTGCTGGCATCAAATTGGTCAGCTCTCAAGAAGGCATCGTCCGCCAGGTACATGAGAGAGAGGGCTGATGGAATCCAACAGTTTAACTTGTACTCCTCTGAAGCCTCTCTCCACTCCTTTTGAGGGGTCACACCCGCATCTCGTCATGAATGTCATCATTACTTGGTCAAATTCAGGGGTTTGGGCCACATTATCGGGCAGGGAAGGGTGTGGGCATTCTGACCTCAGTTGGTTACGTACCACGTTGTCCAGCGGTTTACAAAGCCATAGGTGCATGAACTTGGACAAGTGGTCGGGGGGTGTCCAATCCCCTGATCATGGATGTCTGATATTCCGGTCAGGTCCCCGCTGGTTTCCCCATCCTCCTACGCAGGGTCAGCGCCCTCCGTCAACTGGGGTTCACCCACGATAGTCTTCAGCACAAATGCGGAGTGTTATTTAGTATCTGACCCCCATGCGTCGTCTTCTAAATCTGACATTCGTCCAGTATGAACATTGAGTGAGGCAGATCCCCCTCTTCGTCCGAGGAGCAGGTGTGTCATGGGGCAGCGGCTGCTGCCAACTTGTAGCATTTAGTGGGTGCCTTGCCCCTGTATTGGGTGGGTTGTACCATTTCGCCCTTCCAATGGCGCTTGCCAGGTTGGGTACCCTCCTCAGCATGGGAATCTGAGGCCTCAGAATCCGAATCATAGTGTGAGCGATGGGGTCTGGAGGGTTCAGTCGGGTTGTCAGTTGCCGTCATCACTTTAGAAAGAGTTTTCTCCATGGATGCGGCTACAGCTGCGTTAATCATAGCTTGGAAGTCCGCAGGGGTGTTCTGGGAATCTTCCATGATTCAATGTAGGGCAGGGACCTTTTGGCACTTTTCTGATGCACAGGGTGCATGGCACAGGGCATGTGGCAGGCAGGAGGTAAGAGCTGTAGGCCTTAGTCTCACTATATTAGTGATAGTACCGGCAGTACTAATGATCAACCCCAGCAGGTTATAAAAAAAACTCAGATTAGTGATAGTACCAGCAGTACTAATGATAAACCTCAGCAGGGCATGATAAACTCTGATTAGTGTTTGGGCCTCCCAGTTACACAGAGGTTGCCAAAGCAGACCTCAACACAGCAGCACAGATAATCAGGGGCTTCACCCCAAATGCACAGTGTATTAAGCCCTATAGTGCAGGCCACAGCTATCAGGGAGATGAAACTGACCTGACTTGACCCTTGCCTGGAGTATCCAGTAGCAGTCTGAAACAGCACTTGGTGTTAGAAGAAGGTATCCTATCTTCCCTAGGTGACAGTAAACCGGGAAGTATACAAATGCAGCACACATGGTAAAACCAAAATGGTGGCTGTGAGTCTTGTGAGACGCGAGAATAAAGATGGCCACCGCCACGGTAAATCGTGAGGAACAGCGATCGGGCCGCTGCTGGACGATGGGTGTGTGTGGCCGGGAGAGCAGTGAGGGGGCTGATCCAAGGTAGGAATAAACCCGAGTGATGGAAAGTAGACTCGGCGGTAAGATACCGCGCAAGATTGCGCCTGTGGCAAAAGTAACCTCGCCACTTGTACTTGGAGGGGTCTGCTTGCCAGCCTACTGCCCACAGACTATGGGCCCTGCAGGGAAACCTGTAAAAGACTACAGAACTTGACCGACTGTTAGCACTGATTTCCCTGGAATGGTTTTGGGCATAGGACCATGTGCACGTTTGGTCAACACTATGAGTTCCAGGAAATTCCTGAACCCCTGAACCGATCTGGGTGATTTGTGGATATGTTGTTCAACCTTCCTCTTTCCAACTTTTATTGGGTTTTATGTGTTTTTAATGTACTTGTTGGGGTTTCATAAAATTTTATGGTTTTCTGTGCTTGGAGATAATTGGGTTAGATTAGTACAGTTCCTGATTTAATTATCTCCCAAGCACAGAGGAGCGATCCTATTGTTTGTGTATGGGTGTGTCCCACTGTTTAACTCTGTTTTTATTGGTTTGTTAACTTTGTGTCCCTGTGCCCAACAAGGTCCACCTAGGTGTCACCCTTGTTGGGAAACTTGCATAAAAGTCCAGTGTGTCTCCATTAAAATTGAGTTCCTCTTCACCCTCAACTTAAGTCCTGTTTCTTATGTGGAGGGGACAGCTTTATCACTACAAGGGATTGCTATAATCATTATACTCCCTTGGATTCTCTGAGCTCTTGTAAGAGCTATTCCTGCTTGACTCTCTGGAGGAAGAGAAGTTCACCCACTGGAACCTGGAGCCTTGTCGTAGGTCCAGGGTGGGTAGGAGACGGCGACCCAAACCAAACTGCGGCGGTTGTGGAGTCTGCAGTGCTTATGGTGTCTGGTGGAGTGCTGGAATTCCTTGGTGAGTACTAGGAGCATCGATTGGCGGAGGCACCCGGTCGGAGTGCCAGGCGGTCCATCACAGCACCTGACCGACATTAGGTGGGGGGGAGGGGGCGTAACCCAGGGCGGGGAGAGCCACAGTAGAGTATAAGAAAAAACAGTCCCCAAGCAAGGAAATACAGTACATAAGTGAGTGTCACAAATAGAGAGGAGATAAGAGAAAATGGAATGTAGAAAAAATTATAAGCAATAATGACAATACGCAGTAAAACATAAGGAAGAGCCAAAACTCTGACCTGTCTGATGGAGCAGCAAAGAAATAGGAGGAGGAGCCTATTCACTGTGGATACTATACTTCCTACTGCATTTGATCGGTTCTTGTTTATACGTTTTCTTTGCTGCTGTGGAGTTAGTAAAGAGAGTTATGCAAAATAGGAAGCCTCCTGTCATGTGGTAAAATTATCCTTCAAATTATACTTTCAGGAGCTCTGATGGACCAGGAAGTATATTTATTCAACATTCTTGCAACAAGTGAACTGGGTTTAGTAGAGATCCAGCTGTGGATTCTTCTTCTGGAAAGATCATTTAGTCCTATAGGTGTTGCTCCTTAAGTGCTAAAGACCATTATTTCCAATGGAGCCTTTATGTCTTCTCACTCTCCCTGGTTTAAGCATGATTACGACCAAGGATCATAATGAATGAGTTCCTTTTACACCATGGTGATGCCAGGAATTCTGCTCAGAGCATTACATCTTAGTTAGATCCAGCTCAACTAAAGTCAGATACAGTCAGATTCCTTGATGAGATCCTGCTAGGCAGGAAAACGAAACACTAATACACTACACAAGGAAACTTCTTCACCCACTAGCTGTGCAGGGGGGTCAACACACAGCTAGTAGAGCCTGGATTTCAAATAAAATGTTTAGGGGCCGCATGGTGAGGCGAACCTTTACTGTTAGTATAGTAGACCCCCAGTGTGACCTTTTAACTTAATTAATATCTGATACAGACACGTATAAACCATTCTGCTTTATCATCCTGATTCTGACTTACAGGTTGCCATACTGAGAACGTAACAAAATAATTTAATTGAGAGGTTTTCCAAACATACTTTTCAAATTAGAGGCTACTTTGTGAATAAGCCTTCAGCATCGTGCTTGGTAGACACTTAGTATATCTGAACAGACACCATAGTCATTACTGTATTAAACTTTTCATGTTTTCTTTCCTATTTGCACCAGCAAACACAGGATTACAGTAATCGGAAAAGGAGATGCTAGATCCCTAGACTGGCCTCTCAGCACATGTTGTAGCACATCAACTATTACTATACAAGAAAAATAAAATCCAAACCTGTTTGGGATAGAAAACAAGGCCGTCTGTATGACTGAGGATGAGCATCAAACAAGGCCAGAATATTCACAGTTACAAGGAAAAGGGACATACTGTGTGGGTCAAGGATCTCTTGGCAAGGTTCTTGTCCTCCTGGAGAAAACGAGTGAACAAGTGTAATTGTTGGCATGTTACAATATGGACCAGACATGTAGATGTCAGCGTGTGTCTTTCTGGTGTGGAGAAATCACAGCTGCTATCAATCTCTTCTTAATATGACAAGTCAATGTCAAAGTGAAATACAGGATGAAAGGGATATACTTTGCATTTTCTCTGAAATGTTACAGCTAGAATGTCATAAATTACTTTTGCACTTAGTCTTTCTTTGCATAATTTCCTTTCCATCGTCATTTATGATGGCCTACATTAAGAATTTCACTCGGCTGTGTAACCGTTTTTCTGCGCTCCCTAGAGTAAAATATCAAGGTGTTAAATACTGAGGAATGATCTGTAATACGACGTACTTACAATGTGAGACATATTAGAGACAATTTCATGCACAATGATAGAACGGTTGAACAAGAAATAATTCCCCTCTTGTCTATTTTTTTTTTTTTTTTTGCACAGAAAGCTTTGTATCTGTAACAGACTGAGAAAAAAAAATCTCAACCTCCTTTGAAAAGAAAAGCCCCTAGGAGAGATTGCTTTGTCAGCGCAAAGGGCATCCTGTACAAAGCTCATCATGAGAAACTCCCATTGACAATTTTGTTCTAAAGTAGCAGGTAATAGTGTTAGCATGTCCTAACACGTAATACAAGGAAAGCAACCGCAAAGTGCACCAAACCTAGATCAGAAAGTTTACTCGCATGATGAACTTAGAAATGAAAGCATAAATACATGAATGTGGCTCTCATAAAAGCAAATCTCTTGGTCATCACAGTTACGTCTAGTTCAATATAAGAACTGTGCTATCTATAAAATGATAACAGTTATTACATTTGTAGTTTCTTGTGCTAAGGCAGCTTTTACATTCAAACTTTATCATGTATAGAACTTCTGGCAAGTACTGAATCAAATAGCCTATAAAATTCCCCATTATGAGATCTGTAGTGTAGCACGATTGAGGTGGCTGATCCATGGCTTGGGACACAATCTTGTCCCTCCGTGTTGTCAGTCCTTCTCTGGCTACCAGGAGGCTACCAGGGTACATTTTCCTTAATACCCCAGCTGGGTAGGCTGCTCCTCTGCAGTGGTTTTAGCCCTGGACAATGGTGAAACTAATGCAGAGAGGGCCCTGGTGCAACAAATGATTTGCCCCCTCTTTACCTCAAGGATGGCCAAAGGTAGATCCTTAACTGTTGTGCTCCCACCGCTATGCCAACTCTGGATCTACCATTTTCACATTCTAGCAGTGCTGTGTATGTGAGCAGTGTTTGTCCATTTGAATGGAAGCATGTTTTTGTCTGGAGTATGTGTATGTGAATGTAGCAGTATATTTTGTATGTAGGATATGAATCCAGTGGTGTGTTTTGTATGTAGTGTTGGCATTTGAATCCAAGGGTGTATCTGTGTATTGTGTTGGTGTTGGAATGCTTGGATATATGGATATATACACATACACACTGCCAGACACGTAGATACAAACGTATGCTGCCGTAAATAAACCTACACACTGACACACATATTGACACAGATACACTGGCTCACAACTCCCTCCTTGGAAAATTTTAAAATGGAAGCAGGGAGGAGCTGTGCTCCCTGCTGCTTCCTAAATCCCCCCATTCCCTCCTCACTCTAAAGCATAGTCCTATGGGGTTCAATATGACCCCTAGACCCCCATATTAGTAAAAGCAAGGTTAAATACTCCCTCCTGCCCCTTCCCACTGTGCTAAGAGTAGTAGCCTGTCTACTAAACAGCAAGCTATTGCTGCCCAATAGCTAATCCATGTGCCCATGGTGAGGCACCTAATAAATTAACTAAGTGGTGGGACACTGTAACCACAACAGTGCACTGTAGTGGTTACATTAAATACAGTAACACCGAATACCCAAAGGAATACACATCCAGAATCATTCAGGTGAGTAAAAGTTTAAGCTTTATTTCTTCTCTTCATAAAATTATCATTGCAGCATAGTAGCAACAGTCTGAGCACAAAGTTGGGTAAGGAGAAGGAGATGAAGTGGGCACTTCCTCAGAAACCACTGTAATGGTAATGGAGGTGTAGTGGTTGTAGTCTTCCTTTAAAAACGTGCTGTTAGAAATCATAGATATGATGGGCCTGAAGCATCACCAAAATGATCAAATGGCCAAATCAAGACATAATATCACAGGTTTGTCCAGCCATTTGCAATTAATTTTATTCCATATGAAGCGAAACCATTTACATTATCTAAATGTTATGCTCTAAATTCTAGAATCATACAGCAACAATTACGAAGCATGCAAGGAGCAATATAAACCGTACGTAACATTGATCAATCATTCTGCATCCATACATCACTTGCATAGCATTGATCAACTATTCTGTAACTGTATATCACTTCTACAGCAATGATCTATCATTTATACAACACCAACAAAGCACACTAACAGCAAACAGATTTATAAATTGCCAATTATATGCTCCAGTGAACTGCGCTGATATAAAACCTATCCATAAACTGTTTAGCTAATACACAGAAACATCTGCAAGATAATAAGGTAGTTCCAAACAGCTGTATACAGATGCCTCTGGTGGGAGCCAATAAACATGGGGAACTTTTTTATGTCTAATAATTTCTATGATAAATAATAAACTAATACACTTCCCTGCAAGTTTATACGCATTCTTATTCGGTCTTATTTTTAAAGTATTTATTGAAGGTCAAGCAACTAGCCCCAAGGACAACTGGCTTCCATCAATGTCCAGCACAACTCCAAGCAATGCTGTATATATATATATCCTTCGTGTACTTACACCACTGCCATGCTCATAGAGCCACACAGAGTCCCTGCCAGCATTTTGCAGTTTTGAAATTGCTGATGCTAAAGTCTCTGCAGTGATGCCACTTCACTCACATAAAGCACATAGTATGCTCCAAAATAGTACGTGATCAGTGGAAACCTGGTCTAGTTTTTACTTTTGAAATATACATTGGACAAAATTATAAACACAACACTTTTGTTTTTGCCCCCATTTTTCATGAGCTGCACTCAAAGATCTAAGACTTTTTCTATGTACACATAAGGCCTATTTCTCTCAAATATTGTTCACAAAGCTGTCTGAGCACTTCTCCTTTGCCGAGATAATCCATCCACCTCACAGGTGTGGCATATCAAGATGCTGATTAGACAGCATGATTATTGCACAGGTGTGCCTTAGGCAGGTCAAAATAAAAGGCCACTCTAAAATGTGCAGTTTTACTGTATTAGGTGGGGAGGTCCAAAAACGTGTCATTATCTGGTTTGACCACCATTTGCCTCACGCAGTGCAACATATCTCCTTCGCATAGAGTTGATCAGGTTGTTGATTGTGGCCTGTGTTGTTGGTCTACTCCTCTTCAATGGTTGTGCAAAGTTGCCTGATATTGGCAGGACCAGGAACACGCTGTCGTATACGTCAATCCAGAGCATCCCAAACATGCTCAATGGGTGACATGTCTGGTGATTATGTGGGCCATGCAAGAACTGGGATGTTTTCAGCTTCCAGGAATTGTGTACAGATCCTTGCAACATAGGGCCGTGCATTATCATGCTGCAACATGAGGTGATGGTCGTGGATGAATGGCCCAACAATGGGCTTCAGGATCTCGTCACGGTATCTCTGTGCATTCAAAATGTCATCAAAAAAATGCACCTGTGTTCGTTGTCCATAACATACACCTGCCCAAACCATAACCCCACCGCCACCATGGGCCACTCGATCCACAACGTTGACATCAGCAAACCGCTCACCCACACAACGCCATACACGCTGTCTGCCATCTGTCCTGTACAGTGAAAACCGTGATTCATCCATGAAGAGAACACCTCTCCACAGTGACAGCGAATGTGAGCATTTGCCCACTCAAGTCGATTACGACAACGAACTGCAGTCAGGTCGAGACCCCGATGAGGACGACGAGCAGGCAGATGAGCTTCCCTGAGATGGCTTCTGACAGTTTGTGCAGATATTCTTTAGTTATGCAAACCGATTGTTGCAGCAGCTGTCCGGGTGGCTGGTCTCAGACGATCTTGGAGGTTAAGATGCTGGATGTGGAGGTCCTGGGCTGGTGTGGTTACAGGTAGTGTGCGGTACTGAGGCCGGCTGGATGTACTGCCAAATACTCTAAAACATCTTTGGAGACAGCTTATGGTAGAGAAATTCAATTCAATTCACAGGCATTCCTGCAGTCAACATGCCAATTGCACGCTCCCTCAAAACTTGCGACATCTGTGGCATTGTGCTGTGTGATAAAACTGCACATTTTAGAGTGGCCTTTTATTGTGGCCTGTCTAAGGCACACCTGTGCAATAATCATGCTGTCTAATCAGCATCTTGATATGCCACACCTGTGAGGTGGATGGATTATCTCGGTAAAGGAGAAGTGCTCACTAACACAGATTTAGACAGATTTGTGAACAATATTAGAGAGAAATATGCCTTTTGTGTGCATAGAAAAAGTCTTAGATCTTTGAGTTCAGCTCATGAAAAATGGGGGCAAAAACAAAAGTGTTGCGTTTATAATTCTGTTCAGTGTATGTATGGCAGGAGCTGGCGACAAGAGAGGATATGGCTCCCATGTTATCACTGAGACAATTGTTTATATTGGTTTTTAAGCAAATCATTACTTTAATTATGTTATTTCTCATATATATATATATATATATATATATATATATGTATATATATATATATATACCATATTTATTCGAGTATAACGCGCATTTTTTGAAACCGATTTTTAATTTAAAATTAAGGGTGCGCGTTATACTCGAATAAATATACCTTCCAGGACGTCGTCAGAGCTGGCCGCGGGTCTCGCGAGATGTACACTGGGAAGCTGGAGGAGCTGCACGGAGGTGAGTAAACGCTTGCTGCCCACCCCCCCAGGACCGCCGGGCTTGTAATGAGCCCGGCGGTCGGTATTATCGAGCACCCACTCGAATATTTATTCGAGTATAACAAGCACCCTAATTTTAGATTCAAAATCGGTATAAAATTTTATACCGATTTTTAATCGAAAATTAGGGGTGCGCGTTATACACGTGTGCGCGTTATACTCGAATAAATACGGTATATATATATATATATATATATATATATATATAATAGCCATGTGCTTGTTTCATTGGATACTGTACAATAAAACGACATACAGGAAAAATACAAATTATTTTTTCTCAGTGATAGCCAACTTTACAGATAGTGAAAACTAAACTTTGACACAAAATGGACTAGTGGGAACCTAAATGGAGAACGGTATTTAATTATTGTAACTTAACGTATACTTTTATTTCAGTGTTACACTAATATTCTTGTTTTAAAAACAGTTTCTTAAAAAAATATTTATTTTACGGTGAGAAAAACGCTACAAGTAGAGATTACTGATTTATTACTCCCATGTGTTTATAAGTACATTTTATACCTCGTTGCTGGATTATTGACTTCATGGACCTCAAGCTGAAAGTTGTCCTGAGCCTAATTGCAAAATAGGAATTTGTGTTTCTATTCACAAAGCTCATGACCTCTATGTGTAACTAGACTTTGCAGCCATATATAAAACTCTCACTACATGTAATTATAAACTGGAAATTCCAAATGTATGAAATCCATCTTTAATCCTTGACTGTGAAAGCAAGGAATACAAGTGGCCACAGGCTGTCTGATCGCCGATACGAGGCACAAAGAATCCATCCTATAGCTAATTTGGCAAAGAAAGTCTGTGTTCAATGAGTTTGAGAAGAAATATGCCACTGCAAAGGGCATGAAAAAAAGGTTTAATTTTCAATTTGTAACTCCTGTTCTGTAAATTTAACATTTATCACACACAGGAGGCTCCTGCTCAATTTAGAAGGCTATTAAACACACTGCGCAATAAAGACTGTTTAAACATTAGATGACTCTTTACAGGAAGTATTTAGGAAGGCTGTGTAAGTCACATGCAAGGAGGTGTGACTAGGACTGTATAATCAAAGTGGTTTAAGAATTGTGCAGTGATACTAAGTTGTTTAAGCTTGATTAGCTTGATTAAGCTAAAATTTGTTGGTGTCTATAGCATACCTTTAACCCCTTAAGGACCAAACTTCTGGAATAAAAGGGAATCATGACATGTCACACATGTCCTGTGTCCTTAAGGGGTTAAAGGGAAGCTCTGGTATTTATGGCACAAGTAGCATATCCTCCAGCAGAAGTTCCACTCATTACATAGGATAGTAGGACTGCTATGTAAACTAATAGCAGCCATATTGTTTCTGTTAGCAGTTGATACTTTGTCTGTTTCACAATGTGCAGCTCTCAGTGAAGCCGCGTACTGTGCATTCTCTCTCTTATGGGAGGAAAGTAGGACCAGCCCAAGCTGTGGATTAGGCTTAGGGTTCACCATCACATTTGCAATAATCCCTGACCTTTTAAGGATTAAAAATAGCAAAGGATTCCTAGCAATTTTTAGACATTCAGCATGCGCAACCTTATTTCTCTGAATTATGCACACCGCTTTACGAATAGAACCTGTATTGAATTGAATTATTTTCACTCGAATTTCAAGTTCCTTTCTTTATAAAATAGATTTTCTCCCTGTTTTGTTTCCTTTCGCGCTAATGCCATTTGCTTGTCCCATAATGTCACACACAGTTACAAATTTCAAAGATTTGATACATCAGTTATTAAGAACATCAGGCCAAAATTATTTCTCTCACCGACACCTCAAAGTGAGGAGAGCGATATAAATGTCTGACCTTAAAATTATGTAAAAGTTTTATTATCATAAAGGTTAACAGGACACTAATCTTAAAACAGATGTTTGGGAAACTGAAAAAAAAAGCCTGAATTTCTGTGAAATAGCAGTGAGATGGTCTCAGAGCTAAATCCAGAAGGCGTGTAGACACACGTTCCATCTCACATCTCCCCTGGTTCCTTTAACTCTCATTTAGGAAAGGAATGGGTTAAGACACCCACCTGACAATAGTATTTTCAAAACAAATTCCTTCCTCCTGTTGTCTCCCCCGCCCCCTCTTAACAAAAGCTGGAAGGAGACAGTGGCTATACATTCCATCTTTAATCATAGATTCATTTCAAAAGCTGCTTCTAACACAAGTTAGATGTCTGAATGGCACAGGCAGGACAGCTGCAGAGCAGCAAATCCGCCCGCCAAACAGCACAGTGTACACAGAGCAGTGTGCTTTGATGTTATTTCCAGTAACATTTAGATCCAGTCCTTAGGAGACAGGGGATGGTAATAGGAGAGTTTACTCGGGGGGAAAAAAAACAAAAAAAAAAGGAAATCACTCTCAAATAAATATGAGATGAGAGAAGGTTTTTGCTAGTGTCAAGGAATAGTGTCATCTTCTAAGTGGTGTCAGGGTCACAGTCAGATGTCTCGTAAGTAATGCAAGTTGGAGGGTGCAGGCCTTAAGGCAACTGCCTCCAAAAAAATAAAATAAAAATAAGTGTGCATATGTGTGGACTTTTAAAAACTCCCCCTGCACAGCTTGATGACAGCCATGATGTATGTGGCACTCACTCAGCTATATAATATCTAAGATATCCAGCCAAAGTAACAGGTTACTTCCTGCTGGGTACTAATCTATCGTCACATTTGAGACCAGGTTCAAGGTTCTTCCCCAAGGTTGTTTTAGTTTTGGGGGCTTCTGCAGATTTGATCATCTCAAGGTGTGTTAGCCTTGTCGTGATTCTTTGGATGTTGACTGTTATAGTTGTGATTGAATGATATCTATAGTATCTCAATCTACATGGGTTTTGTTGTAGAACGCAATAAAATAATTTTGTTATGTGCATTAATAAAACTGAGAGGGTTAATTTGAGCGTTGCAACCTTAAAAATAATTGCCGTCTTTGATAGAAGCATATTAAAGTACCACTATAGGCACCCAGACCACTTCAGCTCAATGAAGTGGTCTGGGTGCCAGGTCCATCTAGGATTAACCCTTTCTGCTGTAAACATAGCAGTTTCAGAGAAACTGCTATGTTTACCTATGGGTTAATCCAGCCTCTAGTGGCTGTCTCATTGACAGCCGCTAGAGGCGCTTCTGCGCTTCTCACTGTGATTTTCACAGTGAGAAGACGCCAGCGTCCATAGGAAAGCATTGAGAATCCTTTCCTATGGACTGGCTGAATGCACGCGGCTCATGCCGCGCATGCACATTCAGCCGATGATGGGGAAAGGAGGCGGAGAGTCCCCACCACCGAGGGAGCCCGGCAGTGGAGAAATGGTAAGTGTTTAACCCCTTTCTCACCCTAGAGCCCGGCGGGAGTGGGACCCTAAAGGTGGGGGAAAACAAGTGTTTTCCTGGCACTATAGTGGTCCTTTTAACCCTCTCACTGCATTCTCTTCTATGTGATAGAACTGGCGTTCACTGTGTTCAGAATAGCGTGGAATGTATGGGCACGGATTTAATAGTAAAGTACAGAGAGGTGTAAATGACAACAAGGAAGGCTTAACAATTGTGAGCGACTTAAGTAGAAAACTAACATTTAGTCGTAAATATTAACCAGCCCTGTCATTGGTTTAGAACTGACATGGAAATTAATTCCAATCTGATAAAAAGAGGAATCTCTATGATTCTCATTGGTACCCCCCTTCTGAATCTGGACTTTTAAAGGGACACTATAGTCACCAGAACAACTACAGCTTATTGAATTTGTTCTGATGAGTAGAATAATTAACTTCAGGCTTTTTGCTGTAAATGCTGTCTTTTCAGAGAAAATGCAGTGTTTACATTACAGCCTAGTGACAATTTCACTGGCTACTCCCTAGATGACTGTTAGAGATCCTTCCTGGGTCATGCCTGCCTAAAATGCATCCAAACATTCAGTGTCTCCTCCCTCTGCATGCAGACACTGACCTTTCCTCATAGAGATGAGTTGATTCAATTAATCTCTATGAGGAGATGCTGATTGGCCAGGGCTGTGTTTGAATTGTGCTGGTTCTGCCCCTGATCTGCCTCTTTGTCAGTCTCAGCCAATCCTATGGGGAAGCATTGTGATTGCATCAGGCTACCACTTCTGCTGATGTCAGCAGGCAGTGGACAGGTCTAAAGGAAACAGGGACAAGCAAGCAGCTCCAGACTTGAATACAAGTACGATTTTACTATATTTAGGGAGGCATGAGGGGACCAGGGTGGCTAGATGGTGGTTTTAACCCTATAGGGTCAGGAATACGTTTGTGTTGCTGACTCTATAGTGTTCCTTTAAGTCTATGATCTCCAGCTTTGGCTCCACATCTTGACCTGGTTAAAAACACAGAATCTCCAAGGATGACTTGACCACTTGAACTTGATGGTTACATAACACGAAAGGGGAAAGAACCAGTGAGTCCTTTTGCTGGCTGGAGTATAAATGGAGTAGAAAGAGAATACATTTCACATTCTAAAATTCCATCTGAAGTGATACCTAATGCAGAACCAAAATCAAGATTTTTGGTGCTGCTTGAAAACTAAATATTTGGGTGATAACAGGAATGCATTACCACTTGGCTGTTTCATCTAAGCATGTGTTGTGTGGCATAGAAATAATTTCAACAATTATAGTGCAGATCTACAGATTGAATCGGAGCAGTCATGAGAAATTAATCAGACCTCGTGGAACTCAGAAAAAGTAGGATGCTTGTATGAGTGCTGTTATCAGTTATTTAATATTATTTCTAGGCGCACCACACATATGAGGCCTAATTCAGCATCACCACCTTGCCACTTTGAAAATGTTTAAAAGTTACAGTAACTACTTAAAAGTCAAGAAGAAATGGAACATTGAGTAACATAAGCGCACATGGAATAGCCAAAAAATTGCATCAAGTCAGGCTAATGCATCTATAGCTAGTTCTTACTATGCACTTGAGAGCCAACTATGGACAGTGGGATTCTGTTGGACAATAAATTATAATTATACCATATTTAAAGAAACATTGTAATCATTTAAATATCATGACACGTGCCAGGATAACCACCAATATTGGGATGGTCTCTAGAAGCCTAGGACATTTGACAGATCACATTACAAAGGTATGGCAATGGAAGAAATAAATGAGGTGTTACAATTGTATTTTTAAGCATCATTCATATGGAAGCTGTTCATGTAATGTACCAGAAAAGTGAAGTCAATAGTAATCACAACTTGTCAACAGGGTATGCCTTACAGCACTACTAAAAATAAAGACAGTAGAATGACCAATGGCTGGAGAATTTCCTGAATAGCCTTCGGCAAATGAATTATTCACAATGCCAAATTTCACTCACACACCTCAGGGGTTTGTTTCTACAGAGTAATGATTGTATTTTCTAGGTTTGAAAATGTATGCTGCAAATGGCTTAATGTTAAGTCTATCTCAATGGTTCACAAGTTTCCTTTGACAAATACCCAAATTATGTACAGGCATTGGCTGGTGACGCACTCTTCAATCATCAAATATTCTCAGAGACTCATTCTGTGGTACTGTCACCCCCCCCCCCCCCCCCCAAAAAAAAAAAGACTCTGTATGATCTTCAGACTTAATGTGGCACTGTCACACACCTGATTAACTCAGTTTTTTTTATAATGATTGACTCTTTATACAATTTTCATATTGTCTGTGTTGATATTTCACTGAAATTTCCACCCAGTCAAGAAACATACTGAGACAAGTAGGACTAATGTATATTTCCTACGCCTGACGCCTAGACACTGGGAGGAGCTACCGCCGTATAGAAGTGTCAAACCCTGCAGCCTTAATGCTGTACTCTCGAGCATGCGTGTGAATGCAGCAGTGACATCAGCCGCTACCGATGACGCGCGAGGAGACGACTGCACCCACAAGGGACAAATTAGTAAAACTCACCTTTACCTGCCTCCCCCGAACCCCTGGACCTCCAGCAGAGCCAGTGACAGTACCAACTTAAATTGTAATATAATACAATTGCATTACCAAAATGAATTCTATAAAGCATCTTCCTTAGACTCTTCCCAATGGTGAAGGCAGTGCTACTATAGTAAGCAACCTATTGTGAGGAACTGTCATGTGCTCACCTAATAATATGTGCCTTTTTATCCATTGGATGCCAATACAATGACATAAGGACCAGGGGCGTATTAGCCGCGAGGCAAACAAGGCATTTGCCTTGGGCGGCATTTTCCAGGGGGCGGCAAAAAACGCCGCCCCCAAACGCCCAAGGCAAATGTCTTGTTAGCCTTGCGGCTAACAGACATGCCGGCGGGCTGCTGGGCGATCGGGCGGGCGGGCGGCCGGCGAGGGAGCACTTCCCCTGAGCTGTCTGCTCAGCTCCCTCGCCAGCCACAGAGTGAGGCTGGGAGGCGGAGCCGGAATATGACGTCATATTCCGGCTCCCAGCCTCACTCTGAGGCGCGCGAGGGAGCTGAGCAGACAGCTCAGGGGAAGTGCTCCCTCGCCGGCCGGCCGCCCGCCCGCCCGCCCGCCCGATTGCCCAGCAGCCACTGGACCACCAGGGACGAAGAGACACCCCCCCTCCCCAGCATTCCCAAAGGTAAGGAGGCTGGGGGGGGGTTAATAAAAAAAAAGGGGTTAAAAATAAATATAAAAAAAATGTGTTAAAAAAAAAAAAAATGTGTTAAAAATAAATAAAACAAAAGTGTTAAAAAAAAATAAAAAAAAATGTGTTAATGTGGGTGGGTGGGTGTGTGTGTGTCTGTTAGTGTGTGTGTCTGTTAGTGTGTGTCTGTGTCTGTTAGTGTGTGTGTCTGACTGTGTGTGTCTGTTAGTGTTTCTGTCTGTTAGTGTTTCTGTCTGTTAGTGTTTCTGTCTGTTAGTGTTTCTGTCTGTGTCTGTTAGTGTGTGTCTGTTAGTGTGTGTGTATGTTAGTGAGTGTGTATGTTAGTGAGTGTGTATGTTAGTGAGTGTGTGTGTCTGCTAGTGAGTGAGTGTGTGTCTGCTAGTGAGTGAGTGTGTGTCTGCTAGTGAGTGAGTGTGTGTCTGTTAGTGAGTGTGTTTGTCTGTTACTGAGTGTGAGTGTGTCTGTTAGTGTGTGTGTGTGTTTCTGTTAGCTAGTGTATGCGTATCTGTCAGTGAATGTGTGTGTGTGTATTTAGTATGCGGGGCGAGGGGAAAGGTTGGGTGGGGGTGGCGCGGGAGGAGGGGGGGCGCGGGGGAGGGGGGGCGCCTGAGTTTTGTCCTGCCTAGGGCAGCACAAAACCAGGATACACCACTGATAAGGACCCACTTTAGGGTTTTGAGCCAGGGGTTACAAACAACTGATCTATATTGTGGTAAATCAAATAAAGGGAATATCAAACAATGTAGTAGAAACAATGATTTTATTGCCTGTTTGCAGATACATGTATAATAGTTTCATAAATAAACTGACCCTGAGAATTTTCAAAATAATACATATTTCATGGTTTGTTGTAAGCATTCTAATCCCTAATTATTTGCCAGTTGTTGTAGCCAAAAATATATTAACAGTCCTTGTGAAAAAAAAACCCTAATTATACTTAAAGCAATGCTCAATTAAAGGAATACTCAAATGGAAAAAAAAATAAAATATATATATATATATACATTAACATTTATTTAGTAAATATACCCACAATGAAAATATGTAAGCGTTTAATTTTTTCATTGTGCTATATCTAAAAGCTACCTTGCAAAAGTTGTAAATCTCTTGCCTGCAGCCTTTGCAAGCTCTCCACATCTAACCCCGCCAAGACCTTCTGTGGCTGTCCAATCACAGACTTTCTAGGCAATTGCTGCCTCTTAGGTTTAGCTCCACTGGGCTAACCAAACCAGGAAGTCACATGATCTGTTGACTGTTTGACAGCAAGGGGTATAACAAGGATCATTTCTAAAACTGACAATTTCTAATGAAATCTGCACTTTTTGTAAAAAAGAAAGAAAAGAAAGAAAAAAGATAACACTCTTCATACATAAAGCACCTTTGCAAAGTGTGTTAGGCATGTGGAGTGTCCTGTAAGTTGCCTTTTTCATGGACGTATATCAAGTATGACCTGTCAGTAAGAAATGGACAACAGAAGGGGCTTTAGTATAATCAGACAAGGCATATAATAGAGGCAGCATTAGCCTCTGTCACCCTGAATCAACATGTGCATACAGTAAAACTTAACTTGGCAAGCTATTCAATTTGTACTCTTGTACATAACAGAAGATTTATTTTTAACAAATTCCATTAGTTTTCTATTTTTTTGTTATTTCAGTCCACTTTCAGCCGATAGAGTAATTTTATTACACATACAACATATTAGTGACGGAATCCTTCATACTATCACTGTTAAAGGGAAAATTCTAAGTGGATTTCAGATTTAAGGCCAGAGTAGCTGGAATGGAAAGATAATTTTTCCAGTTTGGCTATTTTGACCTAAATTTTATATTCGCTTTAAATTCAACTTCAATTTTCACTTTGGTGAATAACCCAGTATAATTCCTAGGCAGGAGTGCACCATTTCTTCACACTAAACAGTCTCTGTACCACCATTTTGCACTCCTTGATATCTTTATTTCTTACGCAGTATTAATCAGTTTGGTGATTAGTCTTACTCTATATCTCGTCAGGTTCATTAGACAATGTGTTAGGTGACATAGTTTATTTTAGATTGCCTAGGTGACAAATCCAGTTATGATGACTTGCCTCTCCCTACGTCAGACAGCAGCCTGGACAAAACATTGTGGGTTACAATGAATTCCATCAACGGGTAATAAAAATAATTTTCAATTAATTTATAAACCTTTCAGTTTTCCCACCTATTACCTTACTTTTAATTAACTTCGTCTGAAAAAAAAACCAAAACAGTAAAATTATTATTATAATAAAAAAATGCCAAACTCTGCCAAGATCTGCCTTATTTCACAACAGCTAAACTCACTAACTGGTACCAGAAGATCATTTTCTAGTATTTTAAAGTAGTGGTTCATTACCCCTATGTCGTGACCCAAAATTGGTTACCTTTTGGTAAAAACAGACACATTATACTCAATACATTAAACTGCCAACAATAAATTGCACAGCTTTCCCCAGAGCAATGAAAACTCAACTGACATTCAAGTCAAGAGTCAATTGAAGATAATACCCCCGAAACAGGAGAATACTAGCAATAAAAGCGTGCGCAAGGCGAATGACTGACGGGCGGAAGAGTCTCAACTGTGCCTCACGCCCCCTGAAGGGAGCGTGTGGCAGCATGAGGGCCCTCCCTGAGTGGCGAGCATAGACACAAGCATAGGAGGACCTGACAGGCAACATGGAAACCCAGAGAAGAAGAGTAGGTGAAGGAGAGGGAGCTGGGAAGGGTAGGGAGAAGGGGGCTACACAGACCCAGGCCACCCAGGAAGGGAATCCCTGTTTGACAGGGAACTCACAGACCCAGACACTCCCACAAGATATATAATATATAATACAAGACAAGAAAGTTATAGATATAAAAAGTATATAAACATCTACATAAAACAAGATAAGCCCAAAATGTGTAGATACACAATATTCTGACCTGACTTGTGATGGAGCAGCAAAGAAAGGGGAAGTGCCTCAGTGGGAGGTGTATGTTATACTATCTGCCTGTTTCTGATTGGTTCCTTTTTTCTATGTGTTCTTTGCTGCTACTGAGTAGTAAAGGAAGTTAATGCAAAATATGAAGCCTTCTGCCATGTAATAAAATTACGTGTTTTTGCGGTTAGAATACTTCAAGAAGTGACTGGATGTTCCTGCTTAGTCACTTGGGTCTCTCTGGCATTAGTAATGGAGGAGTGAAGGAGTGAAGCACTACCAGAACATGTTACCAAGCTCTAAATAACATATATATATACTCAAATAAATAAGTATATATACATACAGTTTCAAGCAGCAATTGAGGTGACCAAGCATTAAAGTCTGGGTATAGCGCATAAGCAGGTAATGCAGGGGGAGAGGTAAATATCCAAGATATGTTTTATGTATTTCCAAATCTGCCATGCAATCCAATATGGCTGCCAGACTGCATGATATATGGGCTCAATATTAAAGATGGCAGTCGCACTAAAATGTTAAATACAATATAAATCGCTGCAATGCTTTCCTAGGTGGATTTTACTGACACTGGATGTCCTGATGCAGAGTGTGAGCATTTCCAGGGTCACTTAGGGGACCAAAAGTCACCTAGCAAGCATGAAGTGCCTCTAGTTGTTGTCTGGCAGCCACTAGAGGCAGTCTTAACCATGTAATATAATTAGACCACTCAGACCACTGAGCAGAAGTGGTCTGGGTGCCTGTAATGTCCCTTTAATGAAACATTTAACAATGAAACATTTGTGACAATTTCAAAATGGCTGCCAAACCACACAACTGATTGACCAATAGCGGGGGCCAAGTAGTAGCACGTAGATGCAGCACATACATAGATGCATCCATATATCCATGAACTTAAATAAAGCATTAGAGATGGAGATGTTCTGTGAATGGACATGTTTAGTATATGAAACCCCAACAGACAAATTACATCTGAAACAAAATTTTAAAGTAAGGACATCAGACAACAGGCCCTACACTGTGTTATAAATATTCAAAACAAATAGAACATTTTTAGAGAAGTTACAAAAGTTATTTTAATAAGCGAATCACATAAATTAAAGGGTTACTCTAAATAAAAGAGCAGTGTTTTTATAAAACACGGGTATTGTTTAGAGTAGCACTTGTTGTGCTGGTTTGCCAGAAAGGGAGGGAGATCAAGACATGTGCATCACAGATGGATGCATGCTGACTAATGACACCTTAATAAAGCGGACGGAAGTGGACTTACACCTCTGGCAGCAGAGGGTTAAATTCTGTTGTTGTTGTTATTTCATAATGAAACACTGCCAGTCTCTGAGCACCATGACCACTTCAAATCACATAAGCGGTTATGGTGCTTGGAGTACCACTTTAAATACATGTACCTGTTTTATGAGACTCACCGAAGTGGCCTAAGTTGGCAAAGCCCATGTCAGAGCCTGAAAAATAGTGATTGTGACAGCTTTGGTGTGGTGAAAAAAACAAAAACAAAGTCCCTACAGCAAGAAATCAAATTAGGTGTTCTTTTTTTATGTATCACTACCACTAGTAAATTGCATCCATCCTAAATGACAAAAATAGTAATTGAACATATTTTGGAGAATGTAATGTAATGATAAGTAGGCAGGGTCTGCAGAAATAATTCAATGTTACTGAAAATAGTCGATAAATGCCAAAAATTGGCCCGGGCTTTCTGCTGAATGGGCAGAGCTTTCAATAGATTCACTGTTTTATTCTTACTTTAATGATTATTGCATTTGTCAAACATATCTTCTTCAGCTGCATGCCAAGGAATACCAAAGGTTACATCTTCGGCTGTTTCGTTATAACTAAAGCTCCCACAATTCCGTTCCACAAGCCTGTAGCTGGATTGAAAGGCACTGGATTTTGTAGAAGTTGCACTTGGGTTACAGCTCGAGAGGTACCTTTATACACCACCAAAACGTAACTGACCACAGAGTTCTGTTATTACTGCATAATGTGCTATTTAACAAATGAATTGGAGAGGGATTTGGACAAAACTGCACATGAAACATCTCACAATGGCTCAAATGATGTATGTGTTCATGTAACATTTGTTCAATGGGAAAACCACTGTGTAGCTAGACCTATGTCAAAGAAAATCTCTCTGGCATTTTGCTTGGTTATTTCTTTGTACTTTTTGGATTCTCTACCTGTGGAGAGGAGTGGTAAGATGCGCATGCATAATTGAAGACAAACAGTTTCCTCCACAATGCAGAAAGCTAGGGAGACATGCTAATTAAATGCAAAAAAGGTCAATGTTGAATGTGATCACAATATACCACATAGGAACCACACTCAATCCACATAAGCTAAGGGTGCTAAACCAGACCATGGGCCAGCACAATCCCAACAAACGTAAATCTACATAATAGAGAAAAGGTCCAAGCTAGACAAAGACCCATATGTCGGTCGAAACGTTGCAGTGTTCCATTGTTCCAATAAATGTACCGGAATCTATTTGAGTGCCTGGATCTCTTCTGTATCATCAACATTAATGCTGAACATTATTAAAAAAAAATGTGACCTACTGGTAATTTGCTAATTCAATAGCGAGATGTTGGTATATTTCAAATATGTTTAAATTACGACTATTTTAGCATGTTGGCAGATGTCAAAATAAAAATAAAAATTCAGTGCCAGTGATATTTGCAGTGCCCATTATTTTTCATTATCACAGCAGTTTAGTCATCATTCCTTTGATATATTTTGCTGATGAAAATGCAAATAGTAACATTTTTATTATTTCCTATAATTTTACTGTTATGTTTTCAATTTCGTCTGGTTAGTACGCCTGCTCTGTGTGTGCTATTTACTAAATATCTAATTATGATGACATGAGAATTGACTTCCAAAACTGAAAGTAAATTATTATTACCATTAAAATTTATATAGCTCCAAAATATTCCACAGTGTTTTACATTTGTACAGTGGCGATATAAAACAACAAGTAATTGAGAGACAAAATAATGTTGACAGATACAAAACGTAAAGCAGTTTCAGCTGGGAAGGTAAATACACAAGACAAAAAAATCAGAAATCTCTTACTGTTTAGTAAATAGAGTCAATCATTGTGATGGCCCCGTCTCTATATCCCGATATCGCACTCTTCTTTATTTTTTTCCCTCTCAGTACAGCTGTCATGGTTATTTATTTAACCACCAAATGTCACAAAGCAGTGATTACAGCTGATGTGCAGATTTTTTCCAGATCAGGTATATTTACGAGACATGCGCAAAAAATTGTTTTTAGCTATTCCGTATAAAATTCCTGCAAATTTTCAAAATTAATTGATTCCAAACATTCGGTTTGTTCATAAACGTATCGAATTGTCCAATTTAAAATCTTTTTAGAAAGGATTTTAATTAGGACCCTTTGGTTTGTCTATGAACGATCCTAGTTTTGAGAAATAATTCGTTCAACAAATAGCCTACATTTTATTTGGATGAATAGCAAAAGACATTTTTGCGCATGTCTAATGTTTACCCCAGTTATGCCATTTGGAATTAATTAGTGAATTAACTGTATGAATCTACTGACTAATTTCAGCAATCCCTCTACTGATGGTGATTCCACAAACACTAACAGGTTTATTTATTAAAAAGATGCAATGACAGTCATTTTAAGTGAATTTCAAAATGTAACATTTTCTAAATCAGCTATGCTTCCAGTTCGAAAACATTTAATTCACTTCGAATTTGCTTTAAATTGCCTACAATTCTCATTCTAGTGAATTTCCCTGTAGAATATTTCCCTGGATTAATCCTAAATTCTCCATTCTGCTTTGGTGCATGCCCTATTAATCTAGCTGCCATTGTTCTGTAAAAACTGCCAGTTTCTTGTGCATTCGTCTTAAATAAATATTTCCCAAGTTTTAAATTTGGAAGATATGATAGTCAAATCAACCCACTTAATAAGAAGTTTGAAGGCCTGACGCTTTTACAATATGTTATCTAATGCTACACAAGACATAAAACAAAAAAATGTAAGAGTAGATTTTATGTGTAAATTGGACATTTCTTTCAAAAAAAAGACAGTGACATGAGTCGATCGATATAGAATATACTGAAGTTTGGACAATGAACAGAATTATTATTTTATGGAGAAATTAGTATGGATATTCTGAAAGAGAGGACATACAGGACTACAGCAAGTTATTTGTTTGCCCCATAAATATGGAGATCCATTTCATGCGGCGTTATAAAACATCCATGCATATCCCAAATTTTGCATTCCATGTGCAGTATCCACGTATTTACCCTAGAATGAGAGAAAACCTATTTGGCTCATATTAGGTGGATCCTTGCTCTCATACGTTTATATTTTGGAGAAGATGCTTTGCAATCGGACTATGCACACAATACAATAATCCATCACCAGTAAAGCTGTCCTTGACAATCTTTTTTTTGTGTGTGCGAGAACCACACTATTTTCAATGCTGTGCATTTCAGTTCTAAGTTTATAAATATCATAAAAAATAAGTAGGTCCTGAAGGTAAATCAGACATCTTTTCAAATACGGGCTATCCCCCAGTGAACAGAGCAAAGATGATTGCATGAAACGCCTGCAGCAATATGCTGTGCTTCTTCTTATTCTGCCCTGACCACATGTTCTCCTTGACGAGAAAATGACAGAGATCTTATACAGCTGTTTTTGGACTTCCTCTTGATGTTCGTTGGGCATTTCAGTAGCTGAATGTACCATAACACATCACCAGGCTGTAGAGACATTGATGCCTGGAAGACCATGTGCATGTTGGACATTCCACATCTGCAGATCATGATTTCTTTTTTTTTTTATTGACAGATGTCAAGCAACAGAAGTGACACGAGTTTCCTAAGGTAGCCCTGTGGTGTTAAAAAGTCTTCAAAAGTGCATTTTATTCTCCTACCAAAGGATTGCGGTCATCGTGTGGACTCTTAATTTTCTTTGGGAAGATAGAAATTGACGTGGCAGGCTTGTAGAATATGCTCCAGATTTCTCCTGTAGACCCTCGATGACAACTGTCCAAGCTAGTCGGAGATGATAACCTAGGAGATCTAGTTAAAGAAAACATAAAAATCGATTAATCACATTAATAATCGTTATTTTTATTTTGTCACTCTACATAGAAAACTATACTGATCTCATTTCTATAATAGATACATGTCCCCAGTTGACCTACAAAGGATATACTTACTTCATGGTTATGTGCAACAGTGCTTTAGTCAATATGGCAACTATGGTCAGAATTAGAAGTGCTGTAAGTGCATAGACTGTCCACCCTATTAAAAAGTAAAGCAGAGGCAATTAGAAACGTATTTTGACTTTTTCACATTTGCAATCAAATACATGGGTTCTGAACTTTTAAAAATAGCATGTAGCTTATAAGTACATGCCTTTTTAATGTTTCTGGATGAGAATCTCATCGGGTTTTTCAGTAAAGTGAGAATTCAACGTGAATTTCAAATTTAAGGGCAAAATAGCTTTCCATCCAGTTTGGCCTTAAATTTAAAATTCACTTGCAGTTCGCACTTTGCTGAATAACCCTGTAAATATAACTTCTTCTACAGAATATGAAATGTTATTTTTGCAGTTTAATAATGTATGGTTTAACCCCTTAAGGACCAAACTTCTTGAATAAAAGGGAATCATGACATGTCACATATGTCATGTGTCCTTAAGGGGTTAAATTGCTAACACAACATACAGGAAATGTTCTTGCTCTAGTTAATAAGTAGTAAATAATAATACATATATGTTAGGAAATCTATTGGACAATTCATTCTTGTTTGAAACCAAGCTTTTGATTTAACCATCACATGATGGTTGCTTTGTGGGTAAATATGTGACCGTTCTATCGCATCTAAAAAAATAAAATAAAAAATGAACAGACATTTTATAGATGTCATTTACTGTCTGTGTTTAATAACACACATATTAACCCACTAGATAAGTAGAAGTTAGTATACAATACCAGCACAACCTCATGTCAATATATCCTCACTACATTATGATATGAGAAGTACTCTCTTTGAAAAACCATCCCCCTTATCCTTATTTCCTACGTTGATATTTTTTATTTTGTAGGAGCTAATGGAATATGGCTTGTGTCAGAACACAATAGATCTATACAGTAATAAAGCCCACAGTAATGTGTTCTGTTTATGAGTGTATCAGAGATCTGTACAGCAGGTAAACTCACAGTAATGCATAGTGTTTATGCATGTATTACGCCACAGTAATAAGGCTTGGTGTGGTGTTAATGAGTGTGTCACAGAGCTCCTCCACAACAATAAAACCCACACATTACTATCTTAGTAGACCATGTTAAACCTATTTTTAGTGTTTGCTTTAAATCACCACTGGTAAACATTCCATTGTACACTAATACATATGTCATATGGCAAGTCATTAAAGATATGCATTTAGGTGAATACAACGATTGAGGAAGCAAGCCAAATATATAAACAAGGGCTAGTAAAACTAAACATTAGCATATAGGAGAAGCCATAACGGGACAATATGCCCCGGTTACACAGAGTGTGGCTAAAGGAGGTCACAGTTATACAAAGTAATGTAGAAAAAAGAAATATATAAAGTGGGTAAAATATAATGAAATGATGATATGCAGGATATAATCTTGATTTGAACCTCTAGAAGGCTACATTTTGTTTATGACAGTGGATCGACTGTTGGAGCTTTGAGTTCTGTACAGTTCTATGGCTGGATCACATTTAACTCAGGCAGTGGATTACCTGATGGAGTTCTGAGTGTGGTAGGATACAATGTACATATGATATGGTATACATTGTACACTGACACACATATATTTGGATTGCTTACTCAGCATAGGATAAGTGCCTTACCTGGCATGTGCCCAGTTGGCCGGCTTGGACTGGTAGTTATCACATACAGGATCTTTGAAGACCGAGCTGCGTTGATGCTAAGGTTGGTTGTTTGTGTGATCAGCTCTGTTTGTGTCTGATTGATGAGGGTTTTTGGCTTCTCAAAAGCCTGGTCCTTGAATGCTGTACGGAGAAGAACAAGCAAAAATATTACCAGGCTCAGCAGTCAGAGCTTACTAGACAAAGCTGTCCCAAAACTCACACACTTTAATTGTAGAAGATACATGTAATACACTATGTTTCTAGTTTTCTACTATTTTTGCATACAAGCAAGGCATTTAAATGTTAGTACACGATTAAATCTCTTTTAAAAATGTAAACCTTTACTGAACAACTTTGACCTCTATTTATGGACACTATATAGATCAGGGATAGGCAACCTTCACACTCCAGATGTTGTGGACTACATCTCTCATAATGCTCTTACACCCATACTGCTGTCAAAGCATCATGGGAGGTGTAGTCCAAAACATCTGGAGTGCCGAAGGTTGCCTATGCCTGATATAGATCATAATAATAATAACAAAGTATTTAACGAGGAAAGGTACATTCAGATTGCTCGGGTTTCCACGTACGTTCTGGGGATGTTACTTTTGCCCAACATCTAAAGGCTAGATTAAGCTAGTTTAACCATTATTTTGACATCCAGATTGTAATGCTCAATAATTTGGAGTTTAGTAAACAACCCTGTATGTGTGACATGGATTTGAACCTCTTTTTCAAAGAAGATTATTTAGCCACAATTTTAAAATCCTGCTCAAAGCACCACTACAACTGCTCTGAAAGTGAGAGCGAACAGCATTGATTGTAAAAATTGTGCTGCTACTAGACATTCTTTCAGAGATGACAAAATGCAGTGCTCTGATGCACAACACGCACACGTGTGCTAAGCACTCTCTTCTAGGAGTACAGTGTACATAGTACGTTTCATTGAACAGTAAACTTGCCAACATGTAAACTCGATGTAGTTACCAGTTTACGGAGTAGTTTCACTAATCCTATATAATGAGTGGAACTGATCGAGGTATAAACTACTTGTCCCATTAACCCCTGCTGGAGAGAGATTTATGGGATACAAAGCGCTCCTATAGACCAAAATGAGATGGTCCTGGTTGTAGGTCTCTTCTGTAGTTGCAGGCAGACCACTAAACAGGGCATCTCTAAGGAACTTGAATGATAAGTATCTTTCATTTTTCAAATGTAACTTTTTTAATGTTTTTTTTTACATGATAACTACATATTGCTCCTTGAGAGCTAGAAGAATAATAATAACTATATATTGCTCCTTGAGAGCTAGAATAATGGCCAACAATTCCCTATTGCCAATATCATAATTGTGCTCAGCAGGAGACAACTTTCTAGAGAAGTAAACACAAGGATGCAATGGAGTATCCTGGCTCTCCCACTGGGAGAGGACTGCCCCTACCCCTGTCTCTGAAGCATTAACCTCCAGTATGAAATGTTTACTGGTGTCAGGATGTATCAATATGTTGGCGGAGGCAAACCGCTGTTTGAGAGTTTCAAAGGCTTCTATAGCCTCCTTAGACCATATCGTACTGCTAACCCCCTTGCGTGTCATATTGGTGATGGGGGCTATTTCTTAAGAAAATCCCTTTATAAACCTTCTGTAATAATTGGCAAAACCTTTGAATGGCTTTCAACCCAGAGTGTAAAGGCCATTATAGATCGATTCCAGCTTTTTAGGATCAATCTGAAACCCCCGAGGCAGAGATATTATATCCCAAAAACTGTACTTCAGATTGGTCAAATATGCATTTTTCTAATTTACAATAAAGTTGATTCTTTAACAAGGTCTGCAGAACTTGTCTAACGTGATCGTGGTGAGTCTGAATGTCAGGAGAATAAATAAGAATATCATCCAGATAGACCAAGACAAACGAGTAAATGTAATCCCTGAGTACATCATTTATGAAATCTTGGAAAACCGCTGGAGCATTGCACAACCCGAATGGCATCACTACATATTCATAGTGTCCACTTCTGGTATTAAATGCAGTCTTCCACTCGTGGTGTTCCTTGATTCTCACTAAATTATATGCACTTCTAAGATCAAGCTTAGTAAATACTTCAGCGCTTTGGAGTCTATCAAATAATTCAGCAATAAGAGGAATGGGGTAGGCGTTCTTAATGGTGATTTTGTTCAATGCCCTGTAATCGATACACGGGCGCAACTCACCGTCCTTTTTAGATACAAAAAAGAATCCTGCCCCAGCAGGCAAGGATGATTTTCGTATGTGGCCTTTATTCAATGAATCCTTAATATATTCCTCCATTACTCTACTCTCCTGAGGTGACAGAGCATAGACTGCTCCCTGAGGTGGCATAGTGCCGGGTAGTAAATTAATGGAACAGTCATAAGGTCTGTGAGGAGGTAGAGTATTCGACTGAGTTTTGCTGAATACTTCTTTAATGTCTTGGTACTTTATAGGGATTTCTGGGTTTTGAGGTGTGCTAGTGGGTAATTCAATAGTGCCCACTCTTTTGGCAACATTCAATATACACCTTTCATAACAATCCTTACCCCATTCTAATATTTACCCATTAGCCCAGTCAATATGAGGGTTATGCTTGTTAAGCCATGGAAAGCCTAATATGATCGGACAGGAAAGGGATGCAATAACCTGAAATGTAATCTCTTCCTTATGCAAGGCACCAATGGACAAATTAATGGGTAAGGTTTCGTGTTTAATCAATGGTTGTGAGAGTGGTCTCCCATCAATAGCTTCAACAGCTAGGTGTGATAGTCTCTCCTTGATAGGTATAGTATTACCTTTAACAAATTGAACGTCGATGAAGTTTCCAGCGGCAACTGAATCCATCAGGGCTTTGCATGAAAAGTTCTTCTTTTCAAAGGCAATAGAAATATCAAGGAGAAACCTATTTTTATCCATTCCAGAGGACGTTTCCATTACATCTAAGACCTGTCCCCTTAAGGTGCTTAGGTGCGGTAGTTTTCTGGACGTATGGGACAATTGTTTCTCATATGTCCTTTTCTACCGCAGTATAGACATAGGCCTTCTTTTCTCCTATGTTGTCTTTCTGCTTCCGACAGTCTAGTGACCCCCAACTGCATGGGTTCGGGTTCGGACTGTACAGGAAATTCAGGGACAATAGGTTTGGAGAAGTGGGGTGCTAAAGGCATATTCATGTGTCTGGTCTTGTTTCTAGTAGCTTCTCTGGTTCTCAATCTATTATCAATTTGCATGACAAAAGTGATACATTCATTAAGCTTTTTGGGTAAGTCTTTGGCGGCAATCTCATCTAGCATAGTTTCAGATAGTCCCTTTTTAAATGCAGAGATTAACCCACTATTAGTCCAGTCTACCTCGGAAGCAAAGGTACGATATTCTATGGCATACTCCGAGATAGACCGGTTCCCTTGTCTGATATGCATCAGGGCAGTAGAGGCGTCTTCCTCCCTGCCTAATGGTTCAAACGTAAGTTTAAATTCCGTAATAATAATACTCTCCCATAATGGATTGGCCCAAGCTAAAACTTTACCTTTTAATTGATTCATCAGGTAACCAATTTTAGCTCTTTCTGTGGGAAAAGATCCCGGTGAGGCCTCAACATGATATTCTATTTGGTTAAGGAATCCCCGGCATTCTTGGAAATTACCATCAAAATGCAGATGAGGAGATAGAGAGATAGTTGGTGCCTTGTATACTATAGGCGGAGGTACACAAGGCGGAGGTGAGACAGTAGGAGCAGCCGCAGGTTGCAGATGTGCTGTACAGGTAAGAAGTGTACTGAAGGCCTGGGCAAATTGATCCATGCTGTGATAATTCTCCTCTAGTTTCCTTTTGCAAGCAGCTATGTGGTTACACAATTCTACAGGATCTATGGCCATGTCGTTATGTCAGGATTACAGAATGATCCAGCACGTAGAATTATGTAACACAGAGGACTGATAGGTAACGTATAACGGACCTTAGAATGGCCAGACTAACGTACCAAAGAATAGTCAGGAATAGCCGAGGTCAAGGGAAACAGAAAGAGACACAATGATAAGGAAAAGCCAGGAGTCAGGGATGCCAGAAAACAGGGAAGTCAAAAACAATGCCAAAGTCAAATAACCAGAATTACCAGAATAAATAATGCGCTCTCGGACAACCACAAGGGAAACCACGACAGGGCACTGAGCAGGATGAGAACTGGGCCTAAATAACCCCCCTCTAGATCTGATTTGACCCCAATGGCAGTTACCAGGTTCCCATTTGCATAATTGCTGCTCAGCATTAACCCTTCTGTGGATTTGGTTTCTGCTCGGCACAACTTTTCCTGTGTGGACAGTAAATGCCATTAACCACATTTTTTTAAGCGGATGAATACGTGACAGTCTTTTTGCAAAATGGACTTGAATAACCCTGGATAGAAGGAAACAACATTTTCTACTTTTCATCTCCACAAAAACTAGTAGACTGCATGTTGTGGGGGGACATTTTCTACTGTTAGGCTTGTAAAGTATCACTAATAGAAAGGGGGTGCAAAGTTCTCAAAGTAGAACAATCACCATGGAAACCAAAGGCATTTTCCTGCTGATTCCCTAGGTGATTGCCAACTTTTAGAACTGAGCATCACTTATCTATTAAGAAATCTTTTAGAAATCTCCTCCTAAGACTTTATTATGGTTTAAATTACTGATCAAGTGATGATATCTAGGTCAAGTTAAAATATCACCATCGGCAAGGCACTCAGAAGGCAAGAGACGTCTATTTCTTATACGAACACATTTTATACTAACTAAATATAAAGCCCATGGTAACTGACCTGTGTAAAGGAAACCAGGTGGGACTTTAAAAGGCGATATTCACGGTTGGCTGGTTACCTGGAATGTTGAGTTCTATTGAATATAGGATCATTCTGCAGTCTTTATACAAAAACACCCTTAGATACCAAACAATAATGTCTACCACAGCTGCCTGTTTCTTTTTTATAGGTAGGGAGGGGAGTATTGGAGGATAACTGACAGTACAATAGAGGGCATTCTCATAGAGAATTGAAACTTTACACCTTGGAAGCCATTGAATGCTGCTGAAATCCTCCTTCAACAGAATACTTTGGTATCTCACATGTATATTCTTACAGTAGTTAAAGACTACACAGTAGCTAAATGAGTTCAATTTCGTTTGAACAGCTGTTAAAACATACAAAACAAACTGCGTCCCTGTTCCCTACAGTCATGAACATTAATGACTGCAGAACCACAGATGCTGTTTCACCAAGCAGAGATCCAGTTTGATTATTCCCTGTTGTGTATAGAATTATTCAAATGTCACAGACATTACAATACAGCTTTACACACTGTGAATTGCTTGTTAAAGTAAGTGCAAAAGTTAAAGCGTGAACATAAAATGCACTGCATATAACTGGCATACATGGTCAATATGTATTAATACAATAATAAATGCAATTCTGATTGAAGGGACAGTACAAGTCATTTCAAGCACGTATATTATGTATCTATCGGTATATCCATCTATCAGACTGTCAGTCACAATCCCTTCTGCCTGCCCTTTGACTGTCATCTTACCCAACCCTACTGATCTCAACCAAGCAGGTGGATTGGGGGCTGAGCCAGTGCCGGCCTACCCATACAGTGCTGGCATATAGTTGAGTTTTCATCCTACTTAAGTGGGGCAAGGGCGAGGGCGGCCATCTAAATGGTTGTTTTTGACAATATACTGTCAGGAATCCACATTTGCATTCCTATCCCTATAGTGTTCGCTTAAATATAGTACACTGCACTAAATTTGCATAACCATTGTACCACCCAAGCCATTAGCCTAGTGTGGGCCTGCAATGTGGGCCACATCAAGCATTAGAAGTGAAGGGCTATCAAGCTCTCAACAATAGACATTTTAAATTGCAAATCGATAAGCATTGATTGTGGGACAATCGATGATTCTCTCTCACCTTGGTAAACCAGAGCAAAACCTTGTGCTTGATTGACGCGATCAGAGAAGAAATAGAGAATGACAAAATCAAGAGATATGTTGAAGGAGTGAGATGGATGGTTTCTGCCATCAAACCGCACCAAAACCTGCTTTGTGTAACCGTCCAAAAACTCAACCATATCCCTGGAGTCCTTAATATCAAAAAAGGTGAAATTAAAATGGAATACAGTTGCTCCAGGGACCTGAATTGTCCAATAGCAAACTTTTCCTGTTCCGTAAGTGTCTGGGAAGTCTGGAGAGTAAATTACAGCAGAATCCATGGTATAATTTCCACCGCAGGCTCCAACCAGTGCTAAAAGAGCAAAATAAATGATTTTAAGTATTAATCATATGAAATGTATTGGTAATTTAAACACTTATTCACAGTTCTATATTAACATCACTTAAATTAACAAAATGCTGACTCTGTTAATCAAGTCTATTGCTAAACACTGTTATAAGTAGTTCTTCCATATATAATCTTTTATAATCCCTGACCAATTTTTTTTTTTTCTCTATACGGAACTCTTGACCTGTTATTTTATCTTAATATCTCTGACCAGTTGTATTTGTTTTATATGTTTTATTCCTATGGGTAGTGGGTTTTCCAGAAGTGTAAGGATTCGATTTATCGATAATGTATTTCAAACCTGTATGCACTTGAAGAGTTATAGCTTATTATACATGACTTAAGTTGCTATACCCTATGTGATGTTGTCCTATCCGAGAAAGGTTGTTCTTTTTTTTTTTTTTCAATTTGCCAATTTTTATTGTTTTCTTAAGTATTCATGGGGTACAGAAGAGAACGGGAAAGGGATGTAAAATTCTGATTGGTTACATTCGTATCTACAAATATATATACATTTCGTACGTCGCATGATACGTATACATTGCTCACTTCATGGGGGCAGGGGAAGGGGGTACAGAATAGAAGGGCGGGGGGTAGGAGTTCCCTTGCATAACCTCTTGTCTGTTCGTGAATGTCACCCCTCTCCATGGGGTATCATTAAGTGTAGTGCTCGGCTGTGTAGGTTGTTCTTTTGTAATACCTCTCTCGGTTACTGTATTGTACCTTTTTTGTTGTCTCCTCTTAGTTTTGTCCTTTATTATTATAGAACTTAATAAAAAGAATTGAATATATAAGTAGTTCTTCCACTGTGAGATATCTGCCATTTAATATTACATTTCAGTAAAATTAGTGCGTGGTTCTGCTTGTGACGGGCGGTGCTGAGGAAATATTGGCAGCTGATCAAATTCTTGTCAGTCACACTACAGAAACGTACTTACAAAAGCATGTTTGAGAGGGACAGAGAGCATGGCAGCCTGCCAACTAAGCACAGACAAATAACTATTTACTAAAGAAAAACAAGAATGTGTATGGTAAATTCTCATTAATCCATTGCACTCATTAATCCATGGTGGTATTTTTCATGGGCAATGAGAGGCAGCTGCCAAGAGACACCCTCAAAGGGGAACAATTCATATGTCTCATGACACAACCACTCAAACACACAAATCACTAACCAGAGCAGGATTAGCCACAAAGTGACTTTAGATGACCACCTTAGGCCTAGGGGCTAGACATAGCCCCCAGAACCATTCATGTGCTGGAGGACAAATGGGCTTACAAGAAAAGGCGACAAGGGTAGAGGTGTGTCACTACTCTTCTCGTCCAGTGGGTACACCTAAATATCTTCTACACCCGACATTAACCATTGCCAAAAAAAGGGGGAAAGGGGAAAAATAATCATTTCTTTAGCCGCAGGGTACTTGAGGGGAATCTAAACCTTATTATTAAGATGTTTGTTAATTACAAAACATGACTCAATAACTGCAATCTTTGAAACAAAAATATAAAATAAGGAAGTCATACTGAACTATTGATCTTATGTTGGTACCATGCTGATGCTCTAGTGCTATTGGTGTGACGGAGGGTGATGTGAAATTGGAGTATCCTGTATAAATAATCACTATCGCTGGTCAATATATTTCCATTGACTGGAACTCTTACAGAAATTGTTTTAGATCCTCTATCCTCCAATGAACTCTTTTGGATAGGCTCAATATGAACTGACATTTTTAATATTGCGCAGATAAGAGGTTGTCGTGATGCTATTTGGATTCACTGCTATAACTCAGAGACAGACGGTATTGGGAACAAATCATTCTTTGATTTCTTTAGCAAATATTTGTGCCAATGTCTTACTTTTATTCTTATGATGGAGAAAGGTTTGAGTTAACTTGGACTTGACATTTGGATTATTGAAATAGATGCCTTTTTTTTTTTTTTTTATATGATCATTTGCTGGAACTGCCAAGAACTGTAAAAACCTTATTGTGTTAATAAAAACTTCCTTTAAAATTCAACTTGTAGAACAACTACAGCAATCTACAATTCCCTAGATATACCCTCAATTTGCAGCCGAAAAGGAAGATTAATGATGGCATATAAATGATTCGAGTAAAGACTTTGATCAATAACTCTGAAAACATTTCATAAAGATCAATCGAGCTCCCTCTAATATAACTGTATAACGATGTTCTGTCTTTATTCTACACAAAACGAGTAGGAATTGAACATGATAAAATGAAAATCTTGAAATCACCAAAATGCAATTTAAGAAGAAATGATCACAAAGTGACATTACATTATTACATAATGATACCAGCAAAGAAATTACCCATATTTCTATCCCACCCAAAATAAGTAAGGAGCCCTATGCACATCATTATATCATATAATTAGCGATAAATACTGAAAGCTAGATAATATTTTGATTACATGTACAAACTAGGAGATTATTACTTTTTACAACCTTATCCAATTCTCAACATGGTACGTTATTATTTGACTTATATATAATTATTGGCACAAACACGAAAAAGCTGGCAAATGTTAGATCTTGGGAGTTCATCACAAAATAAAAAATTTAAGGCAACAGTAGCGGAGGTTAAAGCATAGCTGATTTGGTGATTTGGAGGGTGTGGCTTACAATCTACATTTCCTTGGTGAATTTGCAGTTCAATGTTTGAATACAATGAAACATGTTGAAGAAAAACATTTAATTATCTAGGCATTCATTAAATGAACTGGGTTTATTCTATATATAAAACAAGCAAGGCCGCTGCAATTAGTTTCAAGCAATCATTACCACATATATACATTATCTGGCTATAATACAAATATTTTACACTTAAAGGGACATTATATTCACCAGACCAACTACAGCTTTTAATGTAGTTGTTCTGGTAAATATAATGATTTCCTTCAGGCTTTTTGCATTAAACTCTCTCTTTTCAGAGAAAATGCAGTGTTTACATTAAAGCCTATGGATAACTCTACTGGTCACTCCTCAGATGGCTTCCTGGAACAGTGCTGCAGAATGGGCAGCAATGAACATTCAGCGTCTCCACCCTCTGCATGGAGACACTGAACTTTCCTCATAGAGATGCATTGATGCAATTCATCTCTATGAGGAGATGCTGATTGGCCAGGGCTGTGTTTGGCTTTTGCTGGACCTGCTCCTTATCTGCCTCCTTGACAATTTCAGTCAATCCAGTGCTTTCCTGTGGAAAAGCATTGTGATTGGCTGAGAACACCACTTTTGATGATGTCAGCCAAGGAGGCAGATCAGGGGCAGAGCCAGCAGCAAACTGTAATAAAGGTAAGATTTTACTATATTTAGGGGGGTAAAGGGGACCAGGGTGGCTATATGGTATGTTTAATACTATAGAGTCAGGAGTACATGCTTGTGTTCCTTTAACATTTAATTATAGGGCAAAATATAATCAATGCAGGAATATAATATAAAAAGTAACCAGTGAAGGTAAAGAGATAGAAATAAGGCAGAGTATGTTAAATTCATAAAAAATATAAACAGAATGAACATGAAGTATAGAGTAGTGACTGAGATTTAGTTTAAAATGCTTGCTCTTCACACTTCCTGTACAGGTAGAACAGATACCTACATGTCCTATTCTATTAACCTTGCTTGGTTATTCACTAAACTAGAAGTTGCTGTGAATTTATACAATTTAAGGTCAAATGAGGAAGCTGTTAGCATGGCCGACTCAGAGAGTGATTCTAGTTCAGCTAGCCATAAACTTGCTATTCCATGGTGAATTCCCAAAAACCCACAGTTCAGTGCTATACACTGCCAGTTTCTTATTTATGCACAGGTAGGTAAAGGGATTAATACTAAAAATGTTCATCAGAAGTGGATTTTCCAAAATAATGAATAGAACCCATGGTATATGCAAACAAATGTATGCCCTCAGGTGGTATAAACCATATATCCTCGTTTAGCTGACGTGTAAGTGCATCTTGCTCCTTATACCATTGGGCACGTGAAGCTCCAGGCATTATCTGACTAATATTTTGGACATGCTTGTTGCAATTTCTAAGTTTTCTTACGTCTTAAACTCAAGACATTGATCCAACATAGAGAAGAATGTTTGCTTGTGGTGAGTTAAGCATGTCTCAGCTTTTGGGTCTTCCAGAGGATATAACGAGATTTAAAGTCAGGAATTAATTACAGGTAATGCAGGAATGTTGCCTAAAGGGACACTCAACTGCCCAAAAAATAGTAAAAATAAAATAAACTGTAAGCATGTATGCATTTAATTATGCCTTTTGTCATTGGAGGTATACATTAAAACAGCTTTTTATGGTTTTAGACAGAAAGCATTATAGATAAAGATAGCTAGATAGCTAGATAGATAGACCGATAGATCAATAGGCCGATAGACAGATAGCCACATAGACAGATAGGCCGATAGATAGATAGATAGATAGATAGATAGATAGATGGACCGATAGATAGATAGACCGTTAGATAGATAGACAGATAGATAGCTAGATCGATAGACCGATAGGTCGATAGACCGACAGACAGATAGATAGACAGATAGACTGATAGAAGGATAGATAGATAGATAGACTGATAGATGGATAGATAGATAGACCAATAGATAGATAGACAGATAGATAGCTAGATCGATAGACCGATAGGTTGATAGACCGACAGACAGATAGATAGACATATAGACTAATAGATGGATAGATAGATAGATAGATAGATAGATAGATAGATAGATAGACTGATAGATGGATAGATAGATAGATAGATAGATAGATAGATAGATAGATAGACTGATAGATGGATAGATAGATAGATAGACTGATAGATGGATAGATAGATAAATAGACCAATAGATAGATAGACCGATAGATAGATAGATAGACCAATAGATAGATAAGACAAGATAAGAGCCAATAATAGCTACAAGTTCTTCAATACAAGACAATACCAGACAAAACAGACCATCACAGTTTTTGTGAAACTCTAATAAGATTAATGAAACGATCAAAACATTTCATTCCGTATCCATATACCCAAAAGGATCCAACACTCAGCAGTTTTGTTTTTTTAAATCTGCGATTCATTCAGGTGATACTGGCACATGTGCCTATTCGATATACAACTGATTTTTGATATTGCTCGTTCAGGCATTCAGTCATCAAATCTTTTTTCTGCAGCTGTCAACAAACTGGGAGACAATTTGAACCAGGGGTAGAAGCAAATAAAATATTGAATATTTTGGCAAGTTGAATGATATGTGACTGGGCATTTTTGAGTTCTAGTGCCACGTAGTTTGATAAACCACTTTTCTTCAATAAGGGTAATAAAACAAGAATGGAATCTGGCAGCAATCCCATCAGAAATTGATTTTCAGAAGGTTTGTTCAGTTTATCTCACGCAATGTTATAAGCAAAGTCACATAAGGGTGACAGATGGCAGAACAACAAAAACAGAAAAAGGAGAAAGCAGTTTCAAAAAGGCAAAGACGATAAATAAATTTGAGAGAAAAAGTGAGTAATAAGGCAAACAGCAGGGAGACGAAAAGTGAAGGAGAATTACATGTTACGAATAAAAGTAGAACAGTACAAGATAACCGAGAATGTGGTGGAATAGAAAGCGAATATGTTCACAGATAGCTTTCATAGCCGTACAACGTAAACGCACTAAAAAAAAGAAGGCTAATAGGCAGTTGTTAGCTGTGAAAATTGAGATAAGGTGATCAGGGGGAGATCCATAAGGATTCCTAGGGGATCATCATATATTAGGATCAATATACTACAGAGACATTTAGGACCAGGCCTATGGGTGACACCAAATCCACCCGCTACCACAGAAGGTTCCTGTACAATATTTAACAGTATAGGATAGAGGGATCAAAGCAACACGACCAGTAACCAACATGAGCGGGAACGGGTGGAGCGGGCCTACATAGATTGTCCCCCCAAGCTAAGTGTAGTTTGGTAAGAGTCCTTTACGCATAAGATGACTAAGAGCCTCTGTGATTACTACAACACTCCGATACACAACATGTTGTTCTGGGAGAGAAAAAGTGCACTGTATGTTATGTATTCCGCATGCCCATTGTAAGGTATAACCTGGTAATTTTGTGTCTACAATGCTGGGTATTGGGGGGGTACTTATTTGCTATTGCCTGTATTTACCGCTGTGCACCCAAAATAAAAAGAATAAAAAAATTAAAAAAAAGATACCGAATATGTTATCAACTAGTTAAAGCCAGTGGACAGAGCAGAAACCCAAGGGAAGAGCATGTTCTACTGTGGTTCGGTTCCTTGCTCTTTTTTTTTTAGCAGGTCATTGAAAGTATAAAATGATAGCTCTGAAACAACAAATGTGGATCTCAAGCAAGATGTCAAGATTTAGTGTGACATTATGTTCCCATTAACACACTATTCACTAAGCCTGAGAATCAGGAGAATTGACAAGGGAATTGCAAATCTGATCCTTGATAGCTGCCTCCTATATAGAAGCATTTAATTCTCTTGTATTTTATAACAGGAGATGAACATAAATGTGGTAATAGAACATCAGTTCCCAAATTGACTTATATGTTAAAATGCCAATCAAGTGATGGGCTTAACTCATCTAAGAGAATATAACCCTCTGGTCTAAAATTTACATTCTTCCTGTTGAATCTCCACTGTTTTTCTATTTAAATCCCCATCATTTTTGTTGCTGTAATGACAGTTTGGGTTTAGAAAGATGAGTAAGGGCAATGTCAAAAAGGCTAAGCCGTGGGAAGTTTTAGCAGCGATTATGGAGAATGGGCACAGTGAAAAATATGAACATCCATAGAAGTATTAGTGAGATGATGGAGAACACTGAGGACAGGAAACTGTCCAAAAATGGAAAGAGAGGACACAGAGAAAGGCTAATTAGTGGACCATTAAATGAAATAAATAGATCAGAGGGCTCTTCTTGTAAAGGTAAAACATTAAGGATAAGCTTTCCAATTGATTCAATATTTTTGAATAAACTTTCAAATTATTTTTTTTCAACATATTAAAATATTAAAAAATATATCATATATAAAAAAACATTTAAATATATATCAAAATATTACAAAATTAACATAATTTTCATACAATTAAATACATTTAAAAGTTTATCCAAAAATATTAAATCATTTGAAAAGTGTATCCAACAATATTAAACTGAGGCCTGATTTGCTTGCTTTCGAAAAAGGTCTTAGTTTCAGACACTTTTTTTTTCAATGAAGTGAATTTATTACATTTCTAGATTTTTGCCGGCTTTGCAGCCTACTAAAAATATAACCAGAACTTATTGAAATGGAGTGTGTAAAAGACAGCAAGTGACAAGACTTATATTCACCATCAAAATTTGACAGTAATGTGTCACTGACACAATATGTGTTTGTTCTATGTAAGCATTGGAAATAGATTGAAATGATAGATTGTCATAGTCAGTGCACAAATTAGTGGATTCCATTTTTAACAATTGATGTGAACTAATTCTAAAATGTGTTCTACGCCTGAATGTGTAAAACATTATGTGGGACAAGTGGATCATACTATTTAGCTTATTGAAGCTAGTTAGAAAAATGCATAATTTATTCTTAGCAATACTGCACATAATAAATTACATTAAAACAAAGCCAAAAATGTCTGCAAATTTGGCTGGTTTATCAATGGACAGTGCAAGATTATAAATAGATCTTAAAGAGTTCACTTGGTGGGTAATTTTTTTATGTCTATCGAAAAAAGTCTCTCTTTTTAGTAAATGTGCGCTATTTTGTGTTCTAGTTGCAATAGTGTACCTATAGCATGGGAGTGATGGACAACCTTTGTAGATTGCAACTTTCCTTCCAGTAGTGATGATAGTGAATAGAGCGCTGTACGGTCAGGAGGAAATTATACTTGGCAAAGCAGCATAAATCACACACTAACGGAAGACACTCCAGTGCTTCCCCCACCTCCACTAAACACTAGACAACAAAGTTCTGTTCTGCTTCTATGCTTCTGCCTTCAAGGCTTCGAACCCACGTCTAAACTCAGTGCCACATACTTGACTTCCCGCAAACTGAGGGTGTGTGTGACCACAGCTGTGTCTTATTCCTCAAATGTTCTTTCACAATCTGACCTCTAAGTACACAACGATCTGCCCACTCTGGCTAACAAGACTGCACCACATTGTTCTCATGGTCAGGCTTTTCAGAAACTGGAAACAAGCAGTAGTAAATGTTTACTAGAAATGAGGGCATATCTCTGCCACAATCCCATGTGTCATTTGGACAATGCCGCCTGACAATTCATGCTAGGCTCCAGCCCTCCATAACCTTGTCAATCTGGCAAGAAAGCAATGCATTGGAGAGTGTCTCTATAGTTAATATTTCCTCTTTATATATACAACAAAATTTGATTGTAGTATTTAGAAAGACATATGACTAACATGTACAAGCATTGCTAATATCGTGTTTAAACCAGCACAGTGAGAAACCCACCCAGGGGTAATGAAGGTACTGATCATTCAATCAGCAGGGGGGAAGTTACAAAGCCTATTGAGTGGAGACACTGTGTCACATAATGCTGTCAGGGTTGGAGTTGTGACTATGTAATGGAGATTAACAATATAATCAATGTTATTCACTTCACCTGTCAGTGGTTTTAATGTTATGGCTGGTAAGCAGGGCCGGACTGGGGAAAAAATGTGGCCCGGGAATTTAAAGGCAGAGCAGCCCAGTAGGGGTGGGTACAGAGAGTGGTTGTGAACATGTTAGTTTGCTGTCCCTCCATGGCATCGCATGCTGAAGAGCTCTTGCATGGAAACAATGTCTCGTGTTTTACACAGCACAAGCAAATCTAATCACACAATTGCAATGTGTTTGCTGGTGACTACGTGTGGGCGTAGAGGCGATTGTGATGTTGTGTGTGCAAAGCAGTCTATTTGTGGTGTACAATGTGTGGTTAGGAATTGTAGTGTGTTTCCAGTGGCTGTAAAGTGTGTGTGTCTAGAGGCTGTAAAGATTGTGTATCTGTCTGTATGTCTATAGGCTGTCAAAACAGAGAGCATGTGTGTGCATTTGTTTATGGGGGATAGTGTATCTAGAGGGTGTTGTTTTGTGTGTGTGTGTGTGTGTGTATATAGGGGCTATTTTCTGTGTGTGTATAAGATTGCGGTTGTATTGTTTAAGGGGATAGGGGCTTCAGGGGTCTTTGGGGATATTAAATATATATTATACATTTACATAAATTATATTTGTACAATGAAATAATAATTTAAAAAATCACTACATTTACTCCTCACCTCCCTTGTGTAACCTTTTGTCAACTGAGGTGGAGTATCCTGGTGGTGCACTGGGCTGAGTGTCCTCTCTGGCAGCTTCCTCCCCGGAGCTCCGACGTTACTGAGAGCATTGCCATGGCAACCCACTGCAACACTCTCAGTAACTGAAACTGGCGGGAGAAGAGCACATGGCCCCCAGCAGGAGATTAGATCAGCAGCTCCCTGCGCCGCTCTTCCTGTCTGTGCAATGTGCCGGTGAGGGGGATTTCGAATCTCCTTACTGGCCCATCAAGGGACGTTGTCAAGTGTTTGGGCCAAGCTCACTGAGTGTCGGCCCTGCATTTGCCAGCCACCGGCATTTGCCCGGATTGCCTGATGGCCAGTCCGGGCCTGCTGATTATGATAGACAGACAGACAGATAGATAGATCGATCTGTGGATGGGATCCCAGCAAAATTTTCCTAGGGGTTTTCCTAGGAGTTAAGAAGTATGACAAACTAAAAAAGTGGAGTGTAGAACATTGCTGCAATTTATAATATCATTGCCAGGATGCAGAAATAGAACACTTCTTCTGAAACTACATGAGATACTTCCAAAGTAAAATGACAACGTAGATCAAAGTAATGCCAGTTCGAAGAGAGTGCACTATATAAAGACAACCCTTTATACAAGGTAAGTGAAACTGCGTGCAACACAAGGACCAAACTTACATATTTAACAACAGCTTGGTGACGTATTCTTCCATTAAAAAACTTAGTGACACGTTCCTAAGTTATAATATAATATATAACAAATGAAATCTGCAAAATGCCTTCATTAAACTTTTCAGTGTTAATGGAGTCTCCAATGCACAGAGGAGGCATTGTGCTACACTAAACAATTATTTTGTGTTGCCTAGGGGCCTGACCCACTGAAATAGCAGGGGGACAACTTTGCGTCCCAACACACAGATTAAGAACCCTTGTTCTAACAGGTCTGGTGACAGAACAGAACAGTAACGTTTCTTGTAAAACAATTTTCAAGTTAAAGCCTGTTTTCCTCATCCAGACAAACTTTTCAACTTGTTAAAAGTTGATGTTACAAAATATGCAGATTTCTTTAAATATCCTGATGCATTGGACATATTGTTCTGTTTTTTTTTTTTAATGGTAACCTAGAAAAATGCATGGGCTACAAATAACCCTCTTTGTACAAATACTGAGCTTTAAGAGCCATTTAAAACACAGTAAATTACAATGTATTTCAGATTGAAGAAAAAATAGGGGGCAAACAATAAACTCCGACTGCAGGGTGACCTCACAAGGCAGATCCCACACTGGTTAAATATCTGGTTAAAAATGTGTCATGTCTTATTAAAGAACAATTGATGATCTGCTGTTCTACTGTATTAAAATAGGATACCTCTACACCCTGCAATGATCGTCTTGCAATCAGATAACACATTGAATGTGGGCATCTGCAGTGCATTATGGGACTGCAAGAAGAGCAATTTAGAATGCATGCATAAGTACAGGCAACTTACAAGCTACTATATTATAATATTTTCAGGTTTCCAGACTTCCTAGCAGTTTTCCTAATGTAACCTATAGATCTTATTTTAACTCAGTACCCAGCGGACATGTACTCACTTCTCTCTTGCAGATATTTTCCAGGACCAGGTTTTGTTTGTTTCATTTAAATATCAGTTCAATAATAATTCTGTACCTGCTCCCATGTTACACACTGTTTTTGAAAATATTTTATCCAATGATTACAATCTTGTAATCACAGATCTAAAATGAACACATTTTTTAGTTCCAATACAACACATTAAATCGTTATTCACTAAAGTGTAAATTGCAGAGAATTCAAAGTGAATTTCCAATTTATGACCACAATGTATTAATTGGAAAAAATCTCCACGTTAACTATATTTTCAGTTTAACTACTTTAGCCTAACACTTGGAATTCATTTTATTGAAGAACCCTGACCGAGTGTGTGTGTGATTCTTTTCGAAGTGTCATCATAAGTGGTTTTACATATAGTTGTGGTGACCCATCAAATAACTACGATTCCCATGGCGATCATATGATTAGTGCAGGACCTCACCAGATAAAGTCTTATCCCTGGAGTTCACAGTTAATATAGGAAGTATCTGTCATATCATTCTCTATGGAAAAAGTAAGGCTATAGAGGATTGTAGAATGCATAAAACATCCACATGAGCAGGACTTTTCATTTAAAAGAGAGGATTTCACTTTTTTGGTGGATAGATTGTATGCACTATTGATACTATAGTAAAAGCAAAGCAAATAAAAAAAAACGATTGTTTGTTTTCTGCATGACTTTACTTGTCTTAATAAGCCTCTGACATTGCTAAGTGTTTATTTAACTATTGTATGAAGGGGACAATAAGAGAGAGAATTATTCCAGAGATCACAACCCATGTTTGTGGTCTGAAAACTACAGTATATACAAATATGCTCATAAAGTTTGACTCAGGCCACCCAGTCTGCACTCTATGTCTAGAACAGTATTCTAAAAACCCGTAGTCAGATTTGGCATCTTTCTAAAGTCTACACACAGTGGACAATGTGGAATAAAATTGGCACTTATGGGATTATATGCTTTGCATTCCAAAAGTGAAATAAAAAATAACACTTTCTATATCTGCCAGTGTGATTCCGATGAACTGTTCCTAGACGCCTCTGGGATCGTATCATATTCCGTCAGTAATCTTACATCTCAGAGTGGCAGAGGTATGAAATGACGTGAGCTCAAAAATGTTGACCTGTTGCTGACAGCTGTTGATCTGGATGCCAGGCTGGTGACACACTCTATTGTTAGATGGGGTCTCAGAGGTACTGGCCATTTCCAGTCTTGCACACAAGATCGGCTTTGTAAATGTTGATCTCATGTCTGGTTCACTACAATGCACGCCATGCCTTGCTAAATATGATCATTCCATGAGCTTTCTATATCGGCGATTGTTAAAATATATAGACTACAGGAAATATTTCTTCAAAAAACAACAAAATTCGTTTTATGAAGCTCTGAGACAAAACAGACTGCAAGTTTAGGCACTGTGAACTCAAAAGTAAGTAAAGTAAATATTGATATTTATAGAGAAATCATCTACTGCAAAGTTACAAGAGAACAGTCAAAAGCACACTATGCTCTGCTCGCTACTGGTACAAGGTGTAAGTAAGAAAAGGACAGATCTGCAGACCACACTATCAACACCTGGAGTGGCAACTACATCACTGAATTCTACGTTACAAGAGCATTGTCATAGTTAAACAGCAATGTCATACCTCGTTTGTTTATTGTCCAAAAAGAGTTGCTTCCTAAGAGCAAACATTTAATTAAACAGTAGAATAGTACAGATGGTGATTCGTTGCTTCTAAACAAATTCCTATTAAAGGGACACTCCAGTCACCATAAAAACTTCACCTAAATTAAGTTGTTATTGTGCCAGGAAGCCCACCGAGCGCACTCTTAGTTAAACTGTTCTCGAATGGTTTAACCCCAAAGGTTGCCTCAAGCACAGATCTCCAGATCCCCCAGGCGGCATCCAGCTTCTGCATTGGAGTTACAGGAAGCGCGGAGTACCAGCGGGCAGGGGCACCATTGATTGGCTTAGAGCAGTCAGCTGACACGCTAAGCCAATCAGTAGCTCCCCATCCATAAAAAGGTACGTACAAATATTGACATTATGTCATATTTGGTTTTCAAATATTCTTTACTACCTTATTCTTCAAGATTTAAATATCAGTACCTACATGTTTCATTTGGAATTTGAATCAATAAAAAGTACTTTCTTGAGGCAAGGGTACTTAGGATATTTTTTAGACCTGCAAGGAAACCTCCCTTTAAAAGATTGCGAAAAACTGCTGTAAAGTGTACAATGTATGTTAGCGAATTTTAGTTAAACTTCTGCCCAGAACTAGTTAAAGTGCAAGTTTCCAACAGTTGATGAACCTAAACAAACAACTAAGTTAAGGTTTTCAGAAAATCATGAGCTCTACAGTTCTTCATTAGATTGAAACCAATATATTATCTACTCCTGAGATGATTATGCATGGTATCGGTTTCTGATTATATCCATTTAGTCATTTTACTTTCTATAGGTACAAATGAGAACTATGCTTGAATCTAAGCTCCTAGAGTAGGGGCTGCCCACAGTTAGAGCCCAACATTTAATAGGAATAGACCTTACTTAAAACCATGACTTAAACAATCACATCTCTCTGTATAGATTCATTAAAAATTAATCACATGACATATTTGGGTTTCTCAACACGAGAGCACACTTACAGTCAAACAGGATAATTCGTCCATCTCCACCACACGGCTGTGTGTGATCCCCAAAACATACACTGTTGCAATCCGTGCTTGGAGTCTCCCCGTGTTTCCGGTAATCTGCATTGTTACCGCAGAAGCAGGCAAATCCGGACTCAAGCCCGGCAAACTGAATAATAGGATTTAAAAAGGGAATACAATTCCAGAGATTAGACATTATTGCAAAAATTTTCTTCACACCTATAATTCACTGTGTTAAAGAAAATACAAATCATGCAATATTACAGAGTAAGACGATGTATTGTTCAATTATGCCCATCAACTTGCGCTTAAACCCCCATTGCACTGCATTGAAGAATATATTGGCATTAATAAACTACAATCAATAATAGCTGGATGTAAAAACATGGTGCATAAAATATGTTTGCGTGCTCTTTGCATCCTATTAAAGGTAAAATAAGATAGCAATTGTAGATCTCCAAGTGTAATTTGAATGCTCACTGAGAAGGAAAGCCTTCACATGGCTGATTGGCATAAATCTACATTGTACTTACAGGAAAGCACATACAATTAGTATCTCATTATACTGGAGAGATGTGGTATGCGTTTAATACAGACCCATACCGTTTTCTCTTTAAACATCATTATGTGAGTGGGTGGCTGGGAGCATAAGTCATTTGGGGTCAAATTAATCCACAATTGCCGTATGTGTGCAGCAAATCATAACCTGATGTTACCTAAAGTGTTTGCTGTGATCAGACAGAAAAAAAACAACAACAAAAAACAACTCATCATCAGACAAGATTCTGAATTCTCCTTGAATTTGCCGATAATTGTGATACATTCCTGATAGGCCTATTGTAACAAGACAAACTAGCAATAATAAAAAAAATAAACAAAACAATAGCCATACAATACACTTGATTATATTGAAAATCTATTTTAGTGCACATTCCTTAAACATTATTAAACATGTGCCTTGAAAGAGATATTCAAGGTGATTATACTATTTGATCACAGTATGTTGAAGAGAATATAATAATTGCAGCAAGATGAGAGTATGGCAGTTAGAAAATTCATAGTGAAATACTTTTATTTGACTAAAATACTAATATTTAATTGCTCGTTGATGTGGGTTTATATTCACCAGTTGTGATTTAATACATATCGTCTGTTGTATAATATTTTTTTATGATTACACCAAAGAGATGATGATCTGATAGTGACCATCTAAAAGCTGCATTTAAAAGTGTGTCTTAAAAGTTGGATATTGTTTCAGTTTACTTAGGGGTAGGGGGGGTTACGTGCACTCAAGACTGTACCACCCATATATCAGTGATCAGGTTATGGTTCAAAAAAACATCATAATAACGCAAAGAAGGAAGGAACTGCACGTGTTCAATCAATAAACAATGTCTGGACAAAGACCATATTGCAGCCCAAACGTTGTCTTGGTGATATGTGGTGTTTCTATAAAAGTTTGACATGAGTGCCCAGGCTGATTGTGAAATTCTAAGTATCTTCAGCATCTATGAGTGTGCTGTGTTAAACCCTGTAGCACCTGGGGTTCCACGGATGTGGGGATAGAAAGTGGGGCACAGCAGGCTAATACACACATTATGAATGATGACGAACACTGTGCTATTATGGTCATTTTATAATAATCTCAATTTTTAATAGATGTTTTTCATGGCATTCATATTTAAAATGAATTGTCAGAACACAATGAGGACTTACTGAGGGAATCGAGCTTACTGAGATTGCTCCCATTTTCAGAAGGGCTTTATTTTTAAAAAACTCAAATTATGTCTTGAGAAGAGTTTTGACGGATTCCAAATATGTCATTTTCTCTGAATAAACATTTAAAAAGACACATATTGAGAGAAAGTAAAAGGACATGCTGAACTACTTGTAGGCTTGTGAATGGCTTAAAGAAGCACTGTGATTTCTTGTGAAGTTTTACATTTTAACAAATAAGAAATGTGAAAAAGAAAATTAAAGGGATTCTATAGTGAAAGGAATACAAAGTTATTTTTCTGCATCTGCACCGACTACATACACTGCATCCACTACACACCCTGCATCCACTACACACACACACACTGCATCCTTGTGGGCAGACTCAGGATGGGCCCCGTGTGAAGACTCGGGGGCCCAGCTGTGTAATGGGCACCAACATTTCAGATGGTTGCCCTGAATGCAGACCAGTTCAGGGGAATATAGTTATCTCCTCAACTGGACTAATAAGCACTACAGGGCACCTGAGCTGGACCAGGCCCTTGTTCAGCCCTGTTTGTAGATGTGGACTGGCAGTGTACATTGTTGCTTAGTCTGTTTATTATTATTCTCAAGTCCTGTTTGTAGATGCCAACTGGCAGTGTGCATTGTTGCTTAGTCTGTTTATTATTATTCTCAGGTACGTTTTGTTTAATGATTTAGCTAACTCCACTTCACCCATTCTGATTTGGTTTCAGTTTTTTAAGTTTATCAAAAGTTAATGAGATGGCAATTCACAGCACCAGTGGTGTACCTTTTGGCTTCTATTGCTCTGCACTTCCACTACCAGGCTGATCAGTTTACATCAATGCACTGTTGAGTACAAATCCCTGATTTTAACCAGGCAACTGCATTTAACATATGGAGGGCATTATAACCACATGCAGATATTCTTTAATATTCTATTGCTATTTTTGGGGATCTGCATTCCTCACAAATATCCCATATTATCATTTTTTATTTTCTTCTATGGTATTCTTTTAGAACTTGTCTGAATATTGCATGATAATTGCATAGACATAGTACCCCCTTATATTTCTGTAAAGGGTGATATATAAAGCTACAAAAAATCAAAATAGTAAACTTTGTGGTATATCTCATGGAAAAGTGAAGTTTTTAATATCTAATAGTTATGCATAACTTAAAATATTATTAATCTTATGTATAGCATAAAACGCACACACACACACATATATATATATATATATATACAGACACATATCAAGCATGGGCTTGGCACTCACATTCCTGGCCTGTACTTGCCTGGGTGCTATTTCGTGCCCCAATACAACATCCCAGAGAAATGCACTCAGAGGGCTCGTAGTCTTGTGCAATATATCCTTTATTTGTGCAAAGGTACAGTCAACGTTTCAGTCCGACTTTGATTTTTTTCAATACCTTTTTTCAATACCTTCAAATAAAGGATATATTGCACAAGACTACAAGCCCTCTGAGTGCGTTCCTCTGGAACATTATACACACACATACAAACAAATGATATAGTTTAGTAAAATTCTGTCAGTAAAATGCATTAAAAACAGAAAACCTACCTCATTTTTGTCCGTTTATATCCTTTTCACCAGCAACCATTTAAATGACACTACCAGGAAAAAAAAGAAGATGCATTCAATGGTAAAAGTAATACTGCACAGAATCGCTTATGTTATCTATGGATTTGAAATCTAAGCATTCTCTTTTGTTAGTCTTCCTATGTGCTAATGACGTAAGGTTCCTCGTAGGCTTGGATTTCTTTTTAGGATTTTGACATTCTCTTCAATAAGTACTACATCCATATTGTGCGTTTGTCAGATCTAGTATGAAATGTACCCAATCCTTGCATAGGAATTTATGGGGAAATAGAAATGTAAGCGATTCTGTATGAGTAAACCTGTGCTATTGAGTGCATCTTCTTTTTCGTTTAGTGTCATTTTCAAAATGCCATATTTTTCCTGTTGCACAAATAACTGCATTGTGGTATAAATCAGTTAAATCATTCATAAAGGATCCCCTCCCCCACCCCCCTCTCCGGATCTCAGTTCATTGGGCATGTGCCCTCTGGGGCAATACTGTTAGTTCCAGGGGGTACGTCGGTGACAATTGCATTCAGGAAGCCATAAGGGTACATGTTGAATATAAAGTTCATATAAAGAATATTTGGGTAGAAAGTCTTCTATTATGGGTATTCAGTTAGAAAAGGGTTGATAAATGATGCTACACCTGCTATAACGTACTGTATCTAAGATTAGTTCACTTAAATTGAATTTTAAAAGTCATCATTATATAATTATGTAATTAAAAATATAGCAATTTTGATGCAGCTGAATATCAACTGGTCTGACATAAGTCAACACATGAGGTGAGGATTCTTTGACATTTTTTTCCAATACATTATAATTTATGTATTGAAATCTAGCCACTAACACAATAACTTTTCTGACACACACGTCCTGCTTAAAACCCTAAAACATATAATAACATATAGATTTATGTAGATTCCCACTTTAAACATTAATATGGGGTCACCCACCCAGTGACGTCATAAGGCCAGTCAGTATCCTCTACTAAAAAAGAGAAGCTGAATTTTTAAATACACATCACAGTTAACATTTAAAGATGTCACCGCAATTTGTGTTCATGAGCAATCTTTTGAAATATTTATTAAAAGATTAATAAAACTAAGAGTCTTTAAATGTATGTGTAGTGTTACCTTGTATCGCTGTCTCCGACACATGCTTATGCAGGTTTGTATGGTCTGTTTGTTGGATGTTTCTGTGATGCCAGTTAATGGCGGGGGATTCCCGTGGTCTTTGAAGCAGCCGAGATTGCCAGGCACTGTAAGGGAATCAGAAATTACATTCAATTGTACATCGAACAGGTACTGTGATAATAAAGGTTACAATTCATTGACATTTTGAAAAAGTCAAAGTAATGTTTAAGCAGCATTGGTTACATCTGCAAATAGGTTCTCAAAGGTCCTTAGCCACTGAAAAAGTTGGGAGGTATTTAAGAAAGTTATTGTTGTCACCCTCAGTTATAAGTCTATGCTACAAGCAGAGTTATAAACAATGAATAGGCACGCAGACAAAATGGAGAAACCCAAGTGTCACCACTCAAGACTGGCTCTACTATACAGTAATAACATAATTTGTGATTTGTATAGCACTTTTCTCCCTGTGAGACTCAAAGCACTTTACAAATATATAAACATAAAGACATAAAAGTTAGGAGTTTCTGATGGCCAGATGAGCAGACTGAATGCCTTATGGAAGAGGTGGGTCTTTAGCTTTTTTTAAAAAGTCTGTAAGGACGGTGCCTCTCTGATTGCGCACGGTAAAGAGTTCCAGAAGGTAGGGGCAGTGTGACTAAATGTCCTTGAACCTGAGTCTGTCTTTATTCTTGGCACTGACAGGAAGGATTTGCTGTCTGACCGAAGTGAATGGGGTGGAGTATAGGGTGGCAGAAGCTCTTTCAGCTACTGTGGGCCTTGATTGTTTAAGGCTTTGAACGTTAGCAGGCTAATTTTAAAATATGTTCGCCATTTAATTGGAAGTCAATGCTGGGAGTGGAGAACAGGTGTTATGTGGCAGGAGCGAGTTTGATTGGTCAGTAGTCTGGCTGCTGCATTTTGTACAGTCTGAAGGCGATGAAGTTCTTTTTCTGGGAGGCCCAAGTAAAGTACATTGCAGTAATCTAGCTGTGAGGATACAAATGCATGGATCAATGTTGGCATATTATCCGGTGGAATTAAGTGTTTTATCATGGAGAAAATCTGCTGTTTAAATGATAGTCCAGAGTCAATCAGTAGTGAACTAATGAGTTCAGAGCCTCCAAGCTCCAGGCCAGTTGGGTGGTCATGGGATATTTTTGTTGCCTGGGGTGCGCTCACCAAGAGTAACTCTGTTTTGTCTGGGTTTACTTTAAGCCAACTAGCATTCATCCAATCTATGAGGTCTACTAAGCAACTGTTGATGCGGCATGTTGGGTCTGTAATATCTGGAGCAAAGGAGAAGTAGAGTTGTGTGTCATCAGCATAACAATGATACCTTAGGCCATGCCACTTAATGATGTACCCCAGTGATAGCAAGTAAACTGTAAATAGCATGGGAGACAAGATGGATTCTTGTGGAACTCAGCAGGCCAATTCTGTTGGTGCTGGTGAGCTTGATCCTGATGTTACTCTCTGTGATCTACCAGTGAGGAAAGATTTAAACCAGTTAAGGACTGTGCCTCTTAGACTACCGATGTGCTGCAAGCGCTCTATTAAAATCCAATGGTCAATGGTTTCAAATGCAGTTGAGAGATCCAGGAGGATTAGGATGGAGTAACCACCTTTGTGTCTCGCCATAAGGAGATCATTTAGCACTCGAACTAGCACTGTTTCCATGCTGTGGCGGCACCTGAAACCTGACTGGAAAGGTTCAAAGATTTTCAAGCGTGATAGATGGGTCTCCAGTTGAGTTGCCACGACTTTTTCAATTATTTTCTCCAGAAATGGAAGATTGGATACTGGTCTGTAATTAGCCATGCAGTCTGGGTCTTATAAAGGTTTCTTTAGGAGTGGTTTTACCACAGATTCTTTTAGAGGACCTGGGAAGTCTCCAGTTTTTAGTGAACACTGCACTATTTTTGTGAGGGCTGGGGCGAGTGTTTCAATGCATGCGGTTATAAGCTGAGTTGGAGCAGGGTCTAAGTCACACGTAGTAGGGTGTAACTTGTGCATGGTTCTTTTAACTCCATTTATATCCACATTTGTAAAAGTGGACCTCAAACTTGGGCAATCTGGCATTCCTTTGTAGTGGTTCTGGTGTGAAACTGTCTGGACTGCTGTGATAGAGGCTCGGATGGTGTAATCCACAAAACAAAAAAGAGGAGAACTAGCAAAGATTGGGCATAATCCCAGGCAGTTTTATTGTGATAATGTGTGAAACATTTCGACTACTAAGAGCGTTTTTGAAAAGCTGCACTTATTTATTTTCTACTGCAAGCAAATACATGAAGGCACTTGAAATGGGTGACTTACTGCGGAACCACCTTCATGGGCAGGGTCCTTGCAGAGATACCATTAATACTACTTTATATCACTCACGTACCAGGCCCAATCACTGTGTCTGCAGATTTATATGAAGTAGAACTTTGGCAAACTGCTACAGCACTAGATCTAAACAGGGAGGGCCTCAGTCACTTACATAATCACAGATTATTTTACACTTCAGACTTGAAATCCAACTCCACTACTAATATTTTAATCCAAGCCTCACTTTATTTTCACTGTCTGTGCAGTATTAACTATACTGTCCTTCATCTTCCGCCCATATATTAACTAAGCCCTCTATGAATACAGAACCTGACACTAAGTATGCCACCTTCTTCCTCCAAGTATATTTTGCAAGGGCATGTCCAGTCACCTGGCACCAGCAGCACTCAGCTCATCACCCTCACGTCTTCAACATAAATAAATAGCCCCCCTCTCTTTACATGTCCGTAAATATATGTAATCACATTATATTTGATGTGACTTATCCTAACCTTTTCATATTAAAATTGTATTCATTTGAATAATTTTCAAAATTGATGTACTTTAGTGTTATACATTTTACTTATGTAATGCTTTTCATAAATAAAGCATTAAAATAGCTAAATACCAAATATAATTTTAATAAAAACCTCATAATATGTTACTACTATGTAACATTGGGAAAAAAAAAGATTAACTAGCAACATCCCATCTGTTTATTAGTGTAATATTTCAGGAATAACAAACTAATTAAGTTGCTTAGCCCAAATAGGGTATATCTGGCTCTATTTGGATATAATTTTGTCCTGCCTAATTTTGGTTTAATATTTTTCTCCAAATCTGCTGTTAGTTAAATACAGTGAACTTGAATCAAAGTGAAGAAACTAAACCTCACACAAATCTCTCTGAAAGTATTGCATAGTTCTGTCCCGCATGTGTAGTGCCAGGATTAAAAAAAAATGTTTAATTGCTTTCTCTTATTGGTCGAACACACTGCCCATTTACTGTATGTGGTTGAATCATTTATGGTAAAAGGCAGTGCCACAAACTAAATGTCACCATGCATGTCACGTACACAAGATACCACTATACCTCTGCTGTTGATGACAGCTCTTTATATAAATATATCAATTTGTGAAACTCTGAAATACTAGAGCTTTGTCAAATTGCTTCCAACTTGTTTTAAAAAAAAAACTAATTAAAAAACTGGGGGCTGTGACCATAGACTCTTTGTGCCATGACAATTACACTGAGCTGTAGCAGATATGGTAGATAAAGTGGCCCATAAAGCTCTATATTGTTTATGATTTTATGATTTTAAAACCACTCTAGCTGTGGTAGGCACATCCAAGAAAAAAATAAAATATTTGTAATACTTTTTTTTTCATACAAAATTATTAGTTATCTGCATTTATATAGCATCAAAATGAAGACCTCTCTGCCTTATCTGGGAGTCAATGTTTCCAAATCAAGTACATGATCCAATATAGGATAAGCCTTTAATTGCGTCAAGATGAAAACTGGTGTGGTACAAAAAAATAAGGAAGTTCGTCAACATTGTGTTGCTAATTTTGGTCAATGTACAGCCATTACTATTATAGTGGTTCTGGGGTTGGGACAGCTTCTCAACACGCCAGCTGGGTGAATGCCTGCATGCTTAATCTCAGTGTAGGTCTTTGTGGGAGAGGTTAGAAGGCAAACAACTCCTGCAAATATACTTAACCCTGGTCTGGAGAACCTCACTGTAATCATGACTCATTGCTTCATTGAAGACCAAAGTAGTTCCTCAGTTACATTGATATATGAGTTATGTTTCATCAAGGTAATTCTCAATATCGAGTTCTGGGCTTCTTTAGCATGGTGGTAGCCATAGGCTTATTACAATGTATGAAGTCACCCCATCATGCTATTCTCCTCTTCAGATTGTGCTCACTCATTCTATTGTGTTTTTCTTTTCCATTTACTGCTTCAAACACGTCTCTTCCTCTTTTCTTTACCTTCCATGGCTTTTCCTTTCATCACTCCATTCTTACACCACTCTCTCCTCTCCTGAAACCAACTCTGTCCTCCAAAGTTTCCTTCCACATTAATAAAAATAATGTTCCCAGCTACATTCCTGATTGTGTATTTTCTGGGGGGAATTATTCCATAGGGAAGCTGCAGTATAGAGCTGCCTATCATTGTATTATGTTGAGGTAGCAGAAACCAGATCTGTTGGGTTTTCCATTAAGTTATTGTGCGTGACTATGGCAAGAATGTCTCATTGGCAATGCATTGTTTGCACTCCTATACACTCAAGACATATTAACAATGTAAAGACCTCTCAGCTCTTTACCAGCTGAGTCCAGCTGTGTTACTAATTGCCTTGTTATGTTCACAGTTCTCTCTTTACCTCGGTCAACAGTTGCTTGAAGGATGTAAAGCTAATCTGTGCTCCATTCAAAGGATAGGGGTTAGTTTTTGGCAAAATGCTCCCAACATAAACACCGTGGCAACTTTATGGACTGAGCTGCAGCATTTTGGTATAATTTAAATACTTGAGATACATAATCAGTGAATTAACTAGTGGCAATTAAGAGCTAGTTAGACTTGTTTTAAAAAGATTTTCCTTTTTTTTTTTAACTCATTACATCTGTTAACTATGTTATTATAATGTCTAGACATTACCCCAAATCCTGTTTTGTATCTCTCAACAGAACTTAGCAATATGTCAATCTATTGGACATTTTACTATAGTTAAGTTTTTGCAACTTTTCTGCTTTAGGCTAGTAGACAATTCAACCACATACCAAAATCTATTGTGCAAACCAGCGAACTCTGACTCAGTTGACGGGAAACCCTTTTCTGCAATTTAGGTTTCCTTTACCTCAATCACTTAATCAATCACTGTTGTGTATGTCACAATACAAAAATAATTTGCTTTATGTTTTCTAGAGATGGCCCCAGCATTAGGATATTAACTGGAAACTGAGTATACTAAACAAGTTGATGGGTAGTGACATGATCAAATATGCTTTTAAAATAAGATTTTGACTTTCATAACTGTAATCAAGGTTACAGAATAGTTGTACTTAATGGTTGTTTTAATGAAACCTTGAATAGTTGAGTTTAAAGGTTTAATAGATTTTTTTCTGGAAAAAAATATATTTATTTAGCAAATGCTAAGTGATATAATGCATACATAAAAAGAACTAAAACATGGAATAGAATATATAAAGACTTTCCAAATGTTATACTTTCTAATCAGTATACCCTGCAGGCTGAAAAGACAAAATAAATATTGTGCATGAAACATGGTGTAGTATTCATTCAGTCAATAAGGTTTAAAATGTAGATGTTTTAGTTAAAAAGGGACAGTTTAAACACCAAATACAAAACAGACAAATGTGGTTATTGAAAAGTATACAATCTAGTTTCTGTGATACCATTTTTGAGCGTTTTGACAAAAAATGGGTCTCTCTCATCACCCAAAGCCTGATCCCTGGTCTGCTGATTACCGAGGTAGAAGAAATGGTACAATTTCAAAACCAATATGGATGGACCACACACAATGATTCCTTGCACCGTAACCACTACTATCAGCGGTAGTGGTTATGGTGCTTAGTGTGACTCTTTAATATTTACATGTAAAAATTGCTTTACTACAAAATATAACAGTAAATCAAGCTTATTTATATATGTAAACATTAAAGGACATAGGCTTGGTATGCATTTTACCGCTGCATGAAGCCCATGTTGTCAATAAATGCTTCAGGAGAATTGGTTTCAAATAACGATCAGTATACAGGTGAGAATGAACTTATGATAGCCCCAGGCCTACTTTGCAATTCAGAATTCCAGGAAAAATACATGCAAACGTCTTTTTCTGTGACTTTCACATACATTCTTAACTTTTTCTAGATGTTCTAATTCACTGCCACCTGAAAATAAAAAGATTCTTATTTTCCTCTAAGCAAGCTATAATAAGTTCTGCTGGGATTACACTTGCAAGCATTTCTGTGTGGAAAGGAGGCCATCTTGGAATTGCATCATACATTTCGAGTCCTCAGTTACTGTTACTACTTAAAAATAAATAACAACGCTACAGTGAACATGTGCTGTCCATAGCCAATCAAAGTGTGTGATTTGCAAAGGCTCCTCCTTTCCAGTGTGAAGGAAACAAACATTTCCTGAATCACCTTTTGATACTTGATGTCCCAAATGTTCATGGTTTTTTAGAAATAAAAAATAAAATAAAAAAGCCTGGTGAATATATTTAAAATGATACAATATATATAGACCGTTGTATCATGTTTAATTATGGAATAGTGATTAACTCTGATAACTGAACCACTGTAAAGGGACACTATTGTCACTCAGACCAATTCATCTTAAAGAATTGGTCTAGGTCAGCGTTTCCTGAAACAAATTGGGGTTCCGCGGCAATTTGCCGTCAGGTGGCCCAAGCATTTAGCCGATAGGTATCGCTAAATAGGGGTTCTGGTCAGGCGCCGCGGTCATCTAAAACCACGACCGGACCCCTGTAGTATTGGATGCTGGGAGTAAGTGACAGCACTTCCTCCCAGACAGAGCGCGCCACCTGGAGCGGGAGAGGGAGTAACGGGGACTGAGCAGCACACCAACCTCAGCCAACAGCACTGAAGATCCCCCTGCAGAAAAAAGGTAAGTTAACAGCAGAGTAAGTTAACAGCCGATTTTAACATATGTATTTGTGTATGTGTCTGTGTGTGTACCTGTGTTAGTGTGTGTATCTTCCAATGTGTGTATGTGCCAGTTTGTGTATCTGTGTGTCAAGGTGTGTATATGTGTGTGTCAGTGTCTGTGTGTGCCAGTGTATGTGTGTGTCAGTGTATCTGTTAGTGTGTGTGTGTGTGTGTGTGTGTATCTGTATGTCAAGGTGTGTGTATCTGTCAGTGTGTGTATCTGTATGTCAAGGCGTGTGTATCTGTCAGTGTGTGTATCTGTGTGCCACTATGTGCCAGCGTGTGTGTATCTGTGTGTCAGATACATACATACACACACACACACACACAGATACACATTGACACACAGATACACAAACCTTGACACACAGACACACACCAGGCACCAGAGGTGCTATCGCTTCACTAACTAAGTACAACTCGGTCACCTGATGCGGAAGCCCCATAGGAAAGCCTTGATAGAATGATTTTCTATGGGAAAGTGTGAATGTGCAGTGCGCTCTCCATACATGCACATTAGGTCGCCAATGCTCTTCTGTGAAGAGCATTGGATCGGACCACAATGTTGGTGGCACTGCCTCCTCTGTGACATTGCCTGTCGAGGAGAAATCAGCCACACCGAAAGGCTCTTCTAAACTGGAGCAAGGTAAGTAAATACAGATTTGTACTCCCAATACTATAGTGTTCCTTTCTAGATAAAGTTAAAGCAAGTGCTATATAAAACACAGCATTTCCTCTATGTGTATACATATGAAGATTGTACGTATACACAATATTTTCATTATGATATCATATTTTGTTTTCTTCCTTAAACAAAATATATTAGATTGTAAGCTTTTTTTACTCAAACATCAATATATGTGTACGTCTACGTGTACCTCAAGCAAATAGAAATCAGTATATTTTGTAAGCAATGGTTTTGCTCTAGTGAATTCAATATACATGCCCTATATAATTATTTGTGGTGCTAAGGGTGACAGCTCCAGGATCTGGCTGACACAATCGCTTGGTTACATGGTAGAGGCATGCAGTACATTAAGTCGGCTGGTGGGGGTCAGACAGAGGCCTAATCTCATTCTTCTCAGTCCTGGGCTGCAACATCAGTTTTAGATTAGCACTGGAAGGGAAATCTTCATTGACTCATATACACATTCTGTCCCCCAGAGATCTGGTTTCAGGGATATAATTAAAGCAGCTGCTACTTGTCAAGGGATCATTCTGTAAATTAAAGTCTTGGATTATCCGAGAGAACATAAAAAAATTTCCTTATATAACCTCTTCTAATTAGCAGCGCTTTGTGTGCTGACTGAGTAGGCACGATGCTGTAACGGTCGCAGAGAAGAAAAAACAATGAATCCTGGGCTCACATATCCCTGTCATTAAAAGGACTGAGAAATGGCTATGATGGAATCTGGGATCACATATTCAGTCACTGAACAAGTGCTAAGGAATGGCCATGGAGCATTATGGAAGAACACGTGTCTGCCACTAGACACATGCTATGGGATAACTGGAATAGACTCAGGTATCACATTTTGCTAACACTGATTGAGTAGTGGGGATTAACTGCGATGAATTGTGGAATCACAACTTCTAGGGGGCGACAAAAGTGCTTAACGTGACTTTGTCAACAGGGCAATTACCGCGTAACATAACATAGTTTTGTGTAAATAACCTTCACACTTTTGGATTATGAGATATAAATGAAGATGCCAACGTATATTATACTAGAATTATATTCCTGACCACGCCGTTCCCATTCATTTGTTTCTTAGTGAATGAGATGCCACAATAAATTAGAAAGCATATATCTTATACATGTGCGCATGCAGCGTAATTCCTGCCGTAGGAATGAATGAGAGACCAGGCGATATCTCACCTGCTTCTCAAATCTCTGGAACACCAGAAAAACAGACATGTTGTGAGTTGACTATACTTTTACATTAACATGAGGTGTTAAATCCACTCTCGATTGTCACTATTAAGTATAACAAACACCCAGGGCTAGGAACAATATCCATGGTCTCCCACTGCCCTTTTATGACATACATGCTTTAGAGCATTACAATTACAGAATTTGCTACTTCATAAACACTGAGATATAAATAGGGATAAGGACTAAAATGAGGAATCACGAAATATTGATGATCTCTTCAAGCAATTGTGAAAATAAACCGATCCAATCTCAAGGCAGTGCCAAAGGGAGTTTGATAAACAACATTGTGCATGAATGTGGAGACTCTGAGTCTGAGTGACTGCTTACCATGATCTTACATTGCAGGGACAGGCTAGAGACTTTGAAACCACTACATTAAGCTGTAGTGGATCTGGTGACTATAGTGTCCCTTTAAGTTATTTACAATCAGCAATTGGATTGTATGTAAATAAAAAGAATGTTCCACCTTCATTTTCTCATTTGTACTTTATCACCTGCAAATGTCAATAATAAACACATTTTACATTTCCTTATAGACTTATGGCACAAGTGAGGGGAAAGGGAGAGCATGCTAAGAGACATTTAGGTTGTCAGTGACCTAGACCGATGCTGGGGCCTGACATTTTCTAGATTTCTGTTCTATTCTGATGACTCGACTCTTAGATTTTTAAACACCGTGGGGTTTATTCAGTGAGTTAAGAATTGCAGAGAATTTACATGGTAATTGCAAATTTTAGCACACAACTGCTCAACTGGAAATGGTCTTGATATTGCTTGTTTTACCCTACAATTTGCAACGTCATTAATAATTCTTAGCATTTCTCGGTATAGTGAATTAACTCCTGTTTGTGTAAAACTGTGAACATTCTGTTACAAAGCAGTGTCCCTCTCCTTCCATGCAATAGATGTTAGTAGAGTGTTGAAGAGCAGTTCAAAGCAGTCAGCAATAGAGTGGCAGCTGCGGCACTCAACAGCCTCTTCTAATCTGTTTGTCTTGTTTACGGAGCTGTGTAACACGGAACCAGCACTCTGTGTTTCGAGGATGTTTGACTTTGATTCCTCCTGGACAACCATACTATTTAAACTAAACACTGGCTTTGTTTACACTGTAGCAGTAGACTATGCGTGGTAGAAAAAAGCCAGTTCATTCCTTTCCTCCCATATGATACGTTCAATATCATTCGCTTCTGTTTTCACGTGACCTGTGCCCTCCTATTCTTGCATTCCCAGATTTTAATTAGGAAAGCCATATTTGTTATCACCTTGTACAGACAGCATCATTCTTCCACTATTGCATTCCTCTCTTTATTTGGTATTACTGATCACTGCAAGCATGCGTTGACATCACAATCAATCAGTTAGACCATGTATATAAGTATGTTCTTAATTTCTACATTTTTCTTTCTTGTCAATGTGATTTTTAATATTTTATTTGATTTTCCTTTTACTCAGAATGACATTTCATCTCTTTTTATCTATTGCATGTTTTCTGTTCCTGAAAATGGTTCCATTTAAAACTACTGTTCATCTGCTCATTTACAAATACTCCAGTAATACGAAGGCAACCCTCATTTTTTTGTAACTGTATTGCTGTTTACTTTGTCCTGGTGCTATAGCAGTACAACATCCTTTAAAACCATTCCTGATTGATAGAGAGGAAATAAATAATTTAGTCTTCATTTTAAACAACTTCTACAAGACTCACTTTTGCTTTGCAATAGTCTACAAACTCCAGTCTCCATTCTGAAGACCACTCGCTAAACCTAGCAATCTCTCAACTTACTTCTTCTAATCATTACACAAATCTTTTCACTGTTCCACAAACTGAATTGTAGTAATTTATGTGATATATCTCTCAGAAGCGCTCGTGATATACTGGCTTTTCCAAAACAACTCATCTGCAAGACTCAGTTATAATATATCTATATGTTGAATATCCAACCATACTGCTGAGTATCACAAGAGAAAAAGTACAGTACGGATAAGATTTCATTTACCATAAACATACTTTCTTGCAAAACAAGCGTAATATATATCCTGTGACATTTACAACACTTTGTATAAGTATTTGCCTAGTGGCGTAAGGTTTATTTTCTTCAGGCATTCATATTTTAAATGAAATAGGGAGTTAAAGGGTAACATGCATTTCTTTGAGATTATTTATATGAATAAACAATGGACTTTATTGTGCTAAATTATAACCATTTTCATATAAAGGGCCGTGATTCAATATTTTTGGATTAGCTTGTAAAATTATTTAATATTTTTAGATACATTTAGAAAATATATATTTTTTTTAAATATTCAAAATATATCATATATACAAAAAATAATTTAATATATAAAAAAATAAATCTAAATATATATTTTTTTAAATATTAAAATTGATTTTAAAAGTTTACAAACACATATTAAATCTTTTGAATAGCTCATCCAAAAATGTTAAATCTAGGCCACAGCTTTTTCAGGGAGCAAACTATGACTGGATAACTTAGTGGTTGCCTAGGTTAGGCATTTCTATTTATCGTCATTTTGTGCACGAGATATACAAAAGTGCTAGAGAAGATTATATCTTGAACATTTGATTTCTATTGCTGTTGTCTCAACATTCGTCATCGATCCTGTCAGCATATCAGACTGGACATTTAAATAGATTAATGATGAACTGACTTTTAGAGAAATGAAAATCAACCATGTGTTGTTGAGAAGTAGGGATTGTACTAACAAGAACGGCACTTGCAAACAACGAGACACATCATAGAACACATCAGGATGGATGGTAACAAATGCTTGCTATGTGATGAAAACCTCCTTGTTAAACAGATCAAGACCAACTAGCCACGTCCAACTCCCGCACCTTCAAAGGAACACTAAAATAGAGCTTTGACGTGCACTATATGCCATTTATTCATATTTTCACACCTTTAAGAAGATTGAAGTTGGCAAAACCTTAATATTTCGTTTACAATGCTTCTTTCTGATCCTGACAGTTCTACATGTGTTAAGGGCATCTTCACGGACAGAGTTTGGGATCGGAGCCCATATTCTAAGTGATTGCCAAACGATCTTAACACAAATTAGCAGGAAGGAGATTTACCATGTAATCATTTAAACTGCCTTTAACATGTCACAGGTTCTTCCATCTCTTGATATAGCATTAGCTATAGGGAATCACTGCAGAGTTCAGAGTTAGCACCTATTCTCTTCTCCCTGTGATTAATTATGGTATAGAGCCGGGAATATGGAATGTGTGATCTCAAATGGTCTTAACCTTTTGTTTGGTGCTTAATAAAGCCTTTTTAGCATCAGATCTAATGTGTATTGTTTCTGATAATACAGAATGTTCATTAAAATACTACGCAATTCTATAAAAAAAGAGAGCTTCTTTGAACTGTTCTCTATTAAGAATTCGGTCAAGTTATAATACATTTCTATAAACATTTCAACCAACATGAATGCTGGGCATGGTTGAGGAAACGTAAGGACATAGAGAGAAAAGATAAAATGAACATTCATGTTTTATTTCTATCAATTTTTGTGGTGCAAAGAATGTGATGTGTGAGTGATACAGTGGCACTATCTCACAGGTTCAATTGCACGTTTGGTAAAGCTGGAGGGAGATGTATTAAATGACCACTATAAGCATCAAGAACCCTCAATCTCAATGAAGCGGTCCAGGTGCAATGGTCTTGTACTTTTAAACCTGCAATGTGAAAACATTATAGTTTTATTAGATACGGCAATGTTTTTAATGACAGGGTTAACACACCTCTAGTGGCTTTCTTCCCATCAGTCACTAGTGGTGTTCCCACTAAATAACCAAGTCAGACTTTGTAATTCAATGAAATGCTGCTCCTAAAGAACATTTGATTGGTGCAATTTAAGGATTTGCCGCACACTAGCTTTCCAATGGAATTGGCTGATATCAAGATTGATGATCTTAGCTGAGGAGCAAGACCAGCACGCCATGGAATGTAAAGTAAGTAATATTTATTTTTAACCCTTGTAGCGGGGGGATTGGGGGGTTAACATTTTAAAGAAGAACTAATAAAAAAGTGACTCTGTATGATCTTCAGATTTAAAGTGGCACTGTCATGCCTTCCACTCTGAATAATAAATATTTCAGAATGATAAAATATCTTGCCTGTGTTTAAATTTCTCTGAAATTCCAACCCAGACAAGAGGTATACTAAGAAGGGAGTTTGTCCTACGCCTGACACGTCTAGACACTGGGCAGAGCTCAGCTGTCTAGAAGTGTCAATCCCCCAGTCTTCACCAGTGAAGGCTACAGGGAAGTAGCTCTGTCTAATGCACTGTAGTGGTTATGGTCCTTGGAGTGGTCATTTAAAAACTAACTCTAGCCACTTGTGGTTCAAGAACACATGTGGAAAAATAATAATATATCAAATCATTTTCCATTTGCAACTTGGTTCTTCCCTCTTTATTTCCCTGTGAACAATTGTTTATGATACAACGAAAACAGTTCAACATTTATAATAAACATCTATTCACTTCATTTTTGGAAAGAAATAATCAACATTGTTGTTTAGACCAGTATAGAAATCGAGATAAGAAAATGTGTTAATGTGAGTTGGAGGTAAAAGTAGTTGGTATTACCTTTTATTAGTGTTTTTCATAATATTTTAAGCTAATGGCTGTGTAGGTATTTGGCACATTTTAGAGCTTAGTGAGTTTGGAATACAAAAAGATGCATTTATTCCGTCTAACCATCAGATTTATCTGAATGGGTAACATCTTTTAGTGCTGTTTGCATTACACTAGCACTCTTTTTACCATTCTCTGCCCATCTCTCTGCAAACTCAGCGACATTTATTGGAAATATAAACTTGGTTCCCTGATATGAGGCAATGTTTTTGTAAATAACCGTAATATAACCGTCTTCTGTGTTAGCCTCATTTCACCACTTAAACCAAGCACAATTTGTCGATCTGTTCTGTTGCCATAATATCATTATTCCGCCAGCGTGTCAGTTATAACATTGGCTGATTGTTTTAACATGTTCGAAAATATAACATTTCTGTAGTACTATGCCCTTCTAAAAGGTTTTAAACAAAACTGATTTTTTTTTTTTTAATTATAGCAAATATATTGAACCCAATCATGCCGTTTGCTCGTATCACAAGTCTGAAATTAAAGCCCTGTGAAAAAAATATAAAGGCATATTTACATAGGGTTAAATGCTATTTTCTGGGTTGGATAAAGGCACTCACAAATGATTGGTGTGATATTTCTAATACAAAATGTAGTAAATATGTTTATATTGGTATGTGCAAGTGGATGTGAACCGTGTGACATTTCCCCAAGCGGCACAAATACTTTGAAGTTTTCTTATTTATAAAGTGAGAAAAGTTTGCTCTTTGTGTTTAAAAATAATATGCTTTACCTTTGAAATCCTTTATTTATTTTCCCACCAGTTTTTTATTTGAGTGACATTTGGTCACATAATGGCGTATGTGATACACACTTCAATACAAAAAAGCTTAGAAACCAGTTTTTAATACAGGGGTCTATTAACAGGGAACACTAGCTGCATTCTGGGTAAGTGATCAGTCTCTACTGGAATCTAAAATCTGCAATGCAATCTCACAATGAATAATAAGCAGGATGGTTTATACAAATTGCTGCAGGCTACATTTTGGCAGATGGCACATCTTTACAATAACAAGGCAATGCCACTTAACCAGAGAATAAAAACTAGTCTTGCTTGTTAGATGTGCTTGTTGAAATGTCTTTATGATTCAGATAAACACACGGCATTAAACTGTACTAGTAAAGAGAAACGTGAGATTAACACAACAGTAGACTGCAACTGAGGGCATTTCTAGAACAGGAATTACATTGACAATCTACTTAAAATAAAATCTGCTACAGCTCTACCTACTGTTTAGTCTGCCAAACACACTTATTTATTATGATTAATGGTATTGGGCCAATAAGTAAATTAACACTAATCAATTTATAGTCAGTGGTTTGACTGCCTCTGGTAGTTTTAAAATTCATGTAACATCCTTAAAATGGAATGGTCACCACAGTGGACGTGGCAATATCTTATCCCTTCACTACAATAAATACTATTGGAGAACTTACTGGCGTAAATTAAGGATATAAGTAGAAAATACACGTAACGTCACTGTGTTACCACGTTCAGGGTAACTTCACCACCCTGATGCTTCCACTGTGCTCATGTATGCTCTGGCTTCTACATATAAATGGCGTGCAAGCACATGCATGTTCAGGCATGCTTTGGGCACTGCAGTGGTTAGATAGCCAGGTATGCCTTCTAAATTAAAAATAAAAACTACTGACATTTAAAATAAAGATAAAAATAACACAACATATAGCTAACTTTTAGCTTACTATTTGGTGTGGTCATAAATCTTTAAAGAGATAGCTCCACTTTAAAAGTGAACTGTTACTTCATATGATTTTAATAATATGTGTACTTATCCCTATATTTAGCAAATATGCCGTTATGAGCTGTGAAAAATAACATTAAATGTATGAACTCATACCTCTTTATCCTGCAACTGTGCGCCTCCATCTTAGCTCCCTGTCAATAATTATTATAAGCTCTATCCTTTCCCCTGGCAGTCCGCATATAGAAAGCACACAGAGAACACGAAACATCAAACAATGTGTCTATTTCCCCTGTTTTTTTGTAATGTTTGTCCTGGCTCTGCCTTGACCGGACTGGATTATGGAATAATTTACTAAATCTTTAATATACATTTTAAAGAAGATGCAGCATCACACGAAAAAAAAGCTTAGGACAAGTTATAGATGATTTTCTGTTTTCCTCAGTGCTGTAAAAAGCTTATTCAGTAAAAAAAAAAAACAAAAAAAAAACCTCAGAAAACTCATATTTTCTCACTAGAAACTCACTGACTAGATCATTGAATTATTTTAGGTAGAATTGACCCATCATAATGACCATGCCATGTACATTTGACCCATTATAACATCCTTATTGTTGGTAGAATCGACCCAAACGAATTCCTAGGCGCACTTGTAGAGGCTTTATAACTCTCCAAAAATATATTTTACCACAGAGACAGTTTTGATGTGTTCCCTGATTTGTTATTTTGTTAGACTACAAACATTTTAAATGGAGCTATGTGTCACAAAACAACACAGATAAAAGGAAGTGATTAAATGCTGAATGCTACTCCCACAATGATTATTTAATATAAATCTTATAGTTTATGTCAGTCAGCAAATCCCCACATATCCCAGAGCAAAAACATGGATTTCTGGACTGTGTTCTAACATTCTGATAATACTAATATTAATAACAACAATAAGTCTTACTTCTGCAGGTTGGAATGTCACAATACTTCCAGTACACACTATCCTCATTCTCGGATATGTAACACCAGGGACTGACATCGCCATCTGGGTTTCTGACAAAACAAAAAAAGGCAAATTCAAGTAAATCAGTTTTATTTAGTCCATAAAATGTGCAGAATAAAGACTTCTTAAATGCTTTGGTTAAACTCACTCAGGAGAATTTGTTTTAAAGCCGAATCAAGCAATACCCCACCTATTCCCAATGTTTACACATTATTAGATGTGTCTGTATTCCCAGAAAGAAAATAAATATTGCTATCAAATATCACCGATGGTTTAGGACAATGGGGAGCCACCGCAGGGTGTAGAGTTTCAATTGTAGGTATTTTTCTAGAATGTCAAAACAGCATCATATCTGCGCACACATCTAACATAAACATGCAGACGTTCTGAAAGAGGAAACCTTAAACAATTCAGGACTGGTCAGTAGGTTTTACACAATTCTTTAATTTAATATACAATACAAATAAATAACATTAACATTCTATAATTATAAAAAATGTTGTTTAAAGAGACACTCTAGGCACTTTATTTACCTTTAACTGGTTATGGTGTCTGATGTCCCATGGCACTGTGCTTCCATTTTTGAATGGTTTAACGCTAAACTAGTGTCCCCAACAGTCCATTTATTATGTGTTGCTAGGATTAATGAGAAAACATAAATTTGCAACAAGAAGGGAGGGCAGTGATTGGCTGAGAGTGACCACTTTCAGCCTATCACAGAAGTCCATTGTTGGTATGAATTGGTATGGTTAAGCAAGTGTGTAATCTCTGCTTTAGCCATGCCTCTAGTGGGGGCCGGACTGTGCAGTGTATTCCTGACACTATACTATTCATTTTATGCTGAATGTGGGGACACAGTGTTAATTGTGAGAGCATCTTTTCATTTAGTTTTAGTCATAGTCTGTTGACTAAAATGCCATTTGGTTTTAGTCATCTTTAATCTGAATTGTTTTAGTTTAATTTTAGTATACTAAATCGACAGTACATTTAGTTAAAGGACCACTCTAGTGCCAGGAAAACATACTCATTTTCCTGGCACTAGAGTGCCCTGAGGGTGCCCCCACCCTCAGGATCCCCCTCCTGCCCGGCTCTGGAAAGGGGAAAAGGGGTAAAACTTACCTTTTTCCAGCGCTGGGCGGGTAGCTCTCCTCCTCTTCTCCGCCTCCGTTCCGCCCCGTCGGCTGAATGCGCACGCGCGGCAAGAGCTGTGCGCGCATTCAGCCGGTCGCATAGGAAAGCATTTACAATGCTTTCCTATGGACGCTTGCGTGCTCTCACTGTGATTTTCACAGTGAGAATCACGCAAGCGCCTCTAGCGGCTGTCAATGAGGATTAGGGGGAAGGCTTAACCCATTAATAAACATAGCAGTTTCTCTGAAACTGCTATGTTTATAAAAAAATGGGTTAACCCTAGCTGGACCTGGCACCCAGACCACTTCATTAAGCTGAAGTGGTCTGGGTGCCTAGAGTGGTCCTTTAACTAAAATCTAATGGGTTTCGTTAAAGTGTAATGAATTATTTAAGCATTTCTCTCGAATTTCCAAACTCGTTATATACTCCTACAGGAGTAAAAATCTATTAACCTGTTATTATTTATGGTATTAAGGTTTGAATGACAATTGTGACTGAGACGTTTTCAAACATGGGATGCATGTCCCTTTAACAGAGAACTGTTGAATTCTTTATATTCAGGATCAAGTAATATATGCAATTGCATTTTACAGCCAATATAGTCTTTCTTTTCATTCATATTTTAGAGATGCTTAAAAGAATCTATGTTAATTTCAACAGAAAATTTTGAATTTTATTTATAGTCTTTTGATTAAAATGTTATTTAAAGGGCCACTACAGTCACCAGAGCAACCACAGCTTACTGTATTTGATCTGGTGAGTATAATCAGTCCCTACAGGCTTTTTGCAGTAAACACTGTTTTTTTTTTTTTTTAGAGAAAATGCAGTGTTTACATTACAGCCTAGGGTTACCTCTCATGGCCACTCCTCAGATGGCTACTAGAGATGCTTCCTGGGGCAGTGCTGAACAGTGTGTAGCACTGACATTCACTGTCTCCACCCTCTGCATGCAGACACTGAACTTTCCTCATAGAGATGCATTGATTGACAACCTATCTTGGTCAGGCTGGAGAAGCCATATTTCTCTGTAGAGTAAAGCAGGCAGATACAAGACCACACTCGTTGGCAAAGTCCTTCATGGCATTACTGAAAAATACTCCATGCAGCTAATATGGAAAAAGCGGCAGGAGAACCCATGTACGTTGTAGAGGTTACGTTGCTTGTGGTGTTGCTTTAAAGATGAATGATTATGAGCAAAAGCACAAGTGCATCACAAGTGGATCACAACCAAAACAAACCAAATTGAACACTTTGGACCAAACCTTGTTTTGTTCCATCCACATATAACAAAATAACAAAGACATAGGGTAACACTATAAAAAAAACAGAAGTAGAAAACAAAGATGTTTCACAATACCTAACTCCGTTCCATTTGCTATGTTTTCGCACTTTAATAACACAACACCTTGCTAGACTTGTAGTCAAGAGCCCATGTATTATCTCGGCTTTTAAAGGGATTTATGGCACATTTTCCATATATTGGTTGTATTTCTTTTCTTCTGAGCGAGAACACGGAGGATTTAGACTAGTCCATTGTTGCGTAATAATATGACAGAATAAGTGCTCTAATTGAAAGGAATGCAGTCTCAAGTTGTTAGATGAGAAGGTAGGATATACTTTGACCAAGATCTACGGTCTGTAATTAGGATCGAAAATAGTATAATTATATAGCTAACAAATAAAGGATGCGCCACTGATGTCATTGGAAATGGAAGGAAGAGAAAATTATATTGTTTATATGCAAGAACCAAATTCCTTGTACAAATCAGTGAAAAAAAGAGATCCAGTCACAGAAAAATATGAAAATGCCCCTAAAAGAAAAATACAAAATCTATGCATCAATGTATCAAATTGAGCCACATTCTCTGTTTTACTCCGTGTTAGCTCCATGGTGCACTTCCTGTAAGCGGGTAGCTATTTTCCTAAAAGATATTTGCACTGCAGTAGAGAATACATCTTATATAGGTTTTATATCCTTCTCTAGAACTGATACATATTTCAATGAGGTGACAGGCGCACATTAAGCAAGCAGGATTTCTCATAACTAGAGGTGAAAGGGGCACTCCAGGCGCCCACACATGTTAGGTGTACTATGTCGGTTACGTTACAGTTAGTTTTGCTGGGTGTTTTTTATGTTTATTTTTTTTTTTAATCTTATTTATTTTTTAAATTCTGTTTTTAACAAATGTTTTCATGAACCCAAATGGGAATAGAAACAGAAAGAACATAAAACTGTACACTGTTGTAAATTCACAAAAGAAAAAACAAATACAAATAATTTGTTAATGTGGAGAAATAACATAACATATAAAGTGAGATATAATGAAATCCTAAACGAGGGGAAAGGCTTGCATGGCCTGGTGAGAAGACAGATGGGGAAGTTTCAGCAATCATTTAACCATGGTCTAGAGCAGGGATAGGCAACCTTCGGCTCTCCAGATGTTGTGGACTACATCCCCCATAGTGCTGGCAAAGCATCAAGGGAGGTGTAGTCCAAAACATCTGCAGTGCCGAAGGTTGCCTATGCCTGGTCTAGAGCCAAGAAGGTGTTATTACAGACCTGATGTAATGACATGATGTAGTTTTCGGTGACATCAAAAGTCGTGCTGCTGATAAATTCAGTTATGCTCAGAAGTAATTTTAAAGATCTGTGATATCATGAGATGCAGGCTGACTTCTAAGTGAGGTCAGTGTGGCTATTTCCCTCGCATAGGTGCTAGGAAAGCACAATGCTAAAGAAACAGCACCCACAACCCTGTCAATTGTAGCTGGAAAAAGTAACATTTTGTTGCTGCTTGCATCTCTAAACAGTAATGAGGGGAAATGGACTAAGGTTCGTGAGATCTTATTGAGTCTTAAGGAATCCTATTTCTTTTACTATAAAAAAAAATATTTATACAGAGAACCACCTCCCCTAATGGGGGACGTCAGTTTTATTTAATTCAAAAAATATATATATTTTTTTATGGAAAGATGGCTGTCATAGATCTCTTATCACAGTATGTATATGTTGTATTTTAATGTTAATTTGCTTATAGTGCCAATGTCAGGGTACCCGCCTCATCCCAGCATCATTTTAGCATGCAATGTGACATTGTGCATCATTCCAGTGTTGTGTTTGCTGTAGACCACTCCACTTCCAGTCTTTCCTATAGTCAGAGCGAAGCATTTCAGCAATGGCACCTGCTTACTTCCTGGCATTGTTCTAATGACGCAAGACAGTAATACCTTTTTATCCTCGGTACACCCCAAGTCATGTACCCTGTCGTGGTTTCTAGTAGTCTGAGTGTGCATCTGTTTTTTGCATCTTTAGAATTTAGTTTTTTTTTTATTTTGGCTTGATTATTAACAATTCTAATTTCCCATATCTGCTCCAAAGCTTGTTTTATTGCTTAATTTGTCCTTCTGTTATCCCTTGAGCTTGGCCTGCCTTTGACCATTCTTAACTCTCCTTCATACATTAAACCTGACCACCTCTAATGCCCGATGGTTCTCTAATTATCTTGTCAGTGCTGACAGCATTCTGACAGCATGCTGCTCTGTACTGTAGGACTGAAGAGGTCAAAGGACCACTATAGGCACCCAGACCACTTCAGCTTAATGGGTGCCAGGTCCATCTAGGGTTAACCCTGTTTACATATGGGTTAATCCAGCCTCTAGTGGCTTCTCATTGACAGCTGCTAGAGGCGCTTCCGCGCTTCTCACTGTGATTTTCACAGTGAGAAGACGCCAGCGTCCATAGGAAAGCATTAAGAATGCTTTCCTTTGGACTGACTGAATGCGCGCGCGGCTCTTGCCGTGCATGTGCATTCAGCCGATGACGTCGGAATGAGGAGGAGAGTTCCCAGCACCGAGGGAGCCGAGGGAGCCTGGTGCTGGAGAAAGGTAAGTGTTTAACCCCTTCCTCCCCCTTCAGCCCGGTGGGAGGGGGACCCATAGGGTGGGGGGGACCCAAAGACCCTATAAAGCCAGGAAAACAAGTTTGTTTTCCTGGCACTATAGTGGTCCTTTAATTTTGCGGGAGTAGCTTATTTAGTGAGCAGGGCCGGACTGGCCCACCGGGATACCGGGAAATTTCCCGGTGGGCCACGGCACCTGGGGGCTGCACTGACCATGTATGTGCCACCGGGTGGCCGGTCCGGTGGCACACACTCTGAGGGGGCCGGCCGGCGGCCGCATTCCACGCTGGAGCCGCCGGACCGGGTGGCAGCCTCGCCGGTCCGGCGGCACTCCTGTCAGGCTGTCACTAGCGCTGGGGGCTGGAGGAGGAGGAGGAGGGAGGAGGAGGAGGGAGGAGGAGGAGGAGGAGGAGGAGGAGGAGGGAGGAGCATGTCTCTGTACCATGCTCCCTCGCGGTTCCCACAATTCCCAGCATAGAAACCGCGAGGGAGCATGGTACAGAGACATGCTCCTCCCTCCTCCTTCAGCCCCCAGCGCTAGTGACAGCCTGACAGGAGTGCCGCCGGACCGGCGAGGCTGCCACCCGGTCCGGCGGCTCCAGCAAAAAACCCTACTCACTACTCGCAGGTAAGGGGAAAAAAAAAAGAGAGAGAAGGGGAAAAAAAAGAGAGAGAAGGGGGGAAAAAAAGAGAGAGAAGGGGAAAAAAAGAGAGAGAGAAGGGGGAAAAAAGAGAGAGAGAAGGGGGGAAAAAAGAGAGAGAGAAGGGGGGAAAAAAGAGAGAGAGAAGGGGGAAAAAAGAGAGAGAGAAGGGGGAAAAAAGAGAGAGAGAAGGGGGAAAAAAGAGAGAGAGAAGGTGGAAAAAAGAGAGAGAGAAGGGGGAAAAAAGAGAGAGAGAAGGGGAAAAAAGAGAGAGAGAAGGGGGAAAAAAGAGAGAGAGAAGGGGGAAAAAAGAGAGAGAGAAGGGGGGAAAAAGAGAGAGAGAGAAGGGGGAAAAAAGAGAGAGAGAGAAGGGGGAAAAAAGAGAGAGAGAAGAGGAAAAAAAGAGAGAGAAGGGGAAAAAAAGAGAGAGAAGGGGAAAAAAAGAGAGAGAGAAGGGGGGAAAGAGAGAGAGAAGGGAAAAAAGAGAGAGAGAAGGGGAGAGAGAGAGAGAAGGGGAGAGAGAGAGAGAGAAAGAAGGGGGGAGAGAGAGAGAAGGGGAGAGAGAGAGAAGGGGGAGAGAGAGAGAAGGGGGAGAAAGAGAGAGAAGGGGGAGAGAGAGAGAAGGGGGGAGAGAGAGAAGGGGGAGAGAGAGAAGGGGGAGAGAGAGAGAGAAGGGGGAGAGAGAGAGAGAGAAGGGGGAGAGAGAGAGAGAAGGGGGAGAGAGAGAGAGAGAAGGGGGAGAGAGAGAGAAGGGGGAGAGAGAGAGAGAAGGGGGAGAGAGAGAAGGGAGAGAGAGAGAAGGGGGAGAGAGAGAGAGAAGGGGGAGACAGAGAGAGAAGGGGGGAGACAGAGAGAGAGAAGGGGGATATGAGAGAGAAGGGGGATGACAGAGAGAGAAGGGGGGAGACAGAGAGAGAGAAGGGGGAGACAGAGGGGGAGACAGAGACAGAGGGGGAGAGAGAGACAGAGAGGAAGAGAGATGTGGGGGAGAGAGAGACAGAGAGGAAGAGAGATGTGGGGGAGAGAGAGAGACAGAGAGGAAGAGAGATGTGGGGGAGAGAGAGACAGAGAGGAAGAGAGATGTGGGGGAGAGAGAGACAGAGAGGAAGAGAGATGTGGGGGAGAGAGAGACACAGGGAAAGGGGGGAGAAAGATGTGGGGGGAGAGAGACAGAGGGGAAGAGAGATGTGGGGGAGAGAGAGAGAGAGACACAGGGAAAGGGGGGAGAGATGTGGGGGAGAGAGAGACAGAGGGGAAGAGAGATGTGGGGAGAGAGAGACAGGGAAAGGGGGGAGAAAGAGACAGAAGAGAGAAACAGAGGGAGAAAGGAGAGAGACACACAAGGGGAGGAAGAGCCCCACGAGGCTCTTCCCTGCCAGCCGATCTCCCTCCCCGTTCCACAGGCACCGTGCGGGCAGCCGGCAGGGGAGGGAGGAAGAGAGGGCCGGGAGCTCAACCTGCAGCTCCTCTGCGTCCTTCTCGCATGAGCACAGAGCGTTGCCGCGGTTACCACGGCAATGCTCCGCTCTCACGAGAGTGAACTCTAGCCCTGGAGCTATAGGCTAGAGTTCACTCTCACCACTGCGACCACCATGAATTCCTGGTGGTCGCAGTGTTGAGAGTGAACTCCAGCCCATACACACACTACCCCCCATACACACACTACCCCCCCATACACACACTACCCCCCATACACACACTACCCCCCATACACACACTATCCCCCATACACACACTACCCCCCCATACACACACTACCCCCCCATACACACACTACCCCCATACACACACTACCCCCCCATACACACACTACCCCCATACACACACTACCCCCCATACACATTTACACACTGCCCCCATGCACACATTGCCCCCCACACACATACACAGCCCCCATACACACACATTCACAGCCCCCCCCATACACACACACACACTGCACCCCTCACACATTGCACCACTGCTCCAATACCCTACTACAGCCCCATATCCCAGCAGACCCCAGGTCGCGACGCATTACAAGGCTGGTAAATATTTTTTTCCAGGGCTGCTTTTAATTCCCAGTCCGGCCCTGTTAGTGAGACCTAGTCTCACTAGAATAGCATTTAAGTCTGAAAAAATTATTTTTTGAGCCTGTGAAAATTTTGCGGATAGCAAATAGTATTGGGATTTGAATGATCACATTCTGGATGGAACCCTTTACTATTTGGCATTACAGCAACATTACACCAGTTAGCAAACTGAAATTCCGTAGTTACACAAATCAAAGCCTGTCAGGCTCTAATAAATCAAGCCACAAATTACTCAATATGTTGTTTCTGTCATCACTTTAAATTGAATACGATTAAGCAATACTCTTGTTTTATGAAGATAGAATCTTGTTTAAGGAATCTACACGTGACACAGTAAAAGTGATGAGTTAATGTTACACACACCCTTAGAGAGGTTTGTGAGTCTGTTAATTATGCAATGATTTGAAACCAAGAATTTCATGTATCCAGATATCCTTGATTGCAACTCTGAAACAGGGCTCTATTTTGATTGACCTCTGCCACTTGCCATTAAAGCACAAAGTATGCCATGAAGCCATGTTCCAAGCCAAATACTTTCTTAATGAGCTACGTTACGTTAAAGGCAAAGCAAATATCAAAAGTGTTTCTTAAACTTTGAACTAAGCTCATATTTAGGCTTATAAAATGAGCTAATTTAAGAATGGTAAATTCTAGCACCTAAAGTCAAAAAGTCACCACATTGATATTTAAATTCAAGAGACCTGAACAAATCTCCAGACTTCATACTACCAATACCCCAGTGTCGAGTCATGTTTAAACAGTGAATGGCCACCGATTTCTTATTGATAGACAAAATATAATATCAACATTACTATGTATGATTAAAAAATAGCTTTCACTAATACTAGAGCCAAAGGATTGAAGAAATAGGTTGTTCGAATTATACAATGGACCCTTTTCTTCACCCTCCCACCTTGGTTATCACTCCTATGTTTAGATAGTTATAATATATATGTATTATATATATATATTAATATTTATTATATGTATATATCTAATTGTGTATTCATAATGTTGTTCCATCAAAATATTATTTTTATTTTATTAATCATAACAGTTGGAAAATGTATGTATTCTTTATTAGTCTTTTCTGCTACAATATATGGTTATTACTGAGTATGATGCTATGTTTGCCATGTGTGTTATGTAGACAGGTAGCATACAGTGAGCGAAAAAAGTATTTGATCCCCTGCTGATTTTGAATGTTTGTCCACTGACAAAAAAAAAAGATCAGTCTACAATTTTAATGGTAGGTGTATTTTAACAGTGAGCGACAAAATGACAACAACAACAAAAAAAAAAAATCCAGAAAAACGCATGTCAAAAAAGTTATAAAATGATTTGCATGTCAATGAGTGAAATAAGTATTTGATCCCTTATCAATTAGCAAGATTTCTGGCTCCCAGATGTCTTTTATACAGGTAACAAGCTGAGATTAGGAGCACTCTCTTAAAGGGGGTGCTCCTAATCTCAGCTTGTTACCTGTATAAAAGACACCCGTCCACAAAAGCAATCAATCAGATTCCAAACTCTCCACCATGGCCAAGACCATGGAGGTGGAAACATTATGCTTTGGTTGTGTTTTTCTGCTAAGTGGACAGGACAACTGCACCGCATCAAAGGGACGATGGACGTGGCCATGTACCATCAAATCTTGGGTGAGAACCTCCTTCCCTCAGCCAGGCCATTGAAAATAGGTAGTGGATGGGTATTCCAGCATGACGATGACCCAAAACCCACAGCCAGGGCAGCAAAGGAATGGCTCAAGAAGAAGCACATTAATGTTCTGGAATGGCCTAGCAGGTCTCCAGACCTTAATCCCATAGAAAATCTGTGGAGGGAGCTGAAGGTTCGAGTTGCCAAACGTCAGCCTCGAAACCTTTATGACTTGGAGGGCATTGGCAAATAGAAGTGGGACAAAATCCCTCCTGAGATGTGTGCAAACCTGGTGGCCAACTACAAGAAACGCCTGACCTCTGTGATTGCCAACAAGGGTTTTGCCACCAAGTAGTAAGTCGAAGGGGTCAAATACTTATTTCACTCATTGACATGCAAATCAATGTATAACTTTTTTTACATGCGTTTTTTTTCTGGGTTTTTTTTGTGTCATTTTGTCTCTCCTCTCACTGTTAAAATACACCTACCGTGAAAACTATAGACTGATAACTTCTTTGGCAGTGGGCAAATGTTCAAAATCAGCATGGTATCCATTACTTTTTCCCCTCACTGTTTATCTTTTCTGAGAACAATTTAAAGGAACACTAAAGGCACCCATACCACTTCATCTCATTGAAGTGGTTTTAGTGCAGTCTCCCTGTTTCCTTAATCATGAAATGTAGAAAAACTACCAGAAAGCCACTAGAGGCACTTCAGTGAAACAGCAGAGGTTGTTAAAAAAAACTCCACAGGAATACATTGAGCCAATGCTTTCCCATGGGGAAGGCCTAATGCACATGTGGTGCTCGCCACACATTCGCATAAGGTTCCCCACATCGGTCGATGCTGGAGGAGGAGCCCAACCCAGCACAGAGGCACACCAGCGCATGAATCAAGTAAGTGCTTAAAGGTGTTTTTTTAACCCTTTACATGGTCGGTTGGGTTAAGGAGGGGGGCTGTGGGGAAAGAGGGATATTATAGTGTTACAAAGTAACACAGCATTGCATTCCTAACACTATAGTTTTCCTTTAAGGACTTAGAGCAGGATGCTTCTCTTACATTTTGTACTAATTCAATATGTTTACCTAGAGAAAGGTATTTGTTACCACTGGAACATTGGATGTGCTTTGTGTATATTGTCAGTGAAAATAAAATCCATGTTAACGTTTGTTACCAATTATCATGCAGCATCATTCCACCTAGATGCAGAACTGTGGACCTGTTATCATCAAGGTATTTAATTTCTGCAAGTTTTTGTTTGGGCTATAGTACTACATGTTTGAGATTATGTTACTGCTAATGTAAGAAAAATAAACATTTAAGCCCAAAGACATGCAAGTCACCCACTTGTGGGGCTATATAAAAAATATGTTTATAAACGAGTTTGTGTAACTACAATACTTCTTTCCTCATGCTGTACCCAATTGTACAAAAATGATAAATATGTTGTTTATTCACCAATCAATAGTGACTTCAGACTTTAGTACCGAAGGTTGCCTATGCTTGTTTTAGACTAAAGCAGCCAGTTATTTTGTTTTTTTTTAAACTCCAGTTCAGCCATATGTAGATATTTAACTCTAACTTTTCATTTGGAATTAATTCTAACATCATCACAGCGGGAAGAAAGAATAGATTCCTATGTCAAGAAGTCACAAAACATATTTTTTACTTTATTTTAAAAATACAACCACTGCTAAAACAATGGCTATTAAATCAAATAACAATAAAATCCTAATACCCCAGGTATTGTGAGATGTACTTCCAATAGTGGCAGGACAACGCTTTGTTTTTTTCAAGAATACAAAAAAACTGAAATAATTAATTATTTTTTCCTTAGTATTAACATCAGTATTCACATTCATGTGTGAGCTGGTAACCTTCTGTAGGACTATATTTACGCTCCACAACCTCAATATCCTCTTACCTATCTCTCCCATTGAATCCAGTATACAGTCCTCATAAAAAGCCACATCACAGTAGGCAAATATATTAATCCAAGCAACATAACCACTACAGCTTGCTGGCCTTGTTCCCTGGTAATGTGCACAAAGTTTAATAACTGTGTGCCAACTTATCTGGGTCGACTCTAAGCGTTGGTGATACACTTCAGAGTTCCGCAGAGCTGCAGAAGCCGATCCGGTCGCCATTAATTGACTGAGAGTGTCAGGTGAGAATTTTTCAGCCAATTAAATAATTCTGTGAATTAAAATTTGCACAGAATTGATATTAGTTAATAGCCAATGGTGTACCAATGATGCTGCAAGAGGTGGAATTACAACTTCAGCAGGAGAGGGGTTAAACTCTGTAGGCACCATGACCACTTCAAATCACTACAGTGTTCATGGTGCTTAGAGTAACCCTTAAAGTATATTAATAAGGGAGGGAACCAGTAGTACCACTCACACTAAGGAAAAAAAGAATTTACAGCTCTGTTCTGTGCTGTGGTCTTATTGGATCTGACTGGTGGCTCCTAGAATCTTCTCTTGAAATGTGCTGTGCTGTGTTGTACAGTTATCCTACTAGAGATCAAATTATTTCAAGTAAATGCAATTGAAGATGAACGCCTGATCCTGTTCCTTAGACATCTGTTGTATAAGTAGTTCATCTGATTGGATGGAAAAAAAGGCCTTCTCTTAAAAAAGGGGAGCTAGTCTACCACTGAATTTGAGATATTGTATTGCCTGAAGTCTTTATTTTTTTTATCTAGATTGTCTTCTGATCTATTCTGGTATTTGAGAATCTCGGCTTGCAGTGTCTGAATTCTTTCCTTGGCTCATTAGACAACTGGTGCTGATGCTGTTAGAAGTTCGAAAACACTCACGGTTTGCTGGGCAGAACATATTCCAGAGATTTTTCAGTGCTTCTTGGATTTTTTTTCAAAACATTTTTTAAAACTGTTAAGACTAGTAAATGATCTTACTCAAAAAAAGACAGGCCTAACACAAAGGACTGGCAAACATATAAATAAAAGATAGCAAGACTTAATAAAGGTCTGACACATGTATGCTGCGATCATCACGGTACCTGTTAGAACTGTCCTGCTTGCACATCATGCTGCCACGTGTTCCAGTGACTCACGGCATTTTAACATAATTTTGGATGCGGGTTGCTGCAACGGTGCATCTTAATATTGCGCTCCGTGTGCCATTTCTGATACCTGCTTCATTTCAGTGACATCATTCTCGCACCATCTGGTGTTGCAGAATGATGCAGGCCAATCACTGACAACTGACAATACTGACAACAAAAACAAACTGAAATTTATGAATATTTTTCCATACGACTAAATTTAGAGGTAGTCGCAAAGTTATTTTTTTTATTCAAAAATGTCCCAATCTCTACACGTATGGAATTCAGACATTTCCAGTCTATGGTTTTATCAGGTATCATTTTGCATCAAATTACATTGGCATATCTGGATTTAAATATTCTTCAAGCCATCTAAAAGTGTGCCACGAACACACTGACTTCAGGATTATTATAGATTGCATGCAGTCCTTCGAATGTGTTTTTAACAAGTATCAGCATTACAATCAGATTCCCATGTGACAATTAATAAAACCTAATAAGTCAATTTGGCTAGAAGAATGCATATCTCTCTAGTAAGATATCAAATAAATGCCACATTTCTAACTGCTGATGATGGTATAAATAAATCTGCAACGGCCTCTAAAATTTTTTGTTGTTGTTGTCTTTTGGCCTCTAAAATGCCATCTTACAAAACGCGAAAAGTGCAGGTGAAAAACATGTTGATCTTTGCATTACTAATATTGGCAGGTGACATCCTGTATTTTGACTGCCCAATGGGATGTTTTTACTATCCTCAAACGTTAAGTTTTATTTACTCACTTGAAGTCCTGGAGCATCTAATTTTATTATCTCTTAAATGCCCTATTCTTAGTTTTCTTTGGTTAAATAATCCACTGCATGTTATGCACACAACTGCATGTAACTCTATTATCAAAAGGATTGTGTCCTTGCATGAAATGTAATTTTTTTTTCTAATAGGGATGAATGGGACTTTTTGCCAATCCTCCCTTGCTGCAAAGGAAATTGTACAGCTGCCAGATGGATTTTTTTTTTACGTGATGCCATAATTTATCCATATCTATAAGTGCCTGGGCAAATCACAGACAGGTGGAGAACAGATTGACATCATCACTCATTAATAAAACCATCTGCTTGCTTAGAAAGGGTTAATGGCTGTCAAGGTCAAACAGTGAATCTGGTTTACAACGAAAGGGATTAAAATAATTGCTTTCTCCTATGCAAGCCATCTGAAAATATATTGATAATAACAAAAGAAAAACTAGGAGCTTCTTCAGCCCTGAATTAGAGTTCAAATGGAATAAATCAACACAAACATATCTGAAGGAAAATACCTTTAGATACAAGCCTTACACAGGAATTCAAAGCATGTATTCACTAGGTCTTCACTAGTATTTAGATATGCTGTAGAATGTATAAAAGTAGATTTTATTTCTCCAATTTAAATTTCTCACCGACGTGACTCTGATTTGGTCAGGGAGACAGCAGAGCAAACAGCTGTAGTGTGCACGATCCCCATTGTAATAAATGAAACCTATTGGGGCATGATCAATGAGCCTTTCACTGAAATGGTCAATGTGCACTATTTGCAAATAGCTCATGTGTCATTATGTGTGCTTCTCTGACACAAATATATGATACATCAAGGATTGACTAAGATAGCCCAGTCACTTACCGGTAAATGTAATTACTGGATAATGAAAACTAAGGAAAAACTTGCACAAAAGACATATTATTAGGCCCGCATTTAAAATAAAAAAATTGTTATTACAAAAGATGCATAATAATAATATCCATGTTTATAATTCATAAAGTAAGTATATAGGTGGCCGCCAGTGGTGGAACTAATGTAGACCCTGGTGCAATAATTATTTTGGGCCCCCTCTATAGCAAGGGTGAGCAAAAGATAGATCCCCATCTGTTGTACAATTACTACAATGCTTTCCCAGGTTGGGACCTACTGTGTGCCCATCCTTGCAGGGTTGTATTTAGCATTGAACAGTGTTTGTGTGTTTGAATGTTAGCATGTTTTTGTATGGTGTATGTGTGTGTTAATGTAGGGGTGTATTTTTTTGCAGTGTTGTCATTTGAATGCAGTTGTGTATTTTTGAGTACTGTATCCATTTGAAAGCAGTGGTGTACTTGTGTGCAGTGTTTGCTTTTGAATGTAGGGATGTGTTTGTACGTAGTGTTGGCGTATGAATACAGCGTACCTTTGTGTGTATTGTTGGTTTTTTAATGCAGGAGTGTGTTTATATATAATAGTGGTGCTTTAATTGAGAGGTGTGTTTGTATGTAATGTTGACGTTTGAATGTAGGGGTGTGTTTGCATGTAGTGTTGACGTTTGAATGTAGGGGTGTAATTGTGTGTGTTGCTGGTTTATGAATGTTGTGATGTATCCACATACAGTCATGGGGAAAACAAAGTACACTCTATTTGAATTCTATGGTTTTACATATCAAGACATAACAATTACCGTCTTAAAATTAGGTAAATACAACCTCAGATAAACAACACATCATGACATGTTACACTGTGTCATGATTTATTTAAAACAAATAAAACCAAAATGGAGAGGCCATGTGGGAATAACTATAAACACACCTTTTCTGCTTCCATAGGAAGACTAAGTAGCTGCTAATCACAGGTCCTTGATTAATTGATCATCAGCAAGTGTGACGAAGTTTTAGCAGTTTGTTGGTCTGGAGCGTTCAGATGTGTGCTAACACAATGCCAAGCAGGAAAGACATCACTACACTACAACACGTTTTTATCCCATGCATTCTGTGTGCTCACCCTGACTGTTCAAACATGAGGTTTAGTATGCAGTAACATACCAAGATAATAGAATGCAGTCCTTTAACCATTCTAGCCAATGTCTTTTGATCATTAAAACTCGCCTTTAAATGTGTTAAACTTTTCACTTTCCTTTCACTGTCCTATATGTCTCTAGCCATAAAAATGAGTAATGGGAATGTTATCAGTGGATAAAGGTGATCAATTTTCCAAGATCCTCATGGCACTTCACCCATGCTGACATGCTTAATGTGTGGGCCTTCCTTATGGATGTGACCTAGGACTGAAAGGTCATATCCCCACAGACTGCATCTTTAGTGCCTGACGAACACAAGAAGGCAATGCAGAACAAATGAGAGCATGTAAAGGCAAACATCTATGCTCACCTGCAAGTTACCCCCGACAGGGAAAATGTTTGTGCAATGGGCAATTGTTCCCACACACGTAATGATCTCCACCTCCAGGAAATGGCTCCTTCTATCACCAGGTCCTAATGCTGTGCACGAATAGCAAAATGCCTGCCATTTGATGACTGGCTAGGCCCTGGTGCCCTTTCTATAGTTTTGTCTCAATAGGAGTTAACAGACCGATTCATCTCACAGAAGTGGTCTTGGTGCAGTGCTCCTGTATTTTTAACCTTTTAATGTAAAATATTGCTGCTTTGTATAAACAGAAATGTCTACATTAAAGTGTTAAGCACTCCTCGAGTACATGTCATGCTGACAGCTACCAGAGGCGCTTCTGTTTCAATAACCGAGAAGAACACGGTCCTGAAATCAAATAATGCTGACAGTAGTGCAGAATTCTGCCACAAATACACTTATAAAAAACGCTTTGTAGCAACAAGAGACACTGGATACATTGTAAAGATTGACAAAACTGACGCTAATTTGTATCCACTCTCCCTGGTATTTTGAGTCTGCTGATTAGCGTAGTCCTTATTTTCATTTTTGTTCATTTCATTATCAGATTGTTTGGTCCATCTACTGGAAATATATTGTCTTTGACAGAATTTTGCCATGCAGGCTTTCTCCAATTAATTGATTCTTGGTGAGATAGCTCAGTGGGCTAAAGCATCATTAGCAGAATCTGTTCAACCCTTGGGTTGCAGGTTTTCATCCGGGCAGGGTTGACTCAGCCTTTGATCCTTCTGAGGTAGATAAAATGAGTATCATTAAATTGGGTAATAGTAACATCCCCTGGATGTTGGGCTTAGGTAGCATCCCCAGGAAACCAGAGTAATCTGAATGTCCTTTCCTGGTTAAATAGTTTGTTATTATGTGGACTGGATTGGATGAGAGTGCAGGTGATATTGCATGCTTGTTGACATCACCTGAGGTGGGGTTTAAAGTTAAAGCTGCAGAGGTAGAGAAACTAGGTGAGTGATTTATTTATTCAGATTAAATTTTCTCGAGCAAAGTGGGGTAGACAGTGTGCACATTGCAGGAAATAACCTGTAGTCCCTAAAGAAAGATTGTTATTATGTTATTTTTGGGATTAAAACATTTAAAAATGTTTTATGCCACAAGGGTAAGAGGACATCTAGGGACCCCACCCCCCATTACAATTTCACAAGAGTAAGTAGTTTTGGACCCTTTTAAGGACAAAATTGCTAAACTGTTACTGTCGCCGACACTGATAATTTTTTCTACATTTGGTGCTAAAAAAAGAAAGCATTTGAATGTCTATTGCCCAAAGACCTCAAGATACATTTTCTTCTTCTTTTCGGTCTGTCATTACATGTTTTTTATTCTTGCACTTGAAAATGGAAGATTTGTAGCTCTCCTTAATTATTTTTCCCTACTTTTAGGGCCTTCTCTAATCGTACCATTTTATATACAAAGCTTCTATATTATTTAATTAGTGATTATTTAAAAAAGCTGTATAAAAAAACCTGTGCAAATATTGATACATGTTTTAGATTTATTTTTATCAGAAAATCAGATGTTCCATTATCTGGCCCTTTTCTTGCTTTTACCTATACTTAATCAAATGTCACTGAATGAGTACCAACACTAACTGCTGATACCTATATTTGCCTGCCAAGCTTTCAGGACACTGGCATATGTAGATAAGTTAACTGCCACAAGATGTCAAGGGGATCCCAGCAAGGGTGCATGTTACTGAACTAACATTCAATTATAAAAAAAAAAATAATGTAATTACTTTTATAAAAAGTAACAATTTTAAAAAGTAGGACATTTTATAAAAGAAAAACATGTCTATCAATAAACCCATAGCCACATCTCATAAGATGCGTGATTTTGGACGCATCTTTACAAAATCATGCATGTCCCAGAGTCAAAGGAATGAGGTGGGGGTGGAAGGGAGTTACAGTAAGAACTACACAAAATGGGTTTGTCAATACTTGATTACATGATTTTTGATTAATTTATGTAAATACACAGAAGGTCAGTAAACTAACCTCTCAGATAGAAACTTTGTCCCACGGGACTAGAATGACACATTCATTCGATTGAGACAATATAAGGTCCATTATCAGAAGAGCCAGCTCTCTTAAATTAATGTAACCCTTAACATTTTAAGCTTTTTATGGAGGCAGGAAAAGAATGAATTCATTGTTCTTCGGCAGATGTGATCAGTAGCATTAGGACTTTCACAAGATATCACTAAATCTCCCTAGTATTCAATAACGTCTATATAATTGGCCATGGAATTGGTTGCCTGAAAAACACAGTGAACCGGCAACAAAGCGTAAAAAGGCATTCTACTTATTCATTAGCAACTCCAGTGGCCTCCAGTGCTTTGCTGGTCTCCACCTGTTTATAGTATCAGTTGTACGGGGGAAAGCATTTTAAGCAAATATCTTTTGGAAGTATCAGCACACAATCTCTGTTTGGCACCGGCAGAATTGTTTTCCCATCTGTTGGTACAATGAGAAACATGAAACCAAAATTGTGTTGTTCAGCTCTGCCATTCTCTGTGGCATTCCAGCTTAGAAAATAATATGCTGCTATTATCCGTACAATGTATCTGACACGATACATGAATATGTATGTGAGAGAGTCTGTGAATACATTTTATATATATATATATATATACACACATTCTCACACTGACATTCATATATATATATACATATATACTCACATTCATACTCTCACACACATATTAGATTTTTTTTAGTCCTTTATTCAGTGGTTTTAGGTAGTGGTTTGCTGCTGGTATCACTCTGTGCATTGATTCAATGGATCCTCCTGCAGCTCTGTACTGATGCCGAGGTTGGGGTGATGTTACAATGAAATCATTTAATATGGAGATACTCCCTTTAAACAAAAAAAAGGATGGTCCAGGGCTAATGCAAGGATCCATGTACCCCACATCTACATTCAATCTCATTTTCCAGCCTCTTTTTCTGCTCTAGCCTCTCATCCATCTCTCAGTTCAGTGTGAAATTGTTTTAAAATTAGATTACACTCCACCTTAGCCATATCAATTCATATGAGCAGTCTGCCTATCACTGGCACCCATACTTGCTCCGGCTAATGAGGACATATCAGTTCAAGCATCAGAGAGGGGTGGGACCATGGGACTACAGGTACTATAACTACTTTAAAGGGACGCTATAGTCACCAGAACAACTACAGCTTATTTAATTTGTTCTGGTGAGTAGAATCATTACAGGCTTTTTGCTGTAAACACTGTCTTTTCAGAGAAAATGCAGTGTTTACATTACAGCCTAGTGATAACTTCACTGGCCACTCCTTAGATAGCTGTTAGAGATCCTTCCTGGGTCATGGCTGCCTAAAATGCATCCAAACATTCAGTATCTCCTCCCTCTGCATGCAGACACTGAACTTTCCTCATAGAGAATTATTGATTCAATTCATCTCTATGAGGAGATGCTGATTGGCCAGGGCTGTGTTTGAATTGTGCTGGCTCTGCCCCTGATCTGCCTCCTTGTCAGTCTCAGCCAATCCTATGGGGAAGCATTGTGATTGGATCAGGTCACCACTTCTGATGATGTCAGAGGTCAGAGGAAGTTCACAGGCAGAGGCAGCAGCTTCAGACTTGAATAGAAGTAAGATTTTACTATCTTTAGGGAGGCAAAAAGGGGCAAGGGGGCTAGATAGTGGTTTTAGCACTATAGGGTCAGGGATACATGTTTGTGTTCCTGACACTATAGTGCTCCTTTAATGAAAGGAAGGAGTGCCTAGAGTGCCCCTTTAATAATGATTATAATTAACAATTCAACTCATTTCACTGTTGAACTGAACAGAGGTTTTAATGCAGAGCTCTACAAACTATTTTTTTTTACTGATAGTGTATGAACTATACAGGGTCTATTCACTAAATCATGGATTATAAAGAACTGAGAGACGTGTTACAAATTTTAGACTGAAAACTGCTAATTGAAGCCTTTTTTCTAAAATGTTCTTACAGCGCACCTACTTTGGCCTAATATTTGCAATCCCCTCCTTTCTCTGTTCTTCACAATTCCCCAAGCAGTGATTAACCTCATATATGTTTCAACGCTCAGATCATGATGTGTATGAAAAATCTCAGAGATTATTTTGTAATACCTCAACATTCGCATAGTCTGAAAATATGCTCACCGAGCAAATAAACAGCTTGACACAAATATTCTGAATGTTTGCAAAGCCCCGACTTGTCTAAATAGCTTTTTTCCCTATTTTTTCCCCTAAACATTGTAATGACCATTACTTTTCAGACAAGTTTTTATCTTATATTAATTTTTAACAAACAGCATTTACCTTTGCTGCTAAGACATGCTGCATTTCTCTTTAACAGATATAGATATGCAACGTTTCTCTTTAAAATACTTCTTTAATAGGATCATTCTAAATCACCATTACCTAACAGATGACATCTGCAAACCACACGATAAACCACATTTTAGGTATATCTGAGCCACTGAGACACCAACGTCAATACCTTGTTTAGCCAGCCCATTTACTAAACAGAACATTATGAAGACATAAAAACCGACTAGCATAATTCAGATATTAATAGTGTGGCTGGAAAAGGCCATCATCAAACACACAGGAGTTATTCCAAATTGGTTATTTCAGTCTTGACTTCACTGGTTGAATGTCAATTCCGCACAACTCCCTTTTTAATGAATGTAGCCTTTAGTGATTGCAAACAGATTAGAAGTCAGCAAGATGCATTGTTCAGGCAGGTAACCTGGGCCACAATCCAATGAATGGACTGACATAAAGCCAAGAGCTGTAGTGGAACACATTACTGCAATAACTATATATTTATCTGTCTTTGCAAGTTCATCCTGTCACATATTGCTGTACTCGGTGTAAGAAGCCAAGCCAGGTTCTAAAAATATCCATTTTGCCTGCTGCTCAGTTGGCAAGCTTGTGTTTGCCAATTAGAGATGCCAACACTCCAGGGTACATACAATACAGCTACACAACATTCCCTTGGTTATAGCTAGGAAGGAATTAATTTAACACTAGAAGAAAAATGGTAATATAGGAGTGTATGTTCTGATTAGATTTTCTGTGCCTGTGTGACAATCTGTTATCTTAAAACTTGTCTCTTTGACTTTCATTCTTATCTAGAGTTATTATTATTTTATTATTTATATAGCGCCAGCAGATTCAGTACAGCTGTACAATGGGTGGACTAACAGACAAGTAATTGTAACCAGACAAATGGATGCACAGGAACAGAGGGGTTGAGGGCCCTGCTCAATGAGCTTACATGCAAGAGGGAGTGGGGTATAGTGACAGAAAGGATACAAGTAGGGTAATGAAATAGGTTTCTAGAAAAGTATTCACTGAGAACTTAGGTTATTTTTGACAGTTGCAGGAGAGGAGTCATGAAGGGGGAGAGGGAATTAAAATCCGCTAACAGTTTAAATGATATGCTTTCCTGAAGAAGTGTGTTTTCAAAGATGTTTTGAAGGAATGGAGACTGCGTGAAAGTCTAACGGAGAAGGTAAGGTAGTTCCACAGAAAAGGTGCAGCCCTGGAGAAGTCTTGGAGGCGAGCATCAGATGTGGGAGTACGGACAGAGGATAGACGTGGGTCTTCGGCAGAGCACAGAGGCCTCAACAGGACATACTTGTGTATTAGGGAGGACATAGGTTGGAGCGGCATTATGTAGGGACTTGTAAGCAAGCACCAGAATCTTACATTGAGCCCTATATCTAACTGGAAGCCAATGTAGGGACTGACAGAGGAGGGAAGCGTGTAGGTGCGGGCGGACAGGAAAATAAGCCTCACTGCCGCATTCATCATAGATTGCAGCGGTGCAATCTGAGAACACGTAAGACCACTGAGAAGGGGATTGTAGTAGTCAAGGCGAAAAAGAACAACGGCATGGACCAGCACCTTAGCCGCGTCTGGTGTTAAATAAGGGCGGATGTGAGCTGTGTTTTGAGATGGAAGCGTCAGGATTTGGCGATCGACTAAACATGAGGGGTAAAGGAGAGGTTGCAGTTCATGAGAACATCTAGGCAGCGAGCCTGCAAGGTAGAGGTGATGGTAGTGCCATTGACACGGGAGTTTAGAGAGGGAGGATTTAACTATAAATACGACAATTACAAAGAACTTACAGGAACAAGAGGTTGGAGAGGACCCTGCTCAAACTAGCTTACAGTCTATAGGAGGTGGGGTGTAAAACACAATAGGACAGGAAATAGCAATCAAATAAGGTGGGAGTGAAGCAGAGCTGGAGGATAGAATAGAGTGCTGCCCTTTAGGAGAGAGCAAGAGACAGGTATGTGAGGTAGAGGTTACTCTGGGAGGCCATAAGCTTTCCTAAAGAGATGGGTTTTAAAGCACTTCTTAAAGGATTGAAGACTAGGGGAGAGTCTGATGGGGGTAGGCAGGCTATTCCATAGGAAGGGAGCTGCCCGCGAAAAGTCCTGCAAGCGCGAGTTGGCCGTACGGGTGCGAGCAGCAGTCAGGAGGTGGTCACGGGCATAGCTGAGGGAACGAGGAGGGGCATACCTAAGGATCTGTGAAGAGATATAAGAGGGGCTAGAATTGTTCAGTGCTTTATAGGTATGGGTATTGACTCCTATAGGATACAGGAAGCCAATGTAGGGACTGAGAGAGGTGAGGTGTGAGAGGACTGACTAGAGAGGAAAATCAGTCTGGCGCAGGCATTTATTACAGATTGTAGCAGGGCGATACACTTTTTGGGAAGAGGGTTACAATAATCCATGCAGGAAATTACTAGAGCATGGACAAGCTCCTTAGTAGCATCTTTTGTAAGAAAGGGGCGGATGCGGGCTATGTTTTTAAGTTGAAATCTACAGGATTTGGCAACACACTGGATGTGAGGCTCAAAGGTGAGGCCAGAGTCAAATATGACGCCAAGACAGCGAGCTTGCAAGGATGGATTTATGTGGATACCACTAACTTGAATGGAGAGTGAGAGAGGAGGAGCAGTATTAGGAGAGGAAAGACAAGGAGTTCAATTTTGGAGAGATTAAGTTTTAGAAACCGGGAGGACATCCAGTCAGAGATGGAAGAAAGGCAAGCAGTGACACGTTGCAGGACGGCAGGGGAGAGGTCTGGGGAGGAGAGATATATTTGGGTGTCATCAGCATACAGGTGATAGTGGTTAAAGGGGAATATCTAGAAATGAAATGATTTAATTAACAAAAAGTCAAAGGTTTTCTTTCTAGGCAGATATATCACGTAGACACATTGTCATCATACCTGCAGTAGTTGTGATCTCCCAAACCTCCCTCACCATTGGGGTATTTTAACGTATTGTATGGATGCTGGAAAGTCTCATTCCAGAAAAGGCATGGCTTCCCATTATCCAACGATGTCTGGTTTTGTGTTCCTCTGTAGTCCGCTCCATTAACAGTATAGCATTCTAAAAAACATATAACAAAGTTGTTAGTTACACGTCTTCCAAAGAAAACCATTGCTGAGGCATAGTTCACTACGGCACTGCTGAAGCACCATAACTACCTTTACTCCGTGCATAGCTAATGGTGCAAAGCTTCATTCTGTTCCCATTTGACACTGATTTGCAATAACTGTTTGTCATAAGCCCTGTTCCAACCACTGTGCAACATAATAGCAAATAACTACTTTCCCAAGCCTTACAAGCAGTAGTGGAATTCCAAAATTTTTGTAACTAGTTCCGACTTTTCGTAAGTTTCCAACTCCACTGGACCCCCCTCCAGTCATGCACACACTCACTCACAAGCACATTGATAGAGACACACATATTCCATGGGGGGTAAGGGAATGCTATTAATGTATTAAATGCATAAACTTTGTATTTTAAGTCAGACAATGAGCAGTAAATGCATAAATCTTGAATATCATGATAGTATATTTGTGTGTGAGGGGGACGTAGGGCAGCATAGTGTGTGTGTGTGGGGGACACAGGGCAGAAGGGTGTTTGTGAGGGGGACAAGGGGCAGTCGGGTGTGTGTGAGGGAGACACAGGGTGGCAGGGTGTGTGAGAGGGGGACACTGGGCGGCAAGCAAGGTGTGTGTGAGGGGACATGGGATGGCAAGGTGTGTGTGAGGGGACATGGGATGGCATGGTGTGTGTGAGGGAGACACGGGGTGGCAGGGTGTGTGAGAGGGGGACACTGGGCGGCAAGCAAGGTGTGTGTGAGGGGACATGGGATGGCAGGGTGTGTGTGAGGGGGACACAGGCGGCATGGTGTGTGTGAGGGGGACACCGGGCATCAGGGTGTGTGTGAGGGGGACACGTGGTGTCAGGGTGTGTGTGTCAGGGGGACATGCGGCGGCATGCACAGCCGGTTTTTGTCAACACAGAAGAAGACACATTTTGCCGACCACAAATTTCATCTTCACCTGTCTGCCTAATATCCCCCTTTTACCCATCCTTTTGTGCATCTTGACACGTTTTTCTTTCTTTTTTCCCTTTTTGCACATTGTATCCCCTATTTGTCATTCTTTGAATGCTTTTGTGTCTTTATCCCAAATTTTGTAGTCTCTTAACCCATTTGTTCACACTCTCACTCACTGGCTAAAACATTGGCTCGTACACACACACACACACACACTTACTGGCACTTACACAAACACACACACTGGCTCAAACGCACACTCCCTGGCTTCTATGCACACACACAAACTCACTCACTGGCTCTTACACACACACACTGGTTTTGCACACACAAACACTCACTGGCTCTTGCACACAGTGTCTTACACACACACACTCGCACACACACAAACAAACACACACACAGCCAGACCAAAAACACATAATATTTCTCTATATATTCTTTCTGCCTCCTCCTTTTCCCCTTTCCGCTTCATGTCCACTCTCTCCCCATTTCTCAATCTTTGGCAGTGTTTCATATCTTTCTTTTCTTTTTTAATTCCAATTTTTCCAACATGACTGGGGTCTATCTGCATCCTGCTACCAACTGCCAGGAATGCCAAGGGCCACCTAGGGGCCGGTCTGATGGCAGACACATTCATGGCAGAGACCATTGACAGCAGCAGGGTGAGTGGCAGAGGCACAGAGAGACACCTGTAAGTTTCTGAAGTCTCAGTCTCATTACTCTCAGGCAGAGTAACTCACTGCCTGAGAGTAATGATACTGAGACTCCAGAGCTAAACAAATGGGAAACCCCAACCCACAAGGCACCTTCCCCTCAGCCCATTTAGACTAGTAATATACAGTAATATACACTTACTAGGGTGGCGAGGCGTGTCCTCAGCCGCTCCTCATCTACATGCAAAGCTGGAGAGATCATTCCCACTCTCCACTCATGCGGGAAACAGCGCACAGGAACGAAAGTAGGTCTGTGCCGGAAGAGGCACAGTCCTGCGAGCGCTCCTGAGCACTACATTTAAAGTGGTAGGGCTCAAGTGATTTCTATGCTCCCCCGGTCTGCGCCGGCTCAGCGAACTTGTTACATTTTAGCAACAGGTTCCCACGAACCAGTGCGAACCGGCTAAATCTCACCAATGCTTACAAGCAATTTTAATGGCTCTCCGAATATCTATAAACTGTTTACATGTGCTGCCTGAACTAGCTTAATTCATGAAAAGACATGAATGAAGTTATCTGATAAGCTAAAAATGTATTTTCATGGAATGTAACTACTTGTGAATAATGAACTACATATTTCATAAATTACTGCTGGGGTTTATGGAATGTACACAAGTAAAGAGAGATTAAAAAATAAAATCCCTACAGAAGCTAAAGATTGAAACATATATGAGGAATTCAGAGGCGAATATGTTTTTGTCTTTAATGTATTTAACATCATGATGCATTGGTTCCAAATATATTATTCGTGTGGCCTTGGCCTTTACCTTTACAGTGGAACATATCAGCAGGAAACTTCCAATGGTAGATCTGGTCTACAATAAATGGGCTTCAAGCCATAGCATTTATAGTATTATATTCTAATAACTGGGCAGTTCCAATGAGACAGAAACTATGTTGGTGATACTTATTTGCCTGGTGATAGAATGATTGTTTCTGTCTGGATCCTTTCAGTACTATCTCAGTAGAATTTCCATACAGCTCATTTTGGTTACTCCTAACATGTGTCATGAGCTACATAAAGTAATTGATGTAAAAAAAAAACCAACAACGTGTGTTTCGGGAAAACACTGCACTCATTTCCATTCTTGTTACAAAAAGCTACCAATAAAGGAATACTGTAGGCACCATACCCCATTCATCTACTTGAACTGGTTACTGACCCTTCCTTCAGTATTAAACCATTTTGAGCAGTTAAACACTAAATGAGGGTCCCTGGTCTCCCAGAGCAGAGCCGTTAGTTTAGGTATGGCTTAGGGAGATTACATACTTCATTCTAGCCACACCGATTCATACCAACAAAGGTCATGGTGATAAGTTGGAAGTGGTTAGCCGGCACTCTCAGTCAATCACAGCTGCCCATTGCTGCTCAGACTGTTTCCTCATTAGCCCAAGCATTACAGAGGATATGGACTGCTAGAATTCTCGTTTTACATCAATACTTTAAAATGGTTAACACTGAAAGGAGAACAGTGTCAGAGGACACTATAACCACTTCAATGAGACAAAGCAGTTACAGAGCCAACATTGTCCATTCTTAAAGGGACACTATAGGCACCCAGATCACTTTAGCTAATTGAAGTGGTCTGGTTACAGTGTCCCTATTGCACTTAGTGCTGCAATGTCAAATATTTCAGTTTTAAAGAAACTGCATTGTTTACATTGTAGCACTAAGTCAGCCTGTACTGGCTGTCTACCAGAGAGCCATTGGACACGCTTCCTGCTTGCTAGGTGACTTTTGGTCATCTAACTGATGCTGGACATCCTCACGATCTGCAAGAGGACATCCAGCATCAAAGCATTCCCCATAGGAAAGCATTGGTTCAATGCTTTCCTATGGGGAGGGCCTAATGCACTTGAGGCGCTCACGACACATGCATGTTAGCCCCCACATCGGATGACATAGGTGGAGCAGAGCGCCGACCCAGCACCGAGGGACATCAGCACTAGGATAAGGTAAGTAAATAAATGCTTTTTAACCCTTTATTGGCTGGGGGTGGGTTTGAGAGAGGGGGCAGAGGGAGCTATAGTGTTAGGAATACAGGTTTGCATTGCTTACACTATAATATGTTTGTAGCTAAAAAGTATAATCAGGTTTCTACCTTTTCATTGAAGCATGCTACTCACATCAGCCTCCACTGGCACCAACTAGCAGTTACTGTTTAGCAAATTAGATACACCTAAAGAAAATGGTTCATTCATAGCAACTTGCTCTGATTTTACATGCAATTAGCTGAGTACGTTGCCCTTAGGTTTTTCCAAATTGCACATCTATTTACTGAACACTGAATAGGACGTGCTTATAGTTATAGCTATACAGCTTGTGTATACTTTAAAACAGAATATTTTAGTTTCATATAGGATGTATGAGAGCTTACAGTCATGAATTTACTAAATGATTGAGCCTATATTCCTTGGATTTGACAGGTATGATGTTTCTAGGCTCTTCCTTCATTCACCATAGACAACTTAACATCTTTTACAGTGACACGTTTCCAAAATTAGTCTATGGTTTCAAAGTAAACAGCTTGTTTACTTTGTAAACCTACTTAGGTGATATGTTATTTTCTGAAGACAGCAGATGAAGAATTAGAATTGGGGAGACATTTGATCTTTTCCAGCTGCTCGCTTCCGTCTTTTGATCCCTAGTTTGCATGCTAGTGGCGCAGTCTTACCACGCTTATTATCTACACCGACTATCTGATCATAATTATGCTGAAGTTAGATAAAACAGACATCTATAAATTTAAGAAACTTGACTGGCTAACACTATTAAATTATTCTTTTTAAACAATTAGAATGTAATAAAACACAACATATCCACACATAACCAGTCGTGTTAATCAGATCTATATAGAGCACACCTTAAATTATTTATTTCTTCAAAGCAAATTATCTTTTTTTTTTCGGGTCGCTCCCAGCCCCATGACCTATTACAACTTCCCGCTCCTGTCTGGCATGTTAACAACAGCATGTAAATGAGAACAAGGTGTGCCTTTCTACAAGAAGAAAAGATAGCCTCGTAAAAATACAACATCCCTTCTCTTGTACCCACAACTTAACAAATCTGCCAGAGTTAAACCTGATCCTGCAGTTAAATTTCTTTTTTAATGGCTTCCTTCTGATCTCCAATCCTCCAGGCCCAGCATCTTAAGATAATAGATTCCATTTCTTTCGGTGGTACATCTGCACTCCATCTATTTAGCAGGTTGTGTGAAGTTTACCTGTGGGGTCCAGACTTTCAAGGTTTATGATCCCCTTTCCCATGTGCTGACAGTTCCCCTAGTTTAAGGTTCAAATCGCTTTGTTCATGTAAATGTCCGAGTAGCTTATTGAATGCAGGGCCCAGGAGAGATCCATAAAGGAAATTATTAACAGTCTATGTTTAGGGTAAATTGATCAATTCTGTCTAGAATACAGTAACCACTGGTTGTGTGATGAAATTGATCTAGTGCTACGCTCTAATGAAATTTGAACACCTTTCCATCTCCCATCTATATCAAAACATACAAGACAAAATTTAATATGAAAGATTAAAACGTACTAATTTCCACTGCCCCTTCACTACTAATTTAAGGAATATGAATGTAACATGTATTTAAAGTATGTGAATGCACAATCTTATACCTCAATAAATAATTTGTATGAGGAAACTCCAAAAATGGAAAATATGCAAGTATGTACAGTTTACATTTTTCATTTATACTGGTTAGTCCTTTGCAACAATATTGGATTAAAAAAAAATGCTATATTTACAAGGTATCCATTATGTCTATAGACTGTAAGCTAGTTTGAGCAGGGTCCTCTTCAACCTATCGTTCCTGTAAGTTTTCTTGTAATTGTCCTATTTATAGTTAAATCCCCCCTCTCATAATATTGTAAAGCGCTACAGAATCTATATAAATGGCAATAATAATAACAATAATAATGTTTGGGACGTTTGAAATTTGGCCTCCTACTATTCTCATGGGTATTTGTAAGGAGTTTACCAGTATTTTAAAAAAATGCAAAATAAAAATGTCTGTGAGGACATAAGGCACACATACAGTACACATATTTTACTGGCCTAAATCAGGCAACTGTATTATATAGTACATTTGATTAAAGTCTAAAGTGATGTTTGCTGAACATATTAGAAATAATAAAAAATACATTTCCAAATCTTTCTGCCCACTTTGTGGAGGTCCATGGTGGTAATTCCAGACTATTACATTTTAATGGTATCCAATAGGTCAAAATACATCGAGAGTGGGGATCATGATAGGGATTTGAGCAAAAAAAAAGAAGAAGAAATTAAGTGGATACTTGACAAGGAAGCCCTTTATCCAAAATGTTGAATATAGATTTTGAAAAAAAAAAATCACTTAATTTAGGATACTTTTGCACAATTCACCCTCCTTGATATCATATTTTTCATCTTTCTTATATTTCTTTTCTTATATGATATGTATTTGTTATAAATGATTTATATTTTATATGACAAAACCATGGATAATTGAATGTCGGAGGAAGCCCCATGTGACTAATTTGACTAGGGCAAAATGCGTCATGTGATAAGCAAGGAGGTGGACCTAGTGTTATCTGGAACTGGAGTGCTAAGGTATTGTGGAAGAAAACAGTTGGCAAACCAGTTGTGAATAAGCGTGAATACTTATCTTATGGCCTTTATTTTAACATATTTAATCTACAACTTTTAATAGTATTTTTGTGCAATTAAAGTCTATAAAGATATAATACTAGGAACCCCCTTGAGTTCTCTCTCCCAGTGTAACTTTGCACTAATTGTTTTCAAGTGGTATTCCAGTTGGATACTAAGAAATTTTAGTGTAACTCTTCGTATGAGACTATTGTGAAGCACTTGGCAATGCAACAATATTTTTGGTAACTATTACGTCGTCAGCGCGTTTCTTTTTTTTTGTATGCTGCTGCACATAAAACGGATGCACTTACATTAATAGCACTTTATTGAATCTGAGAAAGCACTTAGCACTTTTTTGATATTTGGATAAATAATGTTTAAAAAAGAAAATACAGAATGGGACTGTGTCAGTTCATCTTTAACTACTCAGATTACATAATAAAAATAAAATGAAACAAATTATTAGAAATAGAATTAAACATAAGCGAGAGCACTAGTTTACTCAATATAGCGTAAGTTTAACAGCTTATTATAAACTATAAAGCTTGTACTATATATGCAGTGTGATTAGCTATGCTATCTTGCTTAGTATACATGCAGGATTAACAGAGCACATTATGCCTTATAGTGCTACAGCAGCAGGTGGGAGTCTAGAGAGCGAGACAGAAGGAGAGCAATATTCTGTCATGTTAAAGTCTAACCCCCATTTAAGTTTTCCAACGGGTTCAATCTGGGTAAGAAATCAGCTTAGCAATTGCATCCTTTATGGCTCTGGAGTTACATAGCTGCACATTCATCCCATACCAGTGCGGGGCTTGAGTCCCAGGCTGTTATTCAGGCTGTTGTTCAGGTCGGCAGAGTGTAGCCCAGATGAGAAGACGAACCTGCTCCAGCTTTGCCTGTTAGCAGACACCGACCTCTCAAGGATTTGGCCTCTGGCTGTGTTCAGGTTCAACCACAGTGGGGTAAGCTGTTGGGATTTGTGGGTCAGTCGTGTGGGTCTCATGCTGTGCTTTGCCTCCCATCGTTTGCGTGCTTGGCGCCGTCTGTGTGCCGTGCTCGACTTCAGTGGTTCCCTCCGCTTTGCTGCCATGTGTGGGGGTGAGACTTGCTTGTCCCTCCGCCGCCATCTCACGGCTCTGTTCCCCGCTGGGGCTGCAAACTGTTGCTGTGGGTCGAGTGGCAGCTGTCGAGGTGAGTGGCTGTCCAGGAGTGTTGGGGCACTCTGTAGCATTTTTTGCTCGAGCTGTAGCCAGAAGTTATTGAATATTCGGTCCAGGTTGGACACGTAGTCGTGTTTCACCTCGTGGCTGTTTCGCCTCTCGGCTCTCCGGCTAACTTCCCAGTTGTTTCCGCCATGCCAGGGAGGCTCCCCATAGGTGGACCGGGATCACCCCCACCGGTCCAAGGGGGGGGTTGCGGGTTGCCCGCTTGTAGCAGACGGTTACCGGGCACCTCCAGGCTGGGAGGTCGTCCGCCTCTCCCGCCCGACGTATGCTAGGCCGCATGCTCTCGCGGGCATGACCGTCTGTCTGTTGTCCGCTCATGGGCCGCTTCACCGGTTTCCCGTGAGGACTGAGGGTTAGTAAATCTCTTTGTTGTCCTATTTTGGAGCTGTTTGTGGTCAGTAAATGCCTTAATAGCCAAGATTAGTGAGGAGCTCCAGCAAGGCACGTCTACCCTCCATGACAGTCAGGCCCCGCCCCCCAATTACTGCTATTTTTAATCATATTCATTATATTATTTGTTTTTTCATAAGACAAATTTTACTAATCTAGTGATTCCTAATTACAGAAATTCTGTATCTGTCTCTGTATTACACTGAAGCCAGTATTTTAGGAATCATAATGAGCCCTCTGATTGTATTAGTGACAGTTAAATAATGTTAATATTCAATGTACTGAAATCTTTTTAAATACATTGAATATTGTGTTTTTGAGAGATTTATTAAATGAAGCAATATTGTATGTCGGTTGTACGTCTGTACTCTGCTACTTTTTATTTTTTATCAAGTATTAAGTCAACTGTGTGTTAATACATGATAATTGAATTAAGATTCTGCTTTAATTTGATGAAGATGACCCAGCAATAACTGTGTGACAAATGAATTATGAGGAATAAGATATAAGATATCAATCAGACATGTATCAACCAGCCTAAATAATTGCAAACATGAATGGTATGTAAAAAAAAAAAAAAGACTTGCAATAACCATCATTATGTATAATTTTCTTCATTTTACTTTTGGTTGTCAAGAAAATCTTATTTTTGTGTTCTTTTGTGTCATAATATATATTTACTGTATTTATGTGGATCATTAAAAAATAAAAATAAAGAAAAATTAAGACATTAAAAATAATAATAATAATAATATATAGGATCAAGAAGAGTCATACAATTGGGGAACCAATTAAAAAATAATTGAAAATAAGAATGAGTGGTAAAAGAATTGTACATCTGAAAATAGGGTCACACACGATGGAAAAAAAAGGATCAAATATGAGTGGGCTGCTTCACACAGGGGAGCGTCTAACAGGTATAAAAAAATCAAATAACCAGTGTATGAAAGCGCTCCTAGTGACTAATCCATGTATATAATATGTCAATACAAGATATATAAAATACAAGTGGCTTGCTAGCAGTGAAATCACTGACACATGGCATCGTGCATGAAATAAAGGAAAATAATAAGTATATGAATATATACTGTACAATTAATAACAAGGTCAAGGTCAAGGTCAATAACAAGGTCAATAACAAGGTCAATAAGGTCAATTAATAACAGAGCAAATTGTTTATATATCATAAGTAAAAGATGAACTATAAATAAGGATAATCTCTCAAATCACAATGCCATTGGACAAGTAAAATCCGATAGATTCCAAAACAACCATCAGCTGGTAAGTATCAGATGAGTGTAAAAAGGTATAGCAAAAAAAGTAGCGATAGAGGTAATAATTACAGGGAAGGTGTTCCCGATCACAATGCCATCAAAACAATGTCACTGTGGGTTCTAATAAAATTGCCTGTTCTGAACATTGGAGTGCCAGAACCATTTTTATATTGAACACCATTGCCATTGGAACCTGGTGCTTGGTTCTGGTTTAGTTGCACCCTGGCTCAGATTGATGGGATTGAGTGCAGTTTCTTATGTATGTTATAAAGGTCAAAACAACTATGACTGGAATAGCAGTCAGAGAAACGCTGATATATCATGTGGTAAACTGATATTGCAGATATCCACTATATCACAGCAAATAAGATATCCCAGAAGGTAATAAAACCAGTGACAAGGGATATGAAAAATATGAAAAATCCCCGGTAGCACGTCACTTCCAAAGGAATTGTAGTGGTGATGCAAGGATTAATAAAAAAATAAAAAAAATAAACAGATAGCAATGGGTGGAGCTAAAAGGAAATACTGGGGATTGCAGAGGGAGATAAATATTGGGAGAACAAGGGGATTTTAACAAAAAGGGGAAATTTAATAATGGTGAAATGAGATTAAGAATAAAGGTAAAGGGGGGATCAAAGATTTGAAGAAAAATAATGAACAATCTATCCAGCTCTGCAGGTATCATTTGTCCTAATAATAGTTTTTTTTCCCCCCAATAATACGGCCTACTGGCAGTGCCCAGTCATGTCCTGTGAAAGAGTTAATACAGCTACAGTGCTCACAGACGACTGCCCTCAATAGCAAGAACAGTTAGCGGCTGGAAAATATGCGTCATAGCCCATAAACAGTAGATATTTAGGGTGGTTTTGAATAGGTGCCAACTGTCTTGAAAGCAAAATGTCCCGTTTTAGTAAGGTCCATGCACTCTGCCACAGGATGAGATTAAAATGTTTAATTACAGGGGTCAGACTGAAACCCATCATCAGTCGAGACCCATTTCTCTGGCAGGATTTTTAGCTACCAATATTTACTCTGTGGAGAGGAGAAAAGTCTAATTGTCACATCATCATATAAGCTGTGATTACATCAAGCAAGACGTTTTTTCCATCCTTAGAATTCTGTCACAGTGTCTTATGGACATCCAGACTCTTAGAAATAAACATTTTTTTATGACTCATTGTAACCCACATAATTTAACAAGCTTTTATTCCGATTAAATTGATATTTTGTGCTGATAGATATGATTTAATGAAACAATAAAGTTTACATTTAAATAATGACAGATTAATACAGGTTATACAGTTACGGTATTCAATAGCAAAAAATGCATGTAGGTTTGTCCAGTGGAGAGTATAATAGAATCAAATTCTAAGGGACTCTAACAGGAAGGTCTATAGACAGATTTATTAAGGGACAATTGTGCCAGAAAGGGTGGTAGTAGATAAAATAAACACAATTTCCTACCCCGACTATATGATCTTTTATGGCTTATTTATGCCTCTGCTTTTGTATTATAGAGATTCGTACAGTTTATGAATGGGAAGAAGGGGACACACAGGACAAAGGAGAATAGTAATGGGATAATTTTGCTGTATTTATTTTCTATGATGCGTGATCACACTTAAGAGCATATTTTGCTGTAAATGACTTTTTAATTAACTTTTTTCTTTTGGTATCTCTGCCCAGCAATCTGTACGCACACCTTCTAGGTATCAAATCCTTACCTGGTTTCCAAAAATAGTTCAATTGTAAACAAGTTAAAGGAGTTCTCTAAGCATCATAACCAGTACTGGCCGCTCAGGCCCCTCTTCACAGATACCACAAAAGCAGAGTCTCCTATTTCTGCATTAGTGATAACAAAACATTTCCACAGGTGAATGGAAGACCTCCTAAAATGTGACAGGAAATCACTGTATGACATTCGTTAAGCCAATGAATTCTGTCCACTTTTTTACACATTTCTGCTACAATCACGGAGAAAAAATGTATCACCTTAGACAAGATGAAACAGAACATTTTATATTTCCACCTTAGCTTGCCACCTCCCTTCCCCACAAAGATCCCTATATTCCCTGTCAGTTGTCTCGCTACTCCTCCCTAATTTAAAACAACACATTCACCTATAAATTCAAATTACACTCCTCATCATATTAGCTCCATTGGCATGTATAGTGAATCTATCTTATTGGGTGTGTGCACAAATGTTCTTACATGTATAAGCGTGATAGAGAGTGTGGGTAAGTTGCAGGGGTCAGTACACTATACATCCTTAAATTAATCTCTGACATTGGTTAGAGAAACCTCCCTGTCATAGGTGCCTATCATTCCACAGCCCTATTTAACCTTGCCGTGCAGAGTCCCAGGAGGAAGCATTTCCCAAGTAAGTGGATTTATCTCATAAGAGCAAGCATCAGGCTGCTAGAGTAGGACCTGCCAAGAATGGGGTACATTGATGTTGTGGCAGGCTTATACATTGTATGATCAGATATTATAACTAAACCCGCATTATTTTTGCCTGTCTTTGAAATTGCTGTTTAGAGGATGAGTGCACTGGATCTTTTATGTAAAATATATAAAGTTGCTCTTTGTGTGTTTGGCTAATTGTTTATGTATGTATATCCTTTTGTGTGTGTGTGTATTTTTTTTGAAGATGTATATGGCCTGTATAGTGAATCTGCCTTGTTAGGTACGTCTGTGTGCGACTGTTCCTGCATGTAGTTATAGAGAGTGTGGGTAAGTTACAGAGGCTCACTAGACTATACATCCTTAAATTAACCTTTGACATTGGTTAGAGAAACTGGCAGACATATAATTTGCTTTGTAGGTTTTTACGGCCATTCCTAATTTGTTTCACCCAATGAGAACCTTTATTCTGGGCTCCTTTTCTCAGCAATGTATCTATTCTAATCTGTTGTTTCTCTTCCGTCTCATACTCTGAGCTTTTACATTGAGTTAAGTTCTGTGTGGGTGTCTATGTAGCACTATTTGTCTGTGTCAGGGCACCTGACGTGCATTTTTGTGTTAATGTTTTTGCAAGTTTCATCCAGTCTAAGCTTTATGTGCCTATTGAGTAGGGTGAAACAGAAGATCTGATTTGGAGAATTAAGCTAGAACTATAGAAATGCTCTTTTCACTGCGAGAGCCTTAATTGGGTGGATGATTTATAGAATGGGAAGGTCAGGAAGGAATAAAGTTTTATTTCTGGGTCAAGCTGAAGTCATTGGGATGGGTTTTCGGTAGAGCTAGGTTGTCCAGATAGAAGACAAAAGGTATCTATCAAAAGCTTTTTTTTTTTTTTTTTTTTAGTTTTTTTTTTTTTTTTTTAATTCTTTATTTTTGTTGAGGCATGTGATCATTGGGGTACAGAAAAAAGAGAGGGAGACTTTCAAGGGTTGTACAGGGTAGGGTCGTCATAACATATTGTCAAAGTCTCCTGTGATTATCAACCTCATTTTATATATATATATGTCGCTTAAACAGTTGTCGCCTAAACAGTTGTCGCCTAAACAGTTGTCGCTTAAACAGTTGTCGTTTAAACAGTTGTCGTTTAAACAGTTGTCGCTTAAACAGTTGTCGCTTAAACAGTTGTCGCTTAACAGTTGTCGCTTAACAGTTGTCGCTTAACAGTTGTCGCTTAAACAGTTGTCGCTTAAACAGTTGCCGCTTAAACAGTTGCCGCTTAAACAGTTGCCGCTTAAATAGTTGTCGCTTAAACAGTTGTCGCTTAAACAGTTGTCGCTTAAACAGTTGTCGCTTAAGCAGTTGTCGCTTAAGCAGTTGTCGCTTAAACAGTTGTCGCCTAAACAGTTGTCGCTTAAACAGTTGTCGCTTAGACATTGGTCGATTAAACATTGGTCGATTAAACATTTGTCTCTTAAGCATTTGTCTCTTAAGCATTGGTCGCTTAAACAGTTGTCACTTAATAGTCATAAGTGCTTTGGGCAGAAGCTATTTTTCACATAAAGCATTCGTGGGTGACAAGAAGTACTGACAAGCTAGTTAGAGATCGATATTGGCACGGTATGCGCGCTTAAGAAAAACCGCAAAATACAAACTAGTACACGTTAAATGACTGCATAACGTAGGCTGGTCACGTTTAAGAGCATAGTGTCGTTGGGTGAACAACATCAAGGCTGAAGGCCTGTAATTTTAATGCAGTAGAAACTCAGGACTATGTTAATGTGACATAAGGTGGATGGTAGGTATACATCATAGAACTGTGGTGTATTAACAAAGCATAGGAAAACCTCTGGCGCTGTAGCTATAGCATATGGGAGCGTCTAAGGGCAACACACAGTGAAGGTAGGAATATACACATTTAGTTTAGAGCATGGAATACAGTCAACGTTTGTGTCTCTGGGTGCCCAGCTGGCTGCGGCTCTGTGAGACCGCCAGGAACCCTGCTTTGTGTCCAGGCCGGCAGCCGGAACGCAGGCAGCTGCTGTACTTCACCCGACTCCGCTGGTGTGCTTCGGTGGGCAGTCCAGTCCATGCCCCTGCGCGGCGCTCCCAGACGGGTGTCGGTCCCCAGTCGGGCCTGATCCGAGCAGGTGCCACGTTGCTTGATTGGTGTCCCCTTGGGCATGCCGCAGTGCAACGGCACGGTGCTCAGCCACTGCCTTGGAGAGAAGAGCTGTGTCACGCTGATCCCAGGGTCTTTGCTGAGGTGAGTCACTGTAGTGTAGGGGTTGCTTGGTGACCCGGCTCCCATGTTGGTGGGAGCGGGTGTGTGCACCCAGGTAGCCTGGTTTGGTTTCCCGCCATAGCGGTTTTTGGTGTCTGCGTGTTCGGATGGTCGCTTTAAAGGCCTGAAGTGGAAGCCCATAATGGCGTCGGCGGGTTGCAGGGCGGACCCACGAGGCCACCACGCACGCTGCTCGACTGTAGGGAAATCCTCGCTCACATAGCGCCGAGCAGAGGCCCAGACAGAGTCTGTCGAGGGTTTCCAGAGGGTGGGTGGTTGCTTGGGTGCCTCTGCTCAGTCCCTTTGGTCGCTGTGGAGTGGCCATCTTGAATGTGCCTTAGCCTTTCAGCACCTTTGCAGGCTCCGCAGCCCGTCTGCCTGCTCGTTCTGCCTGATTAATGGGGGACCGAGATAACCCCCATCGGTCGGGGGGGGGGGGAATGGCAGATCTGCAAATTCGGTGGGGGGGATCCAGTGCCGGAGAGAGCGGCCGCCTCTCCCCAGCTCCAGCTCCAGTAGGCTCGCACCCCCTGCCCCGACAGGCTCCAGAGAAGTACCTCTCGGTTCAGGAGCGCACCCCCGACGTGGGTAGTGCACTCCGGTGAGTCTTGGGGCTAGATAGCCGTCGATTATGCCCGATATTCTGCTCGCTTAGGAGGAGCTCTTGTCCCCCACGTCTAGTCAGCCATGCGGTCAGGCTCCGCCCCTATCAAAAGCTTTTTTATGGGTCAAAGATGATTCAGATCTGTACAGGCTATCAGCTATAATAAAACCCCAGTATTTACCATGGTTGAATGAAGCACACCATGATCGTTATTCATGCCCATGTGTTTTAGGATACAATAATGCAGTATTTTTTTTCCAAGTGATATTTCCTATAATATCTAGTGATTGACTATGGTGTGGCACTCTGACCTGTATAAAACACTTTCATGACATGCTATTTGGAGTTCAAAGGGAGGGTCACATCATTTCCGAATGCAGTCGTCATTGAATAAGTCAATGGCTGAATATTACATGTCTTGGATTTTGGGAACTGCTTACGTATGAGTCCAATGCATGAACGCATGCAACATGGAGTCATTTTCTTCTGACTGATGGTTTATTCACAAACCATTTACATAAATATTAGGAGTATAAAGAAGCCTTTAGAATTGACTAGTCCTGATTTAAATGATCAATTAGTTTCACTGTTTAAAGAAAATGACTGAACTGCCCTTTTAATTGTACTGTTTAATTCATTTAATAGAGTCATAACGACTAAATTCTATAAAAACAGGACCACACCTACAGGGTTAATCTTTGCCCCTACATGGAGGTCATTGTCTGACCACTTCTTCATGCTAGCAACATGATCTCAATAACAAATTCTAGTGGACAGCCTTATTGTCAGCAGGGCAGTGTTGAAATACTATTTGTTACTGATGTGGTCAGGTCAATGAGTGGTGTGCTGGGAGATGTCCACCACATTGGTTTTTAAAGTGCATTTTCTTAGCAATTTCACTTTGTTGTGGTTCTTTTTTCTCTCTCCACAATTGATATTTGTTCTGTGAGACAGATGAATTATAAACCGTTGGGAGAATTCCTAACATGTTACAATGGCTAACGCAAATAAAAGGTTATTTGTTTAACAACAACAAAAGTAACTTGCTGAACTGACATTAATTTTATTTATCTAAAGACTTCCATTTTCTTCCCCAATTTCCCTCATTGCCAACCAAGATAACATATATTTGAGAAACCTCTTTTATACTCTTATCAGAAATTAGAGAATATTGGGATGAGATACAGGATGAAATGATTGTATTAGATAAGAGTAGAGGTAAAATGAATTGGGAAAATTGGTGATTTTCTGCATAGTGGATAAACTATTGCACTTTTTACATTGTTTTTTGATGGGGTAAGGGGGATCAATGATCTCAGCATGTATTGGTTGTCTGAAAGTGATAGGAGTGTGATTGCTGTAAACATGTTCAGTTAATGCTAGATTTGTGAAGAAATTGTGTTACTTTTTCAAAACTGATCAATAATCTGTATCACATCTGCTCTGGAAAACTGACATCAATTGATCCTGGAATTATAATTTACATTATTATTCTCGTCAAATTACAGTAATTTATTACGCTCTGAATGACTCAAGCTGATTTTTCCAGTAAATGCTCAAAAAAAGTCAGAGCTCAAAATAATACATTAAACCTTATTTTATATTTTGAACAAAAGTTACATTTATTATTCATTATTAGAGTATCCTCATCAATACTACTAGTTATCTGCGTCTTTCTCAAAATCTAGGAAGATGCTAAGACTATCTAAACCAATTACTGTTTTTTAATAAGATATTATAGTTTTTAGTGAATGATGTCACCTGGTTGTATACACACTAAATCCCTATTAAAATATCCTAAAGCAGCTCTCACCTGCTTAAAGTTTACATTATTTGAAGTAAGTTCCAATGCATTGCTCCGAGCCTATATTACAGCCTTCAGAGAGCTGGAAACTACTTACACTGCTGGGGCGATAAGGCCCTCCTGGCACCATAACAACTACACATTGATGTAGTGGTTATGGTGCTTGGAGTGTTCTTTTAACTATGAGGCAGCTACAAGAACACCATATCGGTCATCTCATCAGGAGCTTGATTATGCCTCAGAGTTGTCCAGTTGTCTGGAGGCCTCCTTTAACAAAAAAGATCATCCACTGTGGTCCCCCATATCTTTTCGTTCCCAACCATTGTAGTTCCTTAATTAGGCTTATCAGATCCTTTTCTGGTCTCCCATATGTTATTTTGCTGCTTATATTAACCTTTTGCCCCCACTTTGCATTGTCTTTTTTTTTTGTCCCCACTATATGTTCCGAATGCTTTCTGTTTCGCTTTTCCCTTGTTATAATTACTCTTTAGTTTGTCTGTATTTTCTGCCCATCATGTCTTCCCTTTATTTTCCTTTTTCGTATTCCTCTCTATTCTCTAATATGTTCATTTATATTACATGTTTCTCTTTGGTATTTTCTTTAGTTCTCTCTTCTGTGTTGTTTTGTTATTGTTCTTTCTGTCCCTTCTCCTGTTACATAATTTATCCGTTGTTTTTTTATTTAACTTTGTAACCTCCTTGTATCCTTTCCTGTTTTGTCGCTGACATGCAACAGCAGGAAATACAATGTAGAACTTCAGACAAGTCTATGTCACTGTGTCTGTGAACCTGTGCACCCAGTGGTTCGACGTTAATGCATATAGTAAATTTGACATAGGACTACGGTTTATGATAAAGTGTAATTTGCTTAAATGTGTGGTTTCATTCACTGTTAAAAGGAAATTTAGCACCCCCAGCATATATAGGGTCAATACACACACAGCAATGAACATAAACAGAGTGGAAGTTACACAATTCAAACCCAATAATCAGAATTCTACTTAGAAATACCTGCATTGGTTCACACTCTGCCCTCTGGGCTTCTCTCTTGCAGTTTAACATTCAAAATAAAGTGTTTTACTTACCTTTAAACCCAGCGCTGATATTTTGCGCCCACTCCAAAGTCACAGGGGCCATGCATGATCCAATCACACACTTCTTATAGAGAATCCTGTAATTAGTCCACTTCACCAGTTCAGAATGCGTGCACGCTATCTGGGCTGGCGAGTGGAGGGGAGGGATGGAGTGGAGATGAGGGAGGTTTTTTTAAAAAAAAAGTAAAAAAAACTATGTGCTATGTAGGGAGGGAGACAGTGTATTTTGGGAGGGAGGCAGCATACTTGTGTGGGGGAGGGTGGGAGAGCAATCTTCCTCTTGCAGGCGCACTGCCCACAAGGAGAATATTCTAACGCCTGTCGGCAGCATACAGTTACAATATTCTGGTGTCAGTTGTATTTTAAGCACAGAATTGACATTTGTAGCCCAGGCAGACTTATGCGCTGCCAATGTCACATGTGTTGGAAATGCAACTAGCCTCCAGCACACAATTACAAATATCTCAGTATGTGCAATGTTTCAGGAAAACATCTTTTTCTCCATTAGCTCCTCTTGATAAACACCGATAGTTTGTCTCTATGTGCTGCATCACCTGGGCTGAGCAGCAGGAAGTGACGTTTCATTCTGTACTTTCTGCTACTAGAATGGGTGCGCAGAATGAACAGGGGCATCCTCGCGTGTCAGTGACCCTGTGGACATCAATCGTGACCATCAGCCAGACTAGTCAGCCCCACATTCTGTATAGGACACCCTGACATTTGGGAATATGATATCAGGGTCAGAGGTTGTCAAGGGGTGGTGATGCAATAAGTGACAAAAGCAATTTGTGGTGATAGGCTTGCCTGAAATTAAGGGCTATAACATGTGGGTTTGACACTCTGTGCTGCCAAAGAGCAAAGCACATGGGCATAACTGCAATAAGCACCAGAGAAAATAACAAAACAAAGGAATGCTAAATAACCAATTAAGTTCAAGCACAAACAATAATGCATTACAGTTGCACTTTTCCTCTGTCCTCTCGACTTCGAGTGACAGAGACAGTCTGTAATTGGGAGCACATATGATGCCATAATGTGACTTGACATGTCTGCGTGTGAATCTTAGGCTGTTAGGAAGTAGAGTAATAAACTAGTAGGGTGCAACTACCTTAAAGTTAGAGATTACAACAACAGTAGCATTCATTTCACAATCAATAATTAGATTTATCATCATTTTGGAGAACCCTGTGTCTTGAAACAAATATTCTCTGTGGAGCTCTGCGTTATATTTAACCATACCATTTTTCAAATGTCGTAACCTAAAGGGAGACTCCACACCGCTAAAGCACTTTAGCTTGCTGAAATGCCTTATGCGTAAAGAGTGGGCCCACTTTTGTTTAATTTTACAAAAAAGTGCAGATTTCTATATAAATGGCCACTTTTATAAATTAACCTGGTTACACACCTAGGTTGTCAATGAGCCAGTCCTGTTACTTCCTGGTTTGCTTAGCTCAGTGGAGCTAATCTCAAAGGGCAACAATTGCCCAGAGCACTTGCCTTGCAAAGACTTCTCATTGAGTTGCATTGGAAAGTCTGTGTGTAACGTTGTCAATGTTTGTGCTTATGGATCCTTATTGAGTAGTTTTGAGTGCCCAGAACATAACAGAAACAAGAATAGAAACCCTGACTCTCCCCTCCCCCCTTTCCCCTCCCCCCATTGCCCTGAAAGAACTTGTCCTTGTGGGGTAAGATATTGATTTTGTATTTATTTGAATGATTGGTGAATATCCCTCCAAAATATTGTGTAGATACCAAAGGGTATGTTCTAATATTTTTTTGAGTGTCCCTAGTGTGTCCACATTATGGGAATTTATATAGGCTTGCCAGGTCTGGAAATGTTTTTTGTTTTTTCTTCATCTTTGTTTGACATTGCTTCTATCCAATCCATTCGGAAAGCATGGTTAAGTTTTATATCCAACAGAGCAAATTTTGTATAATTCTTGAATGGATATGTATATAAGGTGTCCAGCTTCCAGTGTCCATTTAATTTTAGTAATAAGTCTATTAACATGTTTTGGTGTAGGTAGCATTTTATGGATTTAGACAGCAAATCAGACATTTGGCAGCTGAGTTTAGGTGATCCTGTAGTCCCTCTTTAAATGGAGCTTGTATGCCATGGAGATTGGTTCAGTCAATTGTATTTGATAAGATGTCCAGATGTGTTTATGCGTAAATGGCTGATTCAAAGAATATAAAAAGAAACTCACATTCCATTCTAATTTGCACCAGTCTTTTAAAGTAAAACATGCAGTATGTTTGTGTTTCCATATACTCTTGTGTGGGCTTTATGGAAAACTCTGTCGAAGTCAATTAATGTATTCTTGACAGCAGTGTTGTTCTAAATAGTGTGCAGTGGGTGAGGAAAGGGATGGATGTGAATCACTCTTCCTGTTCTCTGTCCATCCCTGTTCCAGTTTCTTTGAAGTGTCATTAAATGACAATAGACCTGTCACTTCCTTCCTAGCCTGCCAGGTTACACATAGATACAAACAGCAAATCCACCCAAACACCATATTCCATAATCCCACATCTACCAGTGTACATGCAGTGTGAAACTATAAACATTGGTATATTCCCTTATTTGAATTTTCCGTGGACACTGTGTGTAACTACCAAAAATGCAAAAGCCCTAATTGCAAAACCCAGTGTACATTCCATGTATAATTACAAACAATGCCATATGCCCTTATATCAATATTCAATGCATATACTGCGCCCCACCAGTGTTAATTATGCTTTTCTGGAGGGAATGGCAATGAGCCAAGAAATGTGGGGAAAATGTAGTGTCTCTTTAATTCTGTAATAGGTTACAGTTCTGCAGGTCCCTCACCTCTCAATGGTTGTTGTTGGGAGTGGGGGCCATAAATAATTAACTGGGGAGTAGACCAATTGCCCCTCCCCCCCACCCCCCAACGACCACCTATTGTCGGCAGGTTGGGGCGAATAATAAAAATTATCCCCACCACCAATTATTTAAGGCCCTCACCCACCACCAATGAGTGGAGGCTGTGGGGGAGCTATAGCTATATAGCTCAGTCACTAGTCTTTTTTTCTAACATACAGGAGCCACTGGCCTTTTCACTGTGTAGTATACATGCCCCTACTCCCAGCACATGGACCTATTACTATTATTAGTAATGTTGTCTGAAAGACCAAAATCACAAAAAGGCTTTTTGTAATTTTGATCTTTCAGTTTCTTAGTAGATAGCCCCCTAATCCTTGTGGAATTGCTATAAGGATATTAAAAATGAGCTATCTACTAAACAGTTCCCTAATTTGGTACCCTTAAATATGGTAATCCTACAAGTGTACCAATTTAGGGAGTCGCCTGCTAAACGACTACAAGATGCAGCCGCGGCCTGCGACATGGATCACAATTTAATTTGTCCAATTGAAATTCCGAAACAAAAATAATTTGCGAATTTAATCTAAAAACGAATGAGCAAACTGGATGAAATTCGGTTCGGATGAAACAGTTATTAAATTTTTCAATGGCGCCCAAGTCTGCTACAAACTAGATTTTAAACATCTATTATACACACTGTAAAAAACATGCTTACCTCCACAGTGTCCACATTAAGGATGGACTGTCCCTATTTTGGGCCCAAATCCCTCTGCCCCCCTTTTCTATCCTAATGTCCCTCTTTTCTAGGAGCTTTATATTGTCTGGGTCCATACCAGAGCTCCACTGCATAATACTCACAGTAATGTATATTTAACCCCTTAAGGACACATGACATGTGTGACATGTCATGATTACCTTTTATTTCAGAAGTTTGGTCCTTAAGGGGTTAAACTACAATACATTTGTTTAGGAATCAGTCTGTGTAAATAAAATAAATTTGTATTCTTCTAAACTACATTTTAGTTGGATACATTGTTATTAGTAACTTTACCATATAATTTATCAGAGCAGTACCACACACCTGGCAACACCCCCATGCACACCCCATAAATTAAAGTGTCCCTATTAGTCTGTTTGAAATGTTGGGACATATGGACATATATGGCATGGTGTGTATAGGTACTGACATATGTATACAGCTCTTATACTCTCATACTCTGACCATAGTTACACAGGTACATATGATAAAAGGTTGAAGATTGGTGGTAGAGTAATGCAAAACTTAACATTTAGTTGTATAATTATGTTGTTAGAATATGGATTGTGTTGTTTTCAAATCGTTTTATTTACTGGGTACTTTGTGAAATTGCCCGCGTACTTTGAATTTAAGGTAGTCACGCTGAGTAAAATCTTGTTCCCAAAAGGGAAGTAAGATTCTTCTATGGGGTGTTTAATAGCGTGCTGTGTAATTATTTATTCTGCCATTTGTACTATGCTATTTTACCTGAGTAGAGAATGACTCCCCTTTGGATACATTTTTAAATTTTCAGTGAAAATACAAGACGGAATTAATAACCTACACACTGCAGTTTTTCTTTTTTAAATATATTGTGGATGGGTCTATGGTGCATTTGGGGTCATTTTAGCATGTCACACATTAAAATAATTCCATAAATCTCTGTCAATACTACATTGTATGTCAATACTTGCTGCTTTATTTCCCCAATCTATGACTGGCAAGTGCTGCAAATGTTGGCATTATACAAATTCTAACAATAATAATCCCTCTTATGGTGTACACACTGTGTATACACCCAAACTGTGGGATATTTATTTATTTTTTTGTCTGGTTTTAGCAATTTAAAGCTGATCTGTCACTTTCCCTTGAATATTTTTGGTTATGGTCCGGTGGAGGCAGGGCGCAATGGAGTGTAGGTTTAATGACCTGAAGTCGTTATCTTATTTCTGGAGACCTGGAGATCTTCTTTGGCTCCTGGCGTTTAATTTGCCAGGAGTCCGGTCAGTGTGTACTGTCATGCATGTGCATGAGTACAGCAATGAGGTCCGACGAGAACCTCCATAGATGATGTCTCACGATGAGCGAGACCATGTCTGAAATACACAAATTGCACTTGTGACAGCTGCTGGGATTGGACAAAAGTTGACGGCAAGGCTCAGCCTTTGGTCAACCTCATGCTTTACCATAGTCCGTAGCATTCAATACTATCAGCATTTCATAAAGATCATATCTTCAAGAAATTCTGAGAAGTGACAGAGAATATGTTTTAACAAGCATTATTTCTGAACATTTTTACTATTTCATTATAAGGTGGCACTATATAGGAAACTAAGCTGATTGTGTGTCTTGTTTTGTTGTCAGTGATATGTGTTTTGTGCTGTTGCTTGGCAACTTTTCATTTGTGTATAGAAACAGTAGGTATAGGTCTGCTATCTTGCCCCGTGGCAATATTATTATTTTTATTATTTATAAAGAGCTAACAAATTCCGCAGCACTGTACAATGGGTGGACTAACAGACATGTAATTGTAACCAAAGGAATTGGACGCCCTGCTCAGTGAGCTTAAATGCGGGAGGGAGTGGGGTATATTGACACAAAAGGTAAGAGTGGGGTAGAAAACTAGGTTGCTAGAATAGCATTCACTGGAGATTTAGTGGTTTGCTTGTTTTTTTATGACAGTTGCAGGACAGGAATCAGGGCGCGTGGAGGGAAAGCTATTAACAGTTTAATTGATACGCATTCCTGAAGAAGTGAGTTTTCAATAATTTTTTGAAGGAATGGAGACTGGGTGAGAGTCTAACGAAGAAGGGAAAGGAGATCCACTGGAACGGTGCAGCCATAGAGAAACTCGAAGGTGAGCAGCAGAGGTGGGAGTACGATCAGAGGATAGACGCGGGTCTATTAGGGAGGATAGGTAGGTCGGAGCAGCATTGTGTAGATGTGTAAACAAGTACCAGAATTTTGAATTGAGCCCTATATCTAATGGGGAAAAAGTGCAGGGACTGACATAGGGGCGGACATGAAGATGAGCCTTGCTGCTCCATTCATTATAGACTGTAACGGGGCATATTATGTTATATGGGATATTTTGTCATGTGTTATTAGCATGTCCCAGCAACATGGGCGTTGCAAGTGAAAACCATGGGGCTGTAGCCCCAAATGTGTGGCTTTTAAATCCAGGACATTTTCAGACCCAGAGATTTACGCTGACTGTACGAACAGATGTGATATAGCGAAGGAGTGAAAAAAAAAGAGAATGGGAGTGAAGGACCCCCAAGCGGGCACGCAACGTGCTAAGGGAAGTGTACTAAATAGTTACATTGTAGGCAAGGGGGAAGGGCTTCCTCTTACCTTATTTGGGCCCTTCCAACTAGTCAGTTCTTCTGTTTCCTAGTTGCCACTGCAGGTTCCCTGTCCTTCCCTCTTGTTTGTTTGTGTTGTGGGTACGTCACTGAGTTTCTCACTTCTCCTTAGTGGTAATGGTCTTAGCTGGTCGTGGCAGGGTCTGTTTTGTCAAACTAGCCCTTAAATTCCCTGCCTTGTAACTAAGTGGCTCCTGTGGTTGCTGTCAGTTCTGTCGCCTGGCAGCTCCATGGCTCTAGTGGGCAGGAGAGTATCTCTATTTCCTCTCCTGCGAGAGGTTGTGAGATGCTTCCCCCTACAGTTGATGGCCTACTGATGTGCCCCGCAGAGCATCTCGGGAAGTGCTGTGGCAAAAAATCTCCCCTGTGGTCCATTATGCCTCTGCATGGGAGGAAGCAAAAGAAGGTCCACTGCAGGTCCAGGTGTGGGCCACATCCTCTTGTGTTCGGGGGCATGTAGTTAGGGCCTTATGTGTGTAATCATTTATTGTTATTGTCAGGTATACATTTCACATACCTTATCATTATAAATAAAGAAACCAGTGATAACGTTCCTTCCAACCAGTTGTTTGTGTGTTATTAATTCTTCCTATTAAGGGGGTGGGACGGGGAGTGTTGATTTGTGGGGGGGACTGGGTCTGTTTTAAGTTATTTAGCTAAAGAGATCTACCACTTATGTGTATCTATGTATGTAGATTAATGTGTAAAGCTAATGTCTGTGTATGTGCACAAAAGTGGGGTTTAAAAGAAAGGGGATTAACAAAAAAAGTAAAAAAAAAAAAGGGTAAGAGGGTTAAGAAACAGATAAGAGATAAAGGTGGTTAAGAGATACAGAAGAAGTAAAGTGGGTTAAAAGACATACAAGAAAATTAAAAGTTGTAAAAGAGGCACATAAGGTTGAAAGGGGGATTAGGAGAAACACACAAGAAGGGTCAGTAGATACACGCAAGAGGATGGATTGGTGCAATATATTTAAAATTCGGGGGTTGTCAACATAAATTCCTGCCTCTAGTGACAAGTGATCTATAGCTACGCCTTTGGTTATAGTGGTTTGTGGTCTTCTGAAAAAAACTTTTTTCTCACGGCTATTTGAAAGGTATCTATCTAGAGTACTGTTGAAATGCACACTTAATATTGCCAGTCTGCTCTTATTTGGGCAGTTAGAAAAGAAAGCTTCTATATGAATAACAGATGAACATGTAACCTACTCTGCACAACATCATTCTAAGAAGACATGTCCTAGTGAGGAAGCCACCAAAACACATGTAAATTGTGGCTTTTATAACTAAAGGCAACAAAATCAGCATAACTCCACACAATGCATATACATCTGATATGCAATACTTACATTAAAATACCAACATCAGTTGAATTACATGAGAGTTAAGACATAGAAATGGACAAATCAAGCTTAAAGAAACACTGCAGTGTTAGGAATGCAAAAAAATTAAAAATAACACTATAGTGTTATTGCCACTGAATCATTCAGCATCTGCAAGCAGAGTGTGAAGACGCTGATGTTGGTTCTGCAATCTTTGCAGGACCAAAACCAGGAATCCCCTTCAGTGGCTGTTGGAGTCACAACCACTAGAGGTGGAGTTCAGCAGCTCAGAAGCACTGCATTAGGCTGTAGTGGTTCTGCTACCTACAGTGTATCTTTAACGTACCATCACTACTACACCCATGTGTGATAAAATGAATCTAACCTGTAATACTTACATTAAACCACATGATTAATATACAGTAAGACTTTTACTTTATATCCATCATGGACAATGTTAAGTGGAACTTGTAGTGAGATAAAAATGGCAATGTTATTTACTAAAGCGAGAATTGTCAGGAATTCAAAGTGGATTTCAAATTTAATGGCAAAGTGGTTTGACTGGAAGCATAGCTGACTTGGAGAATTTTTTCCAGGTTTGCTATTTTGGCTTTAAATTTGAAATTCACTTTGAGTTTCCAACAATTTTCATATTAAGGAATAAACCTGTAAGAGTCTGGTCAATATTCCAAAAAATCCATTGAACGGGAAGCGTTCCCCCAAATAACAGGCAATGTTCTGATACTGCAGGACATTTCTGGAACTTAAAGTATAATTTTTTTAGTACTAGGGATTAGTGTTGTCAGTTCAGTGTAACTTTCTCATCTGTGGAAAATGTGAGCAGAGTTTACTACATGCTTCATAATATCTTATTAAAAAATGCTGTTCCATCTGTGAATCATTTTACAGCCCAAAATAGCACCTAAATTTAGTCTTCCACATTCAATTTCCCAGAAACTACGGGTGTTGTGACGGTTACCCACATCATGGTAGGCTGGCTGAAGAATATTAGCAGACTTGATTAGTAGAAGATGTATCAGTAATTTATTTAAGTTACTGTCAGGTCAGGATTTTCTCATTTAAACTCTACTTTTGTAGTCTGCTGGCAATGCACGTATGCGCTATGTATCTTGGGGAATATTGATTAGAGATTTATTTTAATTCAGTCTCACACCTTTTTTTAAAATGATAGTTTTTCTAAATAGAATTAAGTCCCTTGCACTGTCTATTTAATCCTAATTTACACTGATTCCTCCTATTGAGTAACCAAAGGGCATATTCTTAATTTCTCTGAATCAGAAGGGTATACAGCATGTTATCTGTAAGTGATTGGAAGAAGCACTGGCAATGTATGTGTGTTTATATGCAATGTGACAATCACAACTCAAGTGCAAAACAATGAAAGAAAAAATATGTAAAAATCTTTCATTGACAAAGAAGGGTGTGCCCTGAAGATTTTATCTGGTCTTTAAATACAAATACAATAGAAATAGGGGAAATTCTGCAAAGAAGACAGAGTTAAAAAAACAAAAAAAACACAACATAGTGTCTAACCTTGTATAATAAATTATAGTAATATATTTTCCAATTGCCAACTCACACTTAGGATGCCAAATAGTGCCTTGTGAATAGTTCACAGTGAATTGATGTATCTTAAGACAATGTTTTATTAACATCACAGGAAGAACTAAATACATTTTTAGAATATATAAATCTAAATAATGTTAAAAATTTACATATAATTTTAGTACAATCGCTATAGGTTTTTTAGACGGAGGGCCATACCATTCACTCCAAGTGTAATTTTAAGAAAACTGAAGGTAATGGTTTTATACATTGAAAAAGTTGCCACCGTAACAATTGGTTGGAAACCATACCTAAAAGTTAGCTAATTTGTGTGAGACGTAACTAAATATCTGATTGCAAAAAAACAGGCACAACATCTGCAAAAAAATGTATGGCTAAAAAATATGATTCAGACTTAATAAATATAATTAGTAAAGAGATCAAACTAACTCAGACCTTGAATAGAAAGGAACAAAGAGTGAACAAAAGAGACAAAGGAGGAATTTAAATGTGCTTTTATTACACAATCTAGGACACAATATAAAAAAATAAAAAACATTTTAAGTAAACATAGGACATTTTTATCTAGAGAACCCACATTGGGCAAAGTAATCCCCAGAAAGGCGCCTATACTATTTAAAAATAAAACTAAATATGTAAAATGCATAATAGCCCCAAGCAATGCACTAAAACCAACATAGAAAAACACGTTAACTCATTTTAATATAAAAGGTTTTAATTCTTGTAATATGGGAAAGCATGCAAAGCCCAAAGAATATTGCGAGTAAAATAATTTAAAAGCACGACTACAGGCGAAAGTTTTGTAATAAAATCTAATATAGCTTGTAATAAATATAAAACATGTTATTTATTTATTAGAATGTTCCTGTGGGAAACAATACGTGGGAAGAACATGCAGAACATTAAAAGAAAGAATATTAGAACAATAAAATGTCATTATAAATAATTAACAAAAACAACATATAGTACCTGTACATTGCAATAGTTTCCAGAAATTGAATTGGAAATATTTTTAATATGTGGGAAAAGAACAAGTCGAGATTCATTGGTGGGGAGCAGATAAAATCAAAAAATTATCCCAAAGAGAAACTTTTTGGCTAAATAAGCTTGAAACTTTGCAACCACATGGATTAAATGTAGACAGAGATTTATGGTGGCTTTTTAAATGTGTAATGTATATCAGATAGTTTTTATACTCAGGGCCACCGTGTCCATAAGACAGCACAGGCGGCTGTCTTATGGCACACTGGCACTGGGGGGCGCAAGATTTCAGTGACCGGCAGAAGGGAAGCACTACCTCCTGCCAGGCCACCTTCTGGAACCCCTGGCGTGGTTGTGGTATAATCAGAGGTGGCAAGGGAGCTCTAATCTCTCTGCTCTGCTCCCTCGCACGCCGATTGCTGATGCCACGGGAGCCGGAATATGACATCATATTCCGGCTCCTGGCATCAGTAGACAGCCCGCGAGGGGGCAGAGCAGGGAGATCAGAGCTCCCTCGCCGCCTCTGATTATACCACAGCCGCATTCCTCCTAGCTGCCACACTGGACCCCAGGGACAGATCCACGCCAGCTGAGTGTGTGTGTCTATGAGTGAGTGTATGTGTGTCTGTGAGTCAGTGTGTGTGTCTGTTTGTGTGTGTGTGTGTGTGAGAGTAAGTGTGTGTGTCTGTGAGTGAGTGAGTTTATGTGTCTGTGAGTGAGTGTGTCTGTGAGTGTGTGTGTGTGTGTCTGTGAGTGATTGTATGAGTGTGTGTGCATGTGAGTGTATGTGTGTGCATGTGCGTGTATGAGTGTGTTTGTCAGTGTATGAGTGTGTGTCTGTCAGTGTGTGTATGTGTGTCTGTGAGTGAGTGTGTGTGTCTGTTTGTGTGTGAGTGTGTGTATGTGTCTGTGAGTGAGTGTGTCTGCGAGTGTGTGTGTCTGTGAGTGATTGCATGAGTGTGTGTATGTGATTGTATGTGTGTGCATGTGAGTGTATGAGTGTGCATGTGAGTGTATGAGTGTGTTTGTCAGTGTATGAGTGTGTGTCTGTCAGTGTGTGTGAGTGTCTGTCAAATCAGTGAGAGTATGTTTGTCATTGAGTTTGTGTGTGAGTCATTGTGATCAGCGTACCTGAGTGTCAATCAGTGTGTGTCTGTCAGTGTGTGTGTGTGTGCCTTTCAATGAATGAGTGTGTGTCAGATCAGTGAGTCTGTGTCTATTAGTGACGTCTGTGTGTTTGTCATTGAGTGTGTGTGGTGGAGCGGAGCGCGGTACAGGAGCTTCTTTTTCCTGTACCCGGCCAGACTGACAGGAGGTGCTCACTGGGAGAGCACTTCCTGTCAGTCCGGCCGGGTACAGAAAACGGAAGCTCCTGAAAGGGGATCTGCTCTGCTCTGCAATGCTACAAGAGAGGTAGGAGGCACACCAGGAAGAGGAGTGTGACTACTAAGGAGGTGGTGGGTTCACCAAGGGACGGGGAAAAGAGGGGGAAGGGAAGAGGAACACTAAGGGACTGGGAAGGGAGAGGACCACTAAATCCAAGGTGCGCCATTCGTGTCTATGATTATTGCTGGATTTGCACTGGGCACCACAGTCACTGTACCTGGAGTGCAAGCACCTTGGATTTACCGTTTTCTGGATACCTATATATATATATATATATATATATATATATATATATATATATATATATATATACATATATATATATATATATATGTGTGATTTTTTTTTAGAGATATTTTCCTATAATTTTTTTTATATATATACACATCATATTTTTATATATGTGATTTCTATAGCTCGATGCAATGGTGCAACTTTAAATGATTAGTTAATATATACTGTAATATTTATCATGTTTTTTTAAGCAAATTGAAGTCCCCTTACACTCTTCCTACTCTCCTTATCTCCCTTATTTATGAAGAATATACATACAAGAACAATAACATGAATGGCTGCATGCAAGATTTGAGTAACCAAATGGAACGCACTGTAGAAAGTAACACTTCAATTTTCCCAAGATAAAACCGCAAAAGGAACGTATAGTGAAACACACAATGTTGTTGCGTCCTGAACGCAATGACATCATTAATTAAACATTAAATAATCAGCAATAGAAGATTTCATTCAGTTGGAGGAACAGAGAACCAATAAAAGAGGTCAGAAAGCAATTAGAGGGGTTTAAAAGGATGTTGAAGGAAATTGGGAATTTGTATTTTCTTCATACATGAATGCACCCTGAGGAAATCGGTAAAAGGACAAAACGCTTAGGACAACTTGTGGTGACTCTTTTGATTACACCTGCTGTTTTTAACTTTGGTGTAAGTGCATAAATTGTTTTACATTCATATCCTTTTACTTATACTATATTGTTTTATATTTTTTCTCTTTAAATAACGGTCACTCAATGCTGGGGGTAGATATTAATCCTGGACATCAGAATAATTCACTGGGAATTATTCACAAGGAATTATTTGGCATGCTAAGTGTGAGTGGCCAATTGGGAAATATATTACCATAACTTGTAGTACCCAATTATACACTATGTTGCAGTGTATGCATGTTTGTCTCTGCATGGCTGTCAGCATGTGTGTCTATGTGTGTCAGTGTTTTTCTGTTTGGTAGTTTGTATTGGGATCTTTGCGTGCGTGTCTGGCATTGAGTAGCCCCGTGTGTATGTCTGTTTGTCATTTTGTATCTGATATGTGTGTTTATCTGTGAGTGTGTCTGGAATATATATTTGTGTGAGTGGTATCTATGTGTCAGTGTATGGAGATAAACCTTTCTGCTGCCATGTGTATCTCCGCTTTCGGTTGCATCCAGGGGCATACCTAGAACATTTGGCACCCAGGGCGGGTTCTGTGTTTGGCACTCCCTCCCTTCAAAAATGTGAATATATTGTGCACAAATTTTTAAACTTTGTAAAACTCCCGTCAGATCCTTCTACAAAATCCCTGTCCTGCCCCTCTCCTACAATCCCCTGCATCCAGGTACAGGCAGATAGCCACACAGTCAGTTACAGGTAGTCACACACAGATGTAGCCAGACAGTCAGGCACACAGTTACAGACAGACAGTCACATATACAGTCACACACAGTCACACACACACACACACACACACACACACAGGGCCGCCATCAGGGCATGACAACCATAACAGTTGTCATGGGCCCGGCGGCCCTGGGGGGCCCGGCCGCCCGGGCCCCACATGTGGGGCCCATCGGGTGGCCCACACACTTAAGGCCACCCGATGAGCCCCCTCCTTCAGGGGCCCGGTCAGCGCTGTGGCCGTTGTATAGCGCGACCGGGCCCCTTTAAAAAAAAAAAAAAAAAAAGCAGCCGCAAGTGCTGCTGGGAGGAAGTGCTCACTTCCTCCCAGCTCACTCCGCGCGGGAGGAGCGCGCCTGCCCGCCCAGCCGTAAAGAGGGAGAGCCCGGCAATGAAGAGGGAGCAGCGCCGACTCCCATCATCCCCAGCCACCCTCCTGCAAAGAAAAGGTAAGAGACAGGAGGGTGGCTGGAAAATGAGCTGTGTGTGTGCATGTATGTATGTCTGTCTGTGTCTGTCTGTCTGTATGCATGTATGTGTATGTCTGTATGTCTGTGTGTCTGTATGCATGTATGTGTATGTCTGTATGCATGTATGTGTATGTCTGTATGTCTGTGTGTCTGTATGCATGTCTATGTATGTATGTATGTCTGTATGCATGTATGTGTATGTATGTATATGTGTGTGTGTGTCTGTATGTATGTCTGTATGCATGTATGTGTATGTGTGTCTGTCTGTATGTATGTATGTGTCTGTATGCATGCATGTATGTGTATGTCTGTCTGTCTGTATGTATGTATGTGTGTGTGTCTGTCTGTATGTCTGTCTGTATGCATGTATGTGTATGTGTGTCTGTCTGTATGTATGTCTGTGTCTGTATGCATGTATGTGTATGTCTGTCTGTATGTAATTATGTGTGTGTGTCTGTATGCATATGTATGTATGTCTGTCTGTATGTATGTCTGTATGCATGTATGTGTATGTGTGTCTGTCTGTATGTATGTCTGTGTCTGTATGCATGCATGTATGTGTATGTCTGTCTGTCTGTATGTATGTATGTGTGTGTGTCTGTCTGTCTGTCTGTCTGTATGCATGTATGTGTATGTGTGTCTGTCTGTATGTATGTCTGTGTCTGTATGCATGTATGTGTATGTCTGTCTGTATGTAATTATGTGTGTGTGTCTGTATGCATATGTATGTATGTCTGTCTGTATGTATGTCTGTATGCATGTATGTGTATGTATGTATGTCTGTATGTATGTATGTCTGTCTGTCTGTATGTGTATGTCTGTATGCATGTATGTCTATGTATGTCTGTCTGTCTGGATGCATGCATGTCTGTCTGTATGCGTGTATGTCTGTGTGTCTGGATGCATGTATGTGTATGTATGTCTTTCTGTGTATGTATGTCTGTCTGTGTATGTATGTCTTTCTGCATGCATGTATGACTGTCCGTATGTCTATGTGTGTATGTCTGTATGTATGTCTGTGTGTATGTCTATGTATGTATGTCTGTATGTATATATATGTCTGTTTGTATGTATGTATGTATGTCTGTGTGTATGTCTATGTCTGTCTGACTGCATGCATGTATGTCTACGTATGTATGTCTGTCTATGTATGTTTGTGTATGTCTGTATGCATACATGTATGTCTGTATGCATGTATGTCTGTATGTATGTCTATGTATGTATATATGTATGTCAGTATGAATGTATGTCTGCATATTATTATGAACGTAGGTCTGTGTGTATGGATGTCTGTATGCATGTATGTCTGTATATATGCATGTATGTCAGTCTGTATGTCTGTATGCCATTATGAATGTATGTGTGTATGGATGTCCGTGTCTGTATGTATGTATGAATGTGTGTGTGTGTGTATGTATGTATGTATGTCAGTGTCTGTATGTATGTGTGTCTGTATGTATGTTATTATGTGTCTGTCTGTCACTATGTATGTCTGTGTGTATGTCTCAGTATGTGTGTGTTAGTATGTATGCCTGTATGCGTGTATGTCTGTTTCAGTAAGTGTGTCTGTTAGTATGTATCTGTGTCCTTTTGTATCAGTGTGTGCGTTTGTGTCTGTGTGTGGACCCAGTGGGCGGTATTTGGAGGCGGGCCCGAGGGGGCCCAGACCCTGAGCTGAGTTAGGGGCCCCAAAATTTCTGGTGGCGGCCCTGCACACACACACACCGTTACAGGCAGCATCACACAATCACAGGCAGACAGTCACACACAGTCGCATGCAGACAGGTACAAACAGTCACAGGTAGTCACACACACACACGGTGTCAGGCAGACAGTCACACACACAGTTACAGGCAGGCACGCAGTCTCACACACACACCCAGTTATACACACACACACAGTTACAGGCAGGCAGCCAGTCTTACACACACACACTTACACACACACACACAGTTACAGGCAGACAGTTACACACACACACACACACACACAGTTACAGGCAGGCAGTCACACACACACACACACACACACATAGCCACAGGCAGTCACACACACACACACACACACACACACACACACTTACAGGCAGGCAGACAGTCTCACACACACACAGCCACAGGCAGTCAGACACACACACACACACAGGCATGCACACCCACACACAGTTACAGGTAGGCAGACAGTCACACACTCACACACACACACACACACACACACACACTTACAGGCAGGCAGACAGTTACACACAAACATACACACAAACATACACACAGTTACAGGCAGTCAGACACAAACACACACAGTTACAGGCAGGCACACAGTCTCTCACACATAGACACAGGCAGTCAGTCTCACACACACACACACACACATAGCCACAGGCAGTCAGACACACACAGATACAGGCAGACAAACACACACACACAGTTACAGGCAGACAGTTACAGGCAGGCAGACAGTCTCTCTCTCTCACACACACACACACACACACACACAGTTACAGGCAGGCAGACAGTCACACACACAAACACACACACACACACACACACACACACACTCTTATTTACAGACAGTGGGCTGGAGGAGGGGTGGGTTCTTCCTTGGAGCCTGTTAGTTGGAGAAGCAGGGATTCCTTCTTACTCCATGTGCAGCAGTAACAGCAGCAGTAACAGCAGCGGGTAAGGGCTGTGTCTTATTGGGCATATATACATGTTGTAGAGCTAAGGAGTTAGCATTAATTATATTCAGGCTGTCAGGTTGATCAATCCCCTCAACTATGATATTCCCAAAAATGTACTCTCCAACTCTCATGGATGAATAGAGAGAACCATATAGTGTAAAACTGTAATCTATCACAGTGTAAAAGGTAAGTAGAACAATATAGTGTAAAACTGTAATATATCTGTAATCTATCAGTGTAAAAGGTAAGTACAGGGAGTGCAGAATTATTAGGCAAGTTGTATTTTTGAGGATTAATTTTATTATTGAACAACAACCATGTTCTCAATGAACCCAAAAAACTCATTAATATCAAAGCTGAATATTTTTGGAAGTAGTTTTTAGTTTGTTTTTAGTTATAGCTATTTTAGGGGGATATCTGTGTGTGCAGGTGACTATTACTGTGCATAATTATTAGGCAACTTAACAAAAAACAAATATATACCCATTTCAATTATTTATTTTTACCAGTGAAACCAATATAACATCTCAACATTCACAAATATACATTTCTGACATTCAAAAACATAACAAAAACAAATCAGTGACCAATATAGCCACCTTTCTTTGCAAGGACACTCAAAAGCCTGCCATCCATGGATTCTGTCAGTGTTTTGATCTGTTCACCATCAACATTGCGTGCAGCAGCAACCACAGCCTCCCAGACACTGTTCAGAGAGGTGTACTGTTTTCCCTCCTTGTAAATCTCACATTTGATGATGGCCCACAGGTTCTCAATGGGGTTCAGATCAGGTGAACAAGGAGGCCATGTCATTAGATTTTCTTCTTTTATACCCTTTCTTGCCAGCCACGCTGTGGAGTACTTGGACACGTGTGATGGAGCATTGTCCTGCATGAAAATCATGTTTTTCTTGAAGGGTGCAGACTTCTTCCTGTACCACTGCTTGAAGAAGGTGTCTTCCAGAAACTGGGAGTTGAGCTTGACTCCATCCTCAACCTGAAAAGGCCCCACAAGCTCATCTTTGATGATACCAGCCCAAACCAGTACTCCACCTCCACCTTGCTGGCGTCTGAGTCGGATTGGAGCTCTCTGCCCTTTACCAATCCATCCATCTGGCCCATCAAGACTCACTCTCATTTCATCAGTCCATAAAACCTTAGAAAAATCAGTCTTGAGATATTTCTTGGCCCAGTCTTGACGTTTCAGCTTGTGTGTCTTGTTCAGTGGTGGTCGTCTTTCAGCCTTTCTTACCTTGGCCATGTCTCTGAGTATTGCACACCTTGTGCTTTCGGGCATTCCAGTGATGTTGCAGCTCTGAAATATGGCCAAACTGGTGGCAAGTGGCATCTTGGCAGCTGCACGCTTGACTTTTCTCAGTTCATGGGCAGTTATTTTGCGCCTTGGTTTCTCCACACGCTTCTTGCGACCCTGTTGACTATTTTGAATGAAACGCTTGATTGTTCGATGATCACGCTTCAGAAGCTTTGCAATTTTAAGAGTGCTGCATCCCTCTGCAAGATATCTCACTATTTTTGACTTTTCTGAGCCTGTCAAGTCCTTCTTTTGACCCATTTTGCCAAAGGAAAGGAAGTTGCCTAATAATTATGCACACCTGATATAGGGTGTTGATGTCATTAGACCACACCCCTTCTCATTACAAAGATGCACATCACCTAATATGCTTAATTGGTAGTAGGCTTTCAAGCCTATACAGCTTGGAGTAAGACAACATGCATAAAGAGGATGATGTGGTCAAAATACTCATTTGCCTAATAATTCTGCACACAGTGTAGAACAATATAGTGTAAAACTTTAATCTATCAATGTAAAAGGTAAGTAGAACAATATAGTGTAAAACTGTAATATATCTGTAATCTATCAGTGTAAAAGGTAAGTAGAACAATATAGTGTAAAACTGTAATCTATCACAGTGTAAAAGGTAAGTAGAACAATATAGTGTAAAACTGTAATCTATCAGTGTAAAAGGTAAGTAGAACCATATAGTGTAAAACTGTAATATATCTGTAATCTATCAGTGTAAAAGTTAAGTTGAACAATATAGTATAAAACTGTAATCTACCACAGTGTAAAAGGTAAGTAGAACAATAAAGTATAAAACTGTAATCTATTACAGTGAAAAGGTAAGTAGACGTAAGTGAAGCCTCAGTTCGGTCTGAGGAAGCCATTAAATGGTAAAATGCAATTGGGAAATAAAGATTTTCGCACTTAGCAAAAAAAAGTACACAGTTTTTTTTTTTTAATGGGCAGTTACTGATTGACTTAAAGCGTCAGTTAACTGTTCTAGGCAATTAGCGGCGTCCCTGCGCGATGGCATTCTGCGCATCCTGAAGACTCATTGAAGAAACCAGATGTCGCTGTGGACAGGGACATCCGGCCCTGGAGATCAATCTTTGGGGTTAAACCATTCAAGCACCATAACAACTTAATTTTGATAAAGCTAACTTAATTTTGCTATGGTGCCCATACAGATCATTTAAATCTTACCAAACTATCTAAAAATTCAGTTAAAGTTGCCAGATAAAAGGTTTTGTTTATTTCAATTCATAGAATAAGGTTATGGTTTAGTTGATCAGTACATGTGGCTGTATGGACAGAAGCATGCATTAATGAAGCAATTATCTGATATCTATGTCTGGAAATAAATAAACCAGCTATGCACATTAGCAAGCCAAACAGCAGGGTAGTGCTGACATGAGTGCAAATGTCACAAAGTATACCTGCTGGGTAGCACTCTCAGGATGTCAAGCACCAAGAAGCAATCACCTTTTACACATCTACTCCACAGTATAATATCTGTCAATTTGATATTGATAGGCATGGAAACGTAATAGGATACGTATACTTAGATATGATCTGTTAGAGTATCTTCCGAGCAGGGCGGTCTTAATTTTAATCAAGTCAATTTAAATCACTAGTCAGTAGGACGCGATTTAAAAAAATGAGTAAAGACCCATTCTTGCTGGATGTTATAATCTTCACTATTTGCAACCAACTATAGATTTTGTATTTAGAATAATAACTTCTAAGATTAGTTCAACAGTTATTTTAGAACTGATTTTATATTAGATACATAGATAATGATGAAATTATTGCAAGGTAAACTATCTCCAGTTTAATAGGTTAATTACTCATGTTTGGAGAAATACTTAAATTAAAGGTGTTCATTATGTGTACATAGATTTGCAGAGTAACAATGGGATTAAGGTCTTTTTTTATGACCTTTCTGTGTTTATTTTAAAACATTTTTCCTGTTATTTCTGCAGACACAAGTTCAATTAACTTGGATTAATGGAATCCATTTATCAAAAATGTAAATATTGCATGAATATACTGCCTCATGCTACATAACTTATTCATATTTCATGCTGAATTACCTTTGGTTTATAATGTTGGCAAACTATTTTAAGATTTTACCTCCAAAAAGCATTTTGTTAAAAGATTTAAATAAAAAAATAAATCAGATTTAAATACAAATTTAAAAACATATTCAACCAGCTTCAGAGGAACTATGGTATTTATAAACCAATGTTTGCAAAATCTATTTTGTTTTAATATGTAAGGTTTTTAAAAGAAGAATACGAGACTCATCCACCATTAGATACATAAATATAACAAATGGCTAGCAACACTGGTGCAAATCTTTCTCTAACATTTTTTAATGACCTTTACCCATAGATAATTAGGAGCAGACTGAACGCTTTGAACAAAAATGAACCAAAAAAATAGATAACAAAATACACACTGGCAACACAAATACCCTGACACACATTGCCACTTCCTGATTTCATACACACATGAACTTTGCACAAAAAATAACCCTTCATTCACAGTCACACACACATACCAATACAACCCCACATTCTTATATTCTAATACTACATACAAATACACCCCTACATCACATATACTGACACTACATACAAATACACCCTTGCATTCACACATACAGACAATACATACAAATAGATTCCTGTATTCACAAATACTGATACTACATATACATACATCCCTGCATTCACACATACTGACTCTACATACAAATACATCCTTGCATTAACATATACTAAGATAGAAGTACATCCCTGCATTCACATATATTGACACAACATACAAATACATCCCTGCATTCACATGTGGAGACACTACATACAAATATATCCCTGCATTCACATATACTGACATACAAATACATCCCTGCATTCACATATACTGACATACAAATACATCCCTGCATTCACATATAATGTTACAACATACAAATACATCCCTGCATTCACATATACTGTTACAACATACAAATACATCCCTGCATTCACATATTCTGACATTATAAACAAATACATGAGTGCTGTAATCATGTGCTCACGCTCCAGTTTATAACAAACCTCCTGACCGGTTTCTGTGACAGATCTGCTCAGTCAGGTGATCAGGGGGACTGTTAGAAAACCATGTGTCCCGCAATATTATTGTGCAAATTGATACATCTCTGGATGTAAGCATGCGTGCAGTTGAGCATCATGTTGTCACTCTGCTCTGACAGCCATGGCAATGGAGCCCAGGGCCAGCCTTAGGGGTGTGCGAGCTGTGCGGTCGCACAGGACGCCATGGATCAGGGGGCGCCATGCGGCCGACACAGCTCACACATTGCCTGTGTCAGGGGAGCTAAAACAGGTCTATAAAAATAAATAAATACATTTTAAAAATTGTGGGGGCGGGGCTTAATGAGCAGTGGGGGCAGGGTGTATCGCGTGGTGGAGGAGGAGCCAATACCTACCCAAATCCCCTTGTAACGGCTGCACAGTAACTGCATCCACTCCCCCTTCCAGCCATAATGAAAAGAGGTAAGTCTGTGTGTGTGACTGCCTGGCTATTTGTGACTGTTTGCCTGTGTGTGTGTGTGTGTGTCTGTCTGTGTGTGTGACTGCTTGGCTATTTGTGACTGTTTGCCTGTGTGTGTGTGTGTGGCTGTCTGTGTGTGTGACTGCCTGGCTATTTGTGACTGTTTGTCTGTGTGACTGTCTTTCTGACTGCCTGCGTGTGTGTGACTGTCTCTCTGTGTGTGTGTGTGACTGTCTGTCTGTGTCTGCCTGCGTGTCTGTGTGACTGCCTGCCTGTGTGTGTGACTGTCTGTCTGCCTGCCTGTGTGCGTGTGTGACTGTCTGTCTGTGTGACTGCCTGTGTGTGACTTTCTGTCTGTGTGACTGCCTGCCTGTGTGTGTGTGACTGTCCATCTGTGTGACTGTCCATCTGTGTGTGCCTGCCTGCCTGTGTGTGCCTGTCTGCCTGCCTGTGTGTGCCTGCCTGCCTGTGTGTGCCTGCCTGCCTGTGTGCCTGCCTGCCTGTGTGTGCCTGCCTGTGTGTGTGTGACTGCCTCCGTGTGTGTGTGTGGCTGTCTCTCTGTGTGACTGCCTCCGTGTGTGTGTGTGACTGTCTGTCTGTCTGCCTGTGCGTGTGACTATTTGCCTTTAACTGAGTGTGTGTGAGTGTCTGCATGCCTGTAACCGAGTGTGTATGACTGCTTGTAATGGAGTATGTGTGACTGTCTGCTTGTGACTGTGCGTGTGTGACTGTATGCCTGTAACTGTGTGTGCCTGTAACTGTGTGTAACTGTCTGCCTTTAACTGTGTGTGTGTTTGGCTCTGTGACTGTCTGCCTGTAACTGTGTGTGTGTGACTGTCTGCCTGTAACTGTTAGTGTGACTGCATACAGGCAACTTGGTGGGGGGGGGGGGTGCGCTGTGAAGACTTTTCACACAGGGCGCCTAATGGCCTAAGGCCGGCCCTGATGAAGGCACCATGCAAGCGTCCTGGGAAGGGGTTGTCCGTCTTGGCACTGGGTCCCCAAGTAGTGCAAGTTGCATTTTAGTAGATTGGGGCATAAACAGGAAGGGAGGGTGAGTGTTAATTTACTGTAACATCCATGAACATGGATCATGGCATAGAAAAGACATATAGCAGATATTTACTAAATATCTCTTTTGGCTTAAAACATAGAATTTATCACTGTAATAAATTAAATATGCGTTGCCTAAGGAGATATTATGGCTTGATGGGAACCTGTTATGACAGGTTCACTCTAAAATCAATTAGGGAAAAATAGTCTCACACTTTTGGATTGTGAAAAACACATTAACAGACACACTAAGCAGTTTATTGCTGTGGTTATGGTGGAAGGAAGTAACAGGTAGTTGTAATTGTATGCAAACCTGGGCTCCCCTGGCACCCAAAGCCTGAACCCTCTGATAAATAATAGCTACAAGGTTTACTAACTCATTATTTGTCCAAATTTGTTTGGCAGTGATATAATGTGAGCTCTAGGGGTGCAGGGGTTGCTCATTGCTGTCTCTTTAAATATCGCAGTGTAAGGTTAACAGATTACTACACATTAAACTTGTGCACATAGCATTCACTTGAAATACTGTCAGCTCTTCATACCTAGGTCGGGTGTGTCACATCAGAAATCTCAATTTCATTCTTTACCCATCTGCGAATTGCAGACATCAAACGATCTTATGTGAGCTTTGCTGTTAGATGCTAGGTCAAGGAGTACTTAAGCAGAAATTCCAGAACTGATCTATTTTCTTTATGCAGTACAAGTTACCCTGATGAAACTCTGTCACTTGCAGGGTTATTCGGTAACAGAAGAATTCAAGTTTAGGGGAAAAACAGCCAAACTGAAAAAAATCTCTAAATCAGTTATGGATAATCTGGCGTGAAATTTTAAATGAAATTTTAATTCACTTTGAATTCTCTTTTTAGTAAATAACCCTGTCACTGTATATGTTGGTATATTTTTTTTTTACAGCAATCTGATCAATCTGAAATATGCTCCTTAAAGTGTGTCTTAATCCACAAAAAAGCCTACATCAATAGAGTCTAATCACTAAATTAGGAACTGGGAATATCTACAAACGGAACTACAGGAAACTGCAAATTTTAGCCCAAAATTAAAACATTCTCCAACTCTTTTCGCTCATAAATTGCAATTCTCTTGCTATTTCTCTGCTCCTGAATATTAAATAGATCTAATTTGTCTAGATCTCCCTTTGAAAATAAATGAAGGTTCTTCTGTATGTACACAGTGGGGTTTATTCACTAGACGTCACATTTAATTAATTTAAAATGTAATTGCCAAATGTGATCTAAAAGTGGCAGGCTGTCACTAAATAATTCTTAGAATTCAGCTATTTGTTGCCTAAATGTTCAAGTTCAGTTTTCTCATTAACTAAAAGTACCATCACATCTACATGTCAGTTAGGCGGTTATAGTGCCATTAGGCTGCAGTCGCTGTTCTTGCTCAAATCGTTGTCCGAATCTGGAGGTCTGTACGGCACCAGCAACCTGGAAACCTCTAACTAGATTAGCCTAATATAGAGTTCCACGGAAATCCCTAGTTTGAGTCAGACCTCTTGTAAATTGTTTGACCAAAAACCTGTGAATGGTGCCAACAGAACAATGGCACTATAACCACGTCATCTGTATTTATTTAAAGCAAGAACATTGCACATGTGTTGTAATAATCCAACTGTGCATTCACATTTTCAGTCTCAGATGGGTGGGAAATGAAATATAAGAAAGGATTCCACTAAAAAGGTAGATACCTCACTAAAATTAGACTATATATATATACATTTTCTTTGAAATAGTTCAGTTTTACTATTATTCTATTACTGCTTACATTGAATCCACCAGGATAAGACATATCTCCCCTGTTTTGTGATCAGTGGAATGTTGATGCAGTTGCTGTATATGAATATGTTCTGGGATCCTGGGAGTTCCTCTTGTAATGAGGATTTAGTTACATGACAAGACATATTTAACAGACTGATTCTGCATCACATTCTTGTTATGTTATATTTCTGAGCTGACAGAAATGTCCTTGGGTAATAATAAGCTATTAGGTGAAAGAAACTTGGTAAGCAAGCTTAATTCATTTAATACAAAGAGGCAATGTACTGGCATTGTCTGCCCCAGCGTAGTCCAACATTTTAATTCTAATGAGCTTAGCGTGAGGACGATGAATACAATGTATTACTGCGTGAGTAATATTTTACCAGTTCTCATCACAATAGAGTATTAACCACTTTTATGCTCAATATGAGTATGAGTGCACACTAGTATAACACTGCAGAGTGATTGCCATTTTGAATGAGTGCATCTCAGCCGGAGGTGGAAGGGGGATAACCTAGACTCGGCTAATTGATCACACAATTTTCGTTTCCCATTACTCCCACCGCCATGATGGTTACATTTGAAAGAGGAAGTAAGCCATTGCTATTAAAGGGACAGGCCACTCCCTGAAGGACGTTAGCTTGTTCAAGTGCTTTACTAGTTAAGTGCATTTCCCTTCTGGCAAATTTTATAAGTGCAGATTTCAAGAGAATTTGTCACGTTAAGGAATCCCCTTAATAACACCTCTTGGCCGTCAAGCAGATATGCTTATACTTTGTCCTGCTCTGAGAAAGTATCTAAGTCTTCATTCACTTATCTGTGTTCTCTTTGTCTTTTCTTATTTTCATGTTTATGTTTATTTAAAAGCAATAATCTGATTTTCATATTATATCATATGGACTTTTAATAAAGATAGGATATACTTACAAATCCCATTAGGACTGTATGTGTTGCATGTGTCGCCTGCTATGACAATCATGATCTATTACTATACCAATAAATTATGTTTATATACATTTTTAAAGTGCCACCAACTTTTTTCATTAACATTTAATGAAAGGTATATTTCTAGTGCGGCCGCAGCGGTGAACCAATGGCTTGCATGTTACAATGGCTTGCATGTTTTTCCCTGTGCTGCTCACAGTTAAGAATCTAAAGTGCGTGTTGACAGCTCCATAGTACGTCTTTATCCAGACATTAGAGTCTGTGAGGGCTGTCAGCATACAGGGCTTTCAGAATGCTCATGTAATAAAATATACTCGGCTTAAGATGAAATCTGTAGAAAGATCTAGGTAGTATCCCCTCTAGCAATTTCATATTAAAAATGATCATCTAAGTGAAACAGCTCTTGAAACTGGATCATGCTGTTTTTTTAAATTTATTTTTTACCATTACTGACACCTTACGTTGTATACTGATCATGGTAAAAAAAAAAAACAATAATTTTAAAGTTTGTGCAATTGGGCTTGAACTAGCCAAGATAATAATGTTTTTTTTGTTTTTAAATCTCATTGACGCTCATACCTCCCACCTGACCTGCATTTAGAAATTCAGTCACGATTTTGAGGCCTAGTCCTGCCTTCAACGTTTTGCTCTCTGGTATTCCGCTTCTATGGACTCAAGAATTGGGCCCCTAGAAGGCGCAGCATAGCACATTTAATAACAACCTCTTGCTGTGGTTTGCTGAAATAACTAAAAGAGTGGTTCAACAGCATTTTGCTCAAATGCTTACTCCGCTCCCTTCTTTTCAATTCCAATAACACCTAATCGAATTTGTACCAAAAAGATTGTTATATAAAAATACTTGAAGGAACTATGGTTTTTACATTCCTTTACTTTCCCAACATTCATAAAGCTATACTGCATATATGAATACCATATAAAGATTTACTTTATTAATATATGTTACATTGGATGTAAATCTCTCCCTAGACATTATATTCCTATGTCTTTCTGTCTGATTTATTTGATATGCAGTGGGATTAGTCTTATGGGGGGTATCACACACGTGTTTTCTCTCCTTGAAGATGGATTAGTAATAATGCATAGTTGGAAGTTAATGGCTGCAGAGAAGGATTATCGGCATGCTGAGTAGGCAGCTGAAAGTGGGATGATCCTGTTTATTTATTAAAAATAAAACACACGCTTCGAAAACCTGCTCACACCAACACAAATACCAACAGGTCTCTCCATTATTATATTTTATTGAGGAGTTTTTCCTACAGCATAAAGGGAGGATCTTTTATATTACAAAAGTGCGTTACTCAGTAGGATTTTTTCACTAAACTCTGATCTGTAGCTTATTGAAATCCAAATAGCAAAATTGGGGAAAAAATGATGTTTTTAAAAAAAAAAAATCTCCAACTCGATTATAGTCACAGTTTGGCTATTCCTGTTTGAATTTGGCGATTTGTTCTTCAATTGGTTGCAATTCTGTGTTTAGTGAATAAATCTGAGTGGCTGTATTGAGCATGACACTGTTCTTTCCACGTGGCTATTTCATTTGCCTGTAACTAATAATCTTGTAAAAGTGTAATCAAGCTCTAACATGTACAAGGTGAACAAGTAAAGATTTTTCACTGAGGGAGTATGACAACACTCCCGCCAAAGCTAAAATAGACAGCAATTTTAAGACTCACGTAGAACTCTGCAACCAGACCTTCTGTGCCAGACCTAAGAGCAGCTGCAACAAATTATGTGCCATATTCTCTATGTTCCATAGCTTGTCTGGTTGGTTACATAGAAACACAATAATAAAAATAATTGCAGAAAAAAGGAAATTGAGCGTTCATATATTCCTGTAATTGTTTCTAACATTTTGTTCAGCATAGTCACCTGTAGGAATCATTGTTCTTTAACGCTTTCCCTCTCAACACCCTTTACACACAGGTAAACAAAACACAGGGGGCAGGCCTGACTGCCATGTTGAGCAGACATGTTTCACTGGAGCTCATCTGAACTTGGAATAAAATGTTTTGATTTCAAGCTCCTAAACAGCTTATATTAAGAGCCAGTCAGGCTTGTTGATTCTTGGAACTGTCGAGACAGCTCACCTGCTGACAAAAATCGGTAACTTATTTTGTTGTGTTTTGGCGTTTGCGGCCTAGTTGCCCGTTCTGGTAGAGGAAACAGACGATCCCAAGCTGAGGCAGAGCTGCTCCCTTTGTCAAATTATCCTATTTTTTTTTATTACTTTTTTTTTAATATTCACTTTATTTGCAGCAGATTGGTCATAGATCATCACAAAAATGATACAATTTAATATTTGGTTCAATAGCGGCACTATAGTCACTATAACATGGTAGTGTTATGATGCTGAGTATCTCTATAACTGCCTATTTATTCCATATGGATAGTTTCCCTAACTGTGATGGTTACGCAGAATTCCACACCTAACATATTCTGGCAATGCCAGCCCAATCTGCCCAGTCTAGCATTTCTGATGCCTTTGCTTTGTTATTCACATCTCCAGAGTCCTCTTGGCTATGGTTCTCACCGATTCCTTTCCTGTCAAGGTTTGCTGCAAACTAGGTAGTGAATCAGGTCTACTAATAACTTACAGAATGTTTCCTAACTGCTCCTGTGTCAGTGATAGCAACTGAAGACACCCTTGTCTTCTACAGGTTCCTTTAATGTACCAAATCCAGTATGGTTATGTTTGTTAAAAGGTTACTCCACTCCAGTGATTTGATGTGGTCACCTTGAGTCTGTAAGTGCAGTGTTTTACATTAACAGTTGCACATAAAGAGATTAACCCCTATGCTCCCGGAGGTCTACATAGAAACCCTGGGAGAGTGGTATGAAATAATTAGCCAGCCAACAAGAGTTCCGGACTGGCGGATGTCAATTCTGTGCAGTTTGTTGATGGACAGAACCTCGTTTATTGACCAAGAGCAGTCAGCTGACGTTCTCAGTCAATCAATGAATGGCAGGATCGACATCCCTTTATACTAAGTGGCAAATTTTTCTGATAAGTCTTGTCCACTTGGCTGACAATACTGGCATTGAGTATTCTTATGTCCATCAAAGACTATTTAGATCTGTCCTTGCAAAGACTTCTTTCATTGAGCTGCATTGGGAAGCTGTGATTGGACAGACACAGAAATTCTGGGCAGGGTTAAAAAGGAAGTGACTGCAAAAGTAGAGCTGCAACTTTTGCAAGCTGTTTTAAGATATACCTCAATCTAAAAAATGCATAATTAAATGCATGCAAGTTCTCATTTGGGGTATATCTACTAAACAGTGATTTTTATGTATTTTTGCAGTGGAGTGTCCCTTTAAGTCTAAACAGGTTCTGCTATATATGTGGGTAAAGTGGTCATCAAGAACATCCCAGCAGGTACTAAAATCCAAAAGGTCTAACTAAACAAATATTGACTAAGCAAATAGTTTTCATGAAGTTACTTATTTTATCGGTTCCTTAAAAAAGAAAAGTAACAGGAAGCTTTACCTTTACTGCAAAAAAGCAACTGAAGCTAGCAGTGCCCTCTACTTATGACACATGCCTACAGACTTTTATTATGCTGGGCCAAATATATTAGTTGGACAGGAGGAAGGACAATATGTGCGTCCATGTTAACTAAGCATGTTTCTGACACACCTACAAGAATTGTGGAATACTAATAATATACAAATTTCTAGAACCAGAAATATTATAACTTATTAAGAAATTGTGATATAGCCTTAGCATGGAATGCAACACAAAAAAGGACACAACAAGAAAGGGATATATTGTTTTTTAAGGAAGACTGCAGCTGTTTGTAACCACAATAGTTTTGTTTTCAACGCATACTTGGCTAGCTTTTGACAATAGCTGTGAAATTCAAGTAATATGGTTCAATTACAAGCAAACCCTAAGGGCAAAAGTTTATAATAAACGAGTGATAAAAGAAATTTCCCAATACCAAATATGCTCATGTCCCTTCACGTTTCTATCTGACTGTTTACCCATTTGCGGATTACTTTGGGAACAGGGAGTTCCAATTAAAGTGCTAAAGAAGATTCACATTTTAGGACGGTGATAAAGTTCAGACAGTGCCATTCTTCACAGAGGTTAGCAAGGAAACCAGATTCTGGGAGTGAGATATCAGAAGATGGATGGTACTAGTTTTGCAGTACCTTCTAATTTAAAAGGTTTATACTGTCCAGACTTCATGCTTTTAAAAGCGGACTCCACCATACTTTCGCTTCTGGTCAGCAGTCATTGTGCATCATTCTTGTAAATGTAACTGATCTCCCTTTCGCGCTCTGTAATCAAAGGCTAACATCAGTTGGTCTGAAAGAACTTGCTTTTAAAAAGATTCTACTGAAGTATTTTCAAAAACACTTTTCATTAGGAAAACGTATCTGGAATTACCTACAGATGTTAATGGTATAAAATAAGGCTGTTGAACTGCGGCCCTCCTTCACAAAAAAATGTTGGTCTATAACTCCCATAATTCTCTGCCCTTGGATGGCAGAGAATCATGCCAGTAGAAGTTCCGTAAGATCTAGAAAAGTGCCATTTTGCACCTCGAGAGTAAACTTTATTGATACAGATTAAAAAGAAGAATTTGACAATCAGTGGGTTAAAGACATTAGCTTTATGACCTTATCTAACCATGATTACATCACTGAATTTGGGAGTGGTCACAGGGATTTCTAAATAGATTAACACATCGTGTTATATTTCATAAAGAATTCCATTCTCTGTCTCTGTTTTACAAGAATTGTAACATTGTTTATTGTGACAGATAAAGTAAATAATGTAATACTATTTGAAATGCGATATTCAGGAATATAGGTCAGTGATGGCTAACCTTCACAATGCAGATGTTTGGGGCATTCACTTCCACAAACATCTGCACTATCAAGTCTATTCATGACTGACTTATTTAAAGGGCTAAAGGTCGTGTGTGGAATACTGTACACATATATCTGCAGTGCCAAACATGGCCTCCATTGATGTAAGGATAGACACCTGGAACAAGAAGGGTTAACAGTAATAAAACAGCATGTAAAATCACCTTTAAAACGGCAAAGTACCCACCCTTTCTCCCTCCCTTCCCCTATTTGTGAAGGGGGAAAGAATCCTGTTTAAGTGAAGCTCTTCATTCCAAACCACTGCAGATGGGAATGGTTATACAGACACTGTAGCCAGATGCACAGTCTCTAATTTAGACCAAAGCATATAATTAGCAGGCAGAGAGTCTGTAATGAAAGACCAAAATGCAGAGGGAAAGGAACAACCGCGGTCCATCACTGTCAACAACACTGTTAACCCTGACATGCAGGACAAGAGAGGCGGCATGCATTACCCTGGACTCCAAAGATCACCCAATGTTGGAGGTCTATGGGTGGCCTGGTCATGCCCTTACTGTCACACAGCAATCCTAGGCAGAGTCATATTAAAGACAGGATATGTCCGGGACAGAGAGTGCTGGCAGTTGTGATTTAAAACTGTTGTACTATTCAAATTGTGATAGTTTTTGTGTCTAACAGGTTTTTTTTTTTTTTACAAATAATGTAATATCTATCTATCTATCTATCTATCTATCTATCTATCTATCTATCTATCTATCTATCTACACACACACATATCCCTATATAGATTCTTTTTTATAAGAATTTTGTTTTTACATTTTGGAAAGCTGGTTTTCAACGTTTAACCACATATGGTCACCAAGTGTCATCAGTGTCTGCGACAGTTATATGTTCCACAGACCTTTGGGAATTACATTAATAATGCTGCCTAGATGCCACTATGGCTCCTTCTGTATCTCTTCTGTGATTCATTTCCTGTGGCAGCGTGTGAATTCCACATATTGTCTATCAACTATATTCATGTACCTCTTAAAACCGCGTGGATTACACAGCTGCTTGCCTGTTGCTAAGTGGTAGTTCTACAAACTACATATGAATAACACACATTATTTTAAAACTATATATTTATACGTATGTAAATATAGTGACATAAAACACACTATAGATGCATCACAGAAGGTACAAAGTATCCGTTTGGCTTGGCATAAAAAAATCATATACTGTACATTACTTATCTAATGCATTCAGCCAGCGTTTCATTCTGGTTAACTTTAAGCAAAATGGAATAAGACACTTTTTAGACCATTTTTACAACCATTTTGAAAATAACAGATTAGAGACCAAAAATAATGGACACTTTCATGATCATTTTGAGAAATCTCCCCCAAACAAGTGGCACAATCCACGGTAAAATGGCTCAACTGAGATGACAGAGAATTTAAACAAGCCTAACATTCTGCCATTCTGCTTTCAAGTCACTACAATTTAGAGTTTAGTGAATAAATCTGAACAGTCATAATGAGATAATCCTAATTAAACTACATACAGTAGTAGGTTTACTATATTACATGATTACTCAAAGCATCAGAGAAATATCTTTGGCAAATAGCATTGATGTTCTTGTTGGCAGGTTTTTAATAAGTAAATTAAATCACTCACTCCAATATGATTTATAATTTTAATCCTGCATATTTTATATACACAAGACTACGTATTTATTTCCCAATTGCAAATTAGCTGCCAAAATTAGCAGTTATTTACTTCTAAGGGGGTTTAACTACTTTGACATCAAGAGGCTTTGGTTTTACAGATTTCATTTCTAAATTTCATACATTGCAGCAGTAAGGAATCTACATCTTTACTACAACTGCCCTAGGATAATGGGAGTTATTGTACCAGGAAATGAAATGTCTGATTTACACTCTCCTTACAATCAAGGAATCAACATCTTTTCTACAATTGCCCTCGGAAAATGGGAGTTATTGTACCAGGAAATGGAATGTCTGATCTATACTCTCCTTACAATCAACCAATCAATGATTGGATGATTATTGTGGGATCCAGAGCCTGCAGCAGCTCTAGTGCTCACATTTTGCCCAGCTTTAGAAAATGATACAGCGGGAAGGGGGAGGGGGCTGGGTTAAGGTTTAGCAAAGTTTTAATGGAATATTATAGCTCTAAGAATAAAAATCTGAATTCCCAACACTCTAGTATCCCTTGCTCTACTGCTTTCTAGGTCCCACCCTAGGTACCATAAACATGAACTCATTAAAACATTTATTTACCTTATTCTAGTGCCAAGGCCCCTTGGCACAGCTAACCTTTCCTCCCTCACCGATGTCACGGAAGAGGCCCTGACTCCTTCGTGAGGATCCAATCCAATGCTCCTCATAGAGGAGAATTGGGGACCTAAGGCACATAGAAACATAGAAACATAGAATGTGACGGCAGATAAGAACCATTCGGCCCATCTAGTCTGCCCAGTTTTCTAAATACTTTCATTAGTCTCTGGCCTTATCTTATAGTTAGGATAGCCTTATGCCTATCCCACGCATGCTTAAACTCCTTTACTGTGTTAACCTCTACCACTTCAGCTGGAAGGCTATTCCATGCATCCACTACCCTCTCAGTAAAGTAATACTTCCTGATATTATTTGTAAACCTTTGTTCCTCTAATTTAAGACTGTCCTCTTGTTGTGGTAGTTTTTCTTCTTTTAAATATAGTCTCCTCCTTTACTGTGTTGATTCCCTTTATGTATTTAAATGTTTCAATCATATCCCCCATATCTCGTCTTTCCTCCAAGCTATACATGTTAAGATCCTTTAACCTTTCCTGGTAAGTTTTATCCTGCAATCCATGAACCAGTTTAGTAGCCCTTCTTTGAACTCTCTCTAAGGTATAAATATCCTTCTGAAGATATGGTCTCCAGTACTGTGTACAGTACTCCAAGTGAGGTCTCACCATTGTTCTGTACAATGGCATGAGCACTTCCCTCTTTCTACTGTTAATACCTCTCCCTATACAACCAAGCATTCTGCTAGCATTTCCTGCTGCTCTATTACATTGTCTGCCTAACTTTAAGTCATCAGAAATAATCACCCCTAAATCCCTTTCCTCAGATGTTGAGGTTAGGACTCTATCAAATATTCTGTACTTTGCCCTTGGGTTTTTACGCCCTAGATGCATTATCTTGCACTTATCCACATTAAATGTCAGTTGCCACAACTCTGACCATTTTTCTAGTTTACCTAAATCATTTGCCATTTGGCTTATCCCTCCTGGAACATCAACCCTGTTACATATCTTAGTATCATCCGCAAAAAGACACACCTTACCATCAAGACCTTCTGCAATATCACTAATAAAAATATTAAAGAGAATGGGTCCAAGTACAGATCCCTGAGGTACCCCACTGGTGACAAGCCCAAGCTTCGAATATACTCCATTGACTACAACCCTCTGTTGCCTGTCACTCAGCCACTGCCTTACCCATTCAACAATATTGGAATCCAAACTTAAAGACTGCAGTTTATTGATAAGCCTTCTATGTGCAACAGTGTCAAAAGCCTTACTGAAATATAGGTAAGCAATGTCTACTGCACCAACCTGATCTATAATTTTAGTTACCCAATCAAAAAAATCAATAAGATTAGTTTGGCATGATCTCCCTGAAGTAAACCCATGTTGTCTCTGATCTTGAAATCCATGTGGTTTTAGATGTTCAACAATCCTATCCTTTAACATGGTTTCCATCACTTTCCCCACTACTGAAGTAAGGCTTACTGGCCTATAGTTGCCCGACTCCTCCCTATTACCTTTCTTGTGAATGGGCACAACATTCGCTAACTTCCAATCTTCTGGGACTACTCCTGTTAACAATGATTGGTTAAATAAATCTGTTAATGGTTTTGCTAGTACACCACTAAGCTATTTTAATAGCTTTGGGTGTATTCCATCAGGTCCCATTGACTTATTTGTCTTTACTTTTGACAGTTGAAATAGAACCTCTTCCTCTGTAAACTCACTTGTAATAAATGACTCATTTATCCTTTTTCTTAACTGAGGTCCCTTTCCTTCATTTTCATCTGTAAATATCGAACAAAAATATTCATTGAGGCGGTCAGCTAGACCTTTATCCTCAACTACATACCTTCCTTCTTTTGTTTTTAATCTAACTAATCCTTGTTTTACTTTTCTTTTCTCATTTATGTATCTAAAAAAAGTGTTGTCCCCCTTTTTTACTGACTGTGCTATTTTCTCTTCTGTGTGTGATTTGGAAGCTCTAATAACTTGCCTCTTTCTGCCTAATCTTATAGGTCATTCTGTCTTCCTCACTCTGGGTTTTTTTATAATTACTAAATGCTAACTTTTTGTTTTTTACTATTTTGGCCACATCTGCGGAGTACCACAGTGGTTCCTTGAATTTTTTGCTTTTACTGACAAGCCTAATGCAATTTTCTGTTGCCTTCCGTAGTGCAACTTTTAAATAATCCCATTTCTCTTGGAATCCATTTAAATTGCTCCAGTCTGATAATGACTCCTTTACACATATTCTAATTTTAGAAAAGTCTGTTTTTGTGTGGTGTGACTCAGTCACTGTTCTTATATTAAACCACACTGACTGGTAGCTATTTTTGTTTTCCAATTCACATCAGGAAGATTAAAGTCACCCATGATGATAACTTCCCCCTTCATTGTCATTTTAGCTATTTCCTCAACTAGTAGATTATCTAACTCTTCAATTTGTCCTGGGGGCCTATAAATCACACCTACACGATTTACTGTGTGATTACCAAATTCTAACGTAACCCAAACGGACTCTATGCGCACATTCAAAATTTACTATAGGAAAGCACTGAGCTAATCCGTCCGCATTCACGTGAACACATTTTACTTGGTGGTAGTTGACTGTCAGTATGATAATCACTAAAACTCAAAAACTACAAGGTTTACATTGCAGTGTTAAGTTGATTGGGACACTGCACCCAGACCACTTCATTGAGATTTAATGGTATGGGTGACTATAGGGTCTCTTCTACAAAGTGGTGTGTGTCAGCTTTTTCAATTGGTTTCCGCCCCACTTTTAGCAATTTAGACAACTTTTTAGAACACTTTGATAAATCCCCCTCTATGTGTGTAAACAAAAAAAGTGATTTGAATAGTAATACAACATAGGCTGGATAAAACTGTTCATTATAATGTTATCACCGTTTTAATCTTGAAGTTTTATATTCTGAAAATCTAGAGATAAAAAGTACACTTAGTAAAGATAAACACTTGCTCTTACTAATCTAGATTGTACTGTCATTAGATATTTTCAGTGATTTATTTTATTGGGATGCTGAAACACATCATAAATCTTTAAAGATTTCTGCAAGCAGTGCCACAGCAGAAAATACAACTAAACTTTCATTCCGATCATTGGGGAACATTAATTTTATGACAGATAAATCCAACCAGAATTATGATGTTCTTCTTTTAGACACCCAGAATGTTCAGAGATTGTAGTTAAATACTAGCAAGATGGGGCATTGTCAATTAAAATGAAACAGTCATTACACTTATTGCAGGGCTTGTCAAATTTGCTTTGAATCTAGGAGCCAGCCAGCTAAAAAAGTAAGGAGACAGATTATTTTTAAACTTATATAGCTTTATATTCAAAGACAAAATTCAATTCTTAAAGGGATATGATAGTCACCTGGACCACTAAAGCTTAATATAGTGGATCTGGTGTCTATAGTCTGTCTCTACAGGCTTTTCAGAGAAAAGGCAGTGTTTACATTGCTTCCCAGTGACACCTCTAGTGACCGTCACTCAGATGGTCACAAGAGGTGCTTCCTGTGTCAGTGCTGCACGCAATGCATGGAGGTGCTGAATGTTTCCCATAGAGATGCATTGATTCAATGCATCTCTCTGGGGAGATGCTGATTGGTGCAGTGTTTTGTAGCTAATTCTATGGGAAAACATCGGATTGGCTGAGATAGCGTGAAGCTGGGCCCGGAATATGACATAATTTTCCGGCCCTGGTCTCACTAATGGGTGAGCAAGGGAGCAGAGCGGGGACATCACAGCTCTCCCGCTGCCCGAATACTATTCGCCCAGCTAGCTGTCTGCCTCTATAACCCCCAGCATGCTGCCCGCCTCCAGAATCCCCCAACTTGCCGCCCACCTCCACAATTTCCCAGCCGGCTTGCCTCCTGCCTCGGAGGTAATGAGCTCACATATCCTAGACGACAAAGCAAAATTCCTAGGCTCCATGGTGACCTGGAATTTGTCAAGCCCTGACTTATTTTAAGCAACTGTGGGCAGGGATATAGTGACAGCGAGTATATTCCGTGCACTACAATGTAATAAAGGTGTATAGGTTGTTATGGTACTAGGAGTGACCATTCCAGGGAAGCTGAGAACCATTCATTACATAACCATCGTACTTTAAAAATCTGCAACTATACTTGCGATAGACATATACAGGCATTATTATTATTATATATATTAGTATTTTATAAAATATATTTTGGTAGACATGTGGCAGACTATAGTTTGCTTTGATGTTACAAACCACAATTTTCAAATATTATTGAAGATTGTCAAGAGACTTGCAATTTGAATTTTAACATTCATTTTCTGTTTTTGAATCCATCTCAATTTTGTTTCGGTCTCGTGCTTGTGATCTTTGTTCAGCTAAATAGTACATTTCCTACCAAGCTTTACTTTTTAGTAGACTGAAGTAGGTTTGCTCTTGTATTTGCTCCAAGACGCCCAGTGGATGGTGATGAGATCTACCCTTGCCTTTCTTATCTTATGGTTGTTATTTCATGATCCTGTATTCTTTAATTAGAGTTGGGTCCAATAAATTGTCAACTATATAAAAAAAAATGTATGAAAAGGTAAAGGAAAGAGTAATATTTATATTCCTGCAATGAATTGAAAATATTTCTGACTTCTCTATTTTTATCACACTGAGTGCACACAGTGCTTATATTTAGTCACTTGAGATTGTACTTGTGAATCCAAGTACACTCTTCCAGAATCCAATCTTTGCCTGGTAGGCTTTATGTTATTTGAATTTCCGATGAGGTTTGGACAGCTATAATTCAGCTATTGAATTGTTGCAATGCCAACAGAATAAATCTCTAAGATTCTCAGTGTGCCTATTTGCCTGAAATGAAATCGTAATCCCATAATAAAAGAAAGATATGACAATACTCCTCAGTATTGCATTCTTGTTACAGGTGGAACGTAAATGACCATGACCAGACATTCGCAATTCAGTGGGTACCAGGTCAATATAGACTCTCAGAACTGAACGATGCTTAGGCTAAACATTTTGAATTGAGATTCAGATAAGTTTCATTCTCAGTTCAACACAAAAAGTAGCTGTTTTTATTTTATATATGTGTATTTATTTATAAATAATTATACATTGTGGATAGCCCTGAAAATATAAAGTCACGGGGTATCATGCCGTGCATACTAACAAACACTGCCATTTGATCTAATGAAATGGTCTCAATGTGTTTTTAGCTAATTTTCACAATATCAGCACTTGGTCCCCTATTTCCCTTAATTTTCCAATTTCCCTTTGACGTCACAGAAGAATCATCTGCAGGTAAATCCACAAATACAAGTGGCAAAATACAGTATCAATATATTATTTTTAAAACACACTTACAGCTGCGTGATTTTATATAAATATATATATATATATAAAAAATAAAATAAACTAATTGCTACTTTTATTTGCTGGATACAGAAATACTCTTAAAGGGTCACTCTAAGCACCATAACAACATTGCATGATTGCAATGTTGTTGATTTATGGTGCTGAGAGAGTACCCAGCTCCCACTCACATCGTTGAGAGGGGCTTTATAACTGCAACAATTTGGAACAAAACAAACAAAAGCAAATCCTTTTAAACCCCGTGTATTGCTCAACTTGTTGCCGAAATGCAGATACAATACGCATACCTGAGAAAGAGGCAAGCCACGGCTATATATATGGGTGTCTGGTGGCTTTTTTGATGACTGTATGTAGCACGGTTTGGAAAACTGCGAAATGGGCTGTGTTGAAACGGATGACAGCTGCAGAATGACTGCCCTCAGCTTACAGAGCAGTTCCAGTCATCCTATGTGACACCAACAACGCCAGGTTGAGGATAAATCACTTATCCCATAAACCTCTGTTGTACAGGAGTTTATGAGATAACATTAGACCTTAAGAATGAGAGGCTCCAAATGCTGCAGCCTCTTCCTTGTGGGATAGGGGTCAGACCTTCAAATGACCTCTCTTAGATGTTCAACAAAAGAAGTTTGAAGGTGAGGTTTTTGCATTTTTAATATATCTTTATTTTTTCATGTTTTTCTGCATTATCTATATACAATATTACAAATTTCATAGAGAAGATTTATATTAAAAATGTCACCAAAAAATACAAAACAATAAGAAACTAATATAACACAGTAAAACATGCAATCTCTTTGCTCGCCATTCAGAAGAGGCTGTTTAGTTTCCCTTAAAATATGTAACTTCCCCTTTAATGCTGAGAGATCCCTCTCCAGACTGAGTCAGCCACTTGATGGCTGTACTATTTTATGTACCATAGAATAACTAAAACCTCCCAGTAATTATAGAGCTATGACAATCTTTCAAACAGAAGGAATCTATGATCCCTGGCAAGACTGCCAGCATCCAGTGGTTAATACAGCAGAGCAAATGTACACTGAAGTATATCAAATTTTACGTCAATAAGCAATATAATAGCCCTACCATAGCAGACCCCATCCTTAAGTGTCACTTCCTATACAAAATCATTCATCAACGTGTATTTTTAGCTTGCATTTCTATATGTGTTGTGGTGGCGTTCATTTTTCAAGCCCGCACTGTTACTTTACACTCATTCATTAAGTGCTAGGAATTGCTAAAAGAATATAAAACACTGCCAAAAACTCATGTGGCGAAAAAGAGTTAAGAGAGTAATGTCAAGCCTTGTAATCACCAAGTATAAACAATTTAAACTGCATGTGTATCAACTTTAAATGGTATCAACACAGATTTTACAGATCAGTCCCCTGCAGGACAAATGTATGTTATTTAAATCAAAGATGACTTATTGCAAACAACCCATCTTGGGAGTTTCTCCAAAATAGTGTATACCTTGTATTATCTGTTCTTAGCGATTTAGGTTTTCTAACTGGAACCTCGGAAAGCTGAGAATACCAATTTGTTTCTTCCATTTGTATGATCTGTAGATTGCATATTCTTACTGAAGAGGCAGTGGGTAATGATGTAACTGGGTTATGTGCTATGCCAGGGTATACACATACTCACTCCTTCCTCTCACTGAAATGCCAAGATTTAACTATTCTTCCTTCCAAAGGCAGTGTGTGCAACTTCCCACTTCACGCAAATACTCCAACACCAATATATCACACTAGTTCCCTAGTACTCACATGTATTATCTGGCAATATAGGGTCTTGGGAACCGTGCACTCATACACTCCTAATTATGCAACAATCCCATATCACCCACTATATCTCAGCACCTCTACATCAATAAATCTCCTCTCCCGTCCTAAATATGGGCAGTACAGCTCAGATACATCACGAAGACTAGACACAGTACAAACAACCCCAAAGAACTTTATACAAGACAATGTCAAACAGGAAATTATGCAACATTACTAAAAGGACCACTAGATGCACCCAGTCCACTTCATCTCAATGAAGTGGTCTGGGTGCAGTGGCCCTGTCATTTTTCTCCTGCAATGTTAAGTTTTGTAGATGCAGCAATAGTTGCACGGTTGCACTGTGCTTGCTGCACATGTTCTTTTGTCCCAATGTATCTCGATAAGAAGCATTGGATTGAATGAGAAGATGAAGAGGAGACAGCCTTAAAATGTATTTCAGGGGTCCCTGAATCTATACATGGAGTAGAAGGCTATAGTGTTAGGAACACATGGTTGTATTCCTAAAGCTACCACTCTAATGTTCTTCTAAAGGACAACTGTCACCTTATGTATTATGTATGAAACACACGTTAATATAATATTTATAATCTTTTTTTCTCTCTTTCCCCTGCCAAACATTAGCTTTGTTATGCTTTTTCTATAAAAATGAATCATGCCTTACTGATTTACCTCAAGTTTAGCAAAATAACTCAGTTTACTTCAGATGCTACTTATAAAGCATATAATTACACTTTGATGAAGTATACTCCTGGCTGACACCTCACCTGGCTGTCCATTATATCCATTCATCAATAAAAACATGATGGAGGGCTTGTCTTTTGAATTTATGATACAACACTTAAGGTTCCACTCCAGGCACCATAACTACTTAAACACAATGAAGTTCTTAATGTGCAAAGAGGTCCAGGGCTTCAATCAGGAGTTCAGCTCCTTCGGGCTTACCTTCGTGCTGGTGTCTGATCGCTCTGCCAGTTCAATGTCTAAAGCTTCAATTAGGAAGCCTTCCACCGGATGCATCTCATAGGCTAGTGTCAAATATGTACTTTTTTGCTCTTTTATCAATGTGAAGCACTGATCAGCTGCGCCGGGATCAAGGTTTCTTAATTATAATCTTGGACATTGAAAGGGCAGAACCAGATTGAAGGTTTAATTCCTTCAGGTAAGTTTAACGTTGTTATGGTCGGCAGAAGTGTTTTTTTTAAAGGGTAAGTCTAAGCAACAAACTAACTTCAGTTTGAGGCAAAGATTATAGCCCTGCAACCTAAATGCTCACCTCTCTGCCATTTAGGAGTTCAATGACTATTTCTGTAGGACTTGCCACACAACCTCCCTTCACACTTCTTGAAAATATATATCCACAGATTTATTTATATCTCAAAATAAGCTCTACAGCTCGGTACCAGTACATTAGGACCTGCAGGCTGGTGGAAGTTATATCTCTGCTTGCTGCTTTGAGCTGTACACAACTTTTTAGATTTAGCCAATGCTAAAATAAAACCTTGCCCCTGGCCAGCAAGCAGCCACTGGTTTGGGGTACGATATGGACAGAACAAGAAAACTGACAAACCATCTGATGATGCCTACAGGCCTTGTCTCGGCAGCATCAGAGAAGCTACAATATAATTGTGTGCAACCTATTATTTATTAAAAATAATTTGTAAAATACCCAGTATTTAATTATTTAAAAATACCATATAAATATTTTTTTTCCTTTTTACTAATCTGTTTTCATGTATGTTTTCATAGCTTCCAAATATGTTTGAGGTATGGTCACTAAACTGTTCTTTGAGTAAGATATCATAATCTATTATGCTCCCTATGTCCACAATATTTCTCTGAGAGAAAATATTTCCTGCCTATTACTAACAAGAAACTGTTTTTCTGGGCAAGAAGAAGGTAGGTCAGGTAAGCTACAGAAACAAGTTTTGCAGGTAAGAAAAAGGTAGGATTTTGGGAAGCCATGAAAGGATATTTGTTTAACTTTATTCTAATATAAAAATTAATGGCGACAAGGGGCATCCTTGGTGGGTACCGTTTGTTAAGATAAACTTTTTAGATAAAATGCCGGTATTAAGGATTTTGGCGGATGGTGTTGTGTATAGTGCCAGTATTGCTCTTAAAAAGTTAGCCGGGAAATCAAATTTTTAAAGGACCTCTGTCATGTACCCCCAATGTAGACGGTCAAAGGCTTTTTCAGCATCTAATGTCAGCAAAAGCCTAGACCTTTTTTCTCTTTTCATTATTTCAACCAGATCTAGAAATCTTCGTGTATTATCTCCTGGCTGTCAGCCTGGTACACATCCAGCCTGCTCTTGGGAAACCAATTCGGGTAACAATTGTATATGCGTTTGGCATGGTTTTGGCAAATAGTTTTGTGTCCGCATTGAGCAGAGAAATTGGGTGAAAATGTTCGCATTTATTTGGAGGTTTTCCTGGTTTGGGTAGGGTTATAATGTTTGCCTCCAGCATTTCAGGAGGCATGACACCTGTTTTCATGATGTCTGAAAATGTATAGTGGTACATATGGGTAAACCCGTCCGATCCCGGTGCTTTGTGCTTTGGTAGGGACATTAATGACCTGCGGACCTCATCTTGAGTAAAGGGGACATCCAATTCCGCCTCCTTCGCCTGTGATAGGTGTGGTATCATAACCTGATCTAGGAACTTTAGTATATCAGTACTAGAGGGTAGCGGAACTGCGCTGTCCCCAGTAGTCGTTTAAAATATTCTGCAAATGCACCCAGTATACTGGATGGGTTTGTTAGTTTCACCTCCTGTGGATTAACAATTGAGGTGATTTTGGTCTGGGCATATTTTGTTTTAGTTTGGATGCCAGCAGTTTACCTGCTTTATTTAGGTAGGTACTGTAGGTACTGATGCTGTTTAAGTTTCAGCATGCAACGTTCTGTCGTGCGTAATTGTATGCGGTGGAGTTCCCTACGTACCCTGGTTTATTGTTTGCCTAGTTTCTTTGATGGGTTAGCCTTGTTCTGAGCTTCTATCTCTGCTATGAGTCAGTCTACCCAGTTCCGACTCCTGCCTTTTTTTTTGTTAGCTCACAGTTGTATTGGTAGCCCCCTCATGACGGCCTTGTGAGCTATCCATTTTGTGGCCATTGGGGTAGTGTAGTTCGAATTGTCTACGAAATAATGTGTCAGGTTGTTGTCTAGTTTGTGTACGTCTGGCTTATTTAGTAGAAATGAGTCGTTCATGCGCCACACTCCTCTGCCCCTCGCCGGGTATAAGGTATGTATATGAGTTGTTACTGGGGCATGGTCAGACCAGGTGATCGGGTCAATGGTCACCTCCTTTAGGTTATGTAGGTTAGTTCTGTCCGTCAAGCAGAGGTCAATCCTAGAGTACGAGGTATGCACATGTGAAAAACATGTGTAGTCTTTGGTTGTAGGGTATAAAGTGCGCCATGTGTCAAATAGGTCATATTTAGAAAGTAATGAGCTGAATTGTGTACATAAGCGTCGTTTTCTCGCCTGTGTCGGCATTCCCGTGTTAGTATCTAGTGAGGGGTCTAATATGCAGTTAAAGTCCCCACAAATGTAAAGTTGCCCTTTTTTCTTCTTTTGGATCTTATAGAGTATTTTTGTTATAAAATCTACTTGATTAGAGTTCGGTACATATAAATTTGCAGTAGTGATAGGAATTTTGTTCAAGGATCCTACTAAAATAAGGGTTCTCCCCTATTCCAGCATGACTGTGCCCCAGTGCACAAAGCAAGGCCCATAAATACATTAAGTTGGAGGTAGGATGAGTTTGCTGTGGGAGAACCTGACTTGCCCACACAGAGCTCTGATCTCAACCCCATCGAACACCTTTGGGATGAACTAAAACAGAGATTGTGATCCAGGCCTTCTCTACTGGATAAAATAGGCAGCAATCCCCACAGAAACACTCTGAAATCTTGTAGAAGGCCTTCCCACAAGAGTGGAAACTGTTAGAGCTGAAACTACATATTAATGTCTATGTATTGCAAATGCAATGTCATAAAAGTTCCTGTTGATGTAATGGTCAGGTGTCCCAATACTTTTGTCCATATAGTGCATCATGAAAGGGAGAGGTATGAGAGGGCTAGGAAGAAAGACAGAGAGAGAGAGAGAGAGTGCTGGAGCATTATACAAAGGCACAGGATCTCTGTATTGCAGCTCTGTGTAACCCATCACAGTGATTCTGGCTGTGTGGGATTGTTATGTTATGTCCTTATTGTGCACAGATCTTTGTGTTCCCTCTGTACTTTACTGAGCTCTACCTGTTGTATGGGTATCTTTGCAGTCTACCCAGCTGTATAGACTGCAAAAATACAATGTATCTTGTATAGGTATATTTGTACTGTGCCCAGCTCTGTGTATTATATCTCAATTTTTTCCTAGAAATCAGCACCTCACTGTTCATTGGTAGAGAGGAGGGGACATAACATGGAAAGGTGAGGAATTGTCTCCCCATATCCCCACCTCTCTCTGTCAGTGTAGGGGGTCATCAAGTTTTCTTTTGGTGTTAAGCCGCCAGGTGTTTTTGGAACTTAGCAACGCCTGTGCTATACATGTTTTTGCAGACCTATCAATCGTACAACCGTGTAAGCCACAGTTACAGAAAATAGTCAAACACTTAAAGTTACAAAACATGTTGAGAATTGATTCACTATATTTTTTTTTTAGCAAAATATCACTCATTCCCCAGTAACACAGATGGAACTCAACGTGAATCGACTGATCATCAAAACAATGGCATCAATTGTCTTTACTTGATCTCTCCTGTGGTTTAAATTAATTATGTAATCTGGGCACAGAACAAAAGGATTCATGCATTTCTTTTGGCTGAATATCCAAAACAAAGACTTCTATTGTCCTTATTTTACTTCAAGTTTAAAGCCCTCTACATAACTACACGGAGGGGACAAAAATATATCTTACCTAAATTACTTGGCACAACATCCTACTCTAAAGCATATGTTCATGCCAGTCAGTATATGACACTAAAATATTCGGCTTAACCTCTACAGCCTATAAAATGCCACATGTACATAAAGAGATATTTATTTTACAAGTTAATTGCAAGATTAAGAGTGTTGACAAGAAATAGAAGGACTAATAAATGTTTAGTGGTAAACTATTTAAAGGAACACTTAATGGCATTTTTTATTGCTTAATTTACTTTTACATGAACACGAAAAGCACCATGCTGTAGTGGTTATGGTGCCTAGAGTGTCTCTATGCCTCCCCTGTGTAGGTAGTCAACCTGTTTGCTAGTGGTTTGATCTGTTTGCTTACCTTGATCTGTCGCCTTAGAGAATTAGAAGCTCTCTGCATTGAGTTAAGCTCAGAGGTGCAGGGGGTGAGAGATATCAGCAATGAGATGGCCCTGCGACTGCGTGGCAGGGTTTAGATCGGGAGAGCTAACAAATACCTGTGCAGAATGTGACTGGGGCATGGCAGACCCCAAGTTATTTATCAAACTGTTAACAAATGGTTTGAATACTTACATTAGGGTCAGGACTATGGCATGCCTTTCACCATAACCACTACAACATGCTGTAGTCGTTATGGTGCTTTGAGTGTTCCTATGAACATAGCTTTAAATGTGACAAATATATATTTCAACTTATTATGTTCTATTTTTAAAGTGAGTGACATTTTCTATTATTCTTATCTGCAAATTGCTTGTGGTTACATCAGTGTTATGTCGTTTACAACAAATTGATTTAAACATGAACTCTAAGTGATTTATAGCATTATATTTTAGTCCAGTGCTGGATGTGCTGGGGAGAGTGGCCAGCAAAGTGGGTATATATGATTCAAAAAAGTGAATACGGGCACTCTACCTCCTATTATAAAACTGACGCACTTGCAGGACTTCATAAATGTACAAAACTATTTTAATCCCTGAATGTGAACTTTACATTCTCAATCATCCTTTACATCCATTCTCAAACATCCTTTACAACCATTCCCAGGAGGTATATATATATATATTCTGAGTGCAATGACAAATTGGATATTTATATATATATATATAGATAGAAAAAATATCCAATGTGTCCTTGCACCCAGACGAACCACAAAATATATGTTTGTAATTGCCACGTGCAGTAAGCCTGGGCCAAATATTAATATATATAAAGGTAAAGGCTTGCACTCATGGTCTTTTCAGGTAAAAAAATGTCAATCTTATTGTAGAATTTCCATAAAATAGGATCGATGTTTCAGCCCTCATTCGGGGTTTTGATCCTGATGAAAGCCCCGAATGAGGGCTGAAACGTCTGCCCTGTTTTATGGAAATTCTACAATAAAGATTGAAATGTTTTAACCTGAAAAGACCGTGAGTGCAAGCCTTTACCTTTATATATACAGTATCTCACAAAAGTGAGTACACCCCTCACATTTTTATAAAAAAAAAAAATTTCATGCTTTATTTTATTTGTGCATATGAGATACAGACAGGTTTGCACTGCCATGACAGCTGGGGCAAACTGATCAGCATACATGGTATAACAGCTGTGTGGTCTCAAAGAAACATTGCACATTTTTTTTTTAACCCCTTCAGGACCGCTGACGGTTCAGGACCGTCAGCGGTAAAACGTGCGTTTGGACCGCTGACGGTCCTGAACCGTCATAACGGTCTGGGGCTACTTACCTGATTGCCGTCGGTCCCACGGCGGCGATCAGTGCTCCACCCGGTCCAGGGGGACTGCCTGTCTGCCCGGGCAGTCCCCCCTCGGCAGATCAGGACCCCACGGCCATGTGATCACTCGATCACATGACCGCAATAGGTGTCTGTGTATCTGCCTGCAGGGGGACTGTCTGTGCTGACAGGCAGTCTCCCTGCAAGTGAAAAATCATAAAAAAAAGTACAAAAAAAAACAGTGTAAAATCAGTGTAAAAATAAATAAATAATATGTGTATATATATATATATATGATATATATACATGTATTATATCTATATATAATATATGTATATGTATCATATATATAATGTCATATTAAGTGTATTTTTATATTTATATATACGTATATTAATATAAAAATACACTTATATTTAAATTACACACGAATATATACAATATATATATAATTGCTATATATATGGTATATATATATTATTATAAAATACAAATAATATGTTAATAAAAATAAATAACAAAAAATAAAAATAATTTTTAATAATTATAAAAAAATATTTATATATGCAATTTTATTCTAACAGTATTTTGATATATATATATATTTATATCAAAATATACTTAGAATGTAATGATATATATATCTATGTATAAATAAATAAATAAAAACAATACGAAATATACATATGTCCATATACATAATTACATAAATAATTTCATAAATATACACGTAGACGTCAAATATATAAATATGTATATATATTAAAATTCTACATGTGTATTTATGTAATATTTTTACCTAATTAAGTAATTTTAATGATTGCAATTTGAGGGACCTGCCTGCCAACCCAGGCCGAAAGTCCAGATAATTTAATTTGCTAGCACTGTGTTTAACCCTGTAACTTTCTATGACACCCTAAAACCTGTACATGGGGGTACTGTTTTACTCGGGAGACTTCGCTGAACACAAATATTAGTGTTTCAAAACAGTAAAACATATCACAGCGATGATATTGTCAGTGAAAGTGAAGTTTTTTGCATTTTTCACACACAAACAGCACTTTCACTGAGGATATTATTGCTGTGATACATTTTACTGTTCTGATACACTAATATTTGTGTTCAGCGAAGTCTCCTGAGTATAACAGTACCCCACATGTAGAGGTTTTATAGTGTTTGTGAAAGTTACAGGGTCAAATATAAGGCTTGATTTTACTTTTTTTTTTTATTGAAATTTGTCGGATTGGTTAGGTTGCCTTTGAGAGCGTATGGTAGCCAAGGAATGAGAATTAGCCCCATGATGGCATACCATTTGCAAAAGAAGACAACCCAAGGTATTGCAAATGGGGTATGTTCAGCCTTTTTTAGTAGCCACTTAGTCACAAACACCGGCCAAAGTTAGCGTTTCTTGCATTTTTAACACACAAACAAATATAAATGCTAACTTTGGCCAGTGTTTGTGACTAAGTGGCTACTAAAAAAAACTGGACATACCCAATTTTGAATACCCTGGGTTGTCTACTTTAAAAAAAATATGTACATGTTAGGTGTGTTTCGGGGATTTATGACAGATAACGGTGTTACAAGGTCACTATTGATACATTTAAAATATATATATATTGAAACAGCAATTTCCTACTTGTATTTATAGGCCTATAACTTGCAAAAAAAAGCAATAAAGCATGTAAACACTGGGTGTTTTTAAACTCGGGACAAAATTTTGAATCTATTTAGCAATTTTTTTTGATTAGCTTTTGTAGATAAGTAAAAGATTTTTCAAGTAAAAGTCCAAAAACATGTTTTTTTTTTAATTTTTCACCATATTTTATTATTTTTTTTAAATACAATATTGGACATAATACAAATAATGGTATGTAAAGAAAGCCCCTTTTGTCCTGAAAAAAACAATATATAACTTGTATGGGAACCGTAAATGAGAGAGCGGAAAATTACAGCTAAACACAAACACCACAAAAGTGTTAAAACTGCTCTGGTCCTTAACGTACAAACATCGCAAAAACAGGCCGGTCCTGAAGGGGTTAATAATGAAGCTTAAACAAGTGTATGATAGAGTAGTTACGTTGCAAAGCTAGATATAAAGATATGCATTTACTCAGGGTTAGTAATGAAACAAGGAGGAAACAAGGTTAGTATACAAAAATAGTGCCAATTGGTTCCTAGTAGGGACTATGTGAAGTGATCAAGTGGCCATATTATGCGTCAAGTGCAGGGTTGCTGATTAAGCATGTCTAGGGGTGGTTTAACCCAGGTCAAGCAACTATAAGTTGGGAGGTGAAGCAGTGAGTATGGGTGCTTAGCCTATGCCCCTCCGAACCCCAAGTATGCCCTGGAGTAAGGTGTTAGCCATGTCCCACAGTCCAGCTCCCCGACAACCCCAGACATTTTTCACAGTCCAGCGCAACGGTCTCATTGATCCTGTCGGTGGTGGTTTCCCAGCTCGTGAGCTGTCATCAGGCTCCTCTGTGCGGTGTTTAATCTTCTGAGCGTGTGAGCAGCGCCCACGGAAATGTCCCTTTGTGGATTGAGGACTAAGATTGTAGTGAGCGTCAATGGAACTGGGCTTATGGTGAGTGACTGCACTTCTCCACTCTCTCTTATGCCTCTTCCAGTGCGGCACCTGGACACAACCTCTCATGTCAGCCTCCGTGACTCCGTTGTTCGTCTGTGTACTGGGCAGAGCTGGGGCTTGTGTTGTAGGCATCATTGCTCTAAGGCACATTGTGTGCCAGAGTGGAGGCCCCCTTCTTGCCATAGCTGGAGCCACACGTGTCTCTCTCAAGGCCCTAGGTAGGAGCGGCTGAGTGGTGAGTAGTTAAGCTCTGTCGGCAATCTCGGTCTCATGCGGCCTGTTTTTATCTTCGCAGGTTTGTCTGCCCTTGCGGTCTTAAGCAGGTCAGTACTCCAGTGTGGACCGGGATGACCCCCTCCGGTCCAAAGAGGGGGGGTAACGGGGCCGCTGATGGGCTTCAGCCACGTGTGCTCACCGGTTCAGGAGATCGGCCTTTTCCCCAGTCGCTGGGCACGCTAGGCCGCAGATGTGCTTCAGGGTTTGTTCCAGTCAGACCGTCGCCACACTATCAGGATATGTTACAGGCACTTTCAATGTCGGGCTGTGGTGGGTTCAGGCGTGTTTCTGCATCGCTGTTTTGTTGCTTAACAGGCCAAAGCTACAGAAAAATGCGTCCAGCCATGTTGGGTATTACCCCTTTTGTAAATATTGTATTATATCTTTTCATGTGACAACACTGAAGAAATGACACTGTGCTACATTGTAAAGTAGTAAGCGTACAGCCTTTATAACAGTGTACATTTTCTATCCCCTCAAAATAACTCAACACACAGCCATTAATGTCTAAACCATTGGCAACAAAAGTGAGTACACCCCTAAGTGGAAATGCCCAAATTGGGCCCAGTTTTCCCTCCCCGGTGTCATGTGACTCGTTAGTGTTACAAGGTCTCAGATGTGAATGGGAAGCAGGTGTGTTAAATTTAGTGTTAACGCTCTCACACTCTCTCATACTGGTCACTGGAAGTTCAACATGGCACCTCCTGGCAAATAACTCTCTGAGGATCTGAGAAAAAGAATTGTTGCTCTACATAAAGATGGCCTTGGCTATAAGAAGATTGCCAAGACCCTGAAACTGAGCTTCAGCACGGTGGGCAAGACTATACAGCGGTTTCACAGGACAGGTTCCACTCAGAACAGGCCTCACCATGGTCGACCAAAGAAGTTGAGTGCACATGCTCAGCGTTATATCCAGAGGTTGTCTTTGGGAAATAGACGTATGAGTTCTGCCTACATTGCTGCAGAGGTTGAAGGGGTGGGCGGTAAGGCTGTCAGTGCTCACACCATACACAGCACACTACATGAAATTGGTCTGCATGGCTGTCATCCCAGATGGAAGCCTCTTCTAAAGATGATGCACACGAAAGCCCACAAACAGTTTGCTGAAGACAAGCAGATTAAGGACATGGATTACTGGAATCATGTCCTGTGGTCTGATGAGACCAAGATAAACGTATTTGGTTCAGATGGTGTCAAGCGTGTGGCGCCAACCAGGTGAGTAGTACAAAGACAAGTGTGTCTTGTCTACAGTCAAGCATGGTGGTGGGAGTGTCATGGTCTGGGCCTGCATGAGTGCTGCCGGGAGCTGGGGAGCTACAGTTCATTGAGGGAACCATGAATGCCAACCTGTACTGTGACATACTGAAGCATATCATGATCCCCTCCCTTTGGAGACTGGGCCGCAGGGCAGTATTTAAACACAACTCCAAGAAGACCACTGCCTTGCTAAAGAAGCTGAAGGTAAAGGTGATGGACTGGCCAAGCATGTTTCGAGACCTAAACCCTATTGAGCATCTGTGGGGCATCCTCAAGTAGAAGGTGGGGGAGTGCAAGGTCTCTAACATCCACCAGCTCCGTGATGTCATCATGGAGGAGTGGAAGAGGACTCCAGTGGCAACCTGTGAAGCTCTGGTGAACTCCATGTCCATGAGGGTTAAGGCAGTGCTAGAAAATAATGGTGGCCACACAAAATATTAATGCTTTGGGCCCAATTTGGACATTTCCACTTAGAGAGTTATTTGCCATGAGATGCCATGTTGAACTTAAAGTGACCAGTATGAGAGCGTGTGAGAGCGATAACAGTAACTACCTGCGACCTTGTAACACTAACGAGTCACCGGGGAGGGAAAATGGCTAATTGGGCCCAATTTGGACATTTCCACTTAGGGGTGTACTCAATTTTGTTGCCAACAGTTTAGACATTAATGCCTGTGTGTTGAGTTATTTTGAGGTGACAGCAAATTTACACTGTTATTCAGGTTGTACACTATATATATATATATATATATATATATATATATATATATAAATACAAAAATATATACAAATGGATAGCACTCCAGGGACTTAAATTAAGACTTAACTTTTATTACCTTAAATAAAAAATGTCAACGTTTCAGCTTGATTCCCTCAAGCTTTCATCAGGACAAATGTGCAGACAAACTTCCCCAACATATATAGCTTAAGATACTCCTAATTTCCTAGACCACCGCTGTGGAGGTGGAAATCATAAACATTTATCTCAATACCCAGCTTCCCCACAAACACTTATTTGGGGCTATTGCACAGCACTGACATTTATCTACTTTTGGACATATTTATATATATAACCACACACAGGGCTCAACATTTCAAGTCGTACACTACTAGCTAGGCCCATAAATTACTTGCGGTTGCAAGCCGGGACAGTCCATGGCACACATAAAGGGATGAATTGCTTTTTGCCAGAGCTAAATGTTCACCCTCCATGGGTTAGTGGAAGTTTAGAGTTTTGAGATATATGTTATGCAGTATATTCTCATGGAACAACACAGTTTTAGGTACACCAAATGATTCATTACAATGAGACTGACCAATACCATTGTGTCTACAGAATTGGTTTTACTTGAAACTTCTTTATGGTTCGGCTGTGGTTTTGCCTGTATTTCCGTAGCAATATGTATAATTAGTAAAATGTGAAACTGTTAGTTTAGTAGCTACTATACAGACTACGTTAACACTCTAGCATTGGCAGGCACATAATGAGAAGCCAAATCATGCTGTTTTGACATACAGAATTCACCTCTGGGACATTAGCAAAGACAGAAAGCATAGTCTGGATCATTTGCATGTTTGTACTAAAAAGAAAATCTCTTCCTTGGAAATATGCTTCGACTGATCCACACCTAGATTTTTATGCAAATGTGTTTTTGTTCCTCCAAACCTATCCACCTGGGAGACCATCTTTACTGCAGATATTTCTAAATGCATGACTTACATCAATTCTCTTCTCAAAATTCAAGGCAAGAACAACTGTGATTCAGTTATTAAAATGGTAAAATCAAAATGCCCAGGCAACTGAAATATCACAATAAAGAGAAATGATAGCATATGTCTTGACATTGCAGTTTGAATGACATCTGCTAAGCACTATTAGCATCCAATGCTGTGTTCGGGGGTAATTTATGTAACAAAATGTGTTGCCCATCTCCCTTTATCCAATAGTCTGCTTCCATAATAATAACAGACTTAGGGGAGTCCTGATATTCCGTGGAACATAGAATGTCAACAGGGAATGACAAACCAATTTTCCTCACAAAGGATACAAAAATAACCTCCTGTAACCTTTCCTTGTAGCTTATGCTCTCCTCAACATACAATTTAATAAGAATAAATGTATAATCTCTACTTTCACCTCATTAAATAAATTGTTACCAAGTTTCAATATGTCAGGTCCTATGCTACTAGCCAGGCCTAATCGTTATTTGCCACAGGAGACCTGGAGGTCCACGGCACACTAACCATAGGTAAATTGCTACTCACAATGGCTGACTTTTCACTCACCAGTGGCTAAACAGTGAGCCCAGCTGTGATAAAACTAGGTTATCGACCTTCTGAAACTGTGAAATAGAAAATATTTACAACTGTCCTGTATATCCTAAGGGGTCAAACAATGCCACTGAGACGAAATCATCAGCCCAATAAAATAAAAAATATAGTCCATATTTCACCTCTACACCTTGTGACCATGTGAAAGTTTCCATCCATCCTACAAACTGAGACTGGAACATGAGCCCTGGAATTGTGAGTTACAGACTGTGTGTGAATCACAGCTATGAATTCCACAAGATAGGAAAGTTCTGAAATTAAAGGAGAACTATAGGGTCAGGAACACTAACATATATTTCTGTGTTAAAACCACCATCTAGCCCCGCCTGGCTCCCTCTTGCCTCCCTAAATATAGTAAAATCTTACTTGTATTCAAGTCTGCAACTGCTACCTCTGCCTCTGCCTGCCTGTGAAAATGCCTGCTGCCTGCTGACATCATTAGAAGTGCTTCCCTATAGGATTGGCTGAGCTTGTCAAGGAGGTAGAGACAGCACAAGTCAAACACTGCCCTGGCCAATCAGTAGCTCCTCAGAGAGATTAATTGAATCAATGCAGCTTTATGAGGAAATTTCCATGTCTGAATGCAGAGGGTGAAGATACTGAATGTTGTGATGCACACTAGGCAGGACTGATAAAGGAATCACCTCTAGCAGTCATCTAAGGAGTGGCCAGTGGAGTTATCACTAGGCTGTAATGTAAACATTGCATTTTCTCTGAAAAGACAATGTTTACAGCAAAAAAAAGCCTGAAGGTAATGATTCTACTCACCGGAACAAATGCAATAAGCTGTAGTTGTTTTGGTGACTATAGTGTCCCTTTAATTTTCCAATATGGATTCCACCAAACACATTATTACATCTATTACATATCCATGTCCTCGGCGGTGTGTGGGGATTGGAGATAAAGAAATAAATATGTATTGCCATTTTCAATGTCTCTCTCATTCGGGAGCCTTGTCATCTGTAGCATCTTGTGAGCTATCTTGCACACACAAATGTACAAATTTCAATCTAAGCCACAAGCAACTATTGTGCATCTTCGGAGAAGCTGCCTGCCTCATGAACCATCACAATTGGTTCCTGATGTAAACTGGCAAGATTTGGCAGCAGGATCTACCCTTTACTAAAACCCCTTACTTTGTTTCATATTTTCTGATGGCATTGGAATGTAAATTACTTTACAATACAGTCTAAATTAACTTTTTGAAAAAGAAACCAAAAGTCACAGTGTCACTTTAAGAATGGAGACATCAGCAGAGGTAAAATTGAATTCTGGCATTTTGTTATAGAATAAAAGGTGTGCATCGTGTAGAAGAGTAAAATTTTATTTAATATGAGATGCGATGTACCATCTACAATCCTCGTGCTCCTTTGACCCACAGCCTGAAGATTTTCCAGAAGTGGATCAATCAGTTTGCTCAGCTAGCTACAGAAATGACAAGCTGCATATATTTTCACCGTCTGCCCAAGGCGAGATATTTTAACAATACTCCCTTGTATTCTTCTGGCTCCTAGTGTCCTTCCAACTCATGTTTGTCTAACCTAACCAGACAAACAGGTTCACTCTTTCATTTAAAATTCAGCAAAGACTGAAAATTAATCAGGTAAAGAATTGTATTCTGAGGCTGCACAATGAATACAACAGGATGATATTCAAGCGTTTATAGTTCTAGATCTATAGAGATGGATGTTAGTTCCTAATAAAACCATATGTGAAGCAAAGTATGCATTGACGGGTAACTTGGTCATAATTGTCACTCTGCAAGATGGCATCTGTCACTCAGTGCATATTTAGGGTTTCTCTTTAAATAGAGAGGGGGATTTGGATCTCCTTTCTCAGTATTTTAGTAACCTTTCCATAAAGATGCATTGACAATTGAGGCAGAACTAGCTAATAAAAAAAAACAAAAACAAAAAAAACCCCGATATAAATATATAATAAACATATTGCATAGTGTGATGTGACACAGTGAATTGCCAGGATTGTCAATCTTAGTGCTTAGACAAATGTGTCCCAGTAAGCCTTACTTTGATCATAGTCATGCTTCTGGTCATTAATTCTGTCCCCTCGCATTACTCGTATTCCAGACAAGGCGCATTGGAGAGGGAATTATTGTGTCTCTCTACTCTACACCTCTCCTATTATCAGTACACAATAAATGACGATAGACACAAATTGCAGCTGCTGCCTTGGAGTGTAACTCTCACCAATCACAGGCACCAGGGACATTCACAGAAAGTAACTCTCTGCATGGTCCTCCAAGTAGGAGAACAGCCAGAAGGCTGTCTGTCAGCCTGGAGTGCTTGGTGAGCTCCCTTGAATGATGGACCCACCGATTGTATCACTGACACCACCTCATGGAAGTCTCAGACTCAGCCACGCATCCAGATTACATACTTCCAGATGGGAATGAGTGCAAAGGTGTGAACTCAATGGATTTACCTTCCCTTAAAGGGGCAGTTTAGGCTGCTAATGGCACCATAACAACGTCACTTAAATTAAGTTGTTATGGTGCCAGGAATTCCCCGGGTGCACTCTAACTTTCAGGGTTTAAACTGTTCTCCAGCACCAGTCTCCACTCCCGCTCAGGTAGCATCCAGCTTCTGAAATTTCACTTTTTTTGTGACTCCCCATTCACAAGACTGACTTGCAAAATGTGTTTCTTTGCAAGCCAGTTTTGTGAATGAGGAGTCACTGATTGTCTGAGAGCATCAGCTGACCGCTCTCAGCCAATCAGTGGCACGGCTCCGTTTCGAGATCAGGGCTGTAGGTAAAATTAAGCAGCGAGTCTGCAGGGGCATGATCTATACATAAATCACTTCATTATTCTAAAGTTGTTTTTGTGTCTATAGTATCACTTTAAGCAGATTTGCACACTAAGGCACATATCCAATCATGTATCTAATATACTCACTAGGTCTTTCAAAAAATGTAATCTTGAATCCTTTTTAAATCATCTCAAGAACATACCATGGCACAGATTAGGTCTAATACTAGATCTAGACTCTGCAATTGCATTTTTTCAGTCCAAGCTTTTGCTTGTTTGGAATTTGCATGCCCCTCTGCATACAGTGCGACTTAAAAGGGACACACCTGCCCTCATGACCTCATTCAAATGTACCAGTTTAGAGATTCACTGTGGTCAAAGTTCAAGCGTACTGGCTCCATGAAGGATCACTGTACTTCCAGACATTGGCGAAATGCATGCACAAAACAAACAAAAATGGCAAAGGCTCAATATATCAGTGAAAATTTGAACAACCACCTACCAAACCCAAGAAACTTCTGGAAATTCATAAATAGCATACAAACCCCCACAATCCACTCCCAAGCCTTCACTGTCAATATGGACAACCAAACACTGCAACACCCCCTAGATGTATCAAATGCATCTAATAATTATTTTGTTGGATGTGCTACCACCCTGCTTGCTACGATAACAAATGACACTCATTTTCAGACCACAAATAAAGATCAGGTCCTGCCAAATCTTCAAAATTCTCATTTAGAGAAATTCAATTTTAGACCTGTGCCTGTTAGTGTCATTGATAAACATCTTAATAATTTAAAAATTAAAAACATGTGTGGACCAGATCAAATCCCAGCAATGATGCTGAAGCTCAGTGCGCCGGCAATTGCTAAACCTGTCACTACCCTTGTTAATGAATCCCTGGTGTCAGGATACATACCCAAGCTTTGACAGACTGCAAAAGTTGTACCTATCCATAAAAGTGGTTACAATACTTTGGTATCTAACTATCGCCCGATATCATTGCTCCCTGTACTGTCAAAAATCTTGGAAAAATGCGTCCACACGCAACTATGTGAATATTATCAACTATCAAATTATCTGACCCCTGATCAATCAGGCTTTCGTTCAAATCACTCAACTTTTACTGCTCTCTTAAAAGTTTGCAATGACATCCAAAGGAGACTTAACTGGAGCTATTTTCCTTGATTTTGCCAAGGCCTTTGACACAGCAGACCATGGCATTCTTTTGCAAAAACTTAAAAACCCAGGCATTGGTGATCGTCCGCTAACCTGGTTTCAATCGTATATTTCAGACCAATTGCAATATGTTGACATTTCTGATAGCGCTTCCCTCCCTCTTCCAGTCACGTGTGATGTTCCCCAAGGATCCATACTCAGTCCCCTGCTATTCACATTATTTATAAATGATCTGCCCAACGTCTGCAAATCCTCAACTGTACACATGTTTGCAGACAACACTGTAATCTACGCTAGTAAACCCAAGCAGATTGAGGCTGTGCTCCAAAACCAATTCACAGAGGTAGAAAAGTGGATAGCGCATAACAAACTCTTCCTAAACACTGACAAAACTGTTACAATGATCTTTGAAACTGTACCTAAATTACGTAAACTAAAAAATCAACAACTGTGTATCAGAACAAATTCAAATAGCACACTGACAGCAGTCTGCTCTTTTAAATATCTAGGTATGTTGCTAGACCCCAATCTACCTTTTGGCCTTCACATTGAAGAAATCTCCTCAAAACCTTACCCAAAACTAGATGCCCTGTACAGAAACAAATCCTGCCTAAGCCCTACAGTAAGGAAACAGATAGTGCAACAAATGCTAATGCCGGTCATTAATTATGGGGATGTAGTGTATGTACCCACACCGCAAACCCACCTTAATAAACTTAATACGTTATATCATTCGTTCTGCTGCTTTGTACTAGAATGTAATTACTTTACCCACCACTGTGACATGTTAAAAGAGCTAAACTGGCTGTCGCTGGAATCCCGATGCACTCTTCATCTTTCCAGCCTTGTGCATAAGAGCATTTATGGGAAACTCCCACCATATCCGAGTAGAATGCTCTCCCCGGCTGTTCCCACCTCCTATAACCTCCGATCCAGTACTAGCACGATAATTAGCATACCGCAATACAAAAATAAAGTGGCTTGATCCTCCTTTTCCTACAGAGCACCGCAATTATGGAATAACCTCAGGGACACAGTCAAATCTTCATTCAATCTAAAATCTTTTAAGAGATCTATGGCAATATACCTCAGCATAGAATGCAACTGTCATGGTTGAATATATTTATCACCTGTTATGTATTACATTTATATATGTGTGTGTATATATATAGTTTGTATATTGCATTTTTGTAATATTGTATCCTATTGTTACAATGCAATGTTTTGTGGACAAAGACCCAGGCCATACTTGAAAACAAAAGAAATTTCAATGTATCCATCCTGGTAAAATATTTTAGAAATAAATAAATACTGTTAATCCTGAAAAAAACTCTTCAGAATTTAACAAATTGGATACATGATCTGACTTACCCTAAATTCTGTGAGAAAATACCACAACTTTAGATTTTATCTCTGGCATCCCACGGATCTGGGACGCAGATAAAATCCAGAATTGAAAAAAGTTATTTTTTTTAAATTCTGCAATTTGGATGCATGTTCTGACTTGGTTAAAAAAAAAAAAAAATCATTGTCTATGGAGCCATAAAACTAACAATTTGATTTATAATCTACTATTCATGTAAATATATTTTTTTTCACAAAACTAAATATTGCACTGTTAGTAGGGTCAATGAATCCAGAAAGTATCAGTCATGAAGGCACTCCTATATAATTGCTTAACCACAAACTTTGCACATTGCCTGACAGTGCTTATTTCCATAGGCCAAATACAAGATGACTGGCGGAGAGACCGTAATTCATATGGTACTGCTTGTACAGATACAAATAATTAAAAGCGGGTCATAACTTCACACTTCTGATAACGAGGTAACTAAGTGATTATATGCTAGAATTGCAGTGCTTTTTATATAATATGTCCTTCAGCAGTGCTAGAAGAACAGAACGATAGAGGTAAAAGTAAAAATTAGCATTAGCATATTTGCTCCCACCAGTAATGCATACAGTTTGCTCCAATGGGATTTCAGAGTCTGCTCCAATAAGATATAGCTGGCTGATCAGGCCTGATGTCCCTGGTTGACAAGTGTGATCAAAAATACCTGTTTGCAATTCCACACATTTCTCCATCTCCCGTCATGGTTTTGGACTAGCAGGGAAGGTGTCATAGTATTTATGAAAAACAATATGAATGTTTAATATAAGCCATAAAGACAAGATGGCTGCACTACCTCATCACTCCTCTTTGGGCATTAGTATATCAGCAATATATTCCATTACCATGAAGCAGTCCTGAATACTTTTGCCACCATTAAATCCTTCACAACTCTGGAGAGTTTACAGGAGAAACCCCTTTTGCCAACCTCGATTTTCCCAAGGTCCACACCTTACATAACTATAATGCTGGTCCTCGCCATACCTTCTTGAATCAGATCTATACCCTCCACCCTGGTTATAGGGTTCCAGCCTTCACTACTGTTTCATTTCAGACTTTGCCTTACCAACCTGCACAACTAAATGGCAGAGCCCATCCTTCCACCGGAAGTGAAGAAGTCTAGCTATTGTACCATTGCACGAATGTCTGTGGCCGGCCTTTAAACACCTTGACTTGTGGTAAGGTCAGACAAGCTTCTTACCTTGCTTACAGACAAAACAAAATGTTTGTTTTGAAAACCATTATATATTGGTCTTCCAAGACCATTCTGTGCAGGTTTCTTAAAACACAAAACATTGAACCATATGTGCTCTTAACTTTTAAAGTGTTAAATCCATTTCTCCATTCTGTATGTGGTAAAATTTTAATTCATCCTGGACAACACCATCTACATCACTGGCTTGTGATGTCTTCTGTAATGTCTTAGAGCAGCATCCTTTCTTCTGTACCTGCACCTCACTGCACACAACCAGATGAATCTATAGACTGTGGCCTCTGACTTCACCAATCTGGCAATAGATGGACATTTTCCATTTTGTTTTTTCCTTCCATTTTTTCCACCTTTATTTTTATAGTCTCTCTGGATAACATGGATATACCCATCCTGGGCTCTTACCTTGCCACCACCTGGCAACCCCCTCCTTTTGTTTCTATAGTCATAGTGGCTTAGTCTTATTTTTCATTGGGCTTTGTGTTCCCTCCAAGACGTGACATGGGATGAGAGGCACCCATCTTTACATCACCAACAGCTTGCCACCTGATCAACCTGCATATTAAGATACTCATCTAGAACATCCATGGCCTAAATACACCCGTTAAATGTAAACTTATCCTTAATCACTGCAAGAAATGTAACTCACACAAGATTTTCCTTCAAGCAACCCATTTAAATGGAGATCCATCATGCCCTCCAAATCTCATGGATCCAAGATTGTATTACACCTCCATACTTATTTATAAGATATTGCACGCTCCTCCATTTTCCTTGAAAAAAAATAAACAGAAAAATATGGGGCATATCAACTAAATATCACTCTAAAACTGGATAGAAAGGTTCCCCATAAAATACCTAAAATATAACTTCCAAAGTAAAAAAAGAACATAAAAGACTTCCTAAATCCAGGAGCTGACATTTAGAAAAAACAGGAAAATAATAAAAAAAATATGAATACGAGGAAGAAAAAATATACACTCAAATGTACTGTGCAAATCACATAAAAATACACAATATCAACAATGCACCAAAATAAAATAGAAAAAGCACAAAAATTGTCCAAGAATATAACAATCTCAAAATATAAAACCAGATCAGTGAATACACATGAATGCAGCAAACAATGTATCAAAGCACCAAAATAAATCGATACTTCTGGCCAAATTAGCACTGTTATACTGTTTGCTAATATAGTACTAAAACAGCAGTCCATGAATAAAAGTACAAAACATATATCTTCCCCTGGAATCAATCACCTCAAACCATTACAGAGGTGGTGATACACATACACAATAACACTGGCCTCAGTGACCCAACATTAGAACATACAGGCCATAGTGTAGTCTGTAAATTCATATATTTTAATGAAAGGATTAAAAACACAATTTTGATGATAATAAAGCAGCTATTGGTGGACTGAGCCCCTACAAACATCTCAGTGCAGATTCCAACCTCTCTGCTCCAGCTGGGAAAACAAGAGGGGATGAGCTGCCAATATACCTCCTTAAAGTCAGAGACCGGCGTGCGTTTCAACACTCGGCGCTTGTCTTGCATTGAAAAACGGTCTGTGAAACCGATCGAAATAGCAAGTGGGAAGTCCACTCCTCGCCTTATGCGTTTGTGACCTTCGTGTCACTTTATCAGAGCTCCTCAGGTCTCGAAAGTTCCTCCATTTTTCTTGCCTGCTCTACTTTCCACTGATCGATCACTTCTAAAAAATAGCTGGATTTATTAGAAATCTCACCAAATGTGAAACCCTCTACGGCACTCACTCCTTTCCTCGGCTCACTATATTTTTAAAAAACATCCCTCTATCTAAATATCTAAATGTTTGGCATTCCTTACGGCTGATATTATTTCACCTAGTACCTCTATAAGGAATAGCAGTTACAAATCTTTTGTATCATATAAGTTCCTCCCATCATTTAACAAAATCCGACAAAATTTTACTTAATCCGACAAGTTGTTACTGATTTGTATGTGAGGTTTGTACCAGTATGTTGATGCCCATTTTCAGTTTTTCTATGTCTCCAGCAGACACTCTGTGAAGGAGATGGCATCTACTAATGAAGAGGTCGTGAAGAGTTTATGGTATGAAAAGCAAAAATAATCACATTTACAATTATTCAACATTACCTCAGATGAACCACTGGTGATTTCTCAACGTAGATTGATAGCTACACTAAGCTCCATGCCCTAGATTCATCAAAAGAAGGTAAATAATTCAGGAGAAGTGTTTTGTCATCTCTTCAAATTTTCATTTTTTAACTCAGTTGACTGGTGAGTATTAGAATCATGACTAAAGTCCTTGCCAAGGTCACTAAGGATGAAAATGCCAAAAGCCCGGTGACACTTCAAACAAATATTATTTGTAGTAAAGATAGGCATGATATTTGAGTTTCTGTAATTGTTCAGTAATGTAGAAACAAAATAATGAAGTATTGAAGTTTCTTGTAGTACCTTTTATTTATTAGACTCATAGAAATTTGTAGTGACAAGCTTTCTGGAGTTCATCGTAACGTGGGAAAATTAAGCAGATTAACATAATGGGAATGGTGCTGAAAGTTGGTGAACCTATATTCAGCCACTAAGCAGAAATCACCTAATTTAGAAATTTAGGTTAATATTGCTAATTTTTGCAACTTAAATTTTGGCCTAAAAATTGAAAAGTCCTTGTAACTGCTGCACAATTCAAGATTTAGTGATAACACTGTTAGGGTTAAATATATATATATATACCAAAAAAAGGAAAAATTACCAAATTTACCAAAAAAAAAAAATGCACTCACAGGTCTCATGAATGGAACAATTGGTGTTTTTCTGTAAAACAAAAATCCATAATTGCTGTGTAAAAAACTATCTACGTTTTGACCCATTCGGGTCTTTTTAAAGATCTTGAAAAAGACCCACATGGGTCGAAACGTAGATTTAGTTTTACAGAGCAATTATGGATTTTTGATTTACATTAAGCACTAATTGTTCCATTTGTGAGACCTGTCAGTGCATCCTATTTTGTCACTTTTTGGTATCTATTTAACGTGGAATTTACACCCAGGCATTCAGCATTTTTTGTGTACATTGTTGGTGGAATGTCAAGTGTATTTGAACTATATATATATATACACTATATATAAATAAATAAATAAAACTTTAAACTGGAATCAATCACCTTAAACCATTACAGTGGTGGTGAACGACATTTAAAATAATATTCAAAATAGAATATAGCACATATATAGTTCAAATACACTTGGCACTGCACCAACAAGGTACACAAAAAATACTGAATGCCTTGGTGACAATTCCACATTAAATATATACCAAAAGTGTATCTCTATAATCTGTCTTTGGACACATGCCTTATAACCTCATTCAGAAGCTTTGATTTGTAGTCAATTTCTACCATACCATGCATATAGTGTCCCTCTTTAATCTCTTCAAAGAAGAGTTTTGCCTAACTCTTCCTTATGAAAGGTTAGGAGAAAATCTAACCTATCCCTATTATTATTATTATTATTATTATTATTATTATTATTATTATTGCTATTTATATAGCGCCAACAGATTCCATAGCGCTTTACAATATTATGAGATGGGGGGATTTAGCTATAAATAGGACAATTACAAGAAAACGTACAGGAACGATAGGTTGTAGAGGACCCCGCTCAAATGAGCTTACAGTCTATAGATAAGGGATGGATGCATATCACATTAAATAAAGAAACATTACAATTTCTCAAGACATGGTAAATGAATTAAAACAAAAAAATGTCATCATCCACAATATATCAATGGCCAAACTAAGTGGACTTTAGGATCTACTGTGCTGCCATGGCTGGATTACAAGCCGAGGACGATGCACATGCTTAAACTTGTCAGTACGCAAGATTTGCAATTAATCTTGTTAAACAACAATTCTAGCCATGCCCACCCGCTGGCATTTAAGTTGCTCTTTCAGAGTTCATGAAATGAACGTCAAAAAGGTGAAATGTAAAATATAGTCTCCAATACACCCATATTACATTGTCATGAATTACCATGTAAACATAATTTAACAAAGAGTTTCATAAAAAGACATATCTGACAAAGTATTATTCTTAGTTATAAATTAAGATTCAGGCAGAATCATCTGCACATCATCTGTGTGTAGGGTAGCAATACATGTCAAAGCATAACCAACTCCCAACAATTGAAGGTATGGAATTCGGGGGTGGCGGAGGGGGGGCGCACCTGGGGACCCCCTAACTGTTAGTAGTCAAACTGTTTTAGAATGCCTACACAATAGTGACTCACAGGCTCCTAAGCAGGAGTTTGAGTAAGCTATCCTGAGTAAAGCCCTCCAGTGCAGGGCTGGCTCATTAATTTACAGCATCAGCTGACGAACTTTCAGCCAATGAGCAAATCCATGCACTACCAATCTTAGCTAAAATAGAGAGCTGGACGTTCTCTGTCTAAAGTAGTTGAGCTTAAGAAGTACTGCCTACTGGATCCCAGGTAAGAAGGAAAACCGCTCTGAAGATGGATTTGGCTCTTCACAACAGCGGTGCACCAGGGCACTCTTGGCACCATAACTACTACAGTACGATATGGTGGCTATGGTGCTTAGAGTACTCCTTTAACCCTATTCCTATTCTTACTTGTCTATCTATATCTTTTATATCTCTACATTCTATCTTTGGACACTTGCCATATTACCTCTTACATTCAGAAACTTTGATTTGTAGTCAATTTAAACCCTATCGTTCATTTGCTTTGTCTTAATGGACAGATGACATTAATTTTAATAATGCAATACCAATTGTCTTTACAGACATGACGAGACAATGTGAAAACTCTTTTGGGGCTTAAATGAAGCAGGAATTCTTCTAGTTGTACAACAATGTCAAAATATCAATGTGATTGGGTTAGTGGTTTGAAGATTCAAAGAATACAGTCATGTAATCTGACACAGCTTCACACCACAACTGTGTCCCACACACACTGGCCCTGGAAAACAGGTTCTTATTTTGCCAATGGAGAATCCAACACAAAAACTTTTACTAGATCAAAAACTTTTATATTTAGTACTCATTAAGCAGCTGCTGGGTATGAAAAGGGCCCAGGTTTAGAAAGTGGGTGTACACACATTGACAGTGTTTGTAGGGCATATGGCTCACATATGTCAAGGATTTACTGGTGTTCCAGATCAGGTTGACCTGCTACACTAAATGTCCCCAGTTTAATTCAGGGCAATGAAGTAATCTGCCTTAACCCATTGTGAACTGTGTTATCAAGCAATTGCAGTGAAGCATCTATTGTATTTCATTTTTAACAGCAGCGTATAATTACGATGTTATAATATGTCTCAAACAGTTAAGATAAATGGACTTTTTTAATGTCGTAAATGTAAATGAATCCTCTCACCATGAACACTACAGCTTATTGTATTATTATGTTATTATTATATGTGTTATCAGTATTATTATTACATGTATACATTATTATCAAAGGGTACATCCCCTCTAGTTTTGGCAGACCATTTTCAAGTTGTTTGAAAAGCGGGGGGAGATCCATGAAATTGTAAGCACACCCTCTGCATCCATCATCATAATGAGTAATTTTATTTCCTTGTCATTTTTATGAATGTTTAAATGTTTAGATTCTTGTCCTTACTCCATACAATGATAGGCTTTGTGCATTGTGCTACAGTAAGATTTGGGGAGTCATTGTTAACCCTTTGAGTCAACTGTACTTGGGCAGTGCAAAAAAGGCTGCAACAATTCAGCGTTATGGAATCCTGCTATATTATCACTGTACTCAGGGTCGCCTTCAGGGAGTGACAACCATGACGATTGGGCCCCACATGAAGCGGCCGAAATGCCGCCGGTGCACCGGGGACTGCAAGCTGATAGGGCCTATCGGGTGGCAAGAGCACCTAGGCACACCTCCTTGCATGTGACTTACACAGCCTTCCTAAACACTTCCTGTAAAGATTCATCTAATATTTACACTTCCTTTATTGCAAATTCAGTTAAAATTACAATTTCTTATCTCCTGCTCTGTTAATAACTTGCTAGACCCAGCAGGAGCCTTATGTATGTAATTTACAGAGCAGGAGATAAGACCTTTTAAAGTAAATTGCATTGGATTGAAAATGAAACCATTTTTTTCCATGCAGGCTGTGTTAGTCACAGCCAGGGTAGGTGTGGCTAGGGCTGCAAAAACAGAAACAAAAGTAATGTAACTCCTAAATGATGGAGGTATGATCTATACACCAAAACTGTTTCATTACGCTAAAGTTGTTTTGGTGAATATAGTGTCCCTTTAACTTAGTATCTAATGAGTAATTACCACTGCTTCAGATATGATACATATATCCAATAACATCCTACATCACTCTGAGATAGAAACAAATCAACAACTTGGCTACTGTTGCTAAAACACAACTTACTGTTTAGTGAAGAGGGAGAGCCACGCCGACTCCCATCAGCCCCAGCCACCCTCCTGCAAGGAAAATGTAAGAAACAGGAGGGTGGCTGAAAAATTTGATGTATGTCAGTATGTCTGTATGTATGTCAGTATGCATGTCTGTATACCAGCAGGGCCGGACTGGCCCACCAGGATACCGGGAAATTTCCCGGTGGGTCGTCGGCACCTGGGGCCGGGCAGACAGCTGTCTGTGCTGGCAGCCGCAGGGGGAGCTCTTAGGGTACAGATCACTGTGGAACTTGCCCGCTCCCATGCTGTTACTGAAATATTAGAGATTTATTATCTTATTTCTTTCCCATGTTCCTGCACCTTAATTAATCATGATGCTTTAGGGATGCCTACACTAATGTAATTCTACAGCAAGGATGCACCCTGTGATCAGAACTGTGTCGATACATGGGGAAGTAATGTGATATCATTGAAATGCTTAATGCAGAAAACGTTTCCTGACCTAAAAGCCCATCCACAGAACTAATTACATTCAAAGGCAAAGTCATCCTAGAGCTTGTTAGCAGAGAATCCAGCAAGTTTTACATAATGACCATGTTGGCACACTATCATAATAAAGAACCCATCTAATCTGCATGCAATTACAGACAGAAATGCTGAAAATGACCTCTTTCCTTAAACACAGGAGAGGCAATCCCTTGTCACACACATATAATTATATGTAGCAGTAGCACTAATAGACTTTTGCAGTTCTATACCAGGCAGAGGACAGACAGTAGGTGAGTGACATCTACCTGTGACCAGCCTATTGATGTCTATATACAGTGAATTGACATCTCCCATAATGCGTCATGACACCAACAGGTTTATTTTTTGCTGATATCAATACCTAATACCAGGAATTATGTTTGCGACAATTTACACAGTATGCAGGTGGAAGTGTGTTGAAATTTGTTACTCAACAATTCCATTTGCAACGAAGGGTTGCCTCCACAAAGTAGTGTTCAGTCTAAGACCCTCTCTGTGTTAAAGTGGCATTGTCACATTTGAGGTTGTTGTTGTTTTTTTAAACACAGCATCTTGATGAAAAACTAATTTCGGCTACGATGGAATTTCAATGACATCCACAAGCAATCAATAAGATATTATAAAACAAAGTAGGCTGATTTTTGGTGAAATGTGGCAAAGGAAGGAGGTTAAAGTGCATGGCGAGGCCTTGACTGACAAGGGAGAGCAGAAAAGACCTCCCACAGGACGTCCCTCTACTCTCCATGTATGCTTATGGTTGCTATGGAAACTCCCTAGCCAACGCTACTAACGCTGTCTAGGGGGTATAGAAACGGCCTGATGTCGTCATGCTGGCAAAGACGTCACTCATGAGATTTGCCCTGCTTAGGGATGCATTCCAAGCAGGATAAATCCAAGTAGAGACCAGACGGAGTGGAGATCAGCCAGGAGGTTGGTGTTACATCACTAGCTGCAGCTTCTTGGAACAGGCATTTTCTCACACACTGCACAGCAGATTGTGCATTCAAGAGATTACCTATGGAAGCTTCTCCCCCTGATGACCGAGGATAGTGAGTGTGGCTCAGCTAATCAGAATATCCAGACAGGAACCTACTGTGGAGAGTCTGGAACCAGATGCAAGGCATTTTTATACTGTTTACAAACCCATAAATTGTCTAACCAATTGCCTAGTACAGTACATCAATAAAAACGTTAAAATTGGGCGTTTTTCAAGATGTGTAACTAGTTAACCAAAGCACCATGTCAGTTGTAGCTCAACAACTTCTTCATTTCGACATTGTTTTGATGAGCAGAATTTCTTAAAAGGTTGTCAAATTATGTAAAATGGTATAAACCATTTCAAAACAAGTTTATATCTCCACTGTCTCATTTGTGCATCCGCTAACAGTATTATTTGTATAAAAATAAAAAAGGGGTTATATATGAACACAATGCAAGCCCAGCTTTGAGTAACATGAGTTTAAGTAAGCCTTTTATGATTAAGGGATATAATTTTACAAGTTTAAATATGAACACTAAATACACATGGATATGGGATTTTAGAATGCATAACAGTTGTGTAATATTGTATTTAAATGTATTTTTAATGGTGTATTTAGTGGTAGAAGGTGAACCTACTGGCACTCTTGATCCACCCCCTTTATCATTGCATAGTATACAAATTACATTTCTATTTGTACTACTGAGATTATTCTCAAAACTAAAACAGGGTTATTGAAGTTATTTGGGGACTTCAACATATATTTCACATTTGTGGCCAAAAAAAATTGTACTGGGAAAATTGTCCATGTAAGCTTTGCTACTGGGTCAGTTACCGGTACTTTGGCCCTAAATTTACAATTCCTTCTCAATTTTCTATCATTTTCAGCTTAGCAAATGAACCTTTAATTCATGGAAATAGATTACACCAAGAATTGGTGTAGAAGGGATAAAATACAGTCTATTAAGATGTGAATTAGAGTCAAATGGGCAAAATAGTCCCTAAGTTAAATAGCATGTTCCAGTCTTTAAATTCTCATTCTTATTTATAATTTATAAAGCTCCAACAAATTCCGCAGCGCTGTACATGGACTAACAGACACGTGTTTGCAACCAGACGAGTTGGATGCACAGGAACAAAGGGATTGAGGGCCTGCTCAGTGAGTTTACAAGCTAGAGAGAGTCGGGAATAGTGACATCAAATGTAAGGGTAGGGGTAGAAAGGTAGGTTGCTAGAATAGTACTCACTGAGGGCTTAGAGTTTTGTATTTTTTTAATTTATTTTTTTAAAGACAGTTGCAGATGACGAATCAAGTTGAGGGGAGGGAATGGTATTAACAGTTTAATTGATATGCTTTCCTTATATGGAAAATATGAATGTTTTAACTCTTATTCCTGTGCATTTACATGCCACTGGCGCAAAATAAATATTATTCCGTACAACTGCTTTTGTAAAGTTGACCTTCAAACCTCTGTCGCTGCTGTTAAGATCAAGACAAATATATCTGTACTGTGAGTGTTTTACTGTCACACTCCAAGAGGTGAGAGAGAATGAATGAAGTGGTCAAACACTGCTCGAGTACACAAGAATGTGGTCCAGACAGACATATTACGCCAGCACTGCAAACTAATTAGACAAGTGTTCAGCTCTGGGTCCCCCAAGGGCCTAGAAAAGGAATGTATAATCAGTTAACAATTAATGCTTCAGCTGGTGTAAAAGTGCTTTGTAAATGGAATTGTAGTACTAGAATATTAATATATTATTTCTACCTTTTTTTTGTTTAAAGCCACGCCATTTACCCCAGCATAGCGCACAATTTGTACTTTATTATTTCGTTGTACGGTATAATTACGTATACACATGATCAAAATGTCTCTACAGTCAATGCTTGTGTTGTAATTACAGCAGGCACAGAGCATATCATTCCCTACTTTTTATGCACCATCTAAAGTACAGGAGATGTTCAATTTATAAAGGCAGTTTAACCCTGAATGCTGGGCTCCCTCTTCACTGACGGACAGGGAAACCCCTTCTGACATGTGCAGAGTGGATTCCAGGCTCAGACACTGGATAACAACTATATCTAGAGAGGCCTAAACATCATGGTGATCAGTAGGCAGTGACAGAAGTATGGACCAATCAGTTGTAAAGTGCAGAACTATATTTCTTTACTACAAACATAATAAACACAAACCCATCAGATTATTCAAATTAGTAACAAGAAAGAATATTTGCTGATTGTATTTTTCACGCAGATTAAGTAACCAAATGTAGATACAGAAACTATAGAAAAGTGAAAATAAAAAATTAAAGATCTTATCTTACTCATAGTGCATATTTATAAAAACGCAAAATTGAATTACAAATTCTTGTTGCATAGTGCATCTACAAGCTGCAATATGAGATCTTGTTTTTCTGTCACCAGTTCACCGTACAGGTGTCATCGGCTACTATGAAGGGAATTTGAATTATTTTGGTTAAGTGGAAAACAGAAAAGGAAAAAAACTTGTTACCTGTCGATGACATATACACATACATCTTCTAAGACATAGCTGCAGGGGTGTCTAAATTCCAGATCCCTAGTAGTCATAGAACTACAATTCACATGATGCCTCCTCAGCCTAAAGACTGGAAAGCTTCATGGGAGTTGTAGTACCACAACAGCAAAAGATTTCGCTCTTACAGCTGTGTGAAGTTGGCACCCCATATTTTAAAAATTGAATAAAAATGCACCATTTGTTTATGCTAAAGTTTGTGCCGCTTTGGATTGAGAGATAGTGTGCATTAGATTTGCTCAAACCCAGGCTACTTTCCACCCCATGTTATATTTTAAAACAAATACACCATTCATTTGTGCTGCGGCATTTGATTTTTGCAGCACAAATCAGCACAAAGGTGGCGCAAACGTATGGTGTACTAAAATCTAATAACATGGTGTGCAAAGTGAGCAGGGTTTTGATAAAAATATAATGCACAATATGTCAGAAACCAAAGCGGCACAAATCAGCACAAACATAGCATGGCACGGTATGGTCAACTTGTTTTCAAAATCTAATAACATAGGGTGCAAAGTGAGCAGGGTTTAGATAAAATTATAATATGCAATATCTCAGGAATCAAATCGGCACAAACATGGCATGGCACGGTATGGTCAACTTGTTTTCAAAATCTAATAACATGGGGTGCAAAGTGAGCAGGGTTTAGATAAAATTATAACACGCAATATCTCAGGAATCAAATCGGCACAAACATGGCATGGCACGGTATGGTCAACTTGTTTTCAAAATCTAATAACATAGGGTGCAAAGTGAGCAGGGTTTAGATAAAATTATAACACGCAATATCTCAGGAATCAAATCGGCACAAACATGGCATGGCACGGTATGGTCAACTTGTTTTCAAAATCTAATAACATTGGGAGCAAAGAGGGCAGGGTTGAGATAAAAATATAATGCACAATATCTCCGAATCCAAATCGGCACAAACATGGCATGGCACGGTATGGTCAACTTGTTTTTAAAATCTAATAACATTGGGAGCAAAGTGGGCAGGGTTTGGATAAAATTATAACACGCAATATCTCAGGAATCAAAGCGGCACAAGCATGGCATGGTTCGGTATGGTCGACCTGTTTTCAAAATCTAATAACATTGGGAGCAAAAATATCTCCGAATCCAAAGCGGCACAAACTTTAATTTCTGCAGCACAAACGATTAGTGTATTTGTTTTTAAAATGTAATAACAGAGTGGAGAGTGGAGAGGTTTGAAAAAAAATCTAATGTGCAATATATCTCCAAAACAAAGCAGCACAAACGTTCTTTTTTTGAGGCACAAACGCAGCATAAACAAATTGTGCATTTTATTCACCTTATGAAAACACGGGGTGCACTGCCAACCTCACACACCTTTGCTAAATTCTGCTTTAATACAATCTTTAAATGAACCTGTCCTAAGGTCACAGTAAGTATCCACACTGTAACATGACAGCACCTCTAAACATTTTGACAGTGAGTACAATCCAGAAATGAACTCCCAAATTACTGTATATTTATTTCTCTGTTCCTTAATCTGTGAGCTGTCACCCTGCAATGTAACAACAGCAACACACGATAAGCAAGCTTTCCACTTGTTAAAATTCTAGAAGAGATTTTCTCTCCCACAGTGAGCACATCCAGTCCTGTACCTGTAGCAGACCTTACTTCCAGTTACGAAGGACATTAGATTTGACACCAGCTCCTACTCAACTCTAGGAAAACAACACTTGACATTTCCTGTCTGTGACCAACACGGCGTGTGACACTATTTATTCTTAGTATATCCGTTGTTTAAAGCCCATTAATAGCCACCAGAAATCTGTTTAGTACACACTCTGTGATATACACTGATTTTATTTTATCGGTCACTATCAACGTTCTATAATACAGCCAGGCTAATGAGGGCAGCTAACACTGTAAAAAGTGATAGAATCTATCCTCCCATTGCATATTATTCTGTGATAGATCTTTATTAACTGTAGCAGCTCACGTACAGCACAGGAGCAGTGCTATACGGCTCCCAATATTATGCCATGACTCAAAGTCTTTGAGGAAAGTAACCTGGATTACCCTCAATCTCCAATCTATTTAACGTGCAGTCTGCAATCCCAAAAGCATATTTCTGCCCTCCTCCCCTCTCCCCAAATCCTGCTGCACCAATGACAGGACTGAAAGCTGCTGGTCAGTCTTTAAGCCCTCCACCCCTCCTGTACTTACCAGAATGAAAGAGATCAGAGCAGAAGCCCAAAGCTGATGGGAACAGCAGGATCCTCAATGAAACTGTCCAAAAATCCATCACTTTGGCTGGGTTTGTCTTGGAATCTGAGTGGAGGAGAGTGACAGGTCTCCAGGAGCAGCAGTGGAATCCCCTTGATATAGCAGGTTGCTAATTTGCTCAGATACTGAGAGGGACTGGCTGAGCTTTGGGGGATGTCTTTTATTTTTGGTTGTTGTTACGGATTGGAGAGGGAAACTGTGAGATATTGTAGGATAAGGCAGAGGGGAACCCTACAGACGTTTAACAGCAACTGCAGTCAGTTACAAACCCTGTAAGAGACGGACTAAGGGATCCTATTACCAAGATCATGTGACAGGATACATACTAGAATGAGAAATGCCCATTTTCTCCCAAACTGATTCACAAGTAATACAATGTAACAGAACTGTGGAACGTTCTGCAGCTCACATATCATTTAGCACGCTTTCTGGGACATACCTGTTGTCCTCTACCTCTTTGTTGACGTTAGTGGAATGTCCCCAGTGTGACGTTGTATGGGTGAGGGAATTCAAATTTCACTCACACAGAAGGGAATCCCATGAGCAATATAGATTTTGAGAATAATACATTACCTAATTCGCCAGTATTTATGAATGGGTATGTGCTGCATCCTGTAAATTGCTGTGCAATGTCTCAATGTCTTGCACAGTTTAATGAAAAGTCACAATTGTGTTGTTTTGCTTTGTTTTGTTGAATACATTCCCACAGAATGTATTAGAAATAATATATTATGTATTATTTTTCTTAAAGGGACACTATATTTACCAAAACCACTTTTAATTTATTTATTTATTACTGGTATTTATAAAGCATCAACAGATTCCGCAGCGCTGTACAATTAGTGGAGAACATACAATACACACAGACACATACAAAAGGTAGAGAGGGTCCAGGGAGGATAGTGGGGGCACAACCAGAACACATTGCTACCTATCAACACCTCTTGGTGCAGTCACTCACACGGCCACTAGAGGTGCTTCCTAGTCCAGTGTGCTGCACTGACTTTCAGTTTTACACGGAGACACAGAATAAAATCACCCTTTTCCAGCACAGGGAGATGGTAACCTAAAAAGCTACTTCATCACTAGAGTGTCAGGAATACATGTTTGTTTTCCAGACACTATAGTGTTCCTTTAAATATGTGAATATTTCACAACAGACATTAAAAATGCAGAGCATGTTATTGACAGTGAAAGATCTTATTAAATTAGACACTAAACAATAATTTAGTTTTAAACTCAAAACTTAACCCCATCATAACTTTCCTTCTTTGTCTAGTGTTCTACTAGTATTACTGCATTAAATAATCAAATAAAATACTAATATTTGCATAACAATAGAAATATTCATTTTCAGTTGAGTCCGGAAATGTGAATGGAGAGATCAGTGGCAGGAGTCATGGAGACATGTGAAAGTAGACAGATTTTGTAAAGTATATATAAATAATTATTTTACTTCCTTTTTCAAATTGCATAAAACATTTTTTTTTTCAAAATTAATTTAAAACGTTATTTGGGGGGGGCGTGGTTTGCGGCCGAGCGAGCTGGACGTGTCCGGGTAAAGCTCTGCTGCGACCGCGGTGCCAACAGCCTACAAAAGCGGAGACAAATCCCTAAAAACGTCTGATTTAGGTGGGGGAAGCAAGATGGATAAGAGAGCCCCGAGAAAACAGGCGAAAAGAGTGACGGAAACGGGTGCTACAGTGACCGATATGTTTGCGGCCTCTCGAGCAGTGCGATCAGGCACACAAGATGGCGAACGAGAAAGCCAAGGTACGCCCCGTTCACCCTCGAGCCCAGCGAGCGGCGTGGCCATGGGTTCTTCGGATTCCGATACCAGCCAGATCCTGGCTAAATTGGCGGAAGTCCGTGAGTACCTGGCCACAGAGATTGCCCGCAACACGGCAGAAGTAAAAGCCGAAATTCAGGCCTTGGGGGTAAGGACAGCGGCGCTTGAGCACCGGGTGGAGTCCACGGTCGTGGCCCACAATGCAGCCGCCGCCCAAATCAACCATCTAACCTCCCAATTACTCACAGCAGAATCGGCTATTGACGACCTCGGAAATAGATCGCGACAAAATAACGTTCGCCTCCGGGGTCTACTGGAGCAGGAGGGGGAAGGGTCTCTGGGCGAAGTAGTCCTGGGGATTTTTAAACCGCTGCTCCCCGACATCCCGGATCACCTGTGGCATATCGAACGGGCGCATAGGGCGCTCCGGGCTAGGAGGGCGGATGACCGGCGTCCCAGGGATGTGATAATTAAATTCCTTTCTTACCAAACGAAGGAGGCCCTGATGAAGTATGGCAGAGACCGCCCCATCGTTCATAAGGGGGTAAGCCTCGCTCTTTACCAGGACCTGACCCCGCTGACCTTGCAGAGGCGGCGTGACTGGCACCCGATCACGGAACTTTTGCAGCACCATTCCATAAAGTATGCCTGGGGGCACCCCTTTCGGCTGATGGCCTTTAAAGATGGCCGCACGAAGCTTCTATTTCCAGATGGCGACCTGACAAAATTTCTGAGCGAATTTGGGATCCAAACTCCAGATGATTTTGCGGTACCGAAGGCGTCGGCGGAGGTCCTTGCTGCTCTCCCCCGCGAGTGGTATGTGGCAGATGATTGAGGAGGGCGGATCTTCCGTTGCAGTTCCAGGCTGGCTGGCTGTTGTACCGGCTGGTAAGGCCTCGCGGGTGGGATAAAGTTGTTTGGGAGGGTGGTGCTGGAGCCCCGCTTCCAGTGTTTTTTTTTGGTTTTTTTTTAGGCCCAGGATGTCGGGATCCTTAATGAAGCTTCTGTGGGTCAGCGGGTTTCCGTTCTCGCGGGTGGGTTCGACTCTCCTGGGGTGGGTTAGGGTTGCTTAATGTCCCTAGGCCTCGCCTTGGCTCCCACGCTAGTTCTCTAGTGCTGCCCCTCATCCTCAGACTTCCTAGACTGTTGGCTTGCTATGCCCCATACCCTTTCGTTTATATTTTTATTGTTAGGTCCCTTGAGGTTGGGGGCTAATGTACGTTTTGATCTTGTTTTTGCTGGGGTGCTGGATCGGTGTAGGGCGGCGGGCGGCGGGCTAGGTTTCAGGCAGCCACCAGACACCCTCAGATTGCAAGTATGCTTGTACCGGGTACCGATTGTGTTTTATGTTCACTACTTTGCGGAGGGGTGCTTCACCGGGAGGGGTTGGGGCCCGGGGCGGTGGGGGAGCTTATATGTAAAAATGTGCATGCTGTGTACTCCTGACCGTTCTTTAATGCGGGGTCCACGTCTGGGCTTGCGGGGAGGGTAGCCGTTTATGCTCCCATTTCCCCTACATGATGGCTTCCCAGCTGACATGTTTTGTAGCATGACGGGTTTAGTGGGGGGCAGGCAGGTCCCTAGGGGTTCCGGGTTGGCCTTATGTTTTTCCTAACGCTAGTGTCCCCCCCCCCGTATCTTTATCGGTGTACTTATGAATGTGCCCCCCCCCCCGTATCTCTATCGGTGTACTTAAGAACGTGCTCATTCTTACAAGGCGATATGCAACAGGTGATACGGGTTTAAACTAGATTAGTTGTATCCATGTGTGTACTTAATGTATGTAACCATTCTTATTTTTCATGGTAATATTGACGTTTGACACACTTGGCTCAGGTCATATTATCACACTATGTGGCTCTTTAATTATGACCCGTTTATTCACCGGCTGTGCCCTCTTACATCTGTGCCTACTATGGTAGCCTTAATCCTTGGCATCCTATGTTACTTACCTTCTCTGTAGAGGTCTTGTAGTTTTACCATAAAGATACCTCGTCCACTAGCTCGCTATCATGAGCCGGGGGAGCAGGATACGAGCTTCTCGGAATCCCCTTCCCTACGGCCCGACCGACTTCCCCTACCTTTATGGGGATTTTTGTGCCTCTTCATTCAATTTGTGGCTCTAATATGGGTTAGCTTGGCACCCTGGGGGTGCTTTGCTTAGTTGGTCTATGTTCAGGCAGTTCCGGCGCCCTTTTGGTGCTCTGGAAAAGCTTCAACATATACCCCGTCTTGTCCTGGCGATAGGTAAGACCAGGCAACTGTTATTTATATTATTCTATTCTTCTCTTCTTCTTTTTCCCCTCTGTTCTACCTTCCTCTGTCTTTGCCCTTCCTCTCCCCCCTACCTTGCTCACATCCCTTTGGGAGGGGTTGTCACTATGCCTCATCAGCTTTATATGGGTCGACCCCTGGCGGGTCTGACTGGGAAGACGAGCTTGCCTTCTAGTCCACTGTAATGCAGTTGAAGCTACTATCTTTGAATGTTAAGGGCCTTAATGCCCCGAGAAAAAGACGCCTTATGTTTCGGGAACTTAAGCGCAGGGCCGGCGCGTCCATAAGGCGGCACAGGCGGCCGCCTTAGGGCGCACCGGCTCTGGGGGCGCAAAATTCCAGTGACCGGCAGGAGGGAAGTGCTCCCTCCTGCCTGGTCACCTCCTGGATCCCCGGAGCTGCTGGGAGGCGTGTGGCTGCAGTTGATTAGGAGGAGGCGGCGAGGGAGCTCTCTGATCTCTCTGACCGGCTCCCTCGCGCGCCTTTTGCTGATGCCGCGGGAGCCGGAATATGACGTCATCATCAGAAAACAGCCTGCGAGGGAGCCGGTCAGAGAGATCAGAGAGCTCCCTCGCCGCCTCCTAATCAACTGCAGCCGCACGCCTCCCAGCAGCCCCACTGGACCACCAATGAAAGACCCACGCCAGCACTCCAGGTAGGGAGGCTGGGTGGGAAATTTACATTTAATTTAGATAATTAATTACTGTGTGTGTATGTGTGTGTCTGTCAGTGTGTGTGTGTTCGAGTATGTGTCTGTGAGTTTGTGTGTGTCTGTCAGTGTGTGTGTGTGAGTGAGTGTGTGTGTGTGTCTGTCAGTGTGTGTGTGTGTGTGTGTCTGTCAGTGTGTGTGTGTGTGTGTGTGTCTGTCAGTGAGTGTGTGTGTGTGTCTGTCAGTGTGTGTGTGTGTGTGTGTCAGTGTGTGTGTGTGTGTCTGTCAGTGAGTGTGTGTGTGTGTCTGTCAGTGTGTGTGTGTGTATGTATGTGTGTGTCAGTGTGTGTGTGTCTGTCAGTGAGTGTGTGTGTGTGTCTGTCAGTGTGTGTGTGTGTGTATGTGTGTCTGTCAGTGTGTGTGTGTGTGTTTGAGTATGTGTCTGTGAGTTTGTGTGTGTGTGTGTGAGTATGTATTTTTCTGTAAGCCTGTCTGTATGTATGTATCTGTATGACGGTATGCCTCTGTATGTATGTATGTGTCCGTATGCCTGTATGTCTTGTACGTATGTTTCTGTATGTCTCTGTATGCATGTATGTAACTGGATGTATGTTTGTCTCTGAATGTCTGTATATACGTCTCTGTATGCATGTATGTAACTGTATGCCTTTATGTCTCTGTATGTACGTATGTGTGTGTCTCTGTATGTCTGTATGTCTTTGTATGTATGTATGTGTCTGTATGACGGTATGCCTCTGTATGTGTCTGTATGACGGTATGCCTCTGTATGTATGTACGTGTCTGCATGCCTGTATGTCTCTGTATGTATGTTTCTTTATGCCTGTATGTCTGTATGTATGTGCCTGAATGTCTTTGTATGTATGTTTCTGTATGACTGTCTGTATGTATGTGTCTGTATGACGGTATGCCTCTGTATGCATGTATGTCTTTATATGCCTGCATGTCTCTGTATGCATGTATATCTCTGCTTGTATGTCTCTGACTGTATGTGTCTGTATGTCTCTGTATGATTATTTCTGTCTTTGTATGACAGTGTACCTGTATGACTTTGACTGTGTGACTGAAAAATGATGCCTGTGTACCTGTGGCTTGGGAGGAAAGACACACAGGTGAAGATGCATTTTTTTTTTTTAATGAGGGTTGGGGGCGCCAAAATGCATCTTCGCCTGTGTAACTAAAAATCTTAGCACCGGCCCTGCTTAAGCGCATGAACCCAGACATAGCGTTCCTGCAGGAGACACATGTGCCAGCACCAGCGAAGTTTGCTTTGAGGGATCCTACGTTCAGAACTGTATTTGAGGCGAGAGCTTTAAACAAAAAGAATGGAGTAGCTGTTCTTATTCACCATAGATGCCCTTTTCGAATAGGAAATGTGATAACGGATCCGGCTGGACGCTTTTTACTGCTTTCAGGGAGTTTGTATTCCCACACGACCCATTTTCTAAATATTTATGCCCCCAACGACCCTTCCGCTGAATTTTGGGACAATATGGCCCAAATAGTTAATGGCTTACCGCATGGCATGATAGGAGGGGATCTTAATGCTGCTCCGTGTCCAGCTGTTGACCGGAGCCATAGAGGCGGGATACCAAGGTCGCACTGTAGGGGGGGCCAGGACAAGCTGCTCCGCACGTTTAGTCAGCGCACGGGCCTCTTGGACGTTTGGAGGGCTCACCATCCTGACGACCGTGACTATACTTACTATTCTGCGACCCATGGCACCTACTCCAGGATCGACCTGTTCCTGGTGAACTCTCATTCGGTGTCCAAGATTTCGGACGCCGCGATTGGATCTATCACTTGGTCGGACCACGCTGAGGTCACGTTGACAATGGACAACTTGTGTTCAGCGTCTCCGTTGTCCTGGAAACTGAATACTTCATTGCATCCGGTCGTAGTGGAGACAGTCCGCAGGGAACTGTCTGAGTACTTTGTTCGGAATACGGTGTCCGACCTCCGCCCGGCTACGGTATGGGCCGCTCACAAAGCGGTCATACGGGGCATACTTATCCGTGAAGCTACGTTAAAGAAGAAACGTAAAATTTAATTATTGTCATCCCTCCTGGAGGCTTTGGGAAAAGCTGAGGAGAAACAGAAAGCCGCCCCGTCCACCAATACGCTGGTGGACGTACAGAAACTACGCACGTCAGTACGTGAGAGACTTATAGATGATACGGCTAGGGCAGTGGTTTGATCTAAGAGGACGTACTATGAAAAGTCCAATAAGATGGATACGTTGCTAGCTAGATCTCTTCGCCCGAGACAGGGTCACTCTCATATCACACGGATTAAGGACGCCACAGGTACGTATCGCACAGACCCCGCCGATATAGCGAAGGTTTTTACAGAGTATTACTCTAAATTATACAAAAACTCTGACGGCGGCGACAGCAATCAACAACAACGCGAGATTGAGGAAACTAGAGTTTTTTTGAATCGCTTGGCTATGCCGAAGCTGGGGGGCGGAGACATTGCTGTCCTGGGAGCGCGGATCACAGCCGACTAAATAGACGCGGCAATTACAAAGTTGAAAGGCAATAAAGCCCCAGGTCCGGATGGCTTTGAAGGCGGCTACTATAAGGTTTTTCGTGAAGAGCTTACACCACATCTGGAGACGTTGTTTAACGATCTCATGGAGGGGGGTGTACCGGACAGGGACATGTCGCTTGCCGAGGTGGTTCTTCTGCCAAAACCGGGCAGGGACGATTTGTTTCCTGAGAACTTCCGTCCGATCTCACTGATAAACCATGACTCTAAGATTTTGGCCAAGATCCTGGCGACCCGCCTAAACCCCTTCTTAACACGTTTAATTCATCCGGACCAAGTGGGATTTATACCCGGCAGACAGTTATATGAGAATACTCGACGTAACATTGACCTTATATGGAGGCAGGCGACTAGGAAGATTCCAACGTTGATCCTATCGCTTGACGCAGAAAAGGCCTTCGATAGAGTTAAGTGGCCCTATCTATTTGAGGTTCTTCGGCATTTTGGCCTCCCCGCCACTTATATCACTGCGATTAGGGCAATGTACACAGGTGTTCAGGCACGGGTCCGCATAGCAGGACCCTTTACCTTGGGCAATGGAACCAGACAGGGCTGCCCTCTGTCACCTCTGCTTTTTGCCCTATCGCTGGAACCCCTGTTACAAACAGTGCGCTGTACCCAGGAGATTCGGGGGATCTCGATAGGAGACCTGGGAGGCTGCGGCTATGTCCTCCATATGTGTCTCCATGCAGGAACAAGCTTATAAAACCATGTTCAGGTGGTATACCACCCCGGTGAAGATGTGTAGGATGCATAGGTTGTCTACGGACGTGTGTTGGAGAGGTTGTGGTCACAAGGGTACATATTTGGACATGTGGTGGGAATGCCCTGAGGTCCAGAAATTTTGGAAACGGGTGGCGGACTTGCTGAAGGATATCTTTGGCAGGGAGATTAAGCTGGACCCATGGGTGTTCCTTCTGGCCAGGCCTCTAGAGGAATGGACCAGAACTGAGCAGAAACTGGTACACAAAGTTAATCTGGCAGCAAGGCGGGCCCTGGCTCAGGTCTGGCTTCAACCTTCCGCCCCCCCGCTTCAGGCAGTGCTACAGAAACTTAAGGATACATTCCTTATGGATAAACTCACAACTGCTAAATTTGATAAGGTTTGGGCACCTTGGATAGACAGTGGCATGAGTGATTAGGGCACGTGGGACCTAGGCGTGGGCCTCCATACCCCTCCCTCTATGATTGTGTGCAGGACAGATGTATGCATGGTTTACTTCCCTTTAGAGGGAATATTGAGGCTTCCACTAGGCGGCCTCCGGGATACGGCAAGCTTTTTGGAGGAAGTGAGATTCTGGGCTAAGTACGGCACGGTAAAGTTGAGGTTATTGGCGCTGCTTCACGAGCTGCTGTCGGGAGACACGTGACTAACATCCCCTCCCTTTTTTCTACCCCCCCGCCCCCCCCTTTTTTGTTTTCCCCTCCTGGCCCTTCCTTCTATACTCTTTCCTGTCCCCGCTTTTCTATGTCTTTCCTGTCTTTCCTTCCTTTTCCCTTTCATTTTCTATTCGTCTGAATGGCTTCATATTCTTTTCCTCCTCAATCTTGGCTTAGACCTTGTCCTGTCTGGAAAGGGACGCTACTACATGGAGCTTTTCTTAGATATGTGCGATCGCACCACTAGGCGTCCCAATAGGTGAGGCTGGACGAGTTTTTTTCTAAAGGATATGTGACTACATATGTATAATTTTCAATGACATGTATATCATATGCTATAGCCATTCCAGTTCTTTTTGAGTTTTATGTATACGAAAATGGAGGGACACCACGCACTCATATGCAAGCCTCGCTACCAACTTGCCAACGACATCAACGAAGCTGCAAGAGACTTATAATATGCTTTATATAATGTGCCTTATGTTCCTCTTGGCTCCTGCATATATTCAGGTGGCGTTATATGTCTCGATATTTCTTGTACATGTGGTGTTCAACTGTGTTATAAATAAAGAATTAAAAAAAACAAAAAACGTTATTTAGGGGTACTATAGGCATCAAAACAACTTTAGCTTAATGAAACAATTTTGGTATATAGATCATGCCAATGCAGTCTCACTGCTCAATTCTCTGCCATTAAGGAGTTATATTTAAACATGTGCGATTCGTTTCCTCCCGAATGTATATTTGTATGAATTTCATGCCATTCAGACATTAGGATGCGTACGAATGTCTGAAGTGCCAAAGTCTCGTAGCGCCGAAGTTTGTTAGTGACGAAGTTCCGAAGAGCCGAAGCTATGAAGTGTCAAAATGATTCGGATTTCTGAAAAGTGGCAAAACAAAATAGAGGGAGGGAAAATGACTTGATGATGACAGGAATCTTGACCAAGAAGCTAATTCCTATTGTGCAATGTAATGCTTGCTTGCCCAATTCGGTTTCACTATTCCCTGTCCAATGAAATGAGCAAATCTTTGTGATTGATGTTAGAGGACAGCAAATTATTATTATTATTATTGCCATTTATATAGAGCCAACAGATTCTGTAGTGCTTTACAATATTGGTGATTTTGTCACTGACACTTGGCCAATGAAGGCACACAGAGTAATTGAGGTGGGATAGTATATAAATCACGCTGTCACGGTGTTGGCTTGCATTTATGTGACCACAGACATGTGCTATTTGTTTCGTTTTGAATGTACAAATGTACGAATTTCATGCCATTCGGACATTCAGATGCTTACGAATGTCCAAAGTGCCGAACCGAACTGAATGCCAGTGGTCCAAATTGCTGAAGCAGACACATTAAATTTTTTGCCCATGCACATCTCTAGTAATATTACTTTTTTTTCTGCCTATGCAGCCCGAGCCACACCTCCCCAGGCTGTAACTGACAAAGCTTGCATGCCAAAAAAAATGTTAAATTTTCAATCAGATGTTAAATGAACACTATAGACACCCAGACTACTTTATCTCTGTCCCTTTAGTCCTGAAATGTAAAACATTGCAGTTTAAGAGAAACTGCAATGTTTACATTGCAGTGTCAAGACTGCCTCTAGTGGCTGTCTACCACTAGAGCTCTTGCAATCGCCCATAGGAAAGCATTCATTCAATGTTTTCCTCTGGTGAAGGCTTAATGTGTTCCCAGTGTTCGTCACGCATTCACATTAGGTTTTTGAATTACACAAAAGGAGCCAACACAGTGCAGAGAGACACAGGCGCTGGAATTAGGTATGTGAAAACAAGGTTATTAACCCTTAATTTACCATCCGTTTGGTGGGCACCACGGGTGTAGAGGGAAAATATAATATTAGGATTACAGTTATTTTAGAAGTTTTGATATCCTGCTATGTAAATTTACTTTAATCAGACACAGGAGACTCCTGCAGGGCCTAGACGACTATTAATAGGACAGGAGATAATACATTCTAAATTAAACCGACTGTGCAATAAAAGAACCTAAAATATCTCGGTTATTTTTAAGAAAGTCTTTAGGAAGGCTGTGTAAGTCACATGCAGGGAGGTGTGACTAGGGCTGCATAAACAAAATGATTTAACTCTTAAATGGGAGAGAACTGAGCATTAAAGGACCACTCTAGGCACCCAGACCATTTCAGCTTAATGAAGTGGTCTGGGTGCCAGGTCCAGCTAGGGTTAACCCATTTTTTTTTATAAACATAGCAGTTTCAGAGAAACTGCTATGTTTATAAATGGGTTAATCCAGCCTCCAAATCCTCTAGTGGCTGTCTCACTGACAGCCGCTAGAGGCGCTTGCGTGATTCTCACTGTGAAAATCACAGTGAGAGCACGCAAGCGTCCATAGGAAAGCATTGATAATGCTTTCCTATGAGACCGGCTGAATGCGCGCGCAGCACTTGCCGCGCGTGCGCATTCAGCCGAATGGGAGGAGAGCTCCCCGCCCGGCGCTGGAATAAAGGTAAGTTTTAACCCTTTACTCTCCATCCAGCCCAGCGGGAGGGGGTCCCTGAGAGTGGGGGCACCCTCAGGGCACTATAGTGCCAGGAAAACGAGTATGTTTTTCTGGCACTATAGTGGTCTTTTAAGACGGCAGCAGCATGATATTAGACTAAAGTTGTTTTGGTGCCTATAGTATCCCTTTAACTACAACATATGTAACATATGCCCCATTCCGGTATGTGACAGACTTAGGCAAAGCATTAAACCTGTGAGCCAATGAGCTTACCACAATTTCAATGAAAGATAATACATTGATAAGGTAGCACAAGGAAGAAATGTTTAACCAAAACATACTTCTGAAAGGGAACCTATATTAAAAAAAAATAACAATCGTTTTTAATGAACTATAAGTTCCCTTCTTTTGCTGTGATCTCTGTCAATTCCCTTTGGTTTTTTTTGAGAAGGGTAATGCACAGTTGCACAGGTTTTTTTTTAATTTACACAATCACCTGTTACATATGCAAATATAATAATGGCTTTTGTTGTATATTAAAAAAAAAAAAAAAAATTACAATATTCTGTTCAATTGTCCTAGAGAGCGAGGTTCTACGGTTTTCAAGGCTAAACTGAGAGTTTATTTGTATAGCCCCTGCCTTCATTACAGTTGCATGAACAAAAAATATAAAAGCTTGTTAGGCCAGGGACGTTTTAGCCACGAGGCAAACAAGGCATTTGCCTTGGGCGGCATTTTCCAGGGGGCGGCAAAAAACGCTGCCCCAAATTCCCAGGGCAAACGTCTTGTTAGCCGTGCGGCTAACTGACATGCTGGGCTGCTGGGCGGGTGGCCGGCTGGCGAGGGAGCACTTCCTCTGAGCACTCTGCTCAGCTCCCTCGTGCGCTGCCCGCAGAGTGAGGCTGGGAGCCGGAAGATGACGTCATATTCCGGATCCCAGCCTCACTCTGCGGCGCGTGAGGGAGCTGAGCAGACAGCTCAGAGGAAGTGCTCTCTCGCCAGCCGCCCGCCCGCCAGCGCCGCCCGCCAGCCCAGCATTTGGACCACCAGGGAGAAAGAGAACCCACCCCCTGCATTCCCAAAGTTAAGGAGGCTGGGGGGGGGGGGGGGGGTTGGGGGTGCTTAAATAAAAAAAAATGTGTTAATGTGAATGAGTGTGTGTCTGTTAGTGTGAGTGTGTGTCTGTTAGTGTGTCTGTTAGTGTGTGTGTCTGTCTGTGTGTGTCTCTGACTGTGTGTGTGTTTGCCTGTTAGTGTGTGTGTGTGTGTGTCTGCTTGTGTATGTGTCTGCTAGTGTGTGTGTGTGTGTGTGTGTGTGTGTGTGTCTGTTAATGTGTGTGTGTGTCTGACTGTGTGTGTCTCTGACTGTGTGTGTGTTTGCCTGTTAGTGTGAGTGTGTGTGTGTCTGCTAGTGAGTGAGTGTGTGTCTGTTAGTGTGTGTGTCTGACTGTGTGTGTGCCTGACTGTGTGTGTGTCTGACTGTGTGAGTGTGTTTGCCTGTGGGTGTGTGTGTTTGCCTGTGAGTGTGTGTTTCTGTTAGCTAGTGTATGCGTATCTGTCAGTGAATGTGTGTGTGTATTTAGAAGGCGGGGCGGGGGAAGGGTTGGGTGGGGGTGGTGCGGCGGGGGGGCATCTGAGTTTTGTACTGCCTAGGGCAGCACAAAACCAGGATACACCACTGTGTCAGGCCATGTGTTGATCTCTCTCTCTTATGTTACTCTGTCATGTAAGGGAAAAGTGCAAACATTTTGTGTGTGTGTGTGTGTGTCAGGTGGTTGTGTTCTGATTCCTGTTGTTCCTGTGCAGGAGTGGGATGGTGGTGCTGTGGGTGGAGGGTGGGATGGATGGGTAGTTACAGTTGCATGATCGGTGCCCCAGCCCGGTGGGTAGGGCAGGGTAAGGTGATGTTTGGGTTGAAGGGAAGCTATGTTGGGAATATAGTCTTTAGCGGGTGTGTTGCTGGGTCGTCTATGTTTTGCTGTATTTGGGGGTGTTTGCTTCTGTGCAGGTTGTGTTTGTATTTACCAGGGTAGGGAGGTGTCCGTGGAAGTGGAACACTTGTGGAAGTGTTTGGGCGTGTCGTGGAGTTGGGATGTGAGCCTATCCATTTGTATGCTATCCTGTATTTTTTTGGAGATGCTCGTTTGTGATAGTATGCAGGTGGTTGACCACAGTTCCGCTATCGCACGTCTTGTTGCTAGGGTGATGCGTGCATCAAGTTTGTTTTCTGCCCTGGTTAGGTTCTCTAGTGGTTTTGAGAGTAGGAGGGCCCATGGGTCTAATGGATATGGCTTGTGTAGAATTTTTTTCAGTAGCGTAGTGATGCTGATCCATAGGGGTTTTATTTTGGGACATGTCCACCAGCAGTGGAGGAATGTCCCTTGTTCTCCACAGAGTTTCCAGCATGTGCTGGGTGCTGTTTTGTGGATTAATGCTAGGCGCTGGGGTGTGAGGTACCAGCGAAATAGCATCTTGCATGCTTGTTCAGCATGTGTTACGCATATTGATATCGAGGCTGTAGCTTCTCAGATATCTGCCCAGTCTGTGTTGTCATCTGGGGGTCCTAGGTCTTTTTCCCAGGCTGCTATGTAAGTTAGTGTTACTTGGGTGGGATGGGTTGCCAGGGTTGTGTATAGGTCCAAGATTTGACCTTTTTCTAATAGACAGCCACTAGGGGAGGACTTAACCCTGCAAGGTAATTATTGCAGTTTATAAAAAACAGCAATAATTACACTTGCAGGGTTAAGGGTAGTGGGAGTTGGCACCCAGACCACTCCAATGGGCAGAAGTGGTCTGGGTGCCTACAGTGTCCCTTTAAGCCACTCAACCAAACCCTTGCAATTACTTTGCTGGTTCTCTACAATCCCCACCTTGGTTAATAGATAACCACAATCTGTGCTAAAATCTATGAGACATATCTATATAAAGGGTTTTTGCTGAGGGACTCAACTACGCCTACAATCATACTGTGACATAAGGGAATGTGACAATAGCAGTTAAATATACCCAGTTGTTTATATTTAGAAAACTCAGTGTGCGAATATATAAATTTCATTTGGAATTTGCATACTGTAAATAGCATCACAAACGTGGGTGTTTTCTTTGTGTTCATGTTTGTTTTTTTGTCTGCTTTTTTAACTACATTTCATAATGGGGTTTATTTTCTAAACAGTGATCTATGATGACTTCATAATTGAAATTGCAAAGCTTATGACCAACTCCCCCCCCCCCCCACACACACAGATTAGCTATTTTGTCTAAATCTTGCAATTTGCTTTTCAGTTAACAGTATAATAAATTAACCTCAGATTATTGATAATATATAACATAAAGTGTTTTATTACTATTATTATTATTAATATTATGACATTAATAAGTCTCTCCACGACTGTTGCTACCATAAGGTAAATAAGGCTTTTTTCTCTGCTGCAATAGCCCGCACTACAGGCATCAAAAGGCATCATAGAGATAGTGTTACAGGGATGTCGTGAGAAACATAATTTTGCTTCTACCAGAAAAAGCATAATCATCAATTTGGAGGGGTCTGCTCCATGTGTTTCAGGTCATGTCTACAAGAAATGTCTCTGGGTTCAAAGGTGATCAATATTAGTCATTTTATATATTAGGTACTGGACATGTGACCAGAAATGATTAAAAAAATGGGCAGTGTCACAAAATATCAGATAATGTTCCAGTACTTTGATTACACCCCCAACAACAAGCAGATATGGTAGGAAACATATCAGCCAACATCTTGGCATCTTATACTATCTTTGTAATAGCTTTTGATCAGTTTCCCAGTCACCAATGCTCGCATGCCTCGCATGTGGGATACAGCCACTAAACAGGGGGAGAAAGACTGATTTTATTTATTAATATTAAATAATGTTTTAACCTTTATGAGGGTATGTCACTCCGACTGACTGGCACTATGGTTAAACATGGGGAGATTTGGTGGACCTGGGACCGGGTGTATGAGGTTGTGTCTGTTGATGCTTCACAATACTTACACAAGCTTCATTGTACATTACCTCTTTATGAGACACAATGCTGATTACTCTTTTCTTGAGTGAACCAATTTTGTATTGTATGATTCTCCCATCTTGTCTTTACCAAGTGTAACGTGATGCACCTTGATATTTATTTGATGTTTTCTATTGAAACTCTTCAATAAAAAAATTTAAACATATACATTTTTTTTCTCTCTGACCAATCCCAGGCAAACTGCTAATGTAATGAGCATGTGGTGTGAGCAACGATCACCAGCCCTCTTGCAGTTCAGCCTATCTCCCCATCTTGTTGGTAATAGATATATCTATGCATTCAATGGCTCCTTTACCATTCATTATGTAGGCAGACCTATGGATGGAGAGTATGAGAATATGTAAATTTAAACCCATGTGTGCTCTCCAGGCTTTCTCATAGAACATACCACCATAGTATTTAAATGGAGAGCTAGAGAAAGGGGAATTATGGAGAGGATATTGAATGGGGTATAGGGGAATGCAGAATGGGATTTGTTGCGGGGTGGCATAGGGAGCTGTGGGATGGAGGCAGATATGGCCCCGTGAATGAGTAATGAGAAGTTGGGATGTGGGCATGAAGTTGTTGCGCAGGAGACTTAAAACCAGGGCGGAATGGAGGGGAAATAAAAAGATTGGGGTAAGAAATAAAGTTTAGGTTAATAAAAAACAAGCACAGCTTGCAGAATGTTTTTTCCAGATCAGTTATTTTATCCTAAATTCGGCTCAGTGATTTAATGGACCACACCAAGCACCAAAACTACTACAGTTTGTCAGGAGTGCACAGTGCACCACTAGCACCCCCCATTGTAAGTAACCAAACTGGTTTTGGAATGGTTTTAACCTGGAGTCTACCAGGTGCCATTCCCTGTCTCCACTATTATTTCTGGAGTGATGGACATTTCAAAGCATGAACTTCCATTAGGTGAGCCCTGCAACTAATGGGCAGAGGAATGTTGCCTATAATCTCAGCCCAATGTCTTTTATAATAAATATGCTATTATAGGTAAGAGAAAAGGCACAGAATCTCAAACTCATACTGTCCTGAAAATGATCTCTCACAGTTTCACATATAGATCAATGCTGATTAACATTTGGCGCCCATGCTGTTACACATTAAAATTCTCATAGATTTTTGCATCTATTTCCAAATGGATTTCTGTCTGAGTTTAGTAGGAAGCATAGTCCTCCGTTGGAATTACACTGCTGTGCAGCAGAGACCCGTTCCTCTTATGATAAAGGAATCCCCAATATTTCCTGACACTGTTAGCTGTTATCTGCTGTTAGCTGTTCTGCTTTTTTTTTTTTTCAAATCAGTGCACAGATGTTGACCTTAATGTATTTATTTTTAATGAATAAGGAAGGGCCACAAATGTTGCAGCATTGCCTCTTCCAATTCCCCCATTATTCTTTTTATTATTCAGGTTTGTTCTCCAACTATAAAAGACCAAATTACTCATATTATATATCCATTGAATAAATATCAATTAAATGAATAAATAATTGAGTTTTATTTTGTCAATTAAATCAAACTGAATAACATCAGTAAATTACATAACAAATACCAACATAGTTTTAATTTGAGCCAAGTGTCTTTTTTATCTTTAATTACTCCTTAATATCTGCTACTATTCTTTAAGTAAAACTAGAGATGGTTTATTTATTATACTTTATTAATAGTGTTATTTATTTTTAATTTTCCAATTTATGGCATGCTTAAAGGTGTAATGCACTAATAAGACCCAGCCCTAGAGCTTTATTGATGTATGTGACCTTTGTTATACCAACAGTCAGGCAATACGTTGACCTCTCAGGGTATTTGTCAAGCATGAATAAACATTACATTGATAAGATATAAATAGTAAACAAGGCATCTTAGTGATCAGACGTGATCAGTGTCATACAACAGAACAAAATGGATATAGCTCCATGGTTACATACAATGTGCTCAATAAAAATACAATGACAAATAGTTAATGGAAAGTTGCAGTAAAAAAAACATGAAATTGCAAAAACAGTGTTTCTAATATATATTTACTAGATATTTACATTTCAATATTTGATAAAGGTCTACCCAGATAAAAATGCCCAGATTATGCCATTAATTTGTACAATGTTGAGTGCAATAGTAATATTTGATTGTTCAAGAGCACAACTAGACAATTACATCTGTAGAATAAAAAAAAGGTTACTAATGATTGGCTTGATCATGCAAATAAGCTAATTAAGAATTAATAAATGTGGGTTCACTAGTTGGCGTCCAAACCTCTGCTAACAGCAGTGTAAATAAGCCCTTATATTAAGTATCACAGTTATGCAATAGGGCAATAATCTCATCTACGTCAAGTGCCCAGAGGGACTTCACTATTCATGAATACCAGGTATTTAAACCAGAATGGCTATACATCCACAATGGAGAGCGCAGCACATAAGTGCAATATCCTGGAGTAAGCCTGACCCAAATTTATGTGAATTGTTACTCTGCTTACTTTTTTCCACTTGATATAATATATTGCACTTTGACTTTAGTATTACCTCTTCTGAATTTACATAGCCTGTTGGCGGGCCAAGTGGGGTAGTAAAATGCTTGTGGCGAAACCGACCTCGCCACGTGTCCTTGGAGGGGGCTGCTTGCCCGCCTCTTGCCTTTGGACTATGGACCCAACTTTATGTGAATGTGTTAACCCAGATAGCTTTGCCATGGAGCCCATTCGTGTAGTTAAAGACTTCGACTCCATGGCAATTGAACTGTGTGAATAGGATCTGAGTGCTATTCGGTAGTTTTGTGCGCTCAGATCCAAGCTATCTGGGGATATGTGACATGTGTTTTATGTATAAAATGTGACTTTGTGTATTTTATAGTATTTTAATGCTTTGTGCTCACCATGTGCATAATGGAGTCTTGTCTCTGTCCTGGGAGATAATTGAATTACTTCTCAATTATCTCCAGGATAGAAGACTCTGAAACCAGTCTGGGCCAGATAGCGATGTGCCAGCCAGGGCCCAAAATATATTTTACTAACTTCTGAACCCCTGGTCTGATTCATGCCATTTTTGATATGTTGTTCCCCTGAATGGATTGATTGTGAATATGTAATTTTTATGTGAATTGGATGTATGGTTTTAGAGTTATGAAAGTTGGGTAAAAAGTATGTTTTAAAATGTATGTATAATTGGATTACCTCCCAGGCTAAGGGGAGGGAATCTGTGGGATGTAACCATTGTGTGATTGGTGTATTGTAAATCCCTCCCTTGCATGGGAGAATCCTTTATAAGACAGTGTGTGAATAAACTTAGAGTTCCTGTTTAACCCTCAAAGTGAAGTGTCGTCTCATTATTGGGGGAGGATTTATTGCATGCTGTTCCATTTTGACTGCTAGGAGTGCAAACCTATTCGTATGGTTCCTATTCAACTGTCTACAGCATTCAGAGGCTTGAGAGGATTTATATGCTTCTCAGATTCGGTGATTGTGGTGTCTGCCAGAGTCCTCAGGAAACGCTAGGAGCATCCCTTAACGGAGGTACCCAGTCGGGTTGCCAGGCGATCCGTTACAATGCTGTTTTACTTAGAGTCAGGAATATTGACTATTGTGAGTTTTTGTATATACATATTCTGTATATTGTTTGTACACTGTACTATTGGCTTTTTTCTTGCATTTTCCATTACATGACCTGGAATACTGCATGATGAGGAGGAGCAGACCATATACATTTACTAATGGGTAATATACAACCTAAACACCTATATGAGCAGTAAGTGGTACTGTGATATGTGAGTGCCACTTCCACACCATGTGCTGTATCCTGCTGTAGAAATGTTATTATGAGCATGGTTCGACCAAAGGAATGTGAGTTTAATAACTTTCTCTGTAAAAAATAAATCCCTCCATTTTATTACACATATACTATACTATACACTGTATTTATTTTAGTTTTCATGTAGTATCTGTGATCGTACTTAAATTAAGGAATTTCCTTACAGTTTCATATATACATACTATCGTCTTGTTTGGCATGTTTGGTGTAGCACACCCATATTTATTCTTTTGTCTATTATATATCTTTCAAATATATTCAGGGCAGGTATATTTATAGTGCTTTGGTGCTTTTACATACCTTTTGTGTCTATAATTAAACTAAATAAAACATGTTTAAGAAGTAGTAAAGCAAAGTAATTTAGATCTATTTTTTAAACTATGTTTTTAATTACATAATTGGTTATCAGTGGTCATTAGATCACCTGAAATATGCTTGTATGGAATTGGTCTGCATTTAAAACACTCCTTTTGGAATAGTGCATTTTAAATTGCAAGGGTGATCTGAGTGATGGATAAGTGGCAATGAATCCATTAGAGTGCAGTGTCATTTATTATTATTATTATTATTATTATTATTATTATTGCCATTTATATAGCGCCAACAGATTCCGTAGCGCTTTACAATATTTTGAGAGGGGGGGGATGTAACAATAAATAGGACAATTACAAGAAAACTTACAGGAATGATAGGTTGAAGAGGACCCTGCTCAAATGAGCTTACAGTCTATAGGAGGTGGGGTATTAGAAACATTAGGATAGGAAATATCAAGTAGGAGTGAAGCAGAGCTGGAGGAGAGAGCAAAGCACTATCCCATAGGAGAGCAAGCGACAGGTATGTAAGGGAGAGATTACTCTGGGAGGCCATACGCTTTCCTGAAGAGATGGGTTTTAAGGCCCTTCTTAAATGATTGAAGACTAGGGGAGAGTCTGATGGCAGTAGGGAAGTTATTCCATAGGAGAGGAGCCGCCCGTGAGAGATCCTGCAAGCGTGAGTTGGCCGTACGGGTGCGAGCAGCGGTCAGGAGGTGGTCGCGGGCAGAGCGGAGGGTACGAGGAGGGGCATACCTCTGGATCAGTGAAGAGATATAAGAGGGGCTGGAATTGTTCAGTGCTTTAAATGTATGGGTTAGCACTTTGAATTGACTCCTATAGGATACAGGGAGCCAATGTAAGGACTGGCAGAGGGGCGAGGTGTGAGAGGACCGACTGGATAGGAAAATCAGTCTAGCTGCAGCATTCATTACAGACTGTAGCGGGGCAGTACGGCTTTTGGGGAGACCAATCAGGAGAGGGTTACAGTAATCCATGCGGGAAATTACTAGAGCATGGACAAGCTCCTTGGTAGCATCTTGCGTAAGAAAGGGGCGGATGCGGGCTATGTTTTTGAGTTGGAACCTACAGGACTTGGCAACAAACTGGATGTGAGACTCAAAGGTGAGACCAGAGTCAAGTATGACGCCAAGACAGCGCGCTTGTAGGGATGGACTTAAGTGGATATCACTGACTTGAAGGGAGAGTGAGAGAGGAGGATCAGTATTAGGAGGAGGAAAGACAAGGAGTTCAGTTTTTGAGAGGTTAAGTTTGAGAAAGCGTGACGACATCCAGTCAGAGATGGAAGAGAGGCAAGCAGTGACACGTTGCAGGACGGCCGGGGAGAGGTCCGGTGAGGAGAGGTATATCTGAGTGTCATCAGCGTACAGGTGGTAGTTGAATCCAAAAGAGGCAATAAGTTTTCCAAGAGAGGCAGTATAAAGAGAAAATAGAAGGGGACCAAGGACAGAGCCTTGGGGAACTCCAACCGAGACAGGGCGAGGGGAGGAGGTATCCTTGGAAAAGGAGACACTAAATGAGCGTTGGGAGAGATAGGAGGAAAACCAAGAGAGGACAGAGTCACAGAGACCGAGTGATTGAAGAGTTTGAAGGAGGAGAGCATGATCAACTGTGTCAAAGGCAGCAGAGAGGTCAAGGAGAATTAATATGGAGTAGTGACCTTTGGATTTAGCGGAGATTAGGTCATTAGTCACTTTGATAAGAGCGGTCTCAGTAGAGTGGAGAGGGCGGAAGCCAGACTGAAGAGGGTCAAGGAGAGAGTTGGAATTAAGGAAGTGAGACACACGGGTAAAGACAAGTCTTTCCAAAAGCTTTGATGAGTAAGGGAGCAGGGATATGGGACGATAGTTAGAGGGGGAGGACGGGTCAAGAGATGGTTTTTTCAGGATAGGTATTACAGTGGCATGTTTAAGGTCAGCAGGAACAGTGCCAGAAGAGAGAGAGCAGTTAAAGATGTGTGTTAGGATAGGCACAAGACAAGGGGAGAGAGATCTGATGAGGTGAGATGGGACAGGATCAAGTGGGCAAGTGGTGGGGCGAGAGGAATGGAGAAGTGCAGCCACCTCTTGTTCAGTAGCTGGGGAGAAAGTCTGAAGGGTAGGGAAAGCATAATTTATGTGTGGTTGAGAAAGAGAAAGGCAAGGAGGGGAGAATTGTTTCCTTAGCTGTTCAATCTTGTCAGTAAAGTAATATGCAAAGCTATCAGCTGTAAGGTTAGTTTGGGGGGTGGCCACAGCAGGGCGGAGAAGGGAATTAAAAGTGTCAAAGAGACGTCTGGGATTGCGGGAGCATGAACTAATGAGAGAGGAAAAGTAGGACTGTTTGGCGAGGGCAAGGGCTGCGCTGTACGAAAGCAACATGAATCTATAATGAAGATAGTCTGCCTGGGTGCGGGACTTCCTCCAGGAGCGTTCAGCACAGCGGGAGCAACTCTGCAGATAGCGTGTTGATTTATTATGCCATGGTTGGGGTCGTGTTCTCCTCGTGGTGCATGTTTGGAGTGGGGCTGCAGTGTTCAAGGCAGATGTGAGGGTAGTGTTATATGTGGAGATGGCCAGTGAGGGACAGGAGAGGGAAGGGATGGATAGCAGTTGTGAATCAATGTCAGCCGACAGCTGCTGGAGGTCAATAGAGTTAAGGTTCCTCCTGAGCTGATGAGGGTTAGGCTGAGGTTGTTGGGTGAGGGGGTAATAGAGAGCAAACGATAAGAGGTGGTGATCAGAGAGAGGAAATGGAGTATTGCAGATATTAGATAATGTACATGAATAGGAGAAAATAAGGTCGAGGGTATTGCCAGCTACATGAGTGGGAGAATTAGCCCACTGCAATAGTCCAAGGGAGGAAGTAATTGAAAGTAGTTTAGAGGCTGCTGGGGTTAAAGGTGGGTTAATGGGAATATTGAAGTCTCCAAGAATTAGGGATGGAATGTTGAAAGAGAGGAAGTAGGGTAGCCAGGCAGCAAAGTGGTCAAGGAAGAGGAGAGGGGAACCAGGGGGACGATAGATGACGGCAATGTTAGCAGAGAAGGGTTTGAAAAGGCGAATTGAATGAATTTCGAATGATGGGAAAGAGAGGGAAGGGGGGGTGGGCAGGGTTTTAAAGGAGCAGTGGGGTGAGAGAAGAAAACCTACACCGCCACCTTTAATCTCCGCTTGTCTTGGATTGTGGGTAAAGTGAAGACCACCAAAGGACAGTGAGGCAGGGGTAGCAGTATCCGAGGGAGAGAGCCATGTTTCTGTTAGTGCAAGTAGGTTTAGGGAGTGTGAGATAAATAGGTCATGGATGGAAGTAGATTTAAAGGTGCTGCACACAGAGCGTGCATTCCAGAGGGCAGCTTTAAAAGAGGAATTATAGTGAGAATTACATGGAATGGGTATTAGGTTGTTGTGGTTTCTGGTGTTTGAACCAGGTGGCTGAGTAGTGGAGGGACCAGGGTTTGGAGAGACATCACCTGCTGCTAGGAGTAGTAGGATGGAAAGGAAGAGAAGGTGCGAGTAAGATTTAAATGTTGGAGATGAGAGCTTGTATTTAAGGGATTTAGGAGGGGTGTGTGGAGAAAGGCTGGATAAATATGAGTAAAGTGCATGTGATGAATACAGAGATGAGGGGAGCAGGGAGGGAGCAATGAAGATGGTGTTAGCAGGAACAGGTAAGTGAAATGATAGAGAGATTTTAATGATGAGGGAAGTGAGAGAGAAAGTGAAAAATAGAAGTGAGAACATTAGTAGGAGCTGTGTTTTAAAGAGTTCTTCCTTCCATAATATTTTAACTTACGGTTATAACTTCAGGATCACACTATATGAGGCATAAACCATACTCTACTTAAGATGCCTGATGATGCCACCTCCCTTTGTTCTCTGTAGACCTCTTTAGTGTAGCAATATGCAGCATCTCTAGTGTCCACAAAGTGTAAGGCATATAATGATGAACTACCAATCTCAAGATGCAGGACACAAATTACCCTGGATTTTATCATCAGTAACATTCAAATCATAAGTACCATGGCAGTAAAAAAATATCTCTGCTTGAAAAGTATGTATGATTCATTCACAAAATAAGGGGTTGTAGGATCATGTAATGCATGCCTTCCACAGAAAATCAGTAGCAGACAGTTACCTCGTTTTCCCCTCTGGATGAATTTGTGATGGTCAGACCCAAGTATGTATTCGGTTGTATATCAGTTCAAAATCTATCTTTGAAACACTTACACTATATTTATGTTATTTTTGCAACTGACTTCATTAGAGGTTAAAGTCTAGTAACAAACAGAAAAAAAAAAGAAATTGTGGAAGGAAGATTGCCACTTTAACCTTTCCTGCTTCACTGTCTCGTGTAAATGTGCATGTTAATCCCAACTCACTCATCATCTTAAAATGGGGAAAACACACTGATCTTTCACCTCCCAGAAGGGCACTGAACCCAGAAAGGGGTCTATTACCTCGTCCCTGTGCCACTACCTCTCGACAGCGGCCGACCTGGTTCCCAAGCCGTGTCAGAGGGGGCCTCTGACGACCATGGTGAGCCTCCCCTTGATTTTCACGATCGCCGAGGCTGGACAAGGGAGACTGGACATCTCTGCTACGGGCCCTGCCAGGCTTCGATCAGAGCTGATATCCAGGCACTCAGGGATGACCTCCAGGGCCTGAACGATCTAGTCGGCAGCCTGGTGGCCTCGTGCGATACGCTCCAGGCGGACCTGGCCCTTACCTCCGAAAATCTCAGACCGTCAGGTGGAATACCTATGGGGCCTTGCTCTCCACGTGGAGGACCTGGACAACCGGGGACGGCGCAATAGCTTGTGGCTGCGAGGCCATCCCAACTCCGAGGACTGCCACAAGCAACTGTGCTCAACCTTGGAGACGATTGGAATTGACTGAATTAAATAAGGGACGTTCAGAGGTAAGTAGTATTTCAACAATTATTTTACTATTTACATACCTAGTTTTGTAACACATTAACTCCCAATGCATTCAGAAAATAAGGTCTTAACTTGCTGCATCATCTTTTATTAAAAAAAACAAAAAAAATCCTCAATTAGCATAATTTGGCTACAATGCGGTATTCTGGAACTTTGACCAATTCGAGTAATTACATGCTCTGTGTGACATCCAATTACTCATTACTGGTTATGTGACATGTGTATTTATACACATGCTGCTTATTTATGACCACTACAGCTGCTTATTGATGACCATTATTATGGAAGCATTGAGACATTTATGAGCATACAAATCCAAAGATTTACACTTGATGATTAAACTGCATTTTCTTCCGTTATAAAATATACTACTTTGTCAGTGTACCAATCATTTTTCATATTTGCTGCAATTACAAAGAACACTAAAGTAATTACATTATATGAAATATGGAAGGCAAGTATTAGATAAATAATCTTCCTCAAGAGAAATACAAACTGATCTGGCATCTACACAAGAACGCTAATGGATCAATGGCTTGTAGATTTCCATTTTTTCATTTTAAGCAGGATAAAAATGAAAAGTAGGAGTTGTGGGTAAAAGTTAAAGGAGACCGGGTGATATAAAATGATTGGGCAGTCAAAAACATTGAGGCATCATGAAAAACCAGAGATTGAGTAAAACACCAGAATAGAACATTGTACCAAAGGTCTTGGAGTCAAGAACAAGGGTCCTTTGAGTCAAATCCAAAGTAAACGTATTAAGAACGTCTACCAAAACGATCATAAGCCTGGTGTAAAATACATCTCTCTCTAGAACCCATGGCGTCCATCGACAATGAAATGTTTCTCAGTTATGTTATCATCATGGTCGATGCTGAAAGACAATCAGGAATGTCTCTGGATTCCTTCCTTTCTGGATGACGGACAATACCAATCAACTGGTGTAAAGCTAGAAGCAACTATCACTTGTCTAAGTGCCATCATCCAGAATTGGATGCTTCGTTGCATGTTTGCGGTTGTTTCAGAAATACTGATCTGGAAAGAATCCATTTGATTCTCTAGCTAAAGTAGTACTTTCTTTCACACTGATACATTTGGGTAACACTACATGGACCAAAGGACACAACAGATCAGGGGCACCTACTTGCCACAAAGAGCATTGTGTCTTGGTGGCTTGTCTAATTCAATAAATTATCTTGTCATTACAGAACTGCTGGCATGAAAATAGTTACACCTATGTTTTGATGTAAACTGGATTGTTTATAATCTACATTTTAATCTGTACTCTACCTACAGTAGATATAATTTTATCTGACTATGTTAAATTAATTATCCACTATAGTGGTTTGGAATTAAGCACTATAGCATGGTGTGGTTCTTCTAAAGTCTTTAGGCAAATTACTGAGTTGCAGCATTGATACAGAGTTCCAGACCAAGAACCTAATTTTTCGCTGGCACAGACTCGAAGTCCACAATTTCAGAAAGCTGGATAGATGTAACAGCCAAAATCATAGCCCTTAAGAGGAAGCAAAAAATTGGATTACAAACGGAGTAACTTCTGAATAGAACTGAACAAAATATAGCACAAGTCATTGAAACACTAAGTCCACTCATACATGTTTCATTGAAACATAGATAAGTTAAATGGTTAATTTAACCCTTTGGAGGAGGGGGCGGGGCTTTTCTGTGTAATATGCATGCAGTGCTCATAGAGAAGCCTGTGATTGGACCTATTGCCGGGCCAGTGAGGGGAGGTAAGGAATGAGGAGGACGCGGGAGGGATTTAAAAAAACAGAAACCAATGTACAATGGAGTGAGTCAAGAGGGATCACAAACTGTGATGGAGGGTGTGAGGGGAAAGCTATCTTCCCCTTGTAGACCCTCGGCCAGCAAGGAGAAGATTTTTATGTCTGTTGCCAGTGTGCTGATGTGAAATATGCACAGAATTGATATTGACAACCGGGAACCTGGTGTTCTGGGCTGCTAATGTCACTTGTGCTGGGGCTGCAACTAGCCCCCAGCACACAAGTGCAAATATCTCAGAATGTACAGTGTTTTGAGCTTAAACACTGCATGCACATACTCCTACCACCATGACAACTTCAAATCACTGAACTGGTAATGGTGGTTTGAGTACCACTTTAATAGATAGGCAAAGAGTGTGAATGGTCCTTTTTAAAGTTATAAAACCACAGTCTACAGACACTATGGTTTTCTAACTGCCCTAACCAGCTAGATTGTATGTTCTCACAGGATTTGTATGTTCTCACAGTATTTGTTCGTCAAATGTTGTATTGTCTCTTAGTTATATTGTACAGTGTCTTTTTACATATTCCAGTTGTACCCATGGAAGCGCTGCGGAATGTGATGGCGCTTTTGAAAAAAAGTATAATAATTGTAATGTTGGCCTTTATATATTCATACTATGCATCTTTATCGTCTGTGTCTCTTTTTCTGTGTATTTTTTTTCTATGATATATTATAAGCATTCTCATTACAGATTTAGTCCATTGCATTGGAAAAAAGTATCTAATATTGAATGCAATATTGCTCTAAAAGCTAAAATCCAGACCTCCATGCTTTATACTGATTGTTTGATTATATACCTATTAGAAAGATCTACTATTCTAGTATGAGTTAATGTCCGCATTTTCCTTGATTGTCTTCTCCCTGTCTAATTAATTTTGTTTGAATGTGGAAATTATCCCTTTATGTCTAGTGTTAGTGCTATTAATACAGTGTTATGACTAGCAGAATGTGTGAATAATGGATGGAATGAAGTGATGTAGTTAGTCTGAGACCACACACTTACTCTTGGGATGTCGGATCACAGCAAAAAGCAAGCAATTAAATTATGGAAGAACTGTAGTTACCTGATATTCCTGAGATTACAAACACTGCTAATATAATATTATATATAGTGAAACATCTAATCCTGTTGATACCTGGTTAGAGTCTACCATCAAACAATGATCCACTTGTTAGATCTAGGTCGGGATCCGTATTTCTCCTACTGAGCCATTGTGGCTGTACATTAAAAGTATGAAATAGTCACTTCTGAGAATAAATTAAAAAAAGCAAAACAAAACAAACAAAACATTACAAAAACACAAGTAAACAATGTAACCTCCCCCCTTCTGCTAAAATGTGCTGAATTTTTTATTTTTATTAAAAAGGATTGTTTTTTATAAACGTTCACAGTGCACAATAGTGACGATTTCATACTTTCCATAAACATCTATGATGAGATCATAGAGGCTACAGGGATCTGGGTAGATCATTGACTAAACAGTACTTCTGAGGGCAAACATCCAAAGTGCTTCTGTTAGGCCAGGAGTAGGCAACTTTCCACACTCCAGATGTTGTGGACTACATCTCCCATAATGCTTTATGGCCTTAGTGCTGACAAAGCATCAAGAAGAGGTAGTCCAAAACATCTGGAGTGCCGAAGGTTCCCTATCCCTGTCCTAGGCTGACAGCACATTAAGGTCTGAATAAGCTAGAGTGTATTGCACAGCTTGACTGTTCTCATAAGCAATACAAATAATATAGCATTATTTGCCGACTCAATATTTTGGGGGTTGAGAGTCATTTTTTTATTATTTTTTTTTTCCTTATATGTATTTTCTGTTCTAATTCAAGTTAATCTTATTGCAATTATAAATTACATTTACAAATAAATGGGATCTTCACTGGAACCATGGAGTAGGTCTACAATTACAATTATTTATATAGCGCTAACATATTCTGCAGCAATCTACTGACATATGTAATGTTTGACATAGGGGAACAGGTGAAGAAGGCTCTGCCCAAATGAGCTTACAATTGAAGACATGCAAGAATCTGTCTGTCTGTGCATTGGTGTGTGTGTGTGTGTGTGTCTGTCTATCTATCGACATATGTTCCTGTTTTTTTTCTCTCCCTTTATCTGTCTATCTGCAAGTTTATCCATAGCAACTAACATGCCAGTATTACATTGAAATGTGTTATGTGCAACTATTTTTGTAAAATTACTGGAAATTAATTTTGCCCATGAATATCGTAAAATAATATATCAACAATATTAAAATGTATTATGTGCCAGCACTATTCAAATTTTTGTTTCTAAATATTAGGTCAGTGGTCAAATAGTTTCAAATATATATGCAATACCAATTTAACACATAACCGATATATAGAGAGACACTGGATTTACTCTTTAAGGGCACCCTGGATACAATATATATTTTATGCAGCACATGGTATAATGCATTTTTATCAAATGGTAATTTATTAGCATGGAGTACACATATTCAATAAATAAGAAAAATCACTATAAATATACAGTATGCTCACATTCACATATAATTCTTGCCTGTCTAAAGCCTGTCGATTTGTTATAGAACCATGATTAAATAAACTGTTCATTAGATAGTAATCATATAAAGAAATAATGTAATGTAATAATGTAATGTAATGTAAAACTAGCAATGTACCTTTTAAATTGATCCTTATTCCAAATGCCCAATTATTTAAATTAAAATTATAAATGTATCGCTCTTCATCATGTGTTGTTGCTTTAAAAATTATAACAATATTGATGTTGAAATACAATTGTAAGTAGTTATTCATATATTAATTACTATAGCATTTCGCTGCAATATGAGGTGTGATATAAATGCGTTTTTAAGACACCTTTCATAAAGTCTTGTTTGTGTATTCATTGAACACTATTCTTACTTTGAATGCAGTGTCTGAATTCAGCTTCTGTGATTTGTTTGGTGCCAGTACTTTTGTCAATATTCATCAACATTTTAATATGTTAGTTAAAAAAAATCAATTTCTGCTTCACTTTTGGCAAGAAGATATAATCAGACTGTTACTGCAATTGAAATATCATATCATAAAGACATTTACCAATATGATGAGATGGTGAGCTACATAAAATACATTAATATATAAGAATATCTCCAGAAAATTGACCTTCATTCATGCTGTTCAACCCTGTTTTTAATCACACGAGTTTGACCTTCATAAAATGACATAATGCTAGATGTCTGATTTTAACTAAGGATGTGTATTCACACAGTCAACCAGCCATTAAGGTTCAGGATCTATGGGCCATGTGGTGTTGACCTTACTAAAGTTTTGTATGTATTTTTGTAATTGTTGAAGAATCCCCATGTTTCCTTTACTACTTATCTCCTCTCCTGGACTACTAATGGTTAATCATGTTGAGTAGAAGAATTTACTTGCAGGTTTTTCTCAATGGGAAACAGCAGAAAAGGTTTAACCAGCTTCAGTGCCCAATTGTGAACTGTGTGTAATGTAATATTATATAAATGTAGAGAAAGTGTGAGATGGGAACCCCAAACAGACACATTATTACTTAGCTTCTTCTCTATCACAAACCATACAATACTGTAGCCCAAGAGGTTTATTAGCATGGGTAGATGCTGAAGATACATGTTTAGAAAGAGCAAAGATATCACAATATTTATGGTCCCCTAAAGCATTCCCTCCAATGATAGCATCCTTACCTACGATTAAACATAGCATTAAGATTTGGACATCTCTACGACCTCGTATCCCTCTATTGAGACCCTTACAGAGATTTGCCCCACTGATGACATTACAAACAATAATTCCAGACTTAGATCTGTCTGAATAGGTACATAAAGGTATAACGACGATAGAAAAAAATAATGAACACGAACAATGCCGTTCCTTTCTCAGAATTACATATTAAATATCAAATTCCCAATGCACATTTTTATACATATCTAAGAGTACAACATTGCCTATCTTCAGGATGTATAGATATAGAACAGCAAGAAGAAAAATCTCTGATAAAATTGTTAAAGCAAATTCCCAAAAGCGACAAGGCCATTGCTATATATTATCAGACAAGTAATTATTCTATATATTCAGCTGAACCCTCCTTCAAAAAGAATTGGGAAAAGGAACTAGAAAAATTGTGTTTAGAAGAAGAATGACAATCTATTTTAAATTTTTCAGCTAAGATAATAAGATGTACAAATCATATAGAATTAACTTTAAAACTAGTAACTCGTTACTAATTTGTTACCAAGACGCCTAGCCCACATGTATTTAGCAACGTCACAAAACTGTTGGTGGGGATATGTGGTGGGGATGTCCTTATATAATAAAAGTATGGAAGGAACTTTATGATTTAATAGAAACAACTATACATATCAAATAACCATTCATGGTTGAAGTAGGAATGCTTTCTAAATTTCCCGAGTTCGTGACACATTGGCATAAAAAATTGATATCCTTTTTCTTGGCATTAAAAATTAATATTGCAAAAAAATGGAATTGAGGAATAACCCAAACAATAGATGTAATCAAGGATAATATATACCATATTTGTCAAATGGAATATATATCACAGTCAGCTAATAATGCTTTACAAACGTTTTGTAAAATATGGAAACCAAAAGAATCCAATAATGGTAGATATGTGGGAGGACAGTTCAGAATAATTTTGAAGCATATAGGAGAAAACAAAGGGGGGGGGGGGAGTGGGTAAAAACAATGAGATGAATAGAGGAAAAGAAAATATAGTAAACAACTCTATCCAACCTATATAATTAGATTTGGTCTTAGGGAGAAAAGGGGAAAGAAAAATTTTTATAAAATAATAAAGAGAAGATACACTTCTATTTTCCCTGAGGACCGAGGTACATATTCAATAATATATTTATTGTAATTATGTTGTTTATTTATTTATTTTGTTATTCTTCTTGATGTGTTTTTTTTCCCATTTTTTATTTTTTTTTATTTAAGAATTGTTTTTTGAATATGTTTCTTGAGGGTAGGGGTTGCTGAATAGATTGGATGGACAAAATGTTCTCTTGGTCTCTAAGACAATTTGAACACGCATTATAAGATGAAAGATTCTAGGATAATGTGTAAAGGTACCAAATAAAGCAATCCAGCTAGTGAGGTGGAAGAGTTTAAAGGAGAGTGCCTAGTTAACTGCTTAAACCTGCTTAAACAAGGAGACATCAGCAGAAGATAATCCAATATAGTACAATTTCCTTGGTAGAAACAAAATAAGTTGTGGCATTTGATGCAACTTTCTGTCTTCTCCATCTATTAGCTATTGCAGTTGACAGAGTGGACTACCACCAACCCCACGCACCCCAGGCCTATCTCACTTCAAATGTGTTAGTAATGATCTACATTGTTTATTTCCAAACATTTATTTCAGCTTGTGTCTTATATCTATAGCACTGGGTGCATGCCACCGAGCACTGATGTCATTTTATTTTATATACTATACTTTTAACAAACCTATAATTTAATGTGTGATTAGCACCATGATCTGTATTCAAATATAATGTATGCTTCATACATATACAGACTGCTGATTATGACTGACCTATTTTTTTCCTGTACAGACTTTTTAAACTGACCTAATTTAAAACTTATATGATTATCTTTTCAGAAGGATGAGAACGACCTTGTTGTTTCTGCGCCAGATGCACATTAAGTTTCATCTAATGCATTAAAACAAGCAATCACCGTTCTTATTACCATACAGCATATTGATTTCACTTTTAGTCGAGGCATTTTCCCTGCAGATATTACAAGAGATCACGTCTCAAAAACATTGCAATCATTGTGTAATAAAAACAAACTCTTTTCTCCTGTGAGCAGGAATTGTTATGAAAGATGTAAACAATGATGAAGAATTAGCTCTTTTTAAAAACCCTTTCAATTCTTCACCTATGGCATAAGCAATACTCTCCACCATAGAAATAAATGAATACATATATATCTAGGGAAACTGCTAGTTGTATCTGAGCTGAGCAAATTATGAGCTGTAATATATACAGTTACCAGAGTCAATCACAAAAAATTTACAGGGTTATTCATAAAAACATAGAATGTGACGGCAGATAAAAACCATCCGGCCCATCTAGTCTGCCCAATTTTCTAAATACTTCCATTAGTCCCTGGCCTTATCTTATAGCTAAATGTTAATTCAAAGTGAATTACAAATTTTAGACCAAAATAGCCGAACTGGAAAAATTTAGCTATCCTTCAAGTTCAGCTACCGTGGCCTAAAATGTGAAATTCACTTTGGATTCACTTCGAATTCCCACTTTAGTGAAAAACCGTTTTAAGAAATCCTCTCCAAAAATGTTACATTTACAGGTGACAATCAGCATTGGTATCCTAATGTATCTCTGGGTAATTCCACAGAACACTGGCAACTTGGCAAGCATCTTTGGCTACTAGCAACCAGGGATGGACTGGCATTGTGATGTATTTTCATGAATGGAGCTAATGGCGATACTTTGGATACTCCCCCACCATAACCTGTAAGGTATATGTAGAAGGATAGGAGGATAGAACGACCCCAAGTATAATGTGCTACCATAGGAGGGTTAGTTGAACAGTCCCAGATTATTTCCTGTTATTAGTAGTGACTACCTGGGGGATCTTAACTGATATCTGCAGCAGCGGACCATAAACGAAGATCTGTAGAGAACGCAGCAATTATCAGCTTGTTGAGGTTTCATGGGGATTGCACCAAAATGTGGTGCAGCTGTAGTATAAGATGTTGTTCTTCATTAAGGTTTAGTGCTATGCTGTGCTGTTAACTACCAGATGCAGAAAGCTGCTGAATGAACATTTTTGGCATAAATTACTTAGAACAAGGTTCATAGAGCTTCTCTCATATAGCTTGCAGAAAAAAATAGCCCTTTTCAACTTTAGCACATAATTCACATTCTTCAGTCCACTTGTTAATGCATTGAATTATTTATTAACTCAGTCAATAAGGAAGCAACCAATGCTTGGTATTTACTACAGTCTAGCATTTAATTCACACCTTCTGTCATACATCTAGAATTAATTTGGGTGCAAAATAATATAACCCAGCGGTTCCCAAACTGTGCTGCAGCACCCTGGGGCGCCGTGATGGGCACACAGGGGGGCCACGAGATATTTTCCCAGTGCTATGATCATAGCACCGGGAACCGTACCTTCCTCTTCCCTGCCGGCTCTGCAGGACCGGAGGGGATATCAGAGATCTCCCTCTCCGACTCACTCGCAGTGTAATGCTGCAGACGGCAAGGGAGGGAGGGAGAGTGGACCCGGAGGAGCTCTAATCTGCAGCTCCGCCTGGCTCTCCTCTCGCGTGCTCAGAGCGTTACCGCGGTTACCACGGCAACGCTCTGAATCTCGCAAGAGTGAGGTCTAGCAGCTCCCGAGGTCCACCAGGGAGTGCAGGAAATGTACCCCCCCAGGCAAAGGTAAGCAGGGAGGGTGGATATGAAAAGTATTATTTTTAATAAAAAACAAATTATATGTTTATGATATTGCCATCCAACCCCCACAGACCCCACACCATACAATAACTTCCCCCCATACACACACACTCCCAATACACAAACACACTGCCCCCCATACACACACACACACACACACACACTGCCCCATACACACAATTACCCCATAAACAAACACACTGCCCCATACACAAACACACTGCCCCCATACACACAATTACCCCTTACACACAATTGCCCCCCTATAAACAAACACACTGCCCCCATACACAAACACATTACCCCCCATACATACAATTACCCTGCCATACACACACTGCCCCATAGACACACACACTGCCCCATACACACACACACACTGCCCCCATACACACACACACACTGCCCCTCATACACACACATTGCCCCTCATACACACAAACTATACCCCTCACACACACTCTACCCCTCACACAACCTGCCCTCCACACACACTGTACCACTCATAAACACACTGTTCCTCTCATACAACCTGCCCCCACACACACACACCGCCCCCTCACACACACACTGTACACCTCACGCAAAAGCTGCCCCCACACACGCACACTGCACCCCTCACACACATGCACACTGCACCCATCACACACGCAGTGCACCCCTCACACACGCACGCTTACTGCACCCCTCAAGCAAACACACCCCTCACACACACACTCCCACACTCACGCACACACACACATATTGCACCCCACACACACACTACTGCCCATATCCCCTTCTACAGCCCCTATCCCAGCAGATCCCAGGTAAGTTGTCAAACTGTTCTTAAACAGTTTTACTACTTACTCTGAGAGGGCACTACTGGCACAATAACCACTACAAAGTGCTGTAGTGGTTATTGTGCCTGGATTGTTTCTTTAAATAATCTACCAGTGCCCCTCCCAAGATTAGGTTCTGGATCTGTGCTTGAACGGCAAGCATTTCTGCCGAACAGGGGCCCAGTATATGCTGCTGCACTGTACATATATTCAACCTAGAATTTTTTTTTTACTTGGGGCGCCTTGGAAAAATCTTAAAATATTAAGGGTGCCTTGAGACGCTGAATGGCAGTGCTGCTCACCACTGCCCCAGCAGTGTGCACCTCCAGTGTGCACTCTGAAAAGACAGTGTTTGCATGAAAATGCTTGCAGAGACTGTCTAAACTCACCAGAACAACTACCGTACAACAGGGGCGTACCTAGAGCATTTGGCACCCGGGGCGGACCCTGAGTGTGGCACCCTCCCCCCCCATAATAAAAATTTAAGAAAACACCCACAATTTTTTGCTTTCCTATGGACTGATTGAATGTGCGCGCAGCTCTTGCCGCGCATGTGCATTCAGCTCCACTCGGGAGCTGACGTCGGCGGGGGAGAAGAGGTCACCCCTTAAAACCCATTCAGCCACTTACCTTTCTCCAACGGGCTCCCTCGGCGCTGGTGACCTCTCCTCCCCCTGCCGACGTTAGATCCGAATGCGCGGCAAGAGCCGCATGTGCATTCAAACTGCCCATAGGAAAGCATTACTCAATGCTTTCCTATGGACGTAGAGCGTCTTCTCACGGTGAGTTTTAAAGTGAGAATTGCGGAAGCGCCTCTAGCGGCTGTCAGTGAGACAGCCACTAGAGGCTGGATTAACCCTCAGTGAAACATATGTTTTCAGCTGCAGGGTTAAAACTAGAGGGACCTGGCACCCATACCACTTTATTGAGCGGATCCTTAGAAATAGCATAGGAAAGGGATTTGAGTTCAAAAGATGTAGCGGCTAGGGCAGAGGTTTTGTAGAAGGGGGCCAGGTCAGGGGTTTTGTATAAATGCGCCATTTTTGTAGAAGGGGGAAGACCAGTGCTTTTGTAGAAAGGGGCTGGTGAGAAACTTCTAGAAAACTCCTCCCCTGCCCCTTTCTACAAAACCCCTGGTCTCGCCCCTTCTAGAAAACCCCTGCCCTTCGCCCTTCATATAAAAACCCTGCACCCCGATCACATAAATTTCATACACTCCCTACACATAAAAACCCTGCACATCCCCCTTAATTAAAAAAAAAAGCTGCACACCCCCTTAAAAAAACCAAAAATCTGCACAACCCCCCTTAATTAAAAAAAATCATGCAAACCCTTAATAAAAACCCTGCACACCCCCTTAATAAAAAACAAAAATCTGCAATGCACATCCTCCCTTAATAAATAAAATACTGCAACCCCCTTAATAAAAAAAACAACCTGCACCCCCCTTTAATTAAACATACCCCCTCTAAATAAACTTCCCCCGTGCTGCACCCCCTTTAATTAATCCACATCCCCTTTAATTAATCCACATCCCCTTTAATTAATCCACCCCCTCTTTAATTAATCCACAACCCCTCTTTAATTAATCCACAACCCCTCTTTAATTAATCCACCCCCTCTAATTAATCCACAACCCCTCTAATTAATCCACCCCCCTCTAATTAATCCACCCCCTCTAATTAATCCACCCCCCTCTAATTAATCCACCCCCTCTAATTAATCCACCCCCTCTAATTAATCCACCCCCCTTTAATTATTTCAGCCCCTCTAATTAATCCACCCCCTCTAATTAATCCACCCTCCCTCTAATTAATCCACCCCCTTTAATTATTTCAGCCCCTCTAATTAATCCACCCCATCTAATTAATCCAACCCTTCTAATTAATCCACCCCCTCTCTAATTAATCCACCCCTTCTAATTAATCCACCCCCCTAATTAATCCACCCCCCCTTTAATTAATCCACCCCCCTTTAATTAATCCACCCCCTCTAATTAATCCACCCCCTCTAATTAATCCACCCCCCTCTAATTAATCCACCCCCCTTTAATTATTTCAGCCCCTCTAATTAATCCACCCCCTCTAATTAATCCCCCCCGCTAATTAATACACCCCCCTCTAATTAATACACCCCCTCTAATTAATACACCCCTCTAATTAATGCACCCCCCTCTAATTAATACACCCCCCTCTAATTAAAACACCCCCTCTAATTAATACCCCCCTCTAATTAATCCACCCCCTTTAATTAATCCACCCCCTCTAATTAATCCACCCCCCTATAATTAATACACCCCCTCTAATTAATACACCCCCTCTAATTAATACACCCCCCTCTAATTAATACACCCCCTCTAATTAATACACCCCCCTCTAATTAATACACCCCCCTTTAATTAATACACCCCCTCTAATTAATACACCCCCTCTAATTAATACACCCCCTCTAATTAATACACCCCCTCTAATTAATCCACCCCCTCTAATTAATACACCCCCTCTAATTAATCCACCCACTTCTAATTAATCCACCCCCTCTAATTAATCCACCCCCCTCTAATTAATACACCCCCTCTAATTAATACACCCCCCTCTAATTAATACACCCCCCTTTAATTAATACACCCCCCTCTAATTAATACACCCCCCTCTAATCAATACACCCCCTCTAATTAATACACCCCCCTCTAATTAATACACCCCCCTTTAATTAGTCCACCCCCCTCTAATTAATACACCCCCCCTTTAATGAATCCACCCCCCCTCTAATTAATCCACCCCCCCTTTAATTAATTCAGCCCCAGACATAAAATAACTACTTTATACTTACATTTTGATGATGCCTTGCTTGCCCGCCGAGTCCGACCACTGGGTGCCTCACCGCCCGGAAATGGATCCTTCCGCTGAAGATCCGTGAAGGCGGACTGACGGCGCTGCGCACGTCGTCATCACGTTGCGCGACGCCGCGGCCCGCAACGCTCCTCCCACTCCTCCTCGTAAAGAAGTAAGTCCCGCCGGTGTTTGGCCGCAAAGGTGCTGCGGCTGTGCGCAGCGTAATGATGGGGGGTGACACATGACACTGGAAGTCATGGCACCCCCCTAGTCAGTGGCACCCGGGGCGGGCCGCCCCGCCCCCGCCCCCCCCCTTAGTACGCCACTGCCGTACAATAAGCTGTAGGTGTTCTGGTGACAATAGTGTCCCTTTAATGAAGCAGTGTTGGTATATAGATCATGCTCTTGCAGTCTCACTGCTCACTTTTCTGTGCCATTTAGGAGTAAATCACTTTTTTTATGCAGCTCTAGTCACACCTCACTTCATGGGACTTACCCAGCCTCTACTTCCTGTAAAGAGAGATATGATGTTTACATTTCCTTGCTTCCTAGGTGTTTAAACTTCATTTAACAGAGCAGGAGATAAACACTTCTAAAGCAAGTTAACATTTGATTGAAAATGAAACCCTTTTTTTTTACATGCAGGCTGTGTCCGTTAAAGCCACGGGAGGTGTGGCTAGGGCAGCATAAACGGACACAAACGTTATTTAACTCCTAAATGGGAGTGAATTGAGCAGCGAAACTTTAGGGGCACAAAAACACACACAAACAAAAAATACACAAAAACTGATTATTTAACCTAAAGTTGTTTTTTTTTTTTTGTAAATATAATTTTTATTATTTTTGGAATAAGTATTGTCAAACGTAGAAATTTAACATGGAGACACGCAGGTCTCTAGCTCACATATGTATACATGGGCACGCAGGCCCGTTTATCGTCTGTTCTTAATTTTGGCTCGCAGGCCTCAAGTGATCTCCATAAGTAAAATGTTAATAGAGAGACAGACCGATCTCAGTAGGATGCTACTATATTCAACATATCTAGACGTTTCAAGTCTCTGGAACGGCAGCTCATAGGAAAACCTTTACTACCCCTGGTTTGGTTAACACTCTGTTCCATGATGTTTGTGGAACAGCTATTCTCGCGCGGCTTGGCCGTGCCTGTCCCAGTCCCATCTGTGCTCTCTCAGAGTGTCTGGTTAGAGGTGTCGGTTAGCGTCAGCCTGCCTATGGCAACCGTTACCTGTGCTAGCTTCTAGGTCGGTCCGCTACTCCCGTCAGGCCTGTCTGTTATTTCCAGGTCGTGGACTTGGTCCTTCTTGGTCGGGGTGAGTGGGAGAGGTCGAGGATAGAGGGTTAGGGTCATGGAATTAGGGGGGGGTGTCGGGTGCGTCTGTAGTCCCTTATGGTTCGTTTCTGTCTATCAGTCTCAAGCGGTCCATAAAGTCTGGTTTCGAGGTCTGTAATATCCAGTGTGTCCACGTGTTAAAGTATGTCTGTTGTGTGTTTGCTGCTGTGTGTTGGAATTCCTCTAGGATTCGGAGGTCTTCCATATGGGCGAACCAGGTGGTCAGTGGTGGGGTTGTGGTTTGTTTCCAATATTTGGGGATAATGGATTTGGCCGTGTTCAGTATTCGTATGGACAGTGATTTTTTGTATGCGGATCTTGGTATCTTAGTATGGTGCAGGAGCATTTCTGCAGGTTTAAGGGGGGGTGGGTCATCTGAGAACAGTTGCAGCATTTTATGGATTCCCTGCCAGAACGGGATGATTCCCTTGCATTCCCACCAAATGTGCATGTGTGTGCCCCTCGCCTCTTCACATCTCCAGCATTGTGGAGAGTGTGTCGGGGAGATCGCGTGTAGAGTCGTTGGCGTGCGGTACCAGTGTGTCATGATTTTGTATGCCGTGTCCTGAGTCTTGCTATAGCTAGCGCAGTGGTGTGTGAGGTAGCAGATTTTTCCCCATGCCACTTCGTCCAGTGTGTGCCCTAGTGCCTCCTCCCATTTTCCCATGAAGCCTGGTGTGGTCGTTGGTGTGTGAGTCAGTAGTAGGTTGTATAGAAAAGAGACGCCATGTGCTAATGGTTGGGGTTCCAGGCATTCCCTTTCGAATGCTGTGGGGGTTCTCGTGAGCGATGTGCCCTGAGGGAGTGTGGCAATGTAATGGCGTAGCTGTCGGTATTTGAATTGCGTCAGGAATGTGATTGGTGTCTCTCCTCTAAGCTCCCTTAGGGTTTTAATGCCGTCGTGTCTAAAGATATGTCTGAGCCTGGGTATGTGGTTTGGAATTATGTCCCTGAAAGCTTTCGGGTCTTGACCTGGGGGGAACTCAGGGTTGTATGTCAGAGGTAGCATGGGTGAGGGGTGCGTTGACAGGTTGTGTTTACCCTTCGCCCTCTGCCATTCCTGGATGGTGGCCCTCATGTATTGTGATTGTGTGAGCGTCTTACTCCCTGATCCTGGTGGTATCCATGGTATTATCGCTGTCGGTATCCCTGCCTCCCCCTCCTCCGCCTGCTTCCAGAGCTTGTGCACCCCCTCCTTGGACCATTCCAGTATCCGCTGGAGATGGCAGGCTCTATAATATAAGTGGAAATCCGGGAGAGCGAGACCGCCTCTGTTTTTGGGAAGGGTAAGTGTGTTGTGGCTAATCCTGGGTCTTTTCCCGTCCCACACGTATCTGCCCAGAGCGGAGCGTAATGTGGTGAAGAACTTGCGAGGAATTGTTATGGGGATGGTCTGGAACAGGTACAGCAGGCGTGGCAAGAAGTTCATCTTGACCACCTGTATTCTGCCCAGCCAGGATATGTGTGGGTATGCCCATTCCCTCATGTCTGCGTGTAGCTGGGCGTGCATCGGTGTGAAATTCTCCCCGTACATGTCCCCCGCCTTTCTGGTTAGCCAGATGCCCAGATAGCGGATCTTGTGTGCTGCCCACCTAAAGGTGTAGCTTTGTCGCATGTGTGTTGTCCTGTGTTCCGGTATGCTGATGTTAAGTATGGAAGATTTTGTGTTGTTGATTTTTAAATTAGATATGGCCCCGAAGTCATGTAGTGCCTTCAAGATGTTGGGAAGAGAGACCTCCGGGTTCGATACATAAAACAGCATGTCGTCTGCATATGCTGCGACTTTGTGGTGGGTCTTTCCCACCGTCACCCCTGTGATGTCTGGGTTTGTCCTGATGGCCTGTAAGAGTGGTTCCAGTGCAAGGACAAAAAGTAATGGGGAGGGCGGGGCCTGACAGCCAAGATGGCCGGACGTGCTCTCTGAGAGCTCCTGCACCAACGGGCATAATAACGAGGTTTTTATAAAACCACATACTGCAAGCAGCACACGGAGCCCATAGAGAGATGCAGCACAACACACGGAACAGTTTGCCACCTTTTAAGCACCGACAAGCAAAGCAAAAGCCTGAACAGGCCATGCGGCCTACACAGAAATGGGGCCTGCGGCATGGGGGAGGCGGCCGATCCTCCTGCACAGACCCCACCTGTAAGCGAGAAGCGGATGCTGCCCCGCGCCCCCCCCCTTTGGACCGGCGGGGGATATCCCGGTCCTCGCTGGGGCCGATTACCCCCACCACTCGAATTCACCACACGGATAGACCAACGGCTAACCAAGCCTGCAAGAGCCCAAGCAAGATGGCGGCTCGAGCGAGACCCACGCCAAAATGCACCCCCATGAAACCGCCCACACTAACCCCTGAATCTTTTAACCGGCTTTGCACCATCTTAAGGGCAAAACACCGCCTCCAGGGTCAGCCGTTCCGGCTAATTGTGAAGGAGATGGTGGCATGGATTCGTCCTGCCACCCGGCGCCGCTTGTGCAGCTATTCAGACCGTGCCCCCAGAGCAGCCTGCAGACGGAGAACGGACTGGCGACCCAAATGGTGGGAAACGAGAACAAGCCCTGCAAGCACCCACACTTACCCACACGCCTCGCTGAGCGGATCCACCAAACAGACCCATTTCAACTACTGCTTAGCAGCACCGACAACCGCTGACGTACGAGCCACAACCTGCTCGGGGACGACCACCGCTCACACCCAAGCCGGATGCCGGCACGGCAAGAACGCAGCCCTCACTCCAACCTGGCATAAACCGGAGGGCCAAAAACCGAGTAGGTGGAACCTGCCGCAAACCATCACGAGGGGTTATAGGGTGAACTACCCCCTGAAGCACAATAGCGACATCAGTGCAGCTTGTAGAGCAGACCACAAAACTCCAGGGCCATGGCCCGATGGACTAAACCGGCAAAGAGCCCACTCTCAGCCAGCAGAGGAAGGGACCCCAAGAGACTTTCCGGGCGGTGCCGTTCCAATACCGGCAGTAGGAGTAGGATGATCCCCACTGATACACGGCGACCTGACCTGTGGCCATGCAATTACAAACCTGCAGCCACAGGGGACTTTGTTCTGTGCCAAAAGCAACTTGCTTCTAATATGTATAATACTAAAGGCTAGTGATTACATTGATTCCAACCCACTACACCATGCCACTGATAAGTATGCAGGTCTATAATGTACACAAATAATTTTTTAGTGTTCAATATTTTTCATCACATAGAGCATTGTCGCATTGTCGCATTGTTTAATCACTTAGTTAATATCCTGCTGTAACAGTGGGCAGTCTTATATGTCATGGGGGGTCTAGGCTACAGCTGTTGGCCTTCGGGCGCTCTCACATGTTTTGTTTACTTGTACTCTCACAATCTAGATGTCTAAGCTAGTTAAAACTTATACGGAATATACGAATTCCCAGTCTCTCACGGCATAGGCAACAAGCGTGATGTAATACTAATAACCTAATTGTTTCAAATGTTCTTGTATGTACGTTCTCTGCACGAGCCATGTTTTTCCTCTTTTGTCCCTCTCCTACCTCTTCCTGTATGGAATGTGCGTTATGCTACCATCTTGAAAACTAAACGGCAACCTAAACTATCGTAAAACTATAATAACTATAAAAATGTGCCTGTATAACGTATGCCATGACTTGTACTACCTATGTTTACCGATTTTACTGGATGTCGCTGTTGTGGCGCATACCGGCTGCCTGTTTATTCTGTGCACACCCAAAATAAAGAATTAAAAAAAAAAAAAAAGTAATGGGGATAGGGGGCATCCTTGGCGGGTGCCATTTCGAATATCGAATGCCGTTGTCAGTGCCCCGTTCACCACTACCTGTGCGGATGGTTGCGTGTATAGGGCCTCTATCCAGCCTCTGATTCTGGGGCCCATGCCAGTTCTCGCTAGTGTTTGAAACATGTATGACCATCCGACTCGGTCAAAGGCCTTCTCCGCGTCCGTGGACAGCAGGAGTAGGCCCCCGTGAGCGTGTTTCTGGCTGTGTATCAGAGTGAGGGTGCGCATAGTGTTGTCCCGTGCCTCTCTCCCTGACACGAATCCCACCTGGTCCGGGTGTACCAGGTGGGGCACGTGTGGTTGCAGTCTGTTGGCCAGTATTTTGGCCAGAAATTTAAGGTCACAGTTGATGAGAGAGATGGGTCGGTAGTTTCCGCAGTGGTCCCCATCTCTACCTTCTTTCGGGAGGATGGTGATGTGAGCTGCGAGTGATTGTTTGGGGAAGTGGTGACCTGCCCTGATAGCGTTGTATGTGTCAACTAGTGGGGTGTAAAGTATGTCCGCAAATGTTTTGTAGTAGCTCCGGGGTAAGCCGTCGGGGCCTGGGCTTTTGCCCGGTTTCGTCTGTTTTATTGCGAGGGCCAATTCCTCTAGCGTGATCTCCTCCTCTAGAAGGTCTGCGGTGTTTTTGTCTAGTGAGGGTAGGTCTTGTGTAGTGAGATAGTCATTTATTTTGTTCATCAGGCGTTCGTCGGCAGCCTGTGTCGGTGGGCGGGGCAGATCGTATAGGTTGGCATAGTATGTTCTAATTATGTCTTGGATCTTCATGGGTAGTCGGTGTAGTGTGCCTTTATCGTCTCTAATGCGCTCTATGTATGTCTGCTGTCTGCGTTTTGCTAGCATCCTAGCGAGTAGTTTGCCACTCTTGTCACCATGTAGTGCAAAAAACGCTTTGTGTCGTAATGCGTCCCTGAGATGTCTCTTCAGTAGGAGTTGGGTCAGTGTCCTGCGGAGTGTAAGAAGTTTGTCTTGTAGTGCTTGTGTTTGGGTGCCCTTGTTTTGTGTGTCTATCTCCTGGATTTCGGTGAGTATTGCGGATATCTCCGCTTCCCTTCGCTTTTTCAGCAAGGCTCCTTTTTGGAGGAAGTGGCCTCTCACTACACTCTTGTGTGCCTCCCATAGTATGGTCGGTGTCGTTTGTTCGGGTGTGTTTAAGGTGAAGTATTCTCTTAGTGTGGTGCCAATGTCCGCCTTAATGTCCGGTTGTGTTAGCAAGTGTTCATTCAGGCGCCATTTGGTCACCCTTGGTCTGTGCATCGGGGATGTTATCGTGATGGAGATAGGTGCATGGTCCGACCACGTCACTGTGCCTAGCTCCGCTCGCTCCACTAAGGGGAGGTGGAAGTGAGTCATAAAGAAGTAGTCAATCCTGGTGTAGGTGTTGTGGGGGTGGGAGAAGAAAGTATAATCTCTTTCATCTGGGTGGTGCGCCCTCCAGCAGTCAATCAGTTTTTGTTTAGATAGGAGAGTTTTAAGTGCTGTTAAGTGTTGGGTCGGGATGTGAGATGTCCCCGATGAGGTGTCCCATCTTGGGTCCATAGCTACGTTGAAATCACCTCCTAGGATGAGTACTCCTTCCGCAAATTTCTGAAGTTTGCGCAACATGTGGGATAGGAACCTATAGTGTCTCTGGTTGGGGGCGTAGATGTTGGCAAAAGTGTAAGTTTGGTCTACAATCTTCCCTTTCACGAATAAGTACCTGCCTTCCCTGTCCGTCAGTATCTCTTCTTCTATGAAGGGGACTCTTTTGTGCATTAGGATCGCGACCCCCCGTGCCTTTCCCCCCTGGAAATCGCTATAAAACCCCTTCGGGAATCTGTGGTCTTGGAAGCGGGGTCGTGCCCCTTCTCTAAAGTGGGTCTCCTGTATGTATGCTATGGACGCTTTTAGAGTGTGGAGTTCGCGTAGTGTAGTCGACCTCTTTTCAGGTTTATTAAGCCCTTTGGTATTGATGGACACTAATGTGAGGTTTGCTGGTGTGAGTGACATGTTTGGTGTGTGGTAGTGTGTGTGTCTACGTCTGCAGTCGGTCGGTCTCGGGGCGTAGGATGGGAGGGGGGGTGGGGAAGGTGGGGAGGGTGTCGGGAAGTAAGGGGATAAGTAGGTGTAGGAGATAACCGTCACCTGGGTGACGTTAGGGTTATGGCGTCGAGGTGTATGTGTGGGCCCGGGCCGTTTTGCGCGCCCAGTGCCCCACTCACCTGGATGTGGCGCCTATCCCGTCGGGGTGTGGGAGGAACACCGAGAAGTGTCGTGACCACGTGGGAAACTCCTCCCCCAGGTGGTCCGGTTCTCGATCTCTTCCTAGTCTGGGTGGTCTGGGGACGTCTGCCTCCCATGCCTCCCTGTTCAGTGGCTCAAGTCGTGATCGTATGTGGCTGTCTCCGCCTTTGGACGTCTCTGTAGTCGAATCGTCACCCTGGGCATATCTTCAAATAACATAAGAACAAGAAACAATAAATCATACATTAAACGATTCTATTTACCCTCAAGCTTGCAATGTCTATACAATAAGTAAAACCAATGCCGCGCTATAGAATTATGTCTATACAGAGCTTTATAGTTTGGTCAGAGAGGTGGCGCGTTCTGAAATGATTGGAGAATACAAATAACACAAGTAAACCTTCATAAACATTCAAGTTATTCCTGCGCGGCTTTATGGGCCGGCCGTCCCCCCCGCTCACCCTCCCCTTCCACCGTAAGATAGTGGTGCCGTGATACAATAGTGTTGCTGCTGCTAATACCTACAAAGTTGGTTATAAATCACCCCCTGCCCCCAGTTATTCCCAGTGACCCTAGCTCGTGGTGAGAGGTGCCCCTGTGCCCTGTCAGCTCTTCCGTGCTCTGGAGGGGTATCTTGAGTGGTCTGGGCATGTGTTGGAGCCTATGTGTGAGGTGGTCCGCATGGGGTGACATGCGGTCCCCTTTCCTGTGTATCTGCTCTCTAGGCTTTACGGAATGTCCCCCCCTCCTCCCTCCTCTATCCTCCTCCTCTACGGGTCGATAGCGGCCCTGTCAGTTCCCGAGTGAGCCGGGCCCACACCCCTCCTCACCCGCCCGCTCCTGCTGGGTTCATCACGGGTCGGTGTAGGAGAAGCGTTTGCCCAGCCCAGTCGGCCCCATCTTGTGCCCGTCTCCCTCCCGGCCCTTGCGTAGTCTGTTACTTTCGGGCTTTACCTTCCTACCCTTCAACCCTCGCTCCCTCCCCAAGTGGTTGAGCTAGTCCCTTGCCAAGAGTCCAGCATATACTTGCGAGTCCTTCGGTATGGGCGTCGTCTCGGTTGTGGCCGGGGGCGGCTGTCCTGTGATATATCGAATGGTTTGCAAAGTCCGGGCCGCACCCGGGGTTTCGTAGTTCCGAAGGCGGGTGTCTCCGGAGGAGGGGTGTCAAAGTTCTAGACAGATCATTAGGTATTATCTACAAGGTGGGTATTCCTCGTGTCCAGGTATGGGGAGCCCATGTGAGTTGTGATAGTCCGTGTCTGGTTAGAGTTCTGCTATTGTGGTAGGGGAGTCTCTACTGGTGGTGGTCGGCCGGTGTCGTCCGCCATCTTGGCGCGTGTCGTCGATCCCTTCAAAGTTGGGCCCCCGAGGGCCTCAGCGCCTGTTGCCGCGTAGTTCTCCGGGTCTGCGTACTCTGTGGTTGGGGTGGAGCCCCTCGAGCAGGCGTGTATGGTGCTAACGGGTCCGGCCACTGTAAGGGTGCCGGCGTGATTTGGAGTTCTGCTGCTAGGGCATTTAGGTCTTGTCTGTCCTTCATCAGGAAGGGGCCGTTTGGTGTCTGTACTTGTAGCCCCGTGGGGAAGCACCAGCGGTAGCGCAGCTTATTTGCTTGTAATTGTTTGGTGAAGGGGCGTAATGCTCGCCTGTAAGCCAGCGTGGCTGGTGCCAAGTCGGGAAAGAGTTGTACCTCGGTATCACCAAGGTGTACCGTTCCTGCGTCCCTGGCCTTTCTGAGTATGTCCTCCTTGAGTTGGTAGCTCATCAAACAGCATATGATGTCGCGCGGTGGGGTCCCTTCCGGACCTTTGGGCCGTAGAGCCCTATGTGCCCGTATAAAGTCAATGGGATCATGTTGTGTGCGGCCTAGTATGGAGTTAAAAAGACCGGTCAGCGTGGTCTGTACTGGGGCGGAGTTGTCCGCTTCCTCCGGGATCCCCCGGACTCTAATATTTTGCCTCCTGCCGCGATTGTCTAGGTCTTCCATGTGGCCCGCCATTTGCTGTAGTTGGAGGGTGTGGAGTCGTAGCGTGTCCGTGTTCGCAGATTGCGCCGCTGACATGTGGTCGCAATCCGCCTCCACTTGGGCGACCCGCTGGTGTAGGCCTCGGATTTCCTCCTTGAGCGTTTGGAGCTCCGTTGAGATGGAGGTGCGGAGTTCCGAGTTGGCCGCTTTTAAGTCGGCCTTTGTGGGCAAGTTGCGTAGCATTTCCATCCAGTCTGGGTGGTGGGCGGCTGGATCGGTGGGCAGGTTGTCCGCCATGGTCCCGTCTCCGCTTGGTGTAAGTGGGAGCGGGTCCTCTGGGGCCGTGTGGCTCGTGTAGGCCTGAGGGTCTGCGTCCGCTTGTGCGGTCAAGAAGTGCCTCATGGAGGGGTTTTGAGACCTCCTGGGGGTGTCCGCTTGTTTAGGGGGTTGAGAGGGTCTATTTGTTTTGCCCATTTTCAGGGTGAAAGTGTGCTTTAGGCGGTGATTTAGCGGAGCCTTACAGGGAGCTCTAGGTCTATGCTGCCATCTTCTTCAGCGTCCAGGCCACGCCCTAAAGTTGTTTTAATGACCATAGTGTCCCTTTAATATTTACCTACTATACAGTAAATATTTTTGGGGAGAAAGGTCTAACTCGCTATCGTTGCAGGAGGCATTCCAGCACAAACAGAATTAGTGTCAATGTGATACAGTGTCCCTTAAATTCACCTTGCTGTGTTTAAGAGATATAGTATCAAACTGCCAATGAGGATATTTAGGATGGGTTAAACATGAAATCATTCTTGCATCATTACTCTCAAATTTCCTAGCAGACGTTTCATATTGGCTCAAAGTAATGGCCATACTCTTTCTAAGATGTTCACTGTAGGAAACTTTATTTTCTGAGAAACTAAATAGAATGAAATCTCTCTTTCTGTAAAAAAAACTGGAAGTTGACTGTGTTCAAAAGTCCGAGGCAGTTTAATGGGAGAAAATAAAAAAATCAATAAATGCAGAAGTACATGTAGTACTGTGATAGTAGTTTCCTTGCTTCCTGTGTGTTTAAACTTCAATTAACAGAGCAGGAGATAAACACTTCTAAAGCAAGTTAACATTTGATTGAAAATGAAACCCTTTTTTTTCCCACATGCAAGTATCCAAAAACAGCTTATCCGAAAATATTAAATCGAGGTCCTGTGGTGTTAGAAACTTGATGACAAAAAAAAATGAGAGGGACCTGCAGTATGACATAATGATATGTAAATACATTCTTCTACAGATCAAGTGATTGGAAGTGGTCACTGGTCTCTGTAGGGTTTTCAGATTAATAAAGAGTATTCAAGAAAGATGCCATCATAGTATACTTAGACAAAGGATTAGCTTTTGTGTAGATCATAGACTGTGATAGGCTCTGCAAACAACTCCAAGCTATCATGTTAGGTAATTAGAACAAATAATTTCCCTGAGCTCAGAAAATTGTTTTTTTTTTAGCTTTAATTACCTGTGAGAAGGCTGGATCTAGAAATTCCATGTGCATCTTGCTGTAACTGTATAATGAGCTCTGTAATACTCCTGGCTTATGACAAAAAGACAGAACACAAATGCAATAAACTGGCTGCCAGTCTATATTCTTGCCATTATGCCTGACAGATTACAGATTTGTTTTAAAGGCTTCAATGTTAAAAAAGTTAAGTTTATGCACAATCATTCAGAGATAGAAAGATAAGATAGATAAGATTAGATAGACAGATAGATACGATTATACAGATAGATTAGATAGCTATATATATAGATTAGATAGCTCTATATATAGCAAGCTAGCTATCTATCCGATCTAATATATATATATATATATATATATATATATATATATTTATTAGATCGGATAGATAGCTAGCTTGCTAGCTAGCTAGCTAGCTAGCTAGCTAGCTAGATAGATAGATAGATTAAATATATATACATATATATAGATCAATTAGATAGAAAGATAGATATATTAGATTAGATAGCTACTCTTAGATAGATAGATAGATTAAATATATAGATTAGATAGAAAGATAGATAGATTAGCTTATATAGATACTCTTAGATAGATAGATAGATAGATGGATAGATAGGTAGGTAGGTAGGTAGATAGATAGATAGATAGTGAGCTTAGAGCTTTGGTACCTCTGGGTTATTGGGGGAAGGGTGAGCTAGTAAAACTGCGACAAATCGGCTGTTGGGATATCTGTCTGCCTATATGAGGAGATTATTATATGTGGGTATCGTCAGCAGGTGACATACAGTGTACAACTCATCAACATAAGTATATCGACAACTTACGGAGCCAGATTGATTTTTAGAAACAATAAAAATTGCATTGTATCATTGTTAACAATTAAAAAGAAAGTAAAGTATGCTCGCTTAGAGCATGTTTCATAGGTTAAGCACGGTGGTGCGGTAGCCTTCATGACAGTGGTGAGTCACGGGACCCCATTGCGGTTACACTCAGGACGAATGGAAAGGTGAGTAAGTGAGTGAGTCTTGACACCCTTTTCAACAATAAGCTTGTGTATGCCCCATTTGTATGGCACATGGCTTTCCCGTAGGTGCTGGGTAAGTTGGCGAAGGGATTACCTCCAGGCAATGGTATGGCAGGATATATCCCTGTAGAACAACAGTTGATGTCCGTCAAATGCTGTGGTAGGGGAATCTCTGGTCGCAACCAGAATGGCACCTCTGTCAGAGTTCCTAACAAATTTAACCAGAATGTCCCTGGATGTCTCAGGTGGGGCTCTAGGGGCCTTAGGCAACCAAAAGCAACGGTCCATTGTGACCTGTTTCGCCTGTTTTGAGGGCAGCAGTGTGGAGAGGAGTTGTTGAATAAAATGAGGCAATTTTTCAGTAGTTATGGTCTCTGGGACCCCCCTGATTTTCAAATGTATTGCCTTTATCTTGTCTTCCATGTTAGCCATACGATTGAGCATGTCAGCACTGCTTTTTTGTAGTGAACTGAGGGCAGCATCTTTCGACGTGCCCATGTCGTCCTCTATGGTGACAAGCCTGTCAGTAAGTGTGGCCACCTCCTCCCTCACCCCTGCCACATCCGCCTGGAACATAGCCTGTATCTCATATAGTAGGGCCTTAATATCTGCCTTAGTCAAGGGGGCAGTGTCTCCCCCCCCACAGGGGGCTCTTGGGTGGCCACAGGTACCTTGGAGAAGCTGGATCGCTGGTCCGGTAGGCTCTCCTCGTCTGATGAGGCCGAGGTGGAGGCCGCCACCGGCGCCATCTTTGTTGGTGCGGGCTTAGCAGGCTGGCGCATGAACGGGCCAATATCCCGGGTTCCTGGGCTGTGATCTGCCCGGAGTTTTTTGGAGTGCTTCTCCATCGGCTGTGGAGCAGGCGAGCCCTTAATCTGGGCTCCGATTGCAGGTTTTTGAGGTCAGTAGTAGCAATTTTCACCGTGATCTCCCCAGAGCTCCCGCAGCGTGCGTCTGGCTAGTTAGGTAGCTGGCTCCTCCCCCCATGTTATGTAACACTCTTAAGTGTTCAACTACATAACTAATATGCATCTCAAAAAGGCTGTGTTCACTATTCTATATAGCATGCTCAAATCATCCACTTGGAAATAGAATGTCTGATATGATTATTGGTTCAGAAAATGAATGCAAAAACCCAGCACTACAACTCTTTAAGCAACAGACCCGGGTGAACCAGCTTTACCATAGTTTGATGGGAGAGAAAAAAATGTTTGACATTCAGCTTTTGTATTAAACACTAAATAGATATTCAAATATTGGGCATTGATCTGAGCAGGAGTTGAAAGGACACGGTAGGTGTAGCTAAGTCAGAGATGAAACTTTTCCTTAGTTATACCTATTGATAACAGCAATGGGCGATTGTGATAAGCTGATGGGGGTCAGTTTACAATCACCACTGCCCATTGCTGCTCAGAATATTACTTCCTCAATTACCCCAGCAGCAAAGAGGGCATGGGAGGATGGGGACTCTTGATTATGGAACAATGGCACCAGGGACTCTAACCTCTACAATCACGAGATGAAACAACACAGTGCATCACTGTCCCCTAAGAGTGTTTTGCTACAGGGTAAGGGTTTGTACTGAATTTCCTTTTATTGACGTTGTGAAATAATAAAAGAAAAGGTTTATTTGTATACTGCTTCATGCAGCATTTTTGTGTAATTTCACAGATATTACTAAACACATCCATTACAAATGGGATCTTAGGAAAAATGCAGATGTTGCTCCACTACATTTAGCACATTTGTCATCGTTATGTTAATGGTGTAGAAGCAAATCCTAGAGGGGGAGATGGGGATAATATATAAATATAAATATATTCACATTTTTGGTCAGATGCAGACAAGGATGCTATTGAGTGGTAACCATGCCCCTAAGTCTTTCTAGATATACAAATATTAGAAAGGTACATTTCTCAGTATGTACCATTGGGAAATAAATGTAAAAGAAACAAATTAAAACCAATGTGGCTTACTAGAAAAGTAAAACAAGAGATTAAAAATAAGAAAAGGGCATTTAAAGCATTTAAATCGGACAAATCAGATGCATCTTATAAAAGATATAAGAAAGCAAATAATGCGTGCAAAAAGGCAATTAGACTTGCTAAACTTCAAAATGAAAAAATGATAGCTAAAGAGAGCAAAACCAACCCCAAAGCATTTTTTTAGTACATAAATTCTAAAAAAAACCAAAATGAAAGTGTAGGTACACTAAAAACTGAAACGGGGGTGTTAGTGAATGAAGACCAGGAAAAGGCAGGAATTTTAAATAACTATTTCTCCTCTGTATATATTAAGGAAGAACCCATGGCAATAGATGTGCAAATGATTGCTACTAAAAACTTGCAGAATAATTGTAATTGGTTAACTCAAGACAAGGTGCTGCAGCAACTAAAGAAAGTTAATATAAACAAAGCTCCAGGGCCTGACGGTATCCATCCACGTGTACTTAAGGAACTAAGTGTATAAATAAGTGAACCTCTGTTTTTAATCTTTCAAGATTCTTTTCTTTCAGGAAGTGTTCCGGAGGATTGGAGGAAGGCAGATGTGGTTCCTATATTCAAAAAGGGTTCAAAATCCTTGCCTGGAAATTATAGACCTGTGAGCTTAACTTCTATGGCTGGTAAAATATTCGAAAGGTTATTAAGGGATTATATTCAAGAATTCCTTAGAAGAACATGGTTATCAGCAAAAATCAGCACGGTTTTATGAAGCACAGGTCGTGTCAAACTAACTTGATTGCATTCTACGAAGAAGTAAGTAGAAGTATAGATCAGGGTGTTGCAGTGGATGTGATCTATTTGGACTTTGCCAAGGCATTTGATACAGTTCCACACAGAAGATTAGTGTTCAAACTCAAGGAAATCGGTCTAGATGAAAATGCTTGTTCTTGGGTAGAACATTGGCTTAAAAACAGAGTACAAAGAGTTGTCGTTAATAGTAAATTTTCAAGCTGGACAGAGGTGGCAAGTGGTGTCCCTCAGGGGTCTGTTCTGGGACCCCTTCTATTTAACATGTTTATAAATGATCTTGAAGACAGCATTGAAAGTCATGTTTCAGTGTTTGCAGATGACACAAAACTTTGTAAAATAATACAATGTGAGCAAGATATTACTTTGCTGCAGAGGGATTTAGATAGACTGGAGGACTGGGCACTCAAATGGCAGATGAAATTTAATGTTGAAAAATGCAAAGTTATGCACTTCGGCGTAAAGAATACACAAGCAACGTATACCCTTAATGGAAGCGAATTAGGGATAACAACACACGAAAAGGACTTGGGAATTGTTATAGACAACAAACTATGAAACAATGTGCAATGTCAATCAGCAGTGGCCAAGGCCAGTAGGGTATTGTCATACATGTAAAAGGGCATTCATTCTCGGGACATAGGACATAGGACACGAGGTCATGCGTTTAGACTAGAAGAAAGAAGATTTCGTCTAAGGCAAAGGAAAGGTTTTTTTACTGTAAGAACAATCAGGATGTGGAATTCTCTGCCTGAAGAAGTGGTTTTATCAGAGTCCATACAGATGTTCAAACAGCTACTAGATGCATACTTGCAAAAACAGAATATTCAAGGATATAATCTTTCAATGTAGGGTAATAACTGCTTGATCCAAGGATAAATCTGACTGCCATTCTGGGGTCAAGAAGGATTTTTTTTCCTAGCTTGTTGCAAAATTGGAAGTGCTTCAAACTGTTTTTTTTTGCCTTCTTTTGAATCAACAGCAAAAAACATATGTGAGGAAGGCTGAACTTGATGGACGCAAGTCTCTTTTCAGCTATGTAACTATGTAACTATGTAGACTACAGAATCATAACGACCTCTATGAAATCAAACAAAAGCTTGAACACGAGGAAGGTGAAGTTGTGGACCTTTAAATAAAGATGGTTGTGTAACTGTAGCCTAGAAGCAGTGTAATGGCCTATAGTTAGAGAAGCTGGAGGTATATGAATAGAATTCTCTGGTAGCAGATGTAGCTGCTAAGGCCGAAAGTGAGGTAGTAGATGTAAGGCCTAAATGTGAGGATTCTGTATTAGTAGTCGAGGAGCATAGTCAGGAACAGACAAATAGGACAGGACAGACGGCACAGCATCAAAGTCAGAAACAAAACAAGGGTCAGAAATCAGGCACACTATATTATAACAGGCTCACACACGGTAGCTATATATCAAATGAGCACTGAGAAAAGGGAGTCACCTCGGTTTATACCCTTGATCCTGTTACAGTTGCCAGGGTACGGTGAGAACAGAACAACTCAGGGTACGCGTCATATGTACCAATGCAAGTGTGATCATTAACTATTGGCTAAGAGTGGCACATTGATCAATTTTATGCTCTATTCATGTATCTGATATGTGCTGTGGTGTGGATGAATTCATGGAATGGCGGTGGTGGCTGTAGTGTGGATGAATTCATGGAATGGCGGTGGTGGCTGTAGCGTGGATGAATTCATGGAATGGCGGTGGTGGCTGTAGTGTGGATGAATTCATGGAATGGCGGTGGTGGCTGTAGCGTGGATGAATTCATGGAATGGCGGTGGTGGCTGTAGCGTGGATGAATTCATGGAATGGCGGTGGTGGCTGTAGCGTGGATGAATTCATGGAATGGCGGTGGTGGCTGTAGTGTGGATGAATTCATGGAATGGCGGTGGTGGCTGTAGCGTGGATGAATTCATGGAATGGCGGTGGTGGCTGTAGCACATGTTCTGGCCTCAATCATTAATGGTCTGGTTTGATGGGTATAAAGTATGGACTATTGGATGTGTCCCTTACTGCTAAGCACAGTGCTGGGGGTGTTCCCAGCTCAATATGCAATACCTGTAATATAACTTCTCTAACTAAGTCTAGTGCAGAGTAGATACCTAGTTACCTTTGCCTCTCTAGTTCCCCTAACCCCCTCTATTAAATAACTGCCAAGAAAATTATCACCCTTAAGATTAAAAAAGTAATTTTTATACAGCTCATACCCTCAAACTAACCCAGCTGAGAAAGTACCTAAAGTGTGTGACGTACCAGATGTTTGTTTTCCTGTGTTCCCCCTGTTCCTTTGCTTGCCTTAAGAAATAATCAAGACGTAACGTATTTTTGTCTGCTTTGTTAAGCTGTTCATGAAATATCAGTGTTCCCTTTTTCTGTTGGTGACGTTTAACCAAAACTCCTGTAAAAAAAATATCTGTAAAATAAAAGATTGCCATATACTAAATACAGCATAGTTAAACAATAACAAGTTTTTGAAATGGGAATTGATTAGAATAAAAACTTTTTTTTTTAATGGAAAATTGAGTGTGAAATACCATGTCTTTTTGTGTGTGAAGTAAGAAACCTGAGGACCTATACCACACCCTTTATAGGAATACCTTCCATTTTCCTAGAACTTGCAATAGGAAGAAGGGGTAGGGTCCCTTGGTGAATCCAACCTGGATTATGCTACCATCTACCTCACCACGCAGAGTAGTGGTCAATTTGTTCTCTGAAAAAGAAGATTGCCATTCACCTTGCTTTTGGAAATAAACGTTTAATTGGACTCTTCCTACCTCTTATGGATCTTGAGATCGTTGTTCTTTGTTTTCATGTTTTCTTTTTGCGTTTTAGCTGATTTTTCCTTTTGTGTTGGTTCTGCAAAGGACTTTTTGGATTGAGCCAAAATCAGTTTTGTGAGAATAAGTTAGTTAACAAGCAGCAAGTTGTGGTGACATTATATGCCTCAGTTAATCAAAGATGCAGTAACAACTAATCTACATGTTGTCTGCCAATGATCAATAGAAGATTTCATATTTAAGTTTAAAGTGGTAAAAACGATAGAATTATATGAATTAAACTACTATTTTTCCATTTAAATATACTTTTAACATGTCTGAAAGTGAGTTTTATTGCCTTCTAGAAAGCTTTATTTGAAGATCGTGCGTTTAAGTGATTGTATATGTGTGATCGATGACTCAATACTCAATTATAATATTAAGCCTGACAACTGACAGGCTTATTCACTAAATATATATAAACCGCTGGGAATTCAAAGCAAATTCAAAGTAAATTGAAAAGTTTAGGCGAAAGAGCAAATTTGAAAAGCTCTACAAGTGTGCTATGTTTCAGTCTGGCTATTTTGGAATAACATTTAAAATGAAGTTTAAATTCGTGATCATTTACTCTCAAATGAATACCGATATATGTATCGTCATGCACTGTCTAAACATGTTGTGTTGAGATGAGGAATTGGAGCAAGTTAAGGCGGTGAAGTAAAAATCTAATACTATTGCTCTATTATGATATTATATGTGTAGTTTTGCTTGTATCATCACTCTGTGAGAGGTACACAGGAGTCACAGTAATTCTTATTTCCATTTGCTAAGCAGCTTATTTTACACATTTGTTTAAGTTCCTCTCTTTCATGTTTAATTGGGCCACTTTCCAGCCTTATTAGTTAAATGAATTGACGGGATTTCTCAAGAAATTATTCTGGTTAATCACTAAATAGAAGGGTGGTGTCCCATTTATTAAAAATAAATAGGCACTTGGCTTTGATAATAATAACTGTATTTTTCTAGGTTCTAAATCCTGAATCCAATAACCTTTACAGATTTGGATTTCCGCCACTAAAGGAGATTACTAATACTGTGTTAATTAAAAATAGTCCTGTTACAGTGAAATATATAATGTTGCACAGATCCCAGAAACGATTGAGTACTATTAGTTTATGATGCTACTTTACTGATATATTTAATATTAATGAACCAAAAAAAAGCATTTTTAGGACATTTCTTGCTGGCTTACAAATAGTGGGTTTTGATGCCATTTGGACGGTACTGAATGGTATTATATGTTCTGCAGTTTTCGTATGACAAGAATTAAATACCTGCTCACACCAGGGAGACCCAGGTACCAATCAGTACTTGGGGCTACTCAATGTCAGCTTGGGCCCATAGCCCTATAAATTACTCAGCCATTGTGATTCTCAGAAGAAGAAACCCAGGTTCGGCAAAAACCATGATAGGGTCTTCCTGATTGCTCCCCTGCCAACAGGTATCAGCACCGGACTTACCCAACTGTTCAGCATTAATCACTATGTTATCAGCAAGTACAGAAAGCATCAGCTGCTATATAAGAGGGAGATCTTCCTCTCATGCTACAATCTCGCAGTACAGAACGCTCACAGAGTGCTCTATAATGTGTGAGCTGGGAAAACCTTAGGCTGATGTCAGGGTAAGGATTTGAGCTAGTGTTAGGATTAGTGTTAGGGTAGGGATATGGTAGGATAGGGTTGGTATAGGCTTAGGGTTAATATTGAGTTGGGGTAATGCTGTTTTAGGGTTAGAAATAGTGTAGGGTTACAGTTATAGGTAAGGTTAGGGTATGTTATAGTAGATGTATAGTTAGAGATAGTGTAGGGTTACAGTTATAGGTAAGGTTAGGGTATGTTATAGTAGGTGTATAGTTAGAGATAGTGTAGGGTTACAGTTATAGGTAAGGTTAGGGTATGTTATAGTAGGGGTATAGTTAGAAATAGTGTAGGGTTACAGTTATAGGTAAGGTTAGGGTATGTTATAGTAGGTGTATAGTTAGAGATAGTGTAGGGTTACAGTTATAGGTAAGGTTAGTGTATGTTATAGTAGATGTATAGTTAGAGATAGTGTAGGGTTACAGTTATAGGTAAGGTTAGGGTATGTTATAGTAGGTGTATAGTTAGAGATAGTGTCGGGTTACAGTTATAGGTAAGGTTAGTGTATGTTATAGTAGATGTATAGTTAGAGATAGTGTAGGGTTACAGTTATAGGTAAGGTTAGTGTATGTTATAGTAGATGTATAGTTAGAGATAGTGTAGGGTTACAGTTATAGGTAAGGTTAGTGTATGTTATAGTAGATGTATAGTTAGAGATAGTGTAGGGTTACAGTTATAGGTAAGGTTAGGGTATGTTATAGTAGGTGTATAGTTAGAGATAGTGTAGGGTTACAGTTATAGGTAAGGTTAGGGTATGTTATAGTAGGGGTATAGTTAGAAATAGTGTAGGGTTACAGTTATAGGTAAGGTTAGTGTATGTTATAGTAGATGTATAGTTAGAGATAGTGTAGGGTTACAGTTATAGGTAAGGTTAGTGTATGTTATAGTAGATGTATAGTTAGAGATAGTGTAGGGTTACAGTTATAGGTAAGGTTAGTGTATGTTATAGTAGATGTATAGTTAGAGATAGTGTAGGGTTACAGTTATAGGTAAGGTTAGGGTATGTTATAGTAGGTGTATAGTTAGAGATAGTGTAGGGTTACAGTTATAGGTAAGGTTAGTGTATGTTATAGTAGATGTATAGTTAGAGATAGTGTAGGGTTACAGTTATAGGTAAGGTTAGTGTATGTTATAGTAGATGTATAGTTAGAGATAGTGTAGGGTTACAGTTATAGGTAAGGTTAGTGTATGTTATAGTAGATGTATAGTTAGAGATAGTGTAGGGTTACAGTTATAGGTAAGGTTAGGGTATGTTATAGTAGGTGTATAGTTAGAGATAGTGTAGGGTTACAGTTATAGGTAAGGTTAGGGTATGTTATAGTAGGGGTATAGTTAGAAATAGTGTAGGGTTACAGTTATAGGTAAGGTTAGTGTATGTTATAGTAGATGTATAGTTAGAGATAGTGTAGGGTTACAGTTATAGGTAAGGTTAGTGTATGTTATAGTAGATGTATAGTTAGAGATAGTGTAGGGTTACAGTTATAGGTAAGGTTAGGGTATGTTATAGTAGGTGTATAGTTAGAGATAGTGTAGGGTTACAGTTATAGGTAAGGTTAGGGTATGTTATAGTAGGGGTATAGTTAGAAATAGTGTAGGGTTACAGTTATAGGTAAGGTTAGGGTATGTTATAGTAGGGGTATAGTTAGAAATAGTGTAGGGTTACAGTTATAGGTAAGGTTAGTGTATGTTATAGTAGATGTATAGTTAGAGATAGTGTAGGGTTACAGTTATAGGTAAGGTTAGGGTATGTTATAGTAGGTGTATAGTTAGAGATAGTGTAGGGTTACAGTTATAGGTAAGGTTAGGGTATGTTATAGTAGGTGTATAGTTAGAGATAGTGTAGGGTTACAGTTATAGGTAAGGTTAGGGTATGTTATAGTAGGTGTATAGTTAGAGATAGTGTAGGGTTACAGTTATAGGTAAGGTTAGGGTATGTTATAGTAGGTGTATAGTTAGAGATAGTGTAGGGTTACAGTTATAGGTAAGGTTAGGGTATGTTATAGTAGGTGTATAGTTAGAGATAGTGCAGGGTTACAGTTATAGGTAAGGTTAGGGTATGTTATAGTAGGTGTATAGTTAGAGATAGTGTAGGGTTACAGTTATATGTAAGTTATATGTAAGTTTTTTTAAAAATCTTAGACATATGAGACAATCAGAACTCATACATTAATCTATTTAAGTTATTTTTCTTTAGATTTACTCAATATGTAAAACTTTTTATAAGCAAAACTGTGATTCTCCCCCCACCCCATTATCTCTCCCCACCCCTCCCAATTTTTAATTAGTGCACACAGGATATTAAAATGAAATAAAGGAATACGTGTGAATGCATGGGGTATGCATGAGCAGCTATGTGAGAATACAGGGCAGTATTTTTTGTGTTGTAAGTGTGTGATTCTTTCTCTTCCCCACTTGACTCTCGCTCTATCCCCCAAAGATACACTTATACCTCTCTCCCACACACTTCAATCCCTCAGTCTTCCCTTCACCCCAAGCAACCTTTCCCTATAGTCCCCCTTTGCATGTTTGGTCTGAAAAGCAGTAGGTGGTCACCCCCTTCTCTCTTACAAGACTAGCTGCTATGCCCATGTTCTGTTTGTGGAGTGGGATCTCAGATGTTAGATCTTATCTTCATCTGTATATACACAATAGTGCTTTAACTTGGCACAGGTTATCCAAGTAGAGATAATGGTGACAGCACATAGTGGTGCAATCACCATTGAGGGTCCATATACAACGGTCCTTGGTCTTGGTTGGCCCATTGATTTATTAATGTAATAATTGGCCAGTTGAGGATATCTGCTGATTTCCTAAGTTAGCAAAAAAGCCTTGGCCAGTCAAAGAAAGATCAAAGCAGGTCTGTGGGTACTAGTGCAACTGCATCACCAGTAGTTTGGCTCATGTCTTATATGATTGCCAAGAGTAGTCCAGAATAAGTTGAAGTGAAGTTCAAGAAATTAATACCCTGATCTTTCTGAGAAGAGGAGCTCTGTATATCTGGCATGCATCATAGTTGACTTTATCTCAGTCATTGGTCTAATGTCTGGATGGGATGTAGGAGTGGAGTTAAGCATCACCTCCTTCTCAACAAACATTGATAATGTAATGATCCACATTCAGTTGATTCTGTTCCCTCTCCCTTTTTCATTTTAGAACTCGATTCCAATAAAAAAAACACAATAAATTATGTTTAAACTGGTGTAAGTTTGTTTATACAAGGACTTGTTAAAAACAATCCTTTGGTCTTTTTTCAATTACTCTATTCATGGAATTAGATCATAGTGTTCTATCGTAGTACTCATGTCCCAGAGTGCACCCTTTAACCCATGGAAAGGCTGGGGGAATTGCTACACATTTAAAAATGCCAAGCAGGGTTTCCTGGAACCCAGGGCATATTATAACTAATTACTCAATGACCTTTGCTCTGGCATTTCTACGTAATTTTACTTAATGCTTATGCATAATTATCCCAATCTACAGCTTATTCCTGAAAATAGTGTTGATGAAGAACGCAAGCCCCTCTTTCCTAATGATGTGAAATATATTCAGGTTCAAAGCAATGTTCTATTCATCTAGTTCTCAATAGGTTAAATGGAATATATGCAAATGAATCTATTATGAAACTGGCCCCTATGAGTTTCTCTGCTATCAATTAAAATCCCATTTCTATTTGTGTTTCTGTGCCACTTGCTTAGCCATAAACCCTCTAGCACTGTCTGTCCTTTTTTTAATTGTATTAAAGAAACATGTTGGAGGGATTGCCTGAAGGGATGCAATAGAACAATGCGTAGTAATTGATATCAGAAGGTGCACTGTCCATTCTTTCTTCATTCACATGTGAATCATACTGTGTGTGTGTGCGTGTGTGGTCTAAATTCATTGTATTAATGTGCAAGATGGACATCCTACATGCTATGTTATGTTATGTTACTACTATGTTTATGGAGCATGTATTTAAATTTTTATTACAGTTCAAGTAATCATAACCACAATTAACCCCTTAAGGACCAAACTTCTGCAATAAAAGGGAATCATGACGTGTCACACACGTCATGTGTCCTTAAGGGGTTAAATATGTTCAGCAAACAAAGCCATGTATTTCTTTTATTTGCAAAACTACAAAAAAGTGAGCTTTAGGTGAGTTGAAATAGGTATGAAATGTGAGATTTCTCGCGCATGTTAAGTGCGGATGTGGCGGCTTGAACTTTCCCAAACCAGAGTCTCTTCTTTTCTGGCCATAAGTAGATATTGTACAAAAGAAATGTAGGGAAGCAACCAAATAGTGGTGATGTAGTATATTGTAGATATTGTACAAAAGAAGTGCAGGGAAGCAACCAAATAGTGGTGATGTAGTATGGAAAGCAAGAAACAAAATAACGGAATATAGTGTAGTATTTTGATAATTCCGGTAAAATAAATAAGGCATACACAAACAATTTTCTGGAGCTTATGATCAGCTCCAGATATGTGCGACTGGACGGATTTACTGAAGGGCAAGCCATCGAGTTCCTCTAAGCTTTTGTCTCATAATCTTTGTTTTTGTATCTGTATGTGTGTCAGTGTGTATCTGTGCATCTATATGTATGCCATTGTGTGTTTCTGTGTGTCTGTATGTATGTCATTGTGTGTGTGCAACAGGCCTTTCTCTATGTTAGTTCTGCCACTGAAATATATAAATGTAAATTCCCACAAATTCTTATTCCCCATAATAATAGCAAAAGATTGCTTTCTACACAGTTAATAAAATTACATAATACTTATGCTACTTTATGCTAATTGCTTTTAACCAAACAGCAAATTAAAACAAGTATTTACATGCATGTTTTAAAAACTGTAGCTTGTTTAATCAAATTTTTATTTTAAGTAAATCATAAAAGGTATACCCCCATGATTGCATTGTATATCTTTTTTTTTTTTTTATTTTTTTATCGTGCAAGTGTTGACATACATACTTGGTACGCCACGACAGCTGTATCAAGCCGAATAAAAAAAGGAAAAATATATCAGTAGCATGGCATATGTAAAAACTGCACATTTTTTTATATTGGAATTACAGGCTAGGAATGGTAGTGTGTTAATAGATGTGAGTAGGGTAGTAGAACATGTTGGTGTAGTAAGTAGGCTAAACTGACTGACAGGGTTAGCATTAATAATCTGTTAACAGACAGGAATGTACATGGCTACATATTCACAAGCAGTATAGTAGGTATAGGAGGACAGATTTGTGTGTAGAGTGTGCAACAGATAGAGTATATAGTGCGTTAATCTGTGAACTGTGCGAGTTGCTGCCTGAGCGGTATGTACGTTAAGAGATTTAGCGCAATGCTATGCTTGTCTATCTAGGATGAGCATGCTAAACCTAACATATAAATAAATGAAAATTGGCTTTAATGAAATGTTGAGAGTCAATAGTTGCTGGGAGCCAGGGTGATGATTCACCACGAAGTAAGGTGGTGTGCAGCTTTTTTGCCGAGTCTGCAGCTTGTGTCTCTCACCCCCCTGGCTGGCTGGCTTTCACCCAATACCTTTGATGACCATCTGAGTCAGGTATGGAGACAATTCCCAGATTGTCCAAGCTAGACCACTCTGCCAGCCCCAGGCAGTCTCAAGCGCCTCTGTGCGGATCCCATTGCTCTGGTTTCCCACGCCACTAAGAGCATAGTCTCGTTGAGCTGCTTTTGCCGCCGGAGTTCATGGTTACTCCTGCCGAGGATGTGACCATTTTGTTTGTCAATTTTTGCCGTATAAATGTTTGTAATTTTTGTCATATTTTTTGTCAAACCTAATGTTTGTATAAACTTGTATTTCTGCTTTTGTAGGAATATGTAAGACCCTAACTCAAATATTTCAAGTTAATTGATAATATATGTATATATAGTCTGTAAACATTTAAATGCTCCAGTATTTCAGGTTATTATTTATAGGTTGAATAAATAGATGAGATAATAAATGGATTTACATTTTGTAAAGCATTATTTTACATTTCTTATCTCGAAACAAGAAAGGTATGCATGAAATTGCTGTTTTATGCTTTTGTGCTAGCTAGTGGTGTATTTAGGTTTTGTGCTGCCCTAGGCAGGACGGTGCTCGGCCACCCTCCCCTCCCCCCAATTAAAATTTTCCCCACCCCTTCCTATCAAGGCCGCACTTTGACAGACACACACTCTCTTATAGACTGACAAACAATGAAATACACACTCGCACTGATTTGACACACTGATAGACAGACATCCACTTACTCGGACGCACACTCAATGACAGACTCACTGACAGACGCACACTCTCACTGACAGACGCACGCACTGACTGACAGACACACACACACACTCAAATTCACTGACACACACATTCACTGAAACACACACACTCACTGACAGACACACACACACACACATTCACTGAAACACACACTCACTGACAGACACACACAAACACTCACTGAAACACACACACTCACTGACAGACACACACACTCACACACATTCACTGAAACACACACACACATTCACTCACATTCACTGACACACACATTCACTGATACACTCACTCACATTCACTGACACACACACACGCTCACTCAGATTCACTGACACACACATTCACTGACACTCACATTCACTGACACACACTCACTCACATTCACTAACACACACTCAATCACATTCACTGACACACACATTCACTGACACTCACATTCACTGACAAACACTCACTCACATTCACTAACACACACTCACTCACATTCACTGACACACACATTTTCCCACACTCACAATTATTATTATTATTTTTTTTTTAAATTGAAATCCACCCAGCCTCCCTATGTTTGGGATAGCTGGGTGGATTTCTCACCTGGGGTCCAGTGTGGCTGCTGGGCAGGGAGGCGGAAGGACGTGCAGTTTTCAGTGAGGGAGAACTTTCCCCTAAGCTGTCTGCTCAGCTCCCTCACGTGCTGCAGAGTGGTGCCGGGAGCCGGAATATGATGTCATATTCCAGCTCCCGGCATTACTGCAGGTCGCGCAAGGGAGCTGAGCAGAGAGCTCAGAGGAAATTGCTTCCTCGACGAGAAACAACCGCCTGCTGCCCCGGGGGAGACCAAATGTGGCCAGCTGGCCAGCTCTTGGGCTCCCATAAAACGAGGCAAACAAAGTATTTGTCTGGGCATTTGGGGGCAGCATTATTTGCCGCCCCCTGGAAATTGCCACCCAAGGCAAATGCCTTGTTTGCCTCGCAGTAGACACATGCCTGGTGCTAGCTATGTACCCCATCTTTCAAGTAAGTGCTAATATGCTATTTAAAAATAAAATTAAAAAACAATTAATAGTGAAGGGGTAAACCAAACAAAGAAGACTATAAGGAAAAACTTGTGCATAGCACAGGTCCAAAAAACACTTGTTTGCAGGTAGTTACTATATCAGATAGGTTAAATGGGTCACTATAGTCACCAAAACGATTTTAACTTAATAAAGCAGTTTTGGTGTATAGATCACGCCCCTGCAGTCTCACTGCTCAATTCTTTGCCATTTAGGAGTTCAATCACTTTGTTTATAAACCCTAGTCACACCTCCCTGCATGTGACTTGGACAGCCTTCCTAAACACTTCCTGTATAAAATCTTCTAAAGTTTATTCTTCCTTCATTGCAAGTTCTATTTAATTTAAATTTTCTTATCCCCTGCTATGACAATAGCTTGCTATACCCTGCAAGAGCCTCCTGTATGTGATTAAAGTTCAATTTACAGAGAAAGAGATACAGTTGTTTAAAGGACCACTCTAGGCACCCAGACCACTTCAGCTTAATGAAGTGGTCTGGGTGCCAGGTCCAGCTAGGGTTAACTAATTGTTTTATAAACATAGCAGAGAAACTGCTATGTTTATCAATTAGTTAAGCCTTCCCCTTTTTCCTCTAGTGGCTGTCTCACTGACAGCCGCTAGAGGCGCTTGCGTGATTCTCACTGTGAAAATCACAGTGAGAGCACGCAAGCGTCCATAGGAAAGCATTATGAATGCTTTCCTATGTGACCGGCTGAATGCGCGCGCAGCTCTTGCCGCGCGTGCGCATTCAGCCGACGGGGAGGAGAAGAGGCGGATCGGAGGAGGAGAGCAGGAGGAGAGCTCTCCGCCCAGCGCTGGAAAAAGGTAAGATTTAACCCCTTTCCCCTTTCCAGAGCCGGGCGGGAGGGGGTCCCTGAGGGTGGGGGCACCCTCAGGGCACTCTAGTGCCAGGAAAACGAGTATGCTTTCCTGGCACTAGAGTGGTCCTTTAAGGTAAATTACATCTGATTGAAAATGAAACCAGTGTTTTTCTTGCAGGCACTGTCAATCATAGCCAGGGGAGGTGTGAAAAGGGCTGCATAAACAGAAACAAAGTGATTTAACTCCTAAATGGCAGTGGATTGAGCAGTGAAACCTGAGAAGCATGATCTATACACTAAAACTGCTTCATTAAGCTAAAGTTGTTTAGGTGACTATAGTTTTCCTTTAATTCAAATTAAAAATATATTATAGAATATATGTTAGACGTGCTTGTGTCTGATGAGTATGTTGTTATACTGATTTACGATGTGATAGTAAAAAGTTAAGAGGTTGTTGCAATCATGAAATGAGGCCAAACTAGACTTTGATGGTTTTTTTCAGAAGTCAGTCGTTTAATTTTTCAGTTACTCACTCAAAATATTTATGACAAAGGATATTCAAGGAATGTTGTGACTTGTAGGAGTATTTGGCAATGTCAATCCATCCCAGAGGGTGATACGTTAATATACAACAAACCCACATTATCCATGTCATACAGATTGTTCTCAGTATCTTAATTAATCACACCGATAATTCTAACCGAAGAACCCAGGTGTAATTCTGATATTAAAGAAACATGGTTAAGAATTATTTATCTTAACTCTCCAGGTGCTGGAATGGGAAAATAGGGACATTGCTGCATTCACTCAAACAGACTTATTTACTAAAGTGAGAATTGTTGGGAATTCAAAGTGAATACAAAGTGAATTTCAAATTTTAGACCAAAATAACAAAACTAGAAGCAAAGCTGACTTGGAGAATGTTTCCAATTGAGTTATTTTGACCTTAAATTTGAATTTATGATTTGTCTTTATCATTAGGAGGCTAAGTTTATCCTTTAGATAAAATGGTAATTATTGCATTAAAATACACAGGATTAGTATTTTACAAGATTTGGATGAAGAATTATTAAATTTTATCATTGGCACATGGTAGCATCCCTTATAATAAATACAGTAAATGCCCCCACGTTGAACAACCACCCATTGGGTGACACATTGTGTAGACGAAGCATAATAAGCTGGCTATGTGTTTATTTGCCTCTCCCATATACACCCTCTCCATATCCTTGCTTTCCAATTCTGGCCCTTTTCCTATTCTTTGTTACAGTCGTATCTGTCCCTCATCTATCCCCATGCCATCCCTGCTTCTTTCCCCAGTGTAGCTATTTCTTGACTTTTGTTCATCATTTCCATGTGTCCTTTCCTTTGTAAGTTTATTTCCCCTATTTTCTATAATCTTATCTTCTTATCCCTAAACTGTTCTTGGTTTCTCTGTGTTAATCTTTGTTATGCTCTCTGTCTATTTTTTGTGCCTTTCTCCTGTGAGCCTCTTTCATGCAACATCTGCCCTTCTTGTAATCTCCTTTGCCTCCTTCCCACTGTATTCCCTACCTTGTCCACTTTTGTGGCTGCATTTCCTCTATATGTGCATATTTACACTATCTGTCTTTGTTGTGGCTCCCCTTCCCCATATTCTCTCATATGCCACTCTTTTATCCATTCATTTCCATGGATCCTTATTATAAGTGTCTTCGGAAATCACCTGCTGTATCACTGAGTGCTCCCTGTGAAGAGTGACAGCATGATGCAGAGTGACCTCTTTCCCCTGCAACAAGCTCAGGCTGTACATTGGTGTCAGCTCACTCAAAGAGTGTTTGCTAGCATGTTGTCCATGGAAAAGAATGGTGTAAGGTAGACTTAGCTGCTGTACTATTTAAGCACTGCCATTGCACATAAACCCCACATACTAACTTATTGCAGGAATTCACAGGCAATTCTGGTAAAGCTAATATATTACTTGATTACCTAAGAGATGTCATCATTCCTATTGTAAACTAAATATTTACAACTTTTATGTTCATTGTAATTTTTGGACATAAAAGTAAAAAAAAAAAAAAAAAAAAGGATTGCATCTTTAGGACTTTAACTGCATATTAAGTGTGTTGGTAGTGGGTGGGCTCCACTGCCCCCTCATGTGCCTACTCGTAAATTCCATGCATTAATCAATGTACTAAACATAGCCAATGCTAGCCAATACACATTATGTAATCCATGGATATTCACATTTAATTTGAACTTAAAAACAGATCGTTAGAATTAACTAGCAGCTCAAAGAAAAATTCTATACATATGAAAACTCCCTAACAGAATGAAGGAGCCGTCTGCCAGCCTCAGTACATTCCAGGAGAAAACCAGTCTTTGTAGGTTAGTACGGAAAAATGTACAGAATAGTAATGAAGATGCATGTGTGGCTATGCTTTACTGCATGTTAGGATCAATGGATTTAGCTGTCACTGAGAGCAATTCATTTTACATGGACTTCTTCTTAGTCATGCTAATCAATTTTTCCTATTTTAAAGCAAAATCCCACAGATTATCCACCAGTAACAGTCTTTTTCGACATATTTACAAGAGTTTGGCTAACATGGAATGCATGACAACAAGCTGTCTCATTGACAGCCGCTAGAGGTGCTTCCGTGCTTTTTACTGTGATTTTCACAGTGAGAAGACGCCAACGTCCATAGGAAAGCATTGAGAATGCTTTCCTATGGACTGGCTGAATGCGTGCACGGCTCCTGCCGCGCATGCGCATTCAGCCAATGACAGGGAAAGGAGGAGGAGAGTCCCCAGCGCCAAGGGATTAACCCCTTCCTCACCCTAGAGCCCGGCGGGAGGGGGGCCCAGAGGGTGAGGGGGACCCAAGGACCCTATAGAGTCAGGAAAACGAGTATGTTTTCCTGGCACTATAGTGGTCCTTAAGTGACAAGAGAATCCAAACAAATATATACACATAAACAGTGCTCATATTAATCTAAGTTCCACCCCCCCCCCCCCCCCACACTCAAAATTTGATCAAAGTCAGCTTTCCAGCTCCTTCCAGCATCCCACCGCCATCCTAGAGCCTCCATCCACTTCCTGTGTGGTGACATCAGATGTTGCGTCCATGGCGCATGACATCATCACATGCGGTTGCTAGTGAATGAGTAAACATACATGTGTGTTCATGTAATATGGCAATGTAGTAAGCTACAGATGTAGCGAAACGGTTAAATAGATAGCTGAAACCCAATTCATAACAATATAGACACTCTCTACGGCTTATCATATTACAGAAAGGGAGGAAAAGATGCAGCAACAGGATGGTGAAAGCATAGCACAGCTGATAGATGACAATACAAACAGAAATATTTACAGTAATGCAAACAACTGATAAAAAGGATGAAAAATAAATAAACAGGAACACCCTCATCCATTATGAGGGTATACAGCATGCCTATTCAGATGAAAATGTATGTGAAGAGTGACTGCAAGGCTAGAAAAACAGATTGAGAGGCTAGAAAACAACAAATAATGAGTAATACATACCCAGTATTACCTACAGGAACCGATGTCAGAGGTGGTACCCTTTCCAGCGCTTGATACTATAACTGAAAAACGTTGTGTCTTTTTTCCTTAAAGTGCCGTGCGACTGGTGCGTCTGAATTTGTGCTCCGGATCGTGGTTTTATGTTGAGACACTTGGTCTTTCAAGGCATGTATTGTTTTATCTACGTAACCTAAGCTGCACGGACACTTTAGGAGATACACCACATAATCTGTTTGGCATGTAAAGAATCCTTCCAACCAAACCTGTTGACCAGTCCTAGGATGGGTGCAGAATTCACCCTTGATGATTCCAGTCCACTGCAATGATTACAACTTAAGCAGGGATAAGTCCTATGTAAAGGCTTTGAAAGAAACGTCTGTCTCGTATTGGTCTGACTGTCAGCCCTGACCACCATGTCTCTTATGGATTTCCTACGTTTGTTAGCAAATAGTGGTGGATTCTTAAATAAATGTCCAATGTGTTTATCTGTTTGTAGTATGAACCAGTTATTTTGTATAATGTTCTGTATTTGTGCTGTAAGTGGTGAAAAGGTACTTACAAAAGGTATTCTGTCTTGTTTTTTTTTTTTTTTTTTGTGGAGAATTCCCCCCGGTTCACGTTTTTAGCCTTCCGTTTAGCTTTGCGTAACAGACGGGGGCTATATCTCTTGTCCAGGAATTTCTGTGAAAGGTCTGTGAGGCGTGTGCCAACAGTGCTGTCGCAGGAACTGGCTGTATGGAATGGAACAAATTTGTTTAGGTGAATGAAAACTATTTGCATGTAGCAAGTTATTTGAATCTGTCGGTTTAGTGTACAGATCAGTGCCTAAGGATCCATTCTTTTTACTGATCTATACATCCAAGAAATTCACTGAGTCAGTACTCCCAACAGTGGTAAATCTGATGTCCTTATGGCACTGATTAAGGTAGGTGAGAAACACTTCAAGGTCAGCGCTATTGCCCTGCCAGAGCATAAAGCAGTCATATATAAAGTATAGCCATTTGGTAGCGTGCCTCTGAAACAACTCATGTTTGTACACAAAGTTTTCTTTAAAGTCTGTCATGAATAGGATGGCGAATGATGACGCCATATTGGCACCCATTGCCCTAGACAAAATAAAAATTTGCCCCCCCATGTAACATCACAATGCCCCACCCATCATAGGCGTGCGCAGCCTATTGCATTAGGGTGTGCACCCTAAAGCACACACACACGCTGCGTGTATATGTATGTGTGTGTATATATATATATATTTATGTATGTATGTGTGTGTATATATATATATATATATATATATATGTATGTATGTGTGTGTATATATACACACACACATATACATATATATATATACACACACACACATTCATACACTGTTATGTGTGTGTGTGTGTGTGTGTGTGCTGCATGAGGGTGCTTTGAGGGTATTTGTGTGTGTAAGGGTGCTGTGTGTGTGTGTGTGTGTAAAGGTGCTGTGTGTGAGGGTGCTGTTTGTGTGCTGTGTGTGTGAGGGTGTTTGTTAGGGTCCTGTTAGTGTGCTGTGGGTGTGAGGGTGCTGTGTGTGTGTTTGAGGGTGCTGTATGTGTGTGGGTGCTGTATGTGCGAGGGTGCTGTGTGTGTGTTCTGTATGTGTATGTGTGGTGTATGTATGTGGGTGCTGTATGTGTGTGTGCTGTATGTGTGTGCTGTGTGTGTGTGGGTGCTGTATGTGTGTGTGCTGTATGTGTGTGCTGTGTGTGTGTGTGTGTGTGCTGTATGTGTATGTGTGTGCTGTGTGTGTGTGGGTGCTGTATGTGTGTAGGTGCTGTGTGGGTGCTGTGTGTGTGTGTGGGGGGGGGGGGTGGAGGTACATTACTTAATATCCCCCCTCCCTTCTTACTTTATGTAGGGAGGGGGGATTGAAAGCCAGGCCTCCGAGTCTCAACGGGATATGACAAGCCGAGTTAGATAACATAATCAGGAATTCCTCCAGTACCTCTGATTGTCATAGAGTCCCTGCATTTGGATCGCAAAGATTCCCTTTGTTGCTTTGTGGTGTACTGAGGCACGCTTCTTGTTCCTGCTGCTTTCTCTGGTGGTCCAGTGGAGAGTGAACTCTCGCGAGATCTGAGCGGCAACGCTCAGAATCCCGCGAGAGGACCCGGCGGAGCTGCTGGTAAGAGCTCCCCGGGTCCTTTCCTGCCTCCCTCCCTGCCTGTGGGCCAATGGGAAGGGAGGCTGAGAGCAGAGCCGGAGCTCGGATAGCGCTGGCTCTGCATGAGCCGACAGGGGAGATCCTGAGATCTCCCCTGCCGGTCTCAATACATAGGCGTGCCGCAGGGATTAGGGTGTGCCCAGGCACACCCAGCACACCCCGTGCGCACGCCTATGGTTTACATTAAAAAGCATGCAGGTACAGGTTATAGACACCAGAACCACTTCATTAAGCTGCAGTGGTTCTGGGGACTACAGTGTCCCTTTAATGTGAGGTAAATTAGAGATTATTGCCACTAATAATATACTAGATTGCCTACTTACAACCAGATGAGGATGATAATGGGCTCTGGTGGCAGTCTGGCTCCACTGGTCTTGTGTAGAACAGGCTCTCTGGAGGCTTTTTGTAACAGTGCTCACAAAAGCTTATGTTCTGGGAGAACGGGAAACAGCTCAATTTTTTTGGGCCCTTTACAGAGTTCAAGGCCAGGGCCTGATGGTGAGTAAGCCCATAAGGCCCACCCATAAGTCCACCTACATGTTCCACCCATGAGTTCCCTCACAGGGGGTGGAGTGCTAAGGGGATGTGTTATGTATTATTGTAGAGGATCTAACGTGTGTGCTTATGGAATGTAGTGTATAGGGATACCAGTTTGTGTAGGTGATGCAGTGTGTGTGTGTGTAGTGGATGCAGTGTGTTTTTGTGTGAGGGCTAGAAAGCAGTGTGTGTTTGTGTGTAAGGGATGTATTGTGTGTTTCTAGATGTTTGTAAGGGATGCAGTGTGGGAATCTGTGTTTGTATGTGTAAGGGATGCAAGGTGTGTTTCTATGTATGTAAGGGATGCAGTGTGTGTCTGTAAGGGGTGCATTGAGTGTGTATAAGAGATGCATTGTGTTTCAGTGTGTGTTTCTATGTGTGTAAGGGATGCATTGTGTGTTTCTTTGTGTAAGGGATGCAGTGTGTGTGTACAGGATGCACTGTGTGTATCTGTGCATGTGTGCAAGGGGTGCATTGTTTTTGTATGTAATGGAAGCATTGTGTGTTTCTCTGTGTGTAAGGGAAGCATGGAAGAGCTCTCCCCTGCCCCCTGTCCGTTAGAGCTCTGCCTTCCGTCCCTTAGAGCTCTCCCCTGCCCCTTAGTGTCCTTTAGTGGTCTCTCCTCTCCCCCACCCCATTAGTTGTCTCTCCTCTTCCCCTTCCCCTTAGTGGTCTCTCCTCCACCCCCAACCTCCCTTAGTAGTCTCTTCTCCACCCCTCCATCCCATAGTGATTTCTCCTCAGCCCCTCCCATAGTGATCTCTCCTCACCCCTCCCATAGTAGACACTCCTCCACCCCCCACCTTCCTCTTCTCACCCCCCACCTCCCTCCCATAGTGGTCTCCCCCCATTCTCCTCACTCCCCCCCCCCCCTACCCTGTGAAGTGTGGCTGAGCTCCAGTCCGGTCCGCAGTACAGGAGCTTCTGTTTAGTGTACCCGGCCAGGCTGACAGGAAGTGCACACTGAGTGACCACTTCCTGTCAGTCCGGCCGGGTACAGGAAACGGATGTTCCTGTACCGCGGACCTCAGCCACGCTACACTGAGGGACTGACAGGAGGGAGCACTGTGCACTTCCCTGCTGCTGATCCCTCATATCTTGCGCCCCCGGGCCGGTGCGCCCTAATGGACGTGCTGCCCGGGCAGTGCTCCAGCCGTCTGAGGCACAGGCGGCTGCAGCATGAGGGGGGCCGGGGCTCCTGGTGCCCCTTCCTGAGGGGCGCCCTAGGTGATTTCTTAAGTCGCCTATAGGAGACGCCGGCCCTGCTTGTGTTTTTAGTAAAACATAAAAAAAAAAAAAAGTTTCAACAGAATTTTAACATTTGTTTCAGTGCATTAAAAGAAAGTAAACATTTTTTTTGCAAATGTGAAATATCAATATGTAGTTATAACAGTAAACTCTTCCATAATGCATCTTTTTATGGCTCTTATACTGAAATAACATTACATTACATTATACATAGTCAGAGAAGCTTGTTAATATTTTTCCATCTTAAGATAGCAATTGACATCTAAAATATTGTGCAGGGGAAGGATTAATAGGGAACATCTATTGACATCACTATAGAAATCAATGTGCAATCCTTGCATAAGTAAGAATTATGCAGTGATGGATTGCAATTGAGAAGCTGTGAAACCCAGTAAAAGAGATACAAAGCTAGATTCCAAGCACTATCCTTCTCTCTGGTCACCCCTTCCGTTGCACCCCAAACAGTTTATTGGATAATAAACCCTTACTGTACTTACCCAATTCCAGCCCCGTTCTCCCTCGGCACTGAATAAGCGCGCCGCCTCCTTTTGTGTCTACCCAGCATCCCTTGCAATGTACTTCCTATTAAGAGCAATAAGGCGTTGATTGTCACCAAGAAAAGTAAAGTAAGGTGCAGACGCAAGTGAAGCCTCAATGAAGCTAAAGAAATAAAAGCAATAAAAAATAATTTGCTAAAATTTGCATGTCTATACATTTGACTAATACAATGTGTATGCTTAAACTTATTTGAACATTAAAACGGAACTCTAGTCTTATGCTTGAAAGAGTGCCATATTTTCTTTTAAGTGAAACACATACATATAGTTTTACTAACAAATCTTTGTGACATAATGTCTCGTATATTGCAGACAACAACATGTTTGTTAAACAAAAATGGAAGCTTTTGCATATTTAGTTAAATTAAATCATTATTATACAAACTGTTCCTTCCTAACTTGGGGCAGTATATAATTCAAGGTCCAAATTCACTGTCTTTATTGTTGGAACGTTGCATATTGTGACTTTTTACTTTGAGATTGTGATGTATTGCATTACTCTATTACTCTTAACTCTTAAGGACCAAACTTCTGGAATAAAAGGGAATCATGACATGTCACACAGGTCATGTGTCCTTAAGGAGTTAAAGCACTGAAAAAGAAATTATGAAAGAACTTCTCCAAGCACCATCATCTGGGGTGGAACCACCTGAGGTGCCCTCTCGCATCTATGTTGAGATGAGATGGAAATACGAGATAGGGACATTCTCCGAGATAGTTTTGTGAGTGGGATATTGGCAAATATTCTCAGTTTATACAATTATATTGCAATATTGCCATAGTGAGGCAGAGATGAGCAGTTAACAGGATGAACCAAACAAAGGCGGGTTGATGCTTAGGCAGGGCTATTTCTTCCGGTTCTCACCACTTGTAGATTATTTACCTGCTCCAAAAGTCAAACATTTAAATGTAAAACCTAAAACAGTCCAAGAGGATACATTGTTTGTATATTGAAACTCAGTTTCTAAACTCCATATTAGGAATGTGACAGAGGGTGTAAATTTTTAATATGGTGTCTCCGTGTGTTCAATAAGTGTTTGTACAGAAAAAAACATTAACACAGAGTGACCTCTTACAGAAATATCACATAACTACTATCACAGTACTACATGTACTTCTGTATTTATTTTTTTATTACCATTAAACTGCCTCAGACTTTTGCACACAGTCAACTTACAGTTTTTTACAGAAAGAGAGATTTCCTTCTATTTAGTTTATTTAGAAAATAAAGTGTCACACAGTGAACATGTTAGAAAGAGTATGGCCATTGCTTTGAGCAAGTTAAATCACTTTTGTTTCTGTCCATGCAGCCCTAGCCACACCACTACTGTCTGTGACTGACACAGCTTTCATGAAAACAAAATGGTTTAAATTTCAATCAGATGCAACTGACTTTAAAAAATGTTTTATCCTGCTCTGTAAATTGAACGTTATTTACATACAGGAGGTTCCTGTAGGGTCTAGCAAGCTATTAACAGATCAGGAGATAAGAAATTTTAAATTAAACAGATGTTACAATAAAGGAAATATAAACATTAGATGACTCTTTACAGAAAGTGTTTAGGGAGGCTGAACAAGTCATGTGCAGGGAGGTGTGACTCAGGCTGTATAAACAAAGCAATTTAATTCCTAAATGGCAGAGAATTGAGCAGTGAGAGTACATGGGCATGATCTATACACCAAAACTGCTTCATAAAGCTAACATTGTTTTGGTGACTACGGTGTCCCTTTAACTACCTGCAGATTAATACATTTGTTGCCATTATTGTAGCACAATGTAGAGATGAAATGATGTGCAGGTTTAATACCATTTGACATCAAAAGTTGTTTCTGTTTTGGGTAGCAGAATAGTAGGGAGGATTTGCAGCTTACAGTGGGAAAGTAGTACTGTAGGGGACTTGTTGCTGTCTGCTGTGTGTTGGCATAGATCCCACTTAATGATAAATACTTCTATTAATTGAAAAAAAAAGATACAAGTAAGAGATTATCCTGAGCGATTTCAAGATCCTCTTTAAATATATTCTTCTCTGTATCTGTAATGCTTAACACAAAAAATGGATAAGCCACATTTTTAACAGATCAGCCTCACTTCTCTCTGTGTCTGCTCACCATGTGCGTTCAATGTTTCTTTCTTTCTTTCATTATGAGTAAAGAAACAAGAGCCAGCAGGCCCAGGGATATTCCAGCTGTTCCAATCTACACTGCCATGCAGATACATAAGAGCGAGTGCGTGTACAGTCTAATCCTCACCATAGAGACAGACAAATACAGTGCATTACAGGACGTGGGATGGTATTTTAAGAGTTCTGACTTGTTTGCTCTATTATACAGTGTATGAATTTGTTACTGCAATTATCATCAAAGTGTGAAATAAAATCTGGTGATTGAAGAGTGGAAACTCTTACTCTTACTATTGGGAACATACCCGTATATTTGTATGTTTATAGCCCTGAGATTTCTTATTTCATAAACAGAGAGCTGATTCGTCATGGTAAAAATCAGTGATTATATGACATTCACTTCTTTAAGAGGGTGTTTTCAGCAAATCTCATCCCTGTTTTAATAAAAGAAAAATCTGGAAGCATTTTAAGTGAAGACATATATACAGAGATTGCTTTGTTTTGTTGAGATTTCATGCCATTTTTTTGGATCAAAGACTAGCGTGGGTGTTGATGATGGCTGGGCAAGTAATTTATTGAGTTTTTGCCCATTGTCAGAGTTCTCGTATCTTCTGTATTTGACTTTTGTGCTTTTTCTTATGGTCTCCCTATGTCAGAATAGTGCTAAGTTTGAATTGAGCGAGCAACATATCATTCAGCTTAACAACATTCAGGGAAAATCAGTGCCTTCAATATGCATTAAATTCACAATAACTATCTTCATATGTACAGAGCTAAACCGAATGTGTATGTAAGCAACCACTTACAGGTTGCGCTGCCTAATCATTCTAAATAAAAGTTGCTATGGAAATACTTTGTTCTGCACTCATGCCTATCAGGTGTACTTATAGGGCTCCCAGTGCCAGGAATTAGTTTAGCTTATTGGTGTAGATTCCTGTCATCATTGACGGAATGTTCCCTACCTCTCTTGTTTTGACACTTTTCAGAAATTTTCGGTTCGGCACTTCTGAAATTCTACACTTTGGTTCGGTTCGACACTTCGGAAATTCGACAATGCGGACATTTGGAAGCATCCAGTTGTCCGAATTGCTGAAATTCGTCCAAATTTACATTCGGAACTAAACAAATTGCACATGTATTGATCTATGTTCACAACTGAGCTCATGTAACTTCTTTTAATGTCTTAAACACCCTGTAAAATGACCTATGCACTACAAAAATAAAGAATTATATTAAAAAAAAAAGAATGCTAGGAGTTTTAGACACTCCAGTTAATTAAATTAAATTATATCAGCTTTAGGTTGATCTTGAGCTTTGTTCCTTAAATTTAGGTTTTATTTGCTCAATTCTGAATTGTTGTGAATTGAAATCTGAATGGCAAAATTTTGGCTAAAACACCTGATCTAATCTTCAGTTTACCTATAGCCACAGTGTGGCTATATAAATGTGAAGTTTGTAATTTGAATTTCAGTTAGTTACAATATTCAGGGTTATAATTGCCTTGAATTCAAAGTAAATTCAAGGGGAATTTTAAATTTAAGGCCAAAATGATAGACATTTTCTCAAAGTCAGCTATGTACAAAATATATTGTCTTATCAAATTCTGTAGATATATATATTTTTTTTTAAAAGCCTGCATGTTTGTTTATTTATAAAAAATAAATTAAATTCTGAATATTTAACGATATAATTACGTGAACATGATCAGGTTGTTGATCCAAGGAGGAATCTACTTTATTTTCGAGTGAAGAACTGGAAATCACTTAGAAAATAAATATATTTTTTTGCATTCTTTTGGTTCAACATCATAAAAAGATGTATTTTAAAGTTTGAACTTGATGGACTAGAGGTTTTTCTTTAAAAGGACACTCCAGGCACCCAGACCACTTCTGCCCATGGGAGTGGTCTGGGTGCCAACTCCCGCTACCCTTAACCCTGCAAGTGTAATTATTGCAGATTTTTATAAACTGCTATAATTACCTTGCAGGGTTAACTCCACCTCTAGTGGCTGTCTAGTAGACAGCCACTAGAGGGCACTTCCGTGTCTCTAGCACAGATTTCCAGTGCTAGAGCGTTGCTGGACGTATTCACGCTGTGTGAGGACCTAATGTCCTCCCCCCTGGCCCCCACCCCGGAGCGGTGGGTGGGGGCCCTAAATACTAATAAGGGGGGGACCTAATGTCCTCCCCCCCGCCCCCACCCCTGAGCGGTGGGTGGGGGCCCTAAATACTAATAAGGGGGGGACCTAAGGTCCTCCCCCCGGCCCCCACCACTAAGCGGCGGGTGGGGGCCCTAAAAAACAATCCCCCCAGGTGACTAGGGGTCCCCAAACCCCTAGTCACACCCTCCCCCCCCAATACAAATTATCCCCCTACCTACCACCCTCACCCTAAAAACTAATGAGGGGGGGACCTTCAACTAAGTACCTGTAAAAAAAATTAAAACTTACCATTCGATGTTTTCTTCTAAAATCTTCTTTTTTCAGCCCCAAAAAAGGCCAAATAAAAAGGCCTACTAAAAGGCTGAAAGACCTAAATTGATCTTTCAGTCAAATTTACTAATGCTAAGTAAAGATTACTTAGTATTAGTAAATTATGCCCCTACTCGCTATACCGCGATTAGGGGCATGTCTATTAAACAGTGAGCCTGTGGCTGCTCACTGTAAAAAAATAAAAATAATAAGTTCCCCCTCCCGAGCCCCTGGCCCCCACCCCTGAGCGGTGGGTGGGGGCCCTAATGTAAAATAATGGGGGGGACCTATTGTCCTCCCCCCGGGCCCATACCCCTGAGCGGTGGGTGGGGGCCCTAAATCAGAATAAGGGGGGGACTTAATGTCCTCCCCCCTGGCCCCCACCCCTGAGCAGTGGGTGGGGGCCCTAAATTATAATAAGGGGGGAACCTAATGTCCTCCCCCCGCCTCCACCCCTGAGTGGTGGGTGGGGGCCCTACAGTAAAATAAGATGGGGGACCTAAGGTCCTCCCCCTGGCCCCCACCCCTGAGCGGCGGGTGGGGACCCTAAATTTAAATAAGAGGGGGGGACCTACCCCTGAGCGGCGGGTGGGGGCCCTAAATTGAAATAAGAGGGGGGGACCTAGTGTCCTCCCCCTGGCCCCCACCCCTCAGCGGCGGGTGGGGGCCCTAAATACTAATAAGGGGGGACCTAAGGCCCTCCCCCCTGGCCCCTACCACTAATCGGCGGGTGGGGGCCCTAAAAAACAATCCCCCCAGGTGACTAGGGGTCCCCAAACCCCTAGTCACCCCCTCCCCCCAATAACAATTATCCCCCTACCTAGCCCCCTCACCCTAAAAACTAATGGGGGGGGGACCTTCAACTAAGTACCTGTAAAAAAAATCTTCTTTTTTCAGCCCCAAAAAAGGGCAAATAAAAAACCATAATAATCGACGCAATAATAAAAAAAAAAAAAGCGCAAAAAAAATAATCCTTCTTCACCCGGCGAGGGCTCAGTGCAGACTGAGCTCTGCAGGGCGGGGAAGGCTTATAAAGCCTTGCCCCACCCTGCAATTAGGCTCAGAGCACTCTGATTGGTGGGTTTAAGCCATCCAATCAGAGTGCTCTGACAGGTAAATGAAGAGACTGACAGGTAAGTCTCTACATTTACCTGTCACAGCACTCTGATTGGTTGGTTTGAAATCCACCAATCAGAGTGCTCTGTGTCATTTTACACAGCTTGGGAAAGTTCTTTGGAATTTTCCCACGCTGTGTAATTTGACCCATAACTCCCTGATTGGTGGATTAAGTAACCAATTTAGGTCTTTTAGCCTTTTGATAGATAACTCCCTAATACCGTGGGAATTAGGGCATTATCTACCAAGTGGCTGCAAAAGAAGTCCCAAGGTGCCGAAGTCCCGAAATTCCGAAGGCCCGAAATTCCGAAATGTCGAAGTGTCAAAGTGTCAAAGTGTCAAAGTGTCAAAGTGTCAAAGTGTCAAAGTGTCGAAGTGTCGAAGTGTCGAAGTGTCGAAGTGTCGAAGTGTCGAAGTGTCGAAGTTCCGAAGTTCCGAAGTTGCCGAAGTTCTGAAGTCTTGAAGTGCCAAATTGCAGAACTTCCGAATAGCGAAAATCCCGAATTCCGGAATGCCAAACCGAACCGAAAATTTTCCCCATGCACATGCCTACACTTAACTAAGGTAGCCTCAAACAAAAATGAAGATGAAGGATGACGCAAAGAATATATACAGACTTAAATTAACTTTATTTGGACAATTGGACATTCTAAGCAGCACGCTTATATTCTAATTAAACTTTTTTTGTTTCTGGAGATTTCAGTAAAGAAAAATTAAGGAAAACTGCCTTTGTTCTGAATCGTATTTCTATGCTTAGAATATAAGAGTTGTTTTTGTAAGGGATTTAATCACTAAGCAATGGAACCAAGTTGCTAAATATTGGTCAAAATAGCTGATTTGTGAAAATTCTTAGCCATAGTTATAGTCACGTCTTGGGAAGCTTATATTGTGCTATTTGGTATTCAATTTACTGTAATTCACTGTTTTGGGAATAAACACAAACTTGGTATTCACTAAAGTGAGAACACAAAGTGAATTCAAGGTGAAATTTAAAGCCAAAATAGCCAAATTGCAAAAAATCTCTAATTCAAATGTGCTTCCAGTTTTACTGCTTAAGCCTTAAATTTAAAAGAATACAAACACGTATCCCTGACACTATAGTGGTAAAATAACTATTTAGGTCCTTGGCCCCCTCGTCTTGCATTAAAAATGTGATTTTACTCCTATTTTGCAGCACTGCGCTGGTCTCGCTGTGGTAGGCCCTGCCTCGCTCCGTCTCCATGGCTGAGATCATCAAATTTGACAATCTCAGCCAATCCTATTCTTTCCCATTGAATCAGTTCATCTCTATAAGGAACGTTTAGCACCTACACACTGTGCAGCACTGGACACAGGAAGCACCTCTAGTGACCATCTGAATGACTGCCACTGGAGGTATCCCTATGCTGTAATGTAAACACTGCCTTTTCTTGGAAAAGGCAGTGTTTACAGCAAAAAGCCTACAGGGACTGACTATAGACACCAAACAACTATGTTAAGCTATAAAAAAGTGAAGAAATCCTCATTAAGGAAATTCCTCTAGGGTACTGATGTATGAGAGCCTGAAGTAAATAAGTGCAATAGTTAAAACATAACGAGAAAAGTATCTATCATGTATATCAAGGCACAGAATATCATTGAGGTGCATAAACTAATAGGCTTTATTATAATTGCCAAAAATGTATTGGCCACAAATTATCCCAACTACATAAATAAGAAGTGCAAGCTGATATAGCAGCGGCAGATAGAGAAATTCTCAATTCCAAAAGAGTGGATACAAAAAGGTCTAAAGAGATGAATTGCTAAATAGATATATTGTGGCAAATAATATGCCTTAACTTTCACAGGTGTGGACCTTGTTAATTGTAGAGGGAATGGGGAGAAATCGACTAAGCAGTTGCTTAGTGTAAGAGCAGGGTCGGACTGGCCCACCGGGATACCGGGAAATTTCCCGGTGGGCCGCAGCACCTGGGGCTGGGCTGACAGCCCTTATCAGTGATCAGGCTCCTGTGATCCTGGCCGGCTAGCCACATAGGACCTCATGAGAGCAGGGGGAGCCAGGTGGTCGGCACAGCTCACACATGGCCGGCCGGGATCATTTAAAAAAAAAAAAAAAAAAATTGCGGCGGGGGCGGAGTCTAGTGTGCGGCGGGGTGGAGCTTGCTGTGCGGCGGGGGCGGAGCTTAGTGTGGGGCGGAGCTTAGCGAGCGGCGGGGGCCTGGCTTACTGCAGCATGGGAGTCCCTGCTTCCCCAACAACCAGCCTCCAGGAGCTCCAAGGGATGTGGAGGTAAGAAGCAGGTTAGTGTGTCTGTGAGTGTGTGACTGTGTGTGTGTGACTGTCTGCCTCTGTGTGTGTGACTGTGGGTGTGCGTGTGTGACTGTCTGGCTGTGTGTGTGTGACTGTGTGTGTGAGTGTGTGTGTGTGTGTGACTGCCTGTGTGTGTGACTGTCTGTCTGTGCGTGTGACTGTGGGTGTGTGTGTGTGTGACTGTCTGGCTGTGTGTGTGTGACTGCCTGTGTGTGTGACTGTCTGTCTGTGTGTGTGACTGTCGGCATGTGCGTGTGACTGTCTGCCTGTGTGTGTGACTGTCTGCTTGTGTGTGTGACTGTCTGCCTGTGTGACTGTCTGCCTGTGTGACTGTCTGCCTGTGTGACTGTCTGTGTGTGACTGTCTGCGTGTGTGTGACTGTCTGCGTGTGTGTGTGACTGTCTGCGTGTGTGAGTGAATGTCTGCGTGTGTGACTGTCTGCGTATGTGTGACTGCCTGCGTGTGTGGGACTGTCTGTGTGTGTGCCTGTGTGTGTGACTGTGTGTGACTGTCTGCATGCGTGTGTGACTGTCTGCGTGCGACTGTCTGCCTGTGTGCGTGTGACTGTCTGCCTGTGTGCGTGTGACTGTCTGCCTGTGCGTGTGACGGTCTGCCTGTGCGTGTGACGGTCTGCCTGTCTCTGTATGTGTGGATGTTTGCCTCGGTGTCAGTGACTGTCTGCCTTTGTATGTGTGCATCTGCTAGCGAGAGAGCGAGCGAGCATCTGTGTGTGTGTGTGTGTGTGTGTGCGCGCGCATCTGCTAGTGAGGGAGCCTCTGTGTGTGTGCACCTGCTAGTGAGTTTGTGTGTGTCAGTGAGCTTGCCTGTAGTGAATCTGTGTGTTAGTGAGCTCTTCTGTAGGGAGCATGTGTGTGTCAATGGGCTTGTCTGGAGGGAGAGTGTGTGCGCATCAGTGAGCTTGTCTGTAGTGAGCGTGTGTGTGTGTGTGTGACAGTGAGCTTGTCTGTAGTAAGCTTGTGTGTGTATCAGAGTTTGTCTGTACTAAATTTGTGTGTGTGCCAGTAACCTTGTCTGTGTGTGTCATTGAGATTGTCTGTCAATGAGCCTATTTGTGTGCATCAGTAAGATTGTCTGTGTCTGCATGTGCGTATACTTTACTGTATAATTTAATTACCCTGAAAGAACTAATATTTTGAATTAGAAGAAGAAATGTATCACAATATATATATATGTGTATATAAGTATATATATATATATATATATATATATAAAAACAAAATTGCTCCTGCACTCACGCTTAAATGTCCTTTAGGGGCCGGGTGCCAACCAAAAAATAGCTTCAATATCCAGGGAATTCAAAGAGATGGTTGCACTCACGTAATTAAAAGTCCAAAGTTTAATGACACATAATTAAAATATCCAGGATAAACGTTTCAGTCCATGCAGACTTTCATCAGGATCATGAAATTAATGAGACATACATACACTTTATATATACCCTATACAATTATTCCAATTAAGCAGATGCAATAAATAAACATAAATTAGTAACAATCAATGAATAAGCTTACCCTTAGTGAAATTGCCGTGCTGTCGGCGTCCCCCAGTGCACAATGCACCTGCGCGAACAGGCTCCACCCCTCTAGTGACGTCATCACGGAGTGACGTGCGCCGTTCATCGCCATAGCGACCGCTATGCTAATGCGTCGCTATGGAGATAAAAGACAGAACGGACGGCAGTGAACCATAATACACCGACGTGTACAGTGAAATTAAGTTGTTAATGCCCAAAGACAGTGAATTATGTGAATGTTTATAATGGTGTGTAGGATGAGCCTTACAGCATTACAGGCTCAAATATGGAAATAGTTATATATACACAAGACCTTACTAGGCGTGCATATCGAAATAAAGTGCCTATTTTAAAGTGCAAATTAGGTGATACCTTAATAAAACGTACCTCCCTGAGATTCTTCAAGTACGTTTTATTAAGGTATCACCTAATTTGCACTTTAAAATATATATATATATATATATATATATATATATATATAAAAGCTGTTGTACCTTGCACTCAGGCTTCAAAGATGTGTGACAGGGTGCATCACCAGGGCTCCAGCATCCAGGCAATTGAAACAGTTGGCTGCACTCTCAGATTTCCTTAAAACGTAACTTTTATTGAAATATTTAAGAGAAGATCAACGTTTCAGTCCCTCTTGTGGACTTTCATCATGATCCTGATGAAAGTCCACAAGAGGGGATGAAACGTTGATCTTCTCTTAAATATTTCAATAAAAGTTACGTTTTAAGGAAATCCGAGAGTGAAGCCAACTATTTCAATTGCCTATATATATATATATATATATATATATATATATCCTACATGACTTATGGGGCTGGCATAGATTTTTTTCCAGGGCTGCTTCGTATCCCCAGTCTGGCCCTGTATAAGAGTCTATATGGGGTGGTCCAGGTAGAGACCTAAGTATTATATCATAAATATCAAGATACTAGTACATCATAGAGTAAAAAAAAACATCCATCAAACATTGCATATAGGTAATATGCTCAAAAATGGTTGGTAGCATTGAACACCTTCTCTAATAATGATTTACTCTAGGGTATACTAGATCACTACTATAGTGCTAGCTAGTATCAGCTAAGAAGGCTAGATATCTTCATGGATGTCAGTTAGACTAAATTCCCCCTAGCTATACGTGGTTCCAAGAGTAATATCTAAATACTATTTGCAGCTACCTCGGCTAGAGGTTCTCTGAGTCCCCCAACATATTGTTTCAGTGACTAGTTCTTCCTATAGCTGTGAATGGAAAAGGCTCCAGGCTCCTGCCATTGTATTAATTAATCCCAACACTCCCATATAGCTCTTCCTCGTTACAGATTAAATAAAAATCAAAGTGAAACAAAACGTGGTCAATCAGTGCATAGTGCTATGTGAAGAAAAATGTGATATTTAATCCATAATGAGGAAGAGCTATATGGGAGTGCGGGAACTTACAGCGGCAGGAGCCTGGAGCTTTTTCCATTCATAGCTAAAGGGAGAACTAGTCTCTCTAATAATCTGTTGAGGGGCTCAGAGAATCTCTAGCCGAGGTAGCTGCATATAGTATTTAGATATTACTCTTAGAACCACGCAGGGCCAGTGCCACCGTTAGGCGAACTAGGCATTTGCCTAGGGCTCCGGCCTGCTGGGGGCGCCCACTGGGATATTTCCTGGTGGGTTCACCCTGTCTTGAACTGCAGCACTGGGTGAGCGGCGCTAGAGCTGCCCCCCCAACCCATCTCAGAGCTGGGCCGCTCCTCCAGGCGCCCGAAGATGTTTTTTCATTCTATGATGTACTAGTATCTGGATATTTAGGATCTAACACTTAGGTCTCTACCTGGACCACTCCATATAGACCCTTATACTAAGCAACTGCTTAGTCGATTTCTCCCCATTCCCTCTACAATTAACAAGGTGATTCCTGTGAAAGTTAAGTAAAGTAAAGTTAATTATTTGCCACAATGTATCTATTTAGCAATTCATCTCTTTAGACCTTTTCGTATCCACTCTTTTGGAATTGAGAGTTTTTCTATCTGCTGCTGCTATATCAGCTTGCACTTTTTATTTATATAGTTGGGATAAAGCCTATTAGTTTATCCACTTCAATGATATTCTGTGCCTTGATATACATGATGGATACTTTCCTTGTTATGTTTTAACTATTTCACTTATTTACTTCAGGTTCTTATACATCAGCACCCTAGAGGAATTTCCTTAATAAGGATTTCCTCACTTTGCTTTTTATATTAATGTTTCCAGGGTTCATGCCCAGAGTGACAGGGTGCCACTCGTACTGACCACCCCTGTTGTGAGATCCTCACCCAGGGGGTAATAGACTATTTTCTTTATTGCTTTATGTTAAGCTATAGTTGTTCTGGTGACTCTAGTGAATAATCCTGACTGTGTTAATCTTTTCAAACCTGCGCATGTTCCCAGGTATACTTTACATTCATCTCCTCACTAACCTTACCCAAGTCACCCTCTAAATATCACCAACATTATCAATAGTGATGTACCGAACTGTCCGCCGGCGAACAGTTCCCGGCGAACTTAGTGTGTTCGCGTTCGCCGCGGCGGGCGGACACATGCGCAGTTCGATCCGCCCCCTATTCATCATCATTGGGCAAACTTTGACCCTGTGCCTCTCGGTCAGCAGACACATTCCAGCCAATCAGCAGCACTCCCTCCCTTCCACACCCTCCAACCTCCCTCCCAGCATCCATTTTCGATTCATTCTGAAGCTGCATGCTTAGTGAGAGGAGGGAAAGTTTAGCTGCTGCTGATTAGATAGGGAAATTGATAGCTAGGCTAGGGTATTCAGTGTCCACTACAATCCTGAAGGACTCATCTGATCTCTGCTGTAAGGACAGCACGCCAAAAAGCCCTTTTTAGGGCTATAACATCAGGCTGCTTTTTTTTTTTTCCTGTGTAATGTAATTGCAGGTGCCTGCCTGCCAGCTTCTGTGTGAGGTTCACATTGGATACTGTACCTACTTGCCCAGTGCCACCACTCATATCTGTTTTAACAATAGGTTAAGCTTTACATTTAAAATAAATATTTTTTTTTCACTGTAATAGAAGAGCAGTTGCCTGCCTGCCAGCTTCTGTGTGAGGTTGGATGCCTTGCCCATTTGCACAGTCAGTGCCACCACTCATATCTGTTTTAACAATAGGTTAAGCTTTACATTTAAAAGAAATTTTTTTTTTCACTGTAATAGAAGAGCAGTTGCCTGCCTGCCAGCTTCTGTGTCAGGTTGGATGCCTTGCCCATTTGCACAGTCAGTGCCACCACTCATATCTGTTTTAACAATAGGTTAAGCTTTACATTTAAAAGAAATAATTTTTTTTCACTGTAATAGAAGAGCAGTTAGTTGTCTGCAAGCGTCTGGGTGTCAGGCCTACTTCAGCGTGTGCTCTGCAGACCTGTGCCAGCATGCTTTGACAGTTGCCAATCATATCTGGTGTCTCTATAGCGTGCTTTTACAAAGAAAAAAGGTTTCTAGTGTAAGCTAATAGCAGCCAGTCAGTGTCCTTCAAGCGGCTCTGTCAGTCCTTCCTTCAGTGTGTGCTCTGCAGAACTGTTCCAGTGCACATTGCCAATCATATCTGGTGTCTCTATAGCGTGCTTTTAAAACCAAAATTTATTTTTCACTGTTATAGATTGAATAGCAGTTACTTGTCTTCAAGCGGGTGTGTCAGGCCTACAGTGTGTGCTCTGCAGAACTGTTCAAGTGCACATTGCCAATCATATCTGGTGTCTCTATAGCGTGCTTTTACAAAGAAAAAAGGTTTCTAGTGTAAGCTAATAGCAGCCAGTCAGTGTCCTTCAAGCGGCTCTGTCAGTCCTTCCTTCAGTGTGTGCTCTGCAGAACTGTTCCAGTGCACATTGCCAATCATATCTGGTGTCTCTATAGCGTGCTTTTAAAACCAAAATTTATTTTTCACTGTTATAGATTGAATAGCAGTTACTTGTCTTCAAGCGGGTGTGTCAGGCCTACAGTGTGTGCTCTGCAGAACTGTTCAAGTGCACATTGCCAATCATATCTGGTGTCTCTATAGCGTGCTTTTACAAAGAAAAAAGGTTTCTAGTGTAAGCTAATAGCAGCCAGTCAGTGTCCTTCAAGCGGCTCTGTCAGTCCTTCCTTCAGCGTGTGCTCTCCAGAACTGTTCCAGTGTATATTGCCAATCATATCTGGTGTCTCTATAGCGTGCTTTTAAAACCAAATTTTTTTTCACTGTTATAGATTGAATAGCAGTTACTTGTCTTCAAGCGGGTGTGTCAGGCCTACAGTGTGTTCTCTGCAGAACTGTTCAAGTGCACATTGCCAATCATATCTGGTGTCTCTATAGCGTGCTTTTACAAAGAGAATTTGTTTTTCACTGTTATAGATTGAATAGCAGTTACTTGTCTTCAAGCGGGTGTGTCAGGCCTACAGTGTGTGCTCTGCAGAACTGTTCAAGTGCACATTGCCAATCATATCTGGTGTCTCTATAGCGTGCTTTTACAAAGAAAATTAGTTTTTCACTGTTATAGATTGAACAGCAGTTACTTGTCTTCAAGCGGGTGTGTCAGGCCTACAGTGTGTGCTCTGCAGAACTGTTACAGTTCACATTGCCAATCATATCTGGTCTCACAGTAGCTTGCACGCATAGTACCACTAATCCCCCAAAAAATGACAGGCAGAGGCAGGCCACCCCGCAGGGGCCGTCGTGGTCGTGGTGCTGTGATTCCCTTTTGCCCTAGAATAATGCCCAGTTTTCAGAAGCCACGTACCCTGAACTTGAAAAGTTCTGAGGACATAGTTGACTGGCTAACACAGGACACCCAATCTTGTACAGCCTCCGCTCGGAACCTTGACGCACCATCCTCCTCCAGCTTAGCTTCAGGCACCTCTCAAGATACCACTCACCCGCCTGCCGCCACCACCAAAACTAGCACCACAGCTGCTTTACTTGGTATGTCAGAGGAGTTATTCACACACCCGTTTGAAGAAATGAGTGATGCGCAACCATTATTGCTAGAGGATGTAGATAACAGGGATATGTCTCAGGCAGGCAGCATTAAACACATGGAGGTACGGTGTGATGATGATGATGTTGTACCCGCTGCTGCTTCCTTTTCTGAGTTGTCAGATACAAGCGAAGCGGTTGATGATGACGATGCGTCCATGGATGTCACGTGGGTGCCCGCTCGGCAAGAAGAAGAACAGGGCGAAAGTTCAGATGGGGAGACAGAGAGGAGGAGGAGACGAGTTGGAAGCAGGGGGGGGTCGTCGCAAGGAGCTAGTGGCACAGTCAGGCAGCATGCATTGGCACCCGGGGTCAGCCCGACAGCACGCCAATCAACGCATGCTGTGTCCACCACCAGAATGCCGTCATTGCAGAGCTTAGCAGTGTGGCATTTTTTTTGTGTGTCTGCCTCGGACAACAGCGATGCCATTTGCAACCTGTGCCAAAGGAAACTGAGTCGTGGGAGGTCCAACACCCACCTAGGTACAACTGCTTTGCGTAGGCACATGATCTCACATCACAAACGCCTATAGGATCAACACATGAGTACAAGCAGCACGCCTACTCTAAGCCGCCATCCTCCTCCTGGTCTAGCATCTTCAGCCACGTCAACCACTGCTGTCCTTCTTGCCCCCTCTCAACCATCCGCCACTCCGTCTCCCGCCTTGAGCAGTTCCCGCTCATCTGCCCACAGTCATGTGTCTGTCAAGGACATGTTTGAGCGTAAGAAGCCAATGTCACCAAGTCACCCCCTTGCCCAGCGTCTGACAGCTGGCTTGTCCGAACTATTAGCCCGCCAGCTTTTACCATACAATCTGGTTGAGTCTGAGGCGTTCAAAAAATTTGTAGCTATTGGGACACCGCAGTGGAAGGTACCCGGCCGGAATTTCTTTTCACAAAAGGCAATCCCCAACTTGTACTCGATTGTGCAAAAGGAAGTCATGGCATGTCTGGCACACAGTGTTGGGGCAAGGGTCCATCTGACCACTGATACCTGGTCTGCAAAGCATGGTCAGGGCAGGTATATCACCTACACTGCGCATTGGGTAAACCTGCTGACGGCTGACAAGCAAGGAATGCGTGGCATTGCAGAGGAGTTGGTGACACCGCCACGAATTGCAGGCAGTCCTGCTGCCACCCCCTCTACTCCTCCTACTCCATCCTCTTCCATAACCTCCTCGGCTGAGTCCTCTTGTGCTGCTGCGTCTTGCTCCACATCAATGGCACCCTCCCAGCTCCCCAGGTACTATTCCACATCCCGGATACGGCAGTGTCACGCCGTCTTGGGTTTGACTTGCTTGAAAGCAGAGAGTCACACCGGACAAGCACTCCTGTCCGCCCTGAACGCACAGGTGGAAAAGTGGCTGACTCCGCAGCAACTGGATATCGGCAAAGTGGTGTGTGACAACGGAAAGAATTTGATAGCGGCATTGAAGTTGGGCAAGTTGACACATGTGCCGTGCATGGCACATGTGTGTAATCTGATCGTACAACGCTTTGTGCATAAGTACACAGGCTTACAGGACGTCCTGAAGCAGGCCAGGAAGGTGTGTGGCCATTTCAGGCGTTCCTACACGGCCATGGCTCACTTTGCCGATATCCAGCGGCGAAACAATATGCCAGTGAGGCGCTTGATTTGCGACAGCCCTACACGTTGGAATTCCACACTCCTAATGTTCGACTGCCTGCTCCAACAAGAAAAAGCTGTTAATGAATATTTGTATGACCGGGGTGCTAGGACAGCCTCTGGGGAGCTGGGAATTTTTTTGCCACGTTACTGGACGCTCATGCGCAATGCCTGTAGGCTCATGCGTCCTTTTGAGGAGGTGACAAACCTAGTCAGTTGCAACGAAGGCACCATCAGCGACATCATACCATTTGTTTTCTTCCTGGAGCGTGCCCTGCGAAGAGTGCTGGATCAGGCTGTAGATGAGCGTGAAGAGGAAGAGGAAGAGTTGTGGTCACCATCACCACCAGAAACAGCCTTATCAGCATCGCTTGCTGGACCTGCGGCAACGCTGGAAGAGGATTGTGAGGAAGAGGAGTCAGAGGAGGAATGTAGCTTTGAGGAGGAGGAGGAGGAGGAGCAAGGCCAAACACAACAGGCATCCCAGGGTGCTCGTTGTCACCTATCTGGTACCCGTGGTGTTGTACGTGGCTGGGGGGAAGAACATACCTTCAATGACATCAGTGAGGAGGAGGAACGGGAAATGAGTAGCTCGGCATCCAACCTTGTGCAAATGGGGTCTTTCATGCTGTCCTGCCTGTTGAGGGACCCTCGTATAAAAAGGCTGAAGGAGAACGACCTGTACTGGGTGTCCACGCTACTAGACCCCCGGTATAAGCAGAAAGTGGCGGAAATGTTACCGAATTACCGAATGTTACCGAATTACAGTCGGAAAGGATGCAGCATTTGCAAAATAAATTAAAAAGTATGCTTTACACAGCGTATAAGGGTGATGTCACAGCACAACGGGAATCTAACAGGGGGAGAGGTGGAAGTCATCCTCCTCCTCCTCCCACGACCACGCCGGCAAGGACAGGACGCTTTAAAGACGTGTTGTTGATGGAGGACATGCGGACCTTTTTAAGTCCTATGCATCGCCACAGCCCTTCGGGATCCACCCTCAGAGAGCGACTCGACCGACAGGTAGCAGACTACCTCGCCTTAACTGCAGATATCGACACTCTGAGGAGCGATGAACCCCTTGACTACTGGGTGTGCAGGCTTGACCTGTGGCCTGAGCTATCCCAATTTGCGATAGAACTTCTGGCCTGCCCCGCTTCAAGTGTCCTGTCAGAAAGGACCTTCAGTGCAGCAGGAGGTATTGTCACTGAGAAGAGAAGTCGCCTAGGTCAAAAAAGTCTAGATTACCTCACCTTTATTAAGATGAATGAGGGATGGATCCCGAAGGGACTGACACTGGGCGATACATTCGCTTAAAAAAGGCCTGATGAGATGAGCTGCCTTGGGCTAAAAATGGTCCACACGCTGCTGTATTTTAGCTCTGAATGACGTTTGACTTGCGTGACTTATCCGCCACCAACTAGGGTTCAAGCCGCCATGTTTTAGGGCACTTTCTGCTTGTGAAACAAACATCAATTTTTCTGGCCGCTGCTACAGCAGCGGCTGCAACAATACCAAATTTTTCAGGCATGTGTACATGCCTAATTTTTAGGCCCACTGGTGCAGCACTGTGGCTTCAAAAACCAAACCAAAAAAAAAATCCTCCAAGATGGCACCAATATACCAGTGGTCTAAGCATCTTCCCACCTTGGCCTAAAAAGGGGAGGTGATTCAACAATTAAAAATCTCAATGCCATTTACACGTCCACTGATAGGAGACGCGGAAGGTATTAAACTGATATGAACAATACTAAACTCACCACTCCTATCTGGTGGCACATTAGCTTGCCCGCGCAGTGCCACAAATTTCAAGTAAGAGGACCGACCAAGCATCTTCTTCCATCTCCCTGTTACATAAATCAATGCCATATCCATAGAACTTGTAGAGAATATCCAGGATAGTTTTACAGGGCCAAATCATGTCGCCTGTTGAAAGAGGTGACCTTGCTCGGGTCCCAGGTGTGCGGTTCCTAAAATGGCTGCCATATACATGTCCTCTGATAGGAGACGCGGAAGGTATTAAACTGATATGAACAATACTAAACTCACCACTCCTATCTGGTGGCACATTAGCTTGCCCGCACAGTGCCCCAAATTTCAAGTAAGAGGACCGACCAAGCATCTTCTTCCATCTCCCTGTTACATAAATCAATGCCATATCCATAGAAATTGTAGAGAATATCCAGGATAGTTTTACAGGGTTAAATCATGTCGCCTGTTGAAAGAGGTGACCTTGCTCGGGTCCCAGGTGTGCGGTTCCTAAAATGGCTGCCATATACATGTCCTCTGATAGGAGACGCGGAAGGTATTAAACTGATATGAACAATACTCCACTCCTATCTGTAGGTCCGTCCCATTGTGATTTATGCCCCCCACCCACCGCGCAGGAATGAGGGCCGGGGGGGAGGAAAGTAGGCCCCCCCCCATTGTGATTTATGGCCCCCACCCACCGCGCAGGGGTGGGGGCCGAGGGGGGGAGGACAGTAGGTCCCCCCATTGTGATTTATGGCCCCCACCCACCGCGCAGTGGTTGGGGAGGACAGTAGCTCCCCCCAGTGTGTATCATGGGCTTTGAGGACAGGTGTCAATCCATACCTGCCAAGTGACCCTATGTAAGGGTAACAGTCCCTATTCTGCTCTGTGTCAGTGTGTTTCATGGTCTCTGTGGACGGGGAACAGTCTCTATTCTGCTCTGTGTCAGTGTGTTTCATGGTCTCTGTGGACGGGGAACAGTCTCTATTCTGCTCTGTGTCAGTGTGTATCATGGACTCTGTGGACAGGGAACAGTCTCTATTCTGCTCTGTGTCAGTGTGTATCAGGGGCTTTGAGGACAGGTGTCAATCCATACCTGCCAAGTGACCCTATGTAGGGGGGAAAGTCTCTATTCTGCTCTGTGTCAGTGTGTATCATGGTCTCTGTGGACGGGGAACAGTCTCTATTCTGCTCTGTGTCAGTGTGTATCAGGGGCTTTGAGGACAGGTGTCAATGTTAGGTGATTTCTGCCCTTTATGGATTAAAAGCAGACTCTGCATCAACTGTGTAATTTTCCATGGGAGTTTTGCCATGGATCCCCCTCCGGCATGCCACAGTCCAGGTGTTAGTCCCCTTGAAACAACTTTTCCATCACTTTTGTGGCCAGAAAGAGTCCCTGTTGGTTTTAAAATTCGCCTGCCCATTGAAGTCAATGGCAGTTCGCGCGGTTCGCCGGTTCGCGAACATTTGAGGAAGTTCGCGTTCGCCGTTCGCGAACCGAAAATTTCGGGTTCGCGACAACACTAATTATCAATGGTATGTTCCACATCCAATACATGTTTTGCTCAATCAACCACCCTCCCTCCCTTTTCCTCACCATGAAACTACACGTCCCTCTACATTCTCAGCCTTTGTCTCTTACATCATTCCTTCCCTTCTTGTCTGCTCTCATGACACAAAAAGGACAGCAAGCAACTTCTTTTTAATTAAAATCACCTCGACCTTTGACCTCAGAAGTCTCTCCTATTCAGTTAGCCCTTCAGACATGTTGGTAACCTACTCACCTTTTAAATAAACACAGGCTGCAAAGTTAAAAGTCATGTCCCCAAAACAAATCTTCCCCCCTGTAATTTTTTTTTTCAGTTGTCTGCTGTGCTTCCCTCCCTCTTATGTTCAAATCAACCTTCCTCCTCCCCATAACCCCCATCTAGCCCCTCACCCTTGCTTTGTTTTTTGTGTTCACTTTGAGGAGTTGACTCATAAGTATTTATGTTATTAATTACACTTTCTGAGCAGTTACCAGGTAACCCGTCTGTGCGTGTCTCATATCAGAAGCCCTGCAGAACAGAAATTAAATTCTCCAGAATGACAATACCAACCATTAGATTTGCTAAATGGGATTATAAAAAAAACATCTTATTAGATAATCCTGGGCGCGATTTTTAAGTGAATCTTATTTCATCCTTAGAATCGTATCTAATTATTGATACAATGGGATTTTACAAGGACCTCGCAGCTCTTCGTTAAACTGTGAACAAGTTCAAAGTAAATTCAAAAAAATTAAATTTCAGGCCAAAAAAAGCCAAACCGGAAACCTGGCTGTTTTTCAGTTTAGTTATTTTCACCTAAATTTAGAAATCCGTTGCGCATTTACTTAAAATTCCTAGCAATTCGCAAATACAGAGTTCGCATCACTTGTCGAATGCTTCACGTCGAAGCATTATAAATAAACGAATACTCTTGTTTATTGTCACTGGAAAGGCTATATTGGACAAAATAGTTTTCTTTATGTTTTAGCACATTACTATTACATTTATGGCAAGGTCATAATGTCGACTGTTCTGTAAAGTACAGGGTTTCTGGTCGTGGTATTTCCACACGTCTGGACTCGTTTAAGTGTACATAGAAGAGAATCTCTGACATTAAAAAGCACTACATTAAGATGCTGTGTTATGATGTTGCCATCTCAGTTACACATTCTGACATAGATTATTTGATTAGGGTAGTCTGTGCTTCGAGACTCAAGCTATTTTATTATATTGCAGAACAAAAGATTTGATGATGAGCAGAATAATATAAGATTGGTGAAATATAATTTTAACAGTAGAGTGTAAACAATGACAAAAATGCAATTAGGTACTAAATTATAAAACGTTGTTATGGTACACGGCACAAGGCTTCATCAAAGGTAAATGTATTTACATTAAACATGAATTCCTTTTAAATTTAAATTGCATAAAAACATATGTAGCGGAAAAGCTTTAAAAACACACTCCAAGCACCATAACCACTACAGCTTAGCGCAGAGCTGATAGACTAATGGAGTTAATCAGTTGATGTTTTTTTTCTAGCTATTTTTGTCCCGAAATTCAAAGTTCACACTTTAGCATATAATCCTGTGGGATTTAAAATAGGCACTGGGATTTGACAGAACTTCAGTGCAAACATTTATTTGATTATTGACATCAATTCCAGAAATAAAAAAAACACTTATTTAGGATATTTATCAAAGAGTTTTGAAAGGTGGCTGTTAAATTCCGCCGTTATATGGATCATATTTATTAAAAAGATCTAAAAAGTGATGGTTTTCGTCATAGTAAATTCTGCCAGGTTTTTTTTTTTTAATTGCCATTGCAGAGCACCACCAAATTTATAAAAAAAAATAATATATTTATTGTGTCAGCAAAACGCAAAGTTGCTTAAGGTTAGGGCTAGGGCATAGAGTCAGGGTAAAGCAGCTGATAAAAAAAAATCTGACAGATTTAATATAGTGCGCCACAAATTCCACAAAAAAAAAAGAAAAGTGTCAGTGACGCTTTGATATATTTCCCCCAATATATTGCTTCAATCATTTACTGGTATCAATATTGCTTTTGAAAAAAAAATAGTTTTTTTTTTTTAAACCGAGATTAACTAATGTACTAACATGCTTGTTCTGTGACTCACTGTAATGTGAAACGTCATAAATCTTTAGCTGGACTTGTCTGTAGACACCTTACTGTTGGATCTTGAATGGCTTGCTCTATAATTTACTGCTAATTGCTCACTTTGAATTCTGCATGGGAAATAAAAGGAACAGCTGCTTCCTTATTTTGTATTTTTATATCTATTGTGAATTTTTATTTTCCCACTTTGTGAACCTTTTAGATTTCTGAAAGGAGCCCTCCAGGCTGGTTTCACTCCATTTTTTTTTTTTTTTGTGTCATATAGGTAATGCATTTTAAAATACAGGTGGTCCTCACTTTACAACCTACCTGTTTTATGACGGCTTGCACTTACGATCAGCTCTCTTGAGTGGGGATTCAAGGGATTCCCCACATTAGAGAGCTGGTCTATGTTTGGGGGAATTCCCGTGTACGTAGACTTGCTTTCTACCGCATGCTAGGTAGCGCATCTTCGCTTAACGACCAATTCGTTTTACGACCGGGTCATAAGAACGGAACCCGGTCGGTAAGTGAAAAATGCTTAGATGCAAAAATACAAAAAAATTAAATGTGCCTGTCATGAGTGTACTTAGGCTGTGTATTACATAGTAGACAGTGAAAAACAAAATTACATATTTTCATAAACTTGTTGGATAAAAGTCAGTTTAGAGATGAACACAAAAGAAATAAGCAAAACAAGTAAAACTTGGAGCAGTAAATTAATTTACATAGAAAACCTTACCTTTAAACTTCTGTGCACTGCTACTAATTCACCAGCAAGTTGAAAAAGGCCTCTGACAGACAGGTATGAAACTGCGACAATCTGTTGTCTCTCGTTCTGGTTGTTCTGGTCTATGAGGTATTATTTTATTGCATAAACTCCATTCAACAGGAGCTAATGGGATATGTAGTTGATCCCACACCTGTAGCTCTATACTCAGATCTGATGAGTGGAGTATCTGAATAAACTGATAGCAGCCATATAGTAGGGGGCTATACAGGGCCGGTGCAAGGATTTTTGCCGCCCTAGGCAAAAGTAAAGTTTGCCGCCCCCCCTCCCCCATGTGACATCACAATGCCCCACCCATATGATCTGCCATGTTAACTAACGCCAGTGCTGCAGTGCCGCCGTGTTTACATTAAAAGGCCTGCAGGGACAGGCTATAGACACCAGAACCACTACATTAAGCTGCAGTGGTTCTAGGGACTATAGTGTTTCTTTAATGCGAGGTAAATTAGAGATTAGTACCACGAATAATATACTAGATTGCCTACTTACAACCAGATGAGGATGATGATGGGCTCTAGCTGCAGTCTGGCACCACTGGTCTGGTGTAGAACAGTATCTCTGGAGGCTGTTCCCTTTTTGGGGGGCCCTTTACACAGCTCAGGGTCCACCTTCATGTTCCACCAATGAGTTTGTTCACAGGGGGTGGAGTGTGTAGGGGATGTCCTGATATGTGTGCAAGGAATGCATTGTGTAAATCTGTGTTTGTATGTGTAAGGGCTGCAAGGTGTGTTTCTGTGTATGTACGGGATGCAGTGTGTGCGTCTGTAAGGGGTGCATTGAGTGTGTGTAAGGAATGCATTGTGTGTTTCTGTGTGTGTAAGGGTTGCATGATTTTGTGTGTGTGTGTGTGTGTGTGTGTGTGTGTGATGGATGTCAATCTCTCTCCCCCTCCCTCCCTTGTCACTCTCTTTCTCCCCCCTCCCTCCCTTGTCACTCTCTTTCCCCCCTCCCTTGTCACTCTCTTCCCCCCTCCCTCCCTTGTCACTCTCTTTCCCCCTCCCTCCCTTGTCACTCTCTTCCTCCCCCTCCCTCCCTTGTCACTCTCTTTCCCCCTCCCTCCCTTGTCACTCTCTTCCTCCCCCTCCCTCCCTTGTCACTCTCTTTCTCCCCCTCCCTCCTTTGTCACTCTCTTTCCCCCCTCCCTTGTCACTCTCTTTCCCCCTCCCTTGTCACTCTCTTCCCCCCATCCCTACCTTGTCACTCTCTTTCCCCCCCATCCCTCCCTGTCACTCTCTTTCTCCCCCTCCCTCCCTTGTCACTCTCTTTCTCCCCCCTCCCTCCCTCCCCACTCTCTTTCTCCCCTCCCCTTCTCCCCCTCCCTCCCTTGTCACTCTCTTTCTCCCCCTCCCTCCCTTGTCACTCTTTTTCTACCCCTCCCCCTCCCAACTCTCTTTCTCCCCCTCCCCCCTCCCCACTCTCTTTCTCCCCCTCCCCACTCTCTTTCTCCCCCTCCCCACTCTCCACTCTCTTTCTCCCCCCTCCCCACTCTCTTTCTCCCCCCTCCCTCCCTCCCCACTCCCCACTCTCTTTCTCCTCCCTCCCCACTCTCTTTCTCCCCCCTCCCCACTCTCTTTCTCCCCCCTCCCCACTCTCTTTCTCCCCCCTCCCTCCTCCCCACTCTCTTTCTCCCCCCACCTCTATTGTAGCGTGGCCAAGCTCTGTATGGTCCGCGGGTACAGGGAGCTTTTGTTTCCTGTACCCGGCCGGACTAACAGGAAGTGCATACTCAGTGCACTAACAGGAAGTGCATACTCAGTGTGCACTTCCTGTTAGTCCGGCCGGGTACAGGAGACAGATGCTCCCTGTACCCGCGGACCATACAGCCCTCGGCCACGCTACAGTGAGGAAGTGACAGGAGGGAGCGCTGAGCGCTTCCCTCCTGTCAGCCCCTCTCCTCATGCTGCGCCTGGGCTCTACGCTCTACAGAGCGCTCTAGTGGCTACAGCATGAGGGGGGCCGGCGCTCCTGGCGGCGCCCCTTCCCAAGGGGCGCCCTAGGCGGCTGCCTAGTCCGAAAATAGAGAAGCAGACCTGGTGGGTCAGAAAAAATAGGGCGCCCCCTAGTGGATATCCATGCATATATACAGAGGATAAAACATAACCTTTAATAAATGCTGTATAAAAAAGTATAATGTACCTACAATAGGATCGCAAAAAACGAAAAAAGAAATTGAAAAATGAAAAAATGGGAGGATATAATCAAGAGAACATGTTGGATGGGGTAAAGTATCCTAAAATAGTACCCTGAAGGATACTTAGTTGTCCCCCCAACGTGTATAATATCTCTCAAGTACACTGGTATCTCGATGCAATTGCAATGCAAAGAACCCTCCAGTCAGCACCCATAAAATGAAACCAAAAACCGGAATCAAAGAGGGTGAACGAAGTAGCAAAAAAATAGCATACTTAGGAGGGAACTGTAGCAACAGAGAATAACAAAACGAGGTCAGTATACCATGTAATTGAACACTGTCCGGGATATATACAATGTATCTGAAACAACGATCTGGTTACTAGAGCATAGCCTCAGGGGGCCAGGAGAATAGATCTGTTGGGGAGAGAGCAAACTGTGATGAACAGAATTCCCAACACATAACCCTTCGTCCCTTCCCCCCTTTTATCTGCTTCTAGTGTGACTAGCTCAAATTCCAGATTTCTAGTCTGACTCGCTAAATTTTCTAAGTTTGCTAGCTAATCATTGTCGAGAACAGTGTCACCGAATACCCTCCCTGCCTGCCTGACATGTGTTTCGGCGCCACTATCTGCGCCTTCTTCGGAGGCTGCCTAGTCCGCCTAACAGGTAGCGCCGGCCAGGGCCGGCCTTAGGGGTGTGCGAGCTGTGCGGCCGCACAGGGCGCCATGGAGCAGGGGGCGCCGTGCGGCCGCACAGCCGATTTAAAAAAAAAAATAAAAATATTTTTTTTTTTTTTTTTTTTAAATTTGCAGCCGGGGCGGAGCTTACCGTGCGGCGGGGGCGGAGCTAAAAGCGCCGGAAAACTGCTGCAGGGGAAGCAGGAAGGAGTCCCTGCTTCCCCACCAAACAGTCACCAGGAGCTGCACTGCCTCCACAATTAACTCCACAGGTAACTGTGTGATTGTCATGTGAGTGTGACTCTCTGCCTATGTGTGTGTGTGTGTGTGTGTGTGTGTTACTGTCTGTGTGTGTGTGTGTGTGTGTATGACTGTCTGCCTCTGTGTGTCTGTGTGTATGACTGTCTGCCTCTGTGTGTGTGTCTGTGTGTATGACTGTCTGCCTCTGTGTGTATGACTGTCTGCCTCTGTGTGTATGACTATCTGCCTGTGTGTGTGTGTGTATGACTGTCTTCCTCTGTGTGTCTGTGTGTATGACTGTCTGCCTCTGTGTGTCTGTGTGTATGACTGTCTGCCTCTGTGTGTATGACTGTCTGCCTCTGTGTGTATGACTATCTGCCTGTGTGTGTGTGTGTGTGTATGACTGTCTGCGTGTGTGTGTGTGTATAACTGTCTGCCTCTGTGTGTATTACTGTCTGCCTCTGTGTGTTTGTCTGTGTGTATTACTGTCTGCCTCTGTGTGTGTGACTATCTGCCTGTGTGTTTGTCTGTGTGTGTGTGTATGACTGTCTGCGTGTGTGTGTGTGTGTGTGTGTGTGTATGACTGTCTGCGTGTGTGTGTATATGACTGTCTGCCACTGTGTGTCTGTGTGTATTACTGTCTGCCACTGTGTGTCTGTGTGTATTACTGTATGCCTCTGTGTGTTTGTCTGTGTGTATTACTGTCTGCCTCTGTGTGTGTGACTGTGTATGACTGCCTCTGTGTGTATGACTGCCTCTGAGTGTATGACTGTCTGCCTCTGTGTGTATGACTGTCTGCCTGTGTGTGTCTGTGTGTGTCTGTGTGTATGACTGTCTGCGTGTGTGTGTGTGTGTGTATGACTGTCTGCCTGTGTGTGTGTGTATGACTGTCTGCTTGTGCGTGTGTGGATGTCTTCCTGTGTGTGTATGGCCGTCTGACTCTGTGTGTGTGTCACATACAACCAATACACGCATATCACACACTGTTAATATACCCATTACAAATATCACACATAGCATACATATCACACACAGTCATCACACGTACTATTACATACACAGACAACACAAACATAACAGCATACATGGATGACGGGGGGGGGGGCGCTGTGAAGATTTTTCGCACAGGGCGTCTAAATGCCTAAGGCCGGCCCTGGCGCCGGCCCTGGGGCTATACATGCGAGAATAAAATGTAACCTTTGGTAGAACATATGTTGAAGATGTACAAATTAGACATTAAACTAAAATTACTTTAGGAATGGGGCTGCCCTGGAGTCTAACTAATTCTGGAGTTTGACTTTAGTTCTAACTATCTAATTGGAACGTCATTTCACCTCAACTCATACAGAAAAAATAGAAATACATTTTTCCATTTGGAATCAGATTCATTAGACTATACAATGACTCTTTTAAAAACTAACACTAAAAAAGCCTAATAAAGCCTAATAAAACTGTTTAGCCAGCTATCCAAACTTCATATTAATGATCATAGTTGCTGCAAACGAATAATAATTAGTTAGATGTCAGAAATTCAATATAAGTCCCAAACGTTAACAAAATATTGTTCACACTAATACTTCATTTGTGCTACATACAAACTGTTATAATATAGGTTACATCAGGGCAGCTTTAGAGCATTTATATACATACAAGCACAGGATATCATTATAATCCAAAAAAATGTACATCCTACAAATGGTATTGGGTCTGTATACTTCTATCTCTATAACTTTAAAGGGACACTATAGTCACCAGAACAACTACAGCTTATTGAATTTGTTCTGGTGAGTAGAATCATTACATTCAGGCTTTTTGCTGTAAACACTGTCTTTTCAGAGAAAATGCAATGTTTACATTACAGCCTAGTGATAACTTCACTGGCCACTCCTCAGATGGCTGTTAGAGATCCTTCCTGGGTCATGGCTGCCTAAAATGCATCCAAACATTCAGTATCTCCTCCCTCTGCATGCAGACACTCAACTTTCCTCATAGAGATTCATTGATTCAATTCATCTCTATGAGCAGATGCTGATTGGCCAGGGCTGTGTTTGAATCATGCTGGCTCTGCCCCTGATCTGCCTCCTTGTCAGTCTCACCAATCCTATGGGGAAGCATTGTAATTGGATCAAGCCACCACTTCTGATGATGTCAGCAGACTGCTTGTTTTTTTTTTTTTAGGCAAAAAGCATGCAGAGTTACAGCTTCTGGCTTGAATACAGTAAGATTTTGCTACATTTATGGAGACATGAGGGGCCCAGGGGTGCTAGATGGTGGTTTTAACACTATAGGGTCAGGAATACATGTTTGTGTTTCTGACCCTATAGTGATCCTTTAATTACCCAATAAGCTGAAGTTGTTATGGGTGGAACAGTTCCTTTAAACTACTTAATAAAGATAAAAATCTCATCAAGCTATTTCAGGTAAAATATGTATTTTTCTCATATTTAATAAAAAAAAAAACAAAAAAAAAACAAACAGGTTTATTCCCCTAAAGCATTGCAGCCTATCCATGTGCAGTATAATAATGATAGGTATATACTGATGTTTGCAAATGAGTAAAAAAAAAAAAAAATATTTATAAATTTAGTAGATTCTTAATGACTAAACACTAAATTAGACAGTCAGGGCCCGTGACTCATTAAATGTAACCATCCACCTGTATTCTGACTGAAACAGCTGGTTACTATGCCATCACCAGCTGTTATAAATGACTTATAAATGCCATAATCACCATATCACCAGACTTTATTCAACGCAATAGCTGTATGGATCTAGGACCAATAGGAGAGTAGAAGCAGTATACCAGGAGATAAAGGTACTGGGATGCTGCATTGTGCAATCACCTGAATGATGCATGCCCAAGGGGATCTGTACAGTCAGACTGGTCCTATGGTGATTCACAGGTCACAGTACTGCATTTACCTGCCTGAAGGCACAGTCAAAAAGCAACTGTGAAAAATGGGAGGATGAAAGGTAAAGTGAAGGGGGAGGAGGGGGGAGGCCCAAAATGAGATTGGGATGGTAGGAGAGGAAACTGAAATGATCACCAGGGCTTAGAAACTGACATGGAACAGTGGGAATGGCAGGATAGAGAATGAAATAAGACAGCAAAGTAATACACCAATCTTTCAAATGTGTGAAAATAAAGGCAAAGGTGTAATTATTATATACTCAACCTTAAAGTACTTATTAAGCACAGCAAACTGCCCGTCTTCAGAAGCAGAGAAGGCTATCTTATTCAAAGAGATCAATCTGTTTTCTTTAGAAACATTTTTATAGATCTTTTCAAAGCAGTACGATACAAACATAAATGTGGGAAGGGGAAGTGTGAAAACCAAATAGCTCTGATTTGGAGAATTAGAAAACATCTTCAAGTTAATTCTGTTTAGATTGGCTATTCTAGTCTTAAATTTGGGATTTTCTTAGAATTATTATTATTATATTTATATAGTGCCAACAAATTCCGTAGCGCTTTACAATGTGTGGACTAACAAACATGTAATTGTAACCAGACAAGTTGGATGCACAGGAACAGAGGGGTTGAGGGCCCTGCTCAATGAGTTTACATGGTAGAGGGAGTGGGGTAAAGGGACCAAAAGGTAGAGAAGTTGCAGGAGGGGAATCAGTTGGGAGGTATAAACAGTTTAATTAATATGCCCTTGTGAAGAAGTGGGTTTTTAATGATTTTTTTGAAGGATTGGAGACTGGGTGAGCGTCTAATGGAGAAGGGAGTTCCAAAGGAACAGTGGAGCCCTAGGGAAGCATTGAAGGCAAGCATCAGACGTGGGACTATGAACAGAAGATAGACGTAGAGACTGACAGAGTGGTGAGGCATGGGAGGTGCTGGCGGACAGGAATTAACTTTCAATTGCTTGAAATTCTTACTTTAATGCATAACTCTGTTATAGATATTTGATCTTGTACAATGCAAATATACAGATACGTTTTTTTTTTTTTTTTAAATAAAGAAAATATCTAAATAGAGATGTCCTGAATGGTTCGCTGGCGAATAGTTCCTGGTGAACATAGCTTGTTCGCGTTCGCCACGGACAGCGAACATATGCAATGTTCGGTCCGCCCCCTATTCGTCATCACTGAGTAAACTTTGACCCTGTACCTCACAGTCAGCAGACACATTCCAGCCAATCAGCAGCAGACCCTCCCTCCCAGACCCTCTCACCAGGGCCGGATTAACATAGGGGCTGATGGAGCTGCAGCTCCAGGCCCAGGCCCATGGAATAGGCCCATTTAAAAAAAAAAAAAAATTTTTTTTTTTTTTTTTTACACACTACTCTTAGGTTTGCCATCTGACTGGTATTTTACTGGTTTGCCACCTGACTGGTATTTGAGGCTGCCTGGCCGTGCCAGTATTGCAGTAATACCGGCAATACAAATGCAGGTATTTTTCTCAGAAAAAATGGAGATTACTCTGCAATACCAGCACCGGCCAGTAGGGGTCACTGTGTGTGGAGAGAGGCAGGGATAGGAAGTTACAGCATATCCCTGCCTCTCTCTACTACTTACTGATCCGTGGGGGAGCAGCACAGAGTCCAGACAGCAGCTCTACAGCTCAGGTAAGAGAGGGATGGGGGGAAAGGCAGCAGGGACACATGGGGACACTGAGACACTAGTGGACACTGAGGCACTAGGGGACATATGGGGACACTGAGACACTAGGGGAAACAGACACTAGGGGACAAATGTGGACACAGACACTAGGGGACACTGAGACACTAGGACACATGGGGACACAGACACTGGGAGACCTGGAAACACTGAGACACTTGGGGACACTGGAAAACATGGGGACACTGAGACACTAGGGGACACTGGGACACATGGGGATGCTGAGACACATGGGGATGCTGTGAAACATAGGGACATTGGGAGACACTGAGAAATTGGGACACAGAGACACTATGTCCCCATTTCTCCCAGTGTCCCCATGTCTCCCTAGTGTCTCAGTGTCCCCATTTCTCCCAGTTTCCCTAAATGTCTCAGTGTCCCCATGTCTCTGTGTCCCCCGGTCTCTCAGTGTCCCCGGGTCTCTGTGTCCCCATGTCTCACTGTGTCCCCAGTATCCTAGTGACAGGGGGACACACTGAGACATTGGAACACTGGGAGAAATGGGGACACTGAGAGACTAGGGGACTGGGCGACATGGGGACACTGACACTGTGATACATAGGGACACTGAGACACTGGGTGACTTGCGAGACTGAGACACTGGGAGCAATCCATCTATACAGCAGAATCAAACTGTGAGTAGTCTGTTGGTGATTTTACAGCATTTTCTCTGATGTCACTCCTTGTGATTATACAAATGATTAAGGCTGGTATTTTTTTCCAAGAAAGGTGGCAACCCTAACTACTCTTCACATACTTTAAAGGAGCACTATATGGTCAGGAACACAATCATGTATTTCTGACCCTATTATGTTAAAACCACCACCCTGGCCCCTTCTTGCCTCCCTAAGTATAGTAAAATATAACTTGTATTCAAGTCTGCAGCTGCTGGCTCTGCCTCTGAACTGACTGTCTGCTGACATCATCAGAAGTGGTGGTCTGAGCAAATTACAATACTTCCCCATAGGATTGGCTGAGACTGTCAACTATGCAGATCAGGGGCAGAGCCAGTACAAGTCCAACATAACCCTGGCCAATCGGCATCTCCTCATAAAGATAAATTGAATCAATGCATCTGTATGAGGAACGTTCAGTGTCTGCATGCCGAGGGTGGAGACACTGAATGGCAGTGCTGCACATTAGGCAGTACTGCCCCAGGAAGCACCTCTAGAAGCCATCTAAGGAGTGCCCAGTGGAGTTATTTTCTCTGAAAAGAAAGTGTTTACTGCAAAAGGCCTGGATGGAATGATTCTACTTACAAGAACAAATACAATAAGCTGTAGTTGTTATGGTGACTATAGTGTCCCTTTAAGTTTGGAAGCTTAAGAGGGATGTATGGGAACAAAACTTGTGTGGACTGGCTGACAATAAAATTAGTTTGGGTAATGCAGATGCTGGTCTCTCTAACACTGTGGCATGTCCCCTTTCTTCTACACTCACTACATGGTACACCTTTTCTCTGTCTCAGACTATATACCAGGAACTTCTGCCTGCTAGTAAGAAGGTAAAGAGACAAGTGGACATGTGAGTGCTAGGGGACCGTCCTTAGAAAGCATGGAGTGAGTGCATTTTAGGATGCATTCATGTCAAGCTCAGGGTGCTGCCTGCATAGTATGCCCTTAGTTGGACAGCCTGCAGGATTGGCTGGCAGCCTGACATGCATTCATGCCAGGCTGTCCTTCAAATTCTTTAGACAGACATGCCCACTTTTTGGGAGGCATGACTGTTTTAGTGTTTTTGGTCAATAAGATCCCGTAATTAGGCCCATCATAATTGTCAGCACCAGGCCCAGTGTGCTCTTAATCCGGCCCTGCCTCTCACCTCCTAGACAGCATACAATTTAGATTAATTCTGAAGCTGCATTCTTTATTTATTTATTTTTTGTATTTTTTTTTTTTTTTAGACAGAAGTTTGTTATATTTGAGCATGCTAGGCTGAACGTGCGTATATCATGGCTAGTTGCACTGAGGGTATGAGTATATAGCAGTACATTGTTGTGAAAGATGGCTGTCATGTTTAGGGTGTAGCTTGCACTTTATCAACTGTGTATTTATATCAGCAGCTCCACCACTAGTTATAAATCAAGTGTGAGTCGCCCCATGAGATGAGACTAGTGAATAACATAATACATGAACGGTTAAGGTAAAGGCATGTAAGGAACTACGACAATAAACTCTTTAGGAGGTGAAATAATGACATGTTTAAACGCTTGCTACTTTACGATTAGTTAAGTGCAGAGAGCAGTTCATGTGATCAAAGGCATGGTGTGGAGGATCGGCTATAGTGGGACATGCTTGGCAGGCTGCTGTTTACTGCTTGTGCTCATCCGATCCCTTCTGGGCGCCAGGTGCAGACCCGGGGAGTCCCTGATACCTGGAACAACAAAGGTAAGTCTCTGGCTGAGTGCCGGGTTCACGGCTTGAGGTGGTGGAAGCTTGTTTTCTCGGGTGGTCGGATATGTCCCGGTGGTGCTCCATGTCCGGTGCGGGATTGTGGTGGCTTAAGGTGGAGGCGAGTGCTTGACGTGGGGCAGGCTCTGCATTTCTGTTTGTGCCTCCAGTCCCGTCTTTGACGCCTTTTGCGTTGGTGGATTTTAATGGGGACTGCTTTGCTTAGCTGTGGTGGAGCTTGTTGGGGCTGTGGTGGAGCTTGTTGGGGCTTCCTGCTTGTTATTTGCTTCCAAAATTGATTAAAGAGTCTGTCCAGCTTAGACTCAATATCCTGCCATGCTTTGCTGGTACCAGGAGGACACGCGGCTGAGTTGCAGATGAGTATGTCAGCCTGGGCGGCTTTGCTCTGTGCGTCCATTAGCTCCAGACAGCCTCTCAGGGGTGGACCGGGATAACCCCCACCGGTCCGAGGGGAGGGTAACGGAGCTCCTGCTGGGAAGTAGCTGCTCCTGGGCATCCCAGGATCGGGAGATCGGCCGCCTCTCCCGCCCGGTGAGCACCAGGCCACACTTGCCATGCGGAGGTAAGTAAGACTCTGTCGAGTTGCTGACCGCCATTAAGCATGTCTGGTCGGTCAGGTAGGAGCAACATTGCTGGGTTATCCCCTTCTGGGGTGAAATTCGCTTGTTGATAGCTGCTTAAAGTGAGATATTGAGGGAGCTCACACGAAGTGCGTCTTTCCTCCATGACAGCTAGGCCCCGCCCCCCGAAAGCTGCATTCTTAGTGAGAGGAGGGACAGTGTAGCTGCTGCCTGCTGATTTAATAGGGAAATCGATAGCTAGGCTAATGTATTCAGTGTCCACTACAGTCCTGAAGGACTCATCTGATCTCTGCTGTAAGGACAGCACCCCAAAAAGCCCTTTTTAGGGCTTGAGCATCAGTCTGCTTTTTTTTTTTCTGTGTAATCTAATTGCAGTTGCCTGCCTGCCAGCGTGTGTGTCAGGCTCACAGCGTATACTGTGCCCACTTGCCCAGTGCCACCACTCATATCTGGTGTCACAATAGCTTGCATTTAAAAAAAACAAAAACTTTTTTGACTGTAATATAATAGCAGTCAGTTTCCTTCACACGTGTGCGTTTCAGGGCCTGCCAGGTCACAGTGTCACAGTGTCACACCAGTGCAACTCATAGCTGGTGAAATAGTAGTATACATTAAAAAATAAACTAGAAATTTGACTGTGAAATAATAGCAGTCAGTTTCCTTAACACATGTGCGTTTCAGGGCCTGCCAGGGCACAGTGGCACACCAGTGCAACTCATATCTGGTGTAACAGTAGTGTACATTTAAAAAAAAAATTACAGGGGGCTTGTTGTCACCTTTCGGGGACCCTTGGTGTTGTACGTGGCTGGGTGGAGGAAGAGACCTTCAATGACATCAGTGAGGACAAGGAACGGGACATGGCTAGCTTGGTATCCAACCTTGTGCAAATGGGGAGTTTGCGGTTGTGCAAATGGGGAGTTTGCGGTTGTGCAAATGGACTGTTTGCGGTTGTTTGCGGTGCGTTAAACGGGGAGTTTGGTCTGTCACTGTGAAGCGGGCGTAACCCTTACACTACCTGATCGATACAACATCATACCTGATGTTTTAAAGCACGTTATTCCAAACAACTTAGGAATGTTAGGTGATTTATGCCCTTTATGGATTTAAACCAAACTCTGCATCAACTATGTAATTTTCCATTGGAGTTTTGCCATGGATCCCCCTCCGGCATGCCACAGTCCAGGTGTTAGTCCCCTTGAAACAACTTTTCCATCACTATTGTGGCCAGAAAGAGTCCCTGTGGGTTTTAAAATTCGCCTGCCTATTGAAGTCTATGGCGGTTCGCCCGGTTCGCCCGTTCGCAAACATTTGCGGAAGTTCGCGTTTGCCGTTCGCGAACGGAAAATTTTATGTTCGCGACATCTCTATATCTAAATAATTATGTTGGAGCTATAAGCAGTGGGTGGCTACATTACACCTGTGAATGCTCTCCTATAAAAAAGCTTGTTCTAAAAAAAAAAAAAAAAAAAAAAGCATAACTAGAAAACTAAGCTTTATTATTCTCATATTGACTTTAGACATGACACGTTTTTTTGTACACAATTTTGTTCTACATGATTTGAATATATGTAATAACATGCCGTGCTCAAGTCACAAACATAGAAATTTTGCCACAACTGAAACTTTCAAATATACAATTTGCTTTAACATTGATGGACTGCTTAGGCATTACCCTTAGCAACAGTATAATAATTTCACCATGTTTTGTGATGTTTAGCAAGTTCCACATATAAAATAATGCTATTTTTTCCATTTGCTTCCTGACTGTAAGTTTGTATAATATTGCGGTTTATACATTTGCTCAATCAATACATTTACGTAAACATATGAATGTAGGTCTGTTACTTCATCTCCACTGCTATCGCTCATGTCAGATGTCCCTATAATTAGGAGAGCTATTGTCAGAACTGTGTTAGTTATATTTTTGTCCTAATCCAGCTGTCTGAACAAGCCTGCTCTGAACCTGTGATTCTCTGCAGGAAAATAGGGGGCCCTGCTCTCTGTAACATGAAAAAAAAAAAATTACTTTAAAGTAATACAACTTGTAATTATCATATTATAAAGGAACTGTAATCAGTCAAGAAGATGTTACCACTTCAAAGGCATTGATCACGAAAACAGTAACATATCTATATATTGATGTGTAGCACACATGTGTTGAGGTTTTTTTTTTCTGAATACTTGTGTTGAGATATTAGTGGTGTTATGTCTGCCAGATGACCCATGACAATTTATTTTATTGTCTAAATAGAGCAACGAAGGTGAACAGCTAGTTTACCAGCTGCTGCAGACTTCATTTCACATCATTGCCAGCAGAAGAACTGCTAGGCTGAAATGTGAGAGGGAACAGGAACAGAAAAAGCATGTCCTTTTGTTCTAACATGTGTTTTTGGTCTGACATCACTATGCCATCATCAAGTGATCTCATTGCACAAGCATGGATCGATCACAGAGACGCGTAAAGTACTCTTTGTTTGCCGATTTACCGACCCTTGACTTCACAACCAAATATACGCCAGGGTTAGATACTGGCATTTGGGAAGCAATTGCTTTCCTGTTCCCCTGTCTTTGCCAAGAGAAGTCTACTCTCAAAACAGAGATTGCATGCTAAGTGTTTGTATGAGAATAATGGAAAGCATAATTTGCAGACCTATGTTTCAAACGCTACCTGTCACTGCTCACCATTACAGAAACATGGATAAGGAACGTGTTCTACCAGTGCAAACTTGTTCCATTTTCTTTTTTGTGGGCCTTTTATACTGCTTGGAAGAGGGGCAACCGGCCAGATGGGAAGGGCTGCAGGCCAAGCTAGATACAGCTCCTGGTTTATTAAACAGTAGGCACTTGCCCTTCTTTCTCAAACTGCGGGTTGACAATGGGTCGGCACTCATTCCAGTAGTGATTTACTAGCAAGATTTTGGCATTGCACGTTGTTAGTTATTACAGCTCAGGAACAGCCCTTTACTAGCTATACAGGAACCCCCTTAAGAGAGCCAGGAAACTATAAACTGAGTATTTATTGTGAAACACAGGGAATTCTATTAAGTGAAAACAGACAAGAATATTGAACATGATAAAATATAAAGAAACAAGATCTCTTCAACTGCTTAGAGTCATTGGGTGGGCATCAGCATTTTGGACATGTTTAATTTTTCTGAGATCTCTATATTCCACAGCCAGAGATGTCAGATGGTTTAGACATCAGAATTTGAAAAACCCAGCTACAGTGCCCTATTAAATGGAATGCATGTCTGGGCACCTTAAACTATAAACATGTATTGTTACTAGATTTGAAAGAGCCCTTTAAGTCACACCTTGAAAGCAATTGCAGGGAAATCTCTGTGCAAGGAGGGATATGGGGAAATGGGACTTGCAATCTCTTCCTGATGCCTAGCTTCATCGCTTTGCCCTTCCAAGCTGACTGTAGCTGACTGTAGACATGTATTACAACATTTCTAAAGACACACACAGGCACACGTAGATAAGTATTTCCAGACCCACACACACAGATACACTCTAGCTGACAAACACTGCCAGTAATTTTGTGGTACCACTAAGGAAATTTGGTTTGCTTGTGACAGTCTAATCTTTATCTTTTTGAGTATGAACAAAATATTCAATAAGGGTAATATTTTAAAGAGCAATGACTCACTGGTTTATTGGGTTTATGCACTTGTGGCTCTCAGTGTATTTTGGCTTAGAACTGTATAAAAATGGATTGGGTTTCGTATGCGGAAGACTGTATGCCTGAGGACACATTAGTTGTAAATTGATCCTGTTTATGCAAAGATAAGCGAACATTTCTAGGATTTTTTCATACCTATCCTTTTCTTGCATTCATTAAGTGGAACCCAATTGGATAACCACATAAAACAAAATGTTCATTTTTTCTTAATGAAAGAATATACCCATTCACAAAGAAAGGGAGAATATAAAGCATATTTTTTTTGTTTGGTTGAACAGTGAAATTACATTCTGCCCCCAAAATATTTGGTCTTGATACAACAGCACAGAAGGTATTTATGTGGCTTGAGCATTTTCAGGATCTTCTACCCTGTAATTAAGAATTTCTCTCAACGTTATCAAAGCTTCTTCTGCAACCACGTCTTTGTGGTTTGATGTTTCAGTCACATCCCTTCTGAGTGTAACTCTGCTTCTGCCAAGGCAAAGCATCATACCCCTCCGTCTTAACCTCTAAGCTCCCGCAGAGATCTATAGTGCATTATAAATGAGAAAATGTTCTAGAACTTTTTCATTCAGAATCTTAGATTGTAAGAACCTTTTAAATTAATGTAATACAAATCCTTATAATCATTGCAATTTTCAGAGGAGCAAATCATATTCAAAACCTTTGCGAGTTGGATTCAGTCGCAGATATCCTTTTTCCAGATACTACTGAGATTTAATTCAATGGGACATTTTAAATGGTCATTAATTTGGTTGGAGTACTGGCTATTGCTATGTGACTTTAAGAATCAGTTATTGATGACGTTCCAGTAACAAAACAATTAAAGAGGCACAATAACCAGTATAGCATGCCGTAGTGTTTATGGTGCGAGGAGTTCCCTGGCACCATCCCAAAGAAAGCTGTTGCCGAGTTTACGAACGTGTTGACACTTTCCTGGATATGTTGATCCTTTCAGACTGCAATAATATACTCAACAAAAATATTTGTCCTTTAGCGATATCAGTTTTGAACAATTTTGGACATTATTAATCAGCTGAGGGGGTTAGGATGCTTTGAGTGCCCCTTCATTATAAAACAATTACACTGACATTCATGCTATCTCCAAATTCACCAAATACTGCTAGATTACTGTAACTTGGGTTTGCAAATTTGGCATTTATGGGTTAATATAAATGCTTTTCGTAAAATAGCAATTAGGCAGCTGTAATGCTGCAATTTACTTCCCTATAGAATGCCAATTCTGACGTGCTTTTATGGTTTCTATCATTGACCTTCAACTACTTATCTGCAATTCATGATGTCTTACGCTGACTTCTACTGAATCGTTTTTTGGGGATTTGTGGTTATATGAGAGTAATTGATGTGGGTTTGCTGGAGTTACTTGATTCCTCCATGATGACTGACAGATTGTGCAAAGTTAGAATACTCTACTTGATCAATAGCCAAACCAATGTTACTGGAGGATAGGCAGCGAGTTGTGGGTGGACGGAGAACATTGCATACTCTCTCAAATTTTCCAATATACATAATGAAATTGCAAAAACAGCACTTCAGATGTGATTAGATTCAGTAGCAAGACTCAATACTTTGTAGACCAAAATGAGAGACTGAAAACTAACGTTTCTTACCATTATCGCGTGATCTCCTTCAAGTTGGTAGAAGAAATGGCATTCCGTCCTTTTTTAATGCTTAGTAAGGTTATAATTTTATTCTTTACATTCACATTTATCTTGACATTTGTTTATTGGTTTTCTCTACGTGAACTGGTAACAATTTAACATTTGTTTACAAGTCTACTGGTACTCAGTTCAAGCAGTCAAGCGAGGCAGTAGATATTGTTAAAGTAGCTAGGTCATTCAAAACTTTTTATTTTATTTTAAAGGCTAATCACACCCATTGTATGTCTCTGATGTGAATAATCAAAAAGAAAATATATAGTGACAGTTGAGAAAATTTTCTTTTTTTAGTTAGTTTCCCGTACAAGAGAGTTTACAATCAAAGTTCTTGTAAATGTATCTATAAACTATGGAATGATTAATAAAACACATAGATTACCATTTGTGTCACATTTTTACAACATATCTTATAACATGAATTGCTAGCTAGAGATCCAGGCGTTGCAGTTTTAAGAATCAGCTTTTTAAAAAATCCATGTATCTTTATCTTAGTGTGCAAACGTGCTGTGTCTGGAGTTTGTCATATTTGTGACAGTTTATTAAAGTGCCAGTTTCAATAGAAATTGGCAGTTTTATAATTAGGGGCAGACATAAAACAGAGCTAACTGAAGCAGCAGGCACGCTTTGCTAGCATGCTCTTGCTTTCGCTGTACATACAGCTCATTAAGAAGCATAGGGCATAGGAAAGCCGTGATTGCGTGTGTGCACAACACAGATACTTCTCTATGAGAAGCCTCTGATTGGTGTATTTCCCAGCACAGATTAAAAGTCTTTGTTGGGGAAAGAGGGGAGGGCTTGCAAAGGATGCAGACACTTTTTTTTTTCCATATACCCCCAAAGACCACGCGCAGAAAAATAAATGCAGTGGGGGTGGGGGAGGGGCGGGAGAAGAGTATAACTACTAAATTATTAAAATTAAAAAAAAAAAAACACGATTTTAAATGGAGTGTTCCTTTAGCCCCTTAAGCACCAAACTTCTGGAATAAAAGGGAATCATGACATGTCACACATCTCATGTGTCCTTAAGGGGTTAAGCAAATAATCTGATTAAACAAACAACGATTCCCCCCCCCCCCCCCCCCCCCATATCTTCATTAAACATAATGAACCTGTCCAACTATAATGACTTTAAATATTTCCTGGACCTTATCAATAACGCACTTGAGATTGGAAGCAATTTGCCTCATCCTTCTTTACTATTTATTGGAAATGAACTGTTTGCTTCAAGTCTAGTCTACTATATTTCACCGTGGTGTAGATGAATACTTTGGCTTCACTTTTCAAAACAAATGATGTTTCTGTTTCAGTGTTTTGCTTTTAGATTTGCTTGTCTGTTTAAATTCATTGTCATAACACATGCTGTTACCATTCACCTCATTGCTGGAACTGTGATATAGTTCTGTAGGATTTGTTGATGCAGTTCTAATCATTGTTCTCTTTATGGTTGCAAACTATTTGTGACCCAGGCAGCAGAGCAGCTATAAAATACGATACTCTCTCCACCATGCTTAACGAATGGGACAAGGTCAATATTTCTCAGTTACACCAACAAATTCCACTTGCCACTCAGCTGTCTACTGTTTATTGGTCCGTCAGCTGATTGGATCATTTAGGTGGACATTGCAAACTCAAGACTGGTGGCAATGTTTTTTTTTTTTTTTTTTAAACACAATGGTTTCCTCACTAGTATGTTTCCCTGTACCCAACTCTAGTTTATATTTCCATGATGATGTACTAGTGAGCATTGGGTTTAAATGTACAAAAGAAGACATAGATTTGATCTGGCCTACTGGAGTATTAACCTCATTCTCAGAGTGATTTCAATACAAAAAAGTTTTTAAATAATGGGAAGAAAGTCAGGTGTTGTGGGAAAATGAATGAATAGAAATACATCATGATGGAGAAGGGGGAAAAAAACTGAAAACTGATGCATACATAAAGGAGAAGGAACACATGAAGGTTTTAAATAAAAGAGAAAGAAGCAAGGGTTGGTGATGCTGGAGACACGAAGCTGCTTCAGTGTGGGGACAAAAGTATGAATTTGTTTAGAAAAAACTAGAGGAATAAGAGCACGGAAAGCCATGCTGGGTGGATCTGGATGTTGATGCGTGTAGGTTGCACTGAGTGAGTTTTAGTGTGTGTAGAACCAGGGACGTTTTAGCTGCAAGGCAAATAAGGCATTTTCCAGGGGGCGGCAAAAAAAGCCGACCCCAAACTCCTAGGGCAAATGTCTTGTTAGTCTTGCGGTGTGCGAGGGAGCTGGGCAGAGCGCCCAGGGGAAAGTGCTCCCTCGCCAGCGCCGCCCACCCGCCCGCCTGCCCAGCAGTCCCACTAGACCCCAGGGAGAGGGAGAGCCCTCCCCCCCCCTCAGCATTCCCAAAGGTAAGGAGGCTGGGGGGGTTAAATAAAAAAAAGTGAGTGTGTCAATGTGAGTGAGTGTGTGTGTCTGTTAGAGTGTGTGTGTGTGTGTCTGTTAGTGAGTGTGAGTGTGTGTGTGTGTGTGTCTGATAGTGAGTGTGTGTTTGTCTGTTAGTGTGTGTGTGTGTGTGTGTCTGTTAGTGAGTGAGTGTGTCAGTGTCTGTTAGTGAGTGTGAGTGTGTGTTTCTGTTCGTGAGTGTGTGTGTGTCTGTTAGTGAGTGTGTGTGTGTCTGTCTGTTAGTGAGTGAGTGTGTGTGTGTCTGTCTGTTAGTGAGTGTGTTTGCCTGTTAGTGTGTGTGAGTGCGCCGCCCACCCGCCCGCCTGCCCAGCAGTCCCACTAGACCCCAGGGAGAGGGAGAGCCCTCCCCCCCCTCAGCATTCCCAAAGGTAAGGAGGCTGGGGGGGTTAAATAAAAAAAAGTGAGTGTGTCAATGTGAGTGAGTGTGTGTGTGTGTGTGTGTGTCTGTTAGAGTGTGTGTGTGTGTGTGTGTCTGTTAGTGAGTGTGAGTGTGTGTGTGTGTGTGTCTGATAGTGAGTGTGTGTTTGTCTGTTAGTGTGTGTGTGTGTGTGTCTGTTAGTGAGTGAGTGTGTTAGTGTCTGTTAGTGAGTGTGAGTGTGTGTTTCTGTTCGTGAGTGTGTGTGTGTCTGTTAGTGAGTGTGTGTGTGTCTGTCTGTTAGTGAGTGAGTGTGTGTGTGTCTGTCTGTTAGTGAGTGTGAGTGTGTTTGCCTGTTAGTGTGTGTGAGTGTGTCTGTCTGTTAGCTAGTGTATGCGTATCTGTCAGTGTGTGTGTGTATTTAGAAGGCGGGGCAGAGGGGAAGGGTTGGGTGGGGGTGGCGCGGTGCGGCGGAGCAGGGGGGGAGGGCGGCACCTGAGTTTTGTCCTGCCTAGGGCAGCACAAAACCAGGATACACCACTGTGTAGAACATTGGCTTTGCTGTGTTAGCACAAAACCAGGATACACCACTGTGTAGAACATTGGCTTTGCTGTGTTAGCACAAAACCAGGATACACCACTGTGTAGAACATTGGCTTTGCTGTGTTAGTGACATATTGCGAGGGCAGCCATTAGTTGGGCAGGACCCGTGTAAGGGGTTCGCATGGGACCCTGTAGCGCTTAGTGGTCTGGTTGGGGAAATAGCTATATCTTCCCTAATTGGAACCTGTACAACTCCCTTGTGAGATGCAATGCTGAATAATGAGATATTGTAGATATCACTTCCTCCAGCGTTACTATGGGGATGCTAAAGGGCTTTGTGGGGGAGTGGCAGAAACTACATTTTATCATCTTTCTGCCATCTGGCTTCCGCAATATGCTTTCATATGTGGAATCGCAAGCTATGGCATGGTATGGAGGAAGGACTGCCTTAGCCGTGGGACTAAAGTGTAGGGGCAGGGGATATAATTCTGTTGCTTACTGTAGAAGGAAGAGGTTTTGGATCTATGTATGTGTCTGTGTGTCTGTTTGACAGTGTGTGTGTATATGTGTCTGAGAGTGTGTGTGTGTCTTACATTGTACATCTGTGGATGTGTGTGTTTCTGACAGTGTGTGTGTGTCTGTTTGACAGTGTGTGTGTGCGTGTGTGTATGTGTCTGACAGTGTGTGTGTGTGTGTGTGTGTCTTTTGTATCTGTAGATGTGTGTGTTTCTGATACTGTGTATGTGTGTTTGCTTGACATTGTGTATCTGTATGTGTGTCCAGCAGTGGTTGTTTGCGTGTATTCTGGAAGCGTATTGATATTACAATTTATGAGTGTGTATCTTTGTGTGGCAATGAGTGTGCACCTAGGTGGGGAGGCCCAGCTATTTTTTTTCTAGGGGCCCTGAGATTTCTGATGGTATATGTCACGTCATTCGGTCATGGGTGTATTTAGTGCACAGATTAATGTGGGTTCTTGGTGTGTGTTGGCATGACTGCATGTTGATGTTATGTTTGCAAATATCTCTGAATAAGACACAATAAAACGTTTTTGGGGCAGACACAAGACAACAGATGTGAAGAATAAGAAATTGCAGTCTCCTGTAAAAAAAGGTCTATTCTTGCATTCTTGGCGCAGGGGGGAAGAAATAGAGAAATATAGGAGGTAATAAAGATTAATCCCCCAACGTTTTTTTTTTGTCTTCTCTCCTTTTGTTGGAGGTATGAATAGATGAAAAATTGTATTAATGATGATAGAGAGACCTTAAGCTACGCACACGTTGTAATAGCTTCAATAACTATACAATGTTAAGGTACCTATCTGAAATAACACAGGAAAAAAAAGTATATTCTTGCAATGTATTGTATAATGAATCAAAAATCACATGTATTCCATAAATATTATAATGGATGCCTGTAAAGTCATTATAAACGTTACGCCAATTCAGGGTTCATCACATCATCTTAAGGCCTCCATCTCTAATGTTAAACCAGTTAGTCACTCTTAAAGGAACACAATATGATTAGGAATGCAAACATATATTCCTAATGCTTTAGTCTTAATAAACCTATTTCAGACTCCTCACCCCTGTGTATATGGTGGTTTGAAAGGTACTTCTCAGCCCTCACTGTGCCTCTCTTCATTGTGCTGGTCCACCTCCTTCACTGAGATCATTCAGATCTGTGCTGAGAATGAATTAACTGCTATGAAGGCCAGTTACTAACTGCCAAACCTAGAACTAATCTTGCTTCTGGGGCAAATCTAGTTAATGCCCTGTTATAGTTACATAATCAGTGAATGGCAAAAATACAAAGTAGTAAGCAGTCAATATAGAAAAAGCTACTACCAAATTAGGCAATATTGTGTACTCTACCTACTCTAACGACCCATGGAACTTTTATTCTATAGTAGCTGGAATGCATGAAATTGCCTAAATGTGCCAAAATTACTATTTGCAGTAGAAATATCAGCACGTTACTGCCCCTTGTGGCTAGTAAGGGTTAAAAAATATCATATTTACAGACTATCCAGTCCAATATATACATTTAATAACAGTTAATTAAGAACACAAAGTGCATGAAGTTCAACGTTTCCAAATAACCATAATTGTTTATTATGAACATCTTTGGTATAAACATCTACTGAAGCTTCTAGCTGATACTAAAGTGATTTGACATTATTAAAATATCATACGATCAACAGATTATAATATATGAATATTTTCAATATGCATTAGAATAACTCTAAGTCCTGGTGGTTTGTACATAAAAGACAAGCAAGAAAAAACATGGCATTTTAAATAAAAAAGTATTTTTTTTTCCTGAACCATATTCCTATACATGTACGCGTGCTATGACAGCACATTGCAATGAGCATATGTTTCTTGCAGTCCAGTGCATTTTGATGGCGTTATCCATTACCAATTAAACACAGCCCGGGTCATTAATAAATTAAATCATACAATGAGATACTAGCAGTATATAGTACAATGCAGTGTCAGGGAATTATTTATTTATTTATTACTGGTATTTATAAAGCGCCAACAGATTCCGCAGTGGTGTACAATTAGAAGAAAACATACAATATACACAGATATATACAAAAGATAGAGAGGGCCCTGCCCGTAAGCTGAAATCTTGCCATTTAAGCTCTTTTATGCAAAGTGCATAGGTAGATAGCCTGTGAGCTTACAATCTAAAGGATACCGTGGGGATTTGAGACAAGAGGTAGCAGGGGAAATTTGGAAGTGATGGCTAAATAAGGAAACAGAGAGTTAAGCACATTCAACTTTCTAGACATATTGTTTTTGCAGTGAACCTATCAAATAAATAGTGACTGACAATCCAGAGTACTATAGCGACAGCTGCCAGTCAGGAAATGATATACTACAATGTTAATGTAACTATTGAGTAGATTACAGTACTTTGCTGTGCTGGTGACAATGGCATTTTATAATACAGTGTATTTGAGTGACAGTGACAGGTTAGAATTACTGTAGTCAAACTCCATTCTCAATCAAATGCTGCTCCCTCACATTGGGAAAACATTGGATTGGCTGAGATCATCAAGACTGGTGGTCTTAGCCAAGGAAGCGAGATGACCATGGAGAGAGCAGCACAGCAATGGAGAAAAGGTAAGTAAAGCTCACCTTTTTCACACGTTCCTAAACTGCTACTGGACACTATAGTGCTAGGAATACATGTTTATATTCCTAACTTCCTAGTGTTTCTTTAACGGGAAACTCCAGTGCAAGGAAAACAATCCGTTTCCCTGGTACTGCAGGTCCCCTCTCCCTCCCACCCCCCAATCCTCGGTTGCTGAAGGGGTGAAAACCCCTTCAGTAACTTACCAGAGGCAGCGACATGTCCCACGTCGCTGCTTCTTTCTCCGCCTCCGCTCCTCCTCTGTATTACGTTGACCGGTGGGCGAGACGGATACCGCCCACCGGCCAGGGAGACCTAATGCGCATTAGAGCACCCAATATGAAAGCGTTGAAAATGCTTTTCAATGTTTTCCTATGGGGAATTGAGCAGCGCTGGAGGTCCTCACACAGCGTGAGGACATCCAGCGATGCTCTAGCACAGGTTTTCTGTGCTATAGAGCAGGAAGTGCCCTCTAGGAGTTAACCCTGCAAGGTAATAATTGCAGTTTATAAGTAGTGTTAGGAGTAGTGGGAGTCGGCACCCAGACCACTCCAATGGGCAGAAGTGGCCTGGGTGCCTGGAGTGTCCCTTTAATACAGAGTAGAACAGGATTTTTAAAAGAGATGCAGAAATATCACAATGCAATGTATGATTATTTTTGCATAGCTTACATCAAGCAATAAATTAGCTCATTATTTAGCAAGTTTTCTTTGTTTAAAAATAGCATGACTTTTATCTGAAATGTGGGATTCATAGCTAGCATTACAATTTGAAATTAAAAAAATAAGAAAGAAAACATGTCTTTGCTTAGATCACTGATGCATGACAAAATAATTCGAAGTTTTCCTTTATTAGTTCATTATTTAAGAAACAATTGAGGGGATAAAATATTTTAAAGATTATGTGTTGTACCTTACCTGTGGTCTGTATGATAGCGAGAAGAATAAATAAATATTTTTCACATAAAGTATATAAAGTAAAAAACAAATTAAGGTCACACACTAGGTAGGTATTGTAAGGAACCTGCTAATATTTCTGGAAATGCAGCTTCCTAAAAGTGTTACCAGAGTGTAAAAGTAACATTTGTATGTGGATATAATGCAGTTAAATGAAGCATCTGTGCAATACAGGACATTGCAGTTTGCTATTGCAGCCTGAAAATAATTCCTGGAGTGTAGTCAGTGTGATCAGAGCCAAACCCCTACATCATACTTCATTTCTACTGGTAAGGATGCAGCCAAGTAGACTGATCTATAAAAGTTGTTTATAGCAGAGGTGAGGGGGCACTATTTTCAGTCCCTCTGCAGAGTTGTTGAGGAATAAAGGTGTTCCTAGGGTATATGGCAACTGGGGCAACATATCTGCTGGCATTCCCCCACTCAATTTAATTTTCATGTGTGTCTTTCTCATCCCATTGTGAGTTTTTCTCCAACCCTCCTCAACCCATATGTGGGATATGATGCTAAGTCCCATACCCTCCACTGTCTGCATGCAACTGTAAGCTTCACTGAATGACTGAACAGAGAAGCACACAGGCCCACTGCCGCTGTACTAGTTGGCTACCTTACAATACAGTGACATTGCTGGTATAGAGTGCTGTGTGCAACCCTCTACAGGCAATTGGAGTGCCCCTCTCTTAACTCTCCTTATTATGCTACTGGATATGACATGATGAAAACTATCGCTAGAGCGACAAGTGGAGCTCTATAGGTTAAACTTTGGTTTGCATTACTCTCCAATAAAAAAAACATGAGTAACAATGTTGTTGGGATGGAGCGGATCAATCATTAATTTCACACCTCCCAATAGTTCCAAATTCGGCTTGTCTGTTGTGAATTTCGGGATCTGTCTGTCTTTCATTGGTTTGATGTCTATTGTTCCGCACCAAAATATATCAAATAGACTCCATGAAGTGTAGTGTGAGTCCATCATTAGACATGCGTCCAATCATTAGACAAGCACCATGTACATTCAGGGCATTTAGCCAGTGGGCAAAGCAGAGTGGGACTGGCCAACACGGTGGATTATTAGCCTGGCATTATTAGTCTGCCGGATGTGATCTACTCACACCCCATTCTGAATTCATTACTCCCTCTGTTGGGAGGCATGCCTATTTAGAACTTTTGGGTTAAACACTATAGGGTTTGGAATACAAACCTTAATTTCTAACACTATGGTGTCCTAATTGCGGATACGTTTTAGCCCCTCACCCTTTTCCCGGTTTTAGTAAGCAACAGTAACAGCATCAGGTTTTTAAGTAACAGCATCAGGCCCTCTGACAAAAGATCCATTCCAATTATCCTGATAGAGGAGCATTTATCACTGAAGCACATGTGCGTCAAGTACTGTGAGAACATCCAAATGCTTGTCGTAGGAAAACATTGAATTCAATGCTTCCCTGTGAGCTACAATGCCACGTGAGGTTGTTGCTGAGGAAGTTTTACACTGCAGGGTTAAAATGACAGAACCAGTAAAAATAAAAATAAAAAAAAATAAAAATGACAGGACCACTGCACCCAGACCAATTCATTAACATGAATTGGTCTATGTGCCTTTGGTGGTCCTTTAACTTTAACTTTAGCTATTCTCTGATTATTCAGTTAATTAGAACAACAGTAAACAACAGTAGATCTTCCCTTTCAGTGTAACATATCAACAGATAGTTTTTACATAACTGGGAGACTATAAACAAAAGTCACAAAATTAAGGTCAATTACATTTGTGGCAGAATTATTTTTGTATATTTACACAATGATATGAAATCATTACAATATGTTATAGTTACTGCTGTAGTGTTACATTAATGGTATCATTAAACGCTTGTTTACTTTAAGATACATTCTCCTAGTCAGATTTTGTTTCAGTTTTGCTATGCAATTGACTTTGAATTCCTGATAACGGACACTTTATTGAATAGCCAGTGAATGTATCTCAATACAAGGGTTGCAAGTGACTGTCAAAAAACAAATATATCATCAGGCTCCTCGTTGCAGCAGACTCTCTAGTCAGAATATACATTAAAAACTCTCTAAGAAAACCATATCTATTTGTAAAGTTTAATTAATATTTAACATCCCTGATAACAGCTAATTATACGATAACTCACCCTGGTTCAGATGTTTGTAAACTGCATTTATAATGATGCTCCCCGGTTCTTCAGCCTTTAGTTTACACATATCTGAATCCATCACTGGCTAATTATGTGCCATGGTGTATGTTTAAAAGAAAAGCGAAGTTACATTAACACATTAAAGGGAAACTCCAGTGCCAGGAAAACAATCCGTTTTCCTGGCACTGGAGGTTCCCTCCCATCTCCCAATCCCCGGTTACTGAAGGGGTAAAAACCCCTTCAGTCACTTACCAGAGGCAGCAACATGTCCCACGTCACTGCTTCTTCCTCCGCCGCCACTCCTCCTCTGCATTCCGTCGGCTGGTGGGCGAGACTGATCCCGCCCGCCGGCCAGGGAGACCTAATGCGCATGCGCGGCATTGCATTAGAGCTCCCCATAGGAAAGCATTTAAAATGCTTTCCTATCGGGAATTGAGCTACGCTGGAGGTCCTCACACAGTCTGTGCTATAGACTAAAATCTGTGCTATAGACTTGGAAGTGCCCTCTAGTGGCTGTCTAGTAGACAGCCACTAGAGGTGGAGTTAACCCTGCAAGGTAATTATTGCAGTTTATGAAAAACTGCAATAATTACACTTGCAGGGTTAAGGTTAGCGGGAGTTGGCACCCAGACCACTCCAATGGGCAGAAGTGGTCTGGGTGCCTGGAGTGTCACTTTAAGCAGATGTACAGTCATAATGAAACCGGAGTCATTATCAGTCAATCTGTTGAACACTTTTGCCCTAAATAGAAAAACGATACAATAACAAGTAGTTAAACTAGTCTGTGAGAAATGTCTTGTTTGAGAAATGCGTTGTCCCTCCTATTATTTTTTATCCGTTACATACTACTTAATGTTTTTTTACTTAATATTCACAGATTATTCCAATTTGACTAATTCGGGCTAAAATTTGAAATTCACTTTGACTTCACATTGAATTATCCACAATTCATACTTCAGTGATAAACTCTGCATTCAATATATTATTGTTGGTGAATAATTGTTATAGATGTGCTGTATATTCCGTTGGCATCTTCCTTATTACATGGTCCATAAACATTTTATTTGCTCAAGACGTCAACTGGATAGAGTTTGTGAATACATGTACTGTGCAAAGTTCACCTTTTTCTTCTTAGAGCATTATTGTAGAGCACAATGTGGTTTTGGCATATGATGCTATGATGGAAATGTTGGCTGATGATCTGAAGAGATTTCCTGAAAATGAAATCTTGGATTGTAAACTATGGACCCAAGGCGTTGCCTCTTCCAAGAGGCATTGAAAAGATTCCGTTAAGGTTCATTCGATGCCTGGTATGTCACCGGTGGCACGTTCATTTCCCTTTTCCTATAAAATAAAAATATATTTATTAGGAAATTAACAGTTTTTCTGCACTTATTGATAGATTATTAGATGATCTTCACAGAGTGCCCACTTCAATACCTCCCTGTTCTCATCCAATTGTATGGGGAATATATTAAAGTGTAGATTTTCTCTTTAATATATTTGCTCTGTGGATTTATAATAGAAACTAGAAAAGTCTATCTTAGGCTATCTGTGTTACAGCTGTTCTTTTACTATAGACATTGGGGGGGGGGGAGGGGTATAACAGTTGTAGTACTACAAAAAGTACATAATTGGACAATCTTTTCTCGGTAGATTTCTTAAAATGCCCACTATGATTCATATTATGTGTAGCTGATAGGAAAGAGCATACTAACAGAAGTGCAAAAGATATGATGTTTTACTATCTTTACTTACAAACTCTGCATGTTATACCATAGAGCTGGCTGCTATTAGTTTATTGTTGTATGTACGTTAATATTGTCACTGACCATGGGCTGCTGGATTGTCCCCTTTTCTGTCTTTCTTAAATATAAGGTTTTGTGCAACAATAAAATGCACAATGCCGAGTGCCAAATCGATTACATACAGGTATATAGGTAAGTGTCATGGATGTAATATACATGTAATATGCATTTCCAATGCTTGTGTGCTACATCTCATATTTGAAATGAATTGTAGCAATGAAATCTAGTGGAATTATTTTAAAAGTGTTGGCTGTTTAGATAACCTATCCAATAAGTCTAATGACAGTACTAAGAAGCGAGTATTTTTTGAATGAATATGACATTTCCCGTAAACCCACATAATATTGCAGAGCACTACTTTTTTTTAAATGGGAAAGAAACAAACATTTCGATTTAGGGGTTAATGCTAGAAAACTGATCAAAGGATTCCATAATTAATTGGTATTGCTATATGTAAACAAATCAATCTATATTATTCATACAAACTAGTTAAAAATACATTTCCTGCATTTTGAACACTATGATTTGTTTTATTGCTGTGGAACTCTGTTATACATAGTAAGCATTGTGAGTTCCCACCAAACAACGACATGGGATCGAAGAGAGGAACACAGGGATCTGGTGCCCAAAGAGGAACATTTACTAGTAATGGAAGTTGCATGAGAATACAATTTAATGTGAAAGCTCTTTAGATCAAATAATTCTTGATCCTTTAAAAAGAATCATATTTTTCCATGTGCTTTGCATTGGCTACATGAATTCATCGCTATGTCATAGGTTAGTATATTTTTACTACAAGTGAAGTAGTGCACCTGGGTGGGCTTTCCTTTGTTTTCCATACCACACTGTAATTAAATGCTACTGCATGCAATTATTTAATTACTACCCATTTGTAAGCTGGAGGTCACATTTTGTAAACCACAGAAGTGAAGATACAAGTGTAACACTCCACTAGAATATCAATTACCTGTTTAAATATCTGTTTCGTTGTACGCATGCTCTAGATTCCAGCTATACATACTGGGAGATCATTATAAACATGTCTACTAATGCTCAGGTATGAGAGATATCAACTGGCAAAGCTATCGTCACTTCACTTTATCAATGAACGTTGAGATTTACTGGGAACATTTGTTATAAAATAAGTAATTCTACTCTTGGAAGATCTAAAAATAGCTGGGGATTGATTCAGAGGTCAGATCGGCCTCACCTATCAAGTTTAAGGATTCAGATCTTGGCAAATGAAGAGAACACAGACTAGCGGTGAGGCTATCATGTAACTACATCAGGCTGTTCATATACAAATAAATGACACTGTGTTTCCATGATTTGGTGGGGGCTGTTATGGTATCCAAGGTAGTGGAGATATTCGCTTTTTCTACAACTGTCTTGTGTAGATTGGACTATGCAAGCTGTTAGTCCTTTCACTGACGTAATGAAGTAAAGAGTAACATTAAGTTGAAACCTAGGATGCAGATCAAACATTAGAACAAAAATAGCAGTCTTGTGTATAGATTGGTTTTCAGGAATACCTAAAAATGTCTATTGTCGATTACAAAAGTTGCTGAAAGAAGACATGTTTAATAGCCTTGCCCCCCATTGTAAGTAGTGAAGCCATTTTAGAATGCTCCCCATCTCCAATACTTTTTACAGGGAGCTAGAAACAACCGCTTAGTGTGCACGATTTAAATTGAATGTCATTTGTGCCTCTGAGAAATAGAAAATGCCCCTTTAATATAGTTTTTTTCTCTATATTATTTTAAGGAGTCATGACGTACAAGCTACCGTTCCAAGCTGTATACTGACTAACAGACGATGGCTTTAATGTTGCTCATGGTATTTCACTACTAGTTCTCTTGCTGTAAAGAAGAACATTTATTTGCAAGATGTTTCTGATTGTTAACAACTAAAATGTGGTAGCAGTCCATTTCAAAAACCTTTAGGAGGAATATTTCTCTACCAATTTCCATCTATTTTAAAATCTTACTGTCAATCTTTGCTGAAATAAGAGACGTTGTTTGTGTTGCTGATGCATATTGCACACATATGTTATAGTTAAGTGTGCTTGCTGCTCATGAGTCATGTGACCAGCCTTTTATTTAATTGGGATGTTAGTCATAATTCACTTAGGCACAAGAAGTAATAATAGAAATAGTCCAAAATGAAACAGAAATAAATATACCTATCACGTCTGTTGATGGTAAACCACAAGTGGTCGAAAACTGACTTGTTGGCCATTCCCTAAATGTTCCCAAAGCATTTGTATGTCGTCATTATAATATTATTTGCCATTCGATATATGTGTATTCCTTTCTTGCACAGAAATATCACAATTGCTATACATTTATCCTCCTTGAGGTAAGACAATCAAATAAGCAATTTTAATTTAAAATATTAGTTTATCATCTTATTTTTTTAGATAAAAAGATAACCACATGGTACCATTACGCCCTTATCGGCTTTTGTTTATAACGTGGTTTCACTATTTCCAACTGGTACTTGATCTACTCCACTGCCGTTAAAGGGACACTATAGTCACCTGAATAACTACAGCTTAATGTATTTGTTCAGGTGAGATCTATAGCTCCCTGCAGGCAATCTAATGTAACCACTGTATTTTCAGAGAAATACAGTGTTTACATTGATTGATAGGAATACCTCCAGTGGCCGTCACATAGACGGCCACCAGAGGGACTTCCTATCATGCATGGTCCTAAAAAGGCCATGTACACATCAGACATATTAAAATACGTCTGACGTGTGCAGGAGAGAGAAAGCACTGTGTGCGCGCCTTCTCTCTCCTGCCTGTCAGCAGAGGAGAGGGGGCGGGCAAAGACCGCGAGCTGAGCTGTCAGTCAGCTCAGCTCACGGCCGCGCACACCGCGCGCAAGCCCGGTAGTGCGCTCAGGACTTCATAGGGCGGCATGAATGCAGCCCTATGAAGTACGTGCGCATGTGCGGTGAAGCCGCGCATGCGCACAAGGGAGAAATGACGCTTCCAAATGGAAGCGTCTGATTGTTCCCTGCTCACGCCTGCCTATTTCTTAATTTTGACGAGGCTCCCGGCGCTGGAACCAGGTGAGTAAAACGGGTTGGCTGGAGAGTCCCTTTAAACACACTTTGACAACCTTCGAAACAATGTTTTTTCTTCTAAATGTAACCTTAAAACCGTTATCCTGACTCAGTGCGCATATTCCATGCATGATATGGAGACCTTCTTTGCCAGACCATTCAGATCAGAGAATATCGACACCGCCTACTACATAGATAATAGATTTGTACCCTACTCTGAAAATTTGAAGTACCCATTATCTGGGGATCTTGTCGAGCAATTCTTATGGAAGCATCTCTGTTAAAATACGTTTTGATTTCTTTTGTGCATGTTAGAAAATTCTAAACACTTAAATTATTACATTATGGGACTCGCAAAATATTTGTTTCAGAATAAAACCATGCATTTTTAATCAAATAGTTTGGAAGAAGCCTATAAATGTTCCTCCAAGAAAACAAACAACTTAATGTTTAGCTTAGCAGCCATTCTACTTGTTTCAAAGAGGATGGAATTTTATTTCTAATTCAGCTCACACAATCACAGTAAAGAGAGAAAGTATTTGCAATATTGCATTTTGCTAAATTTGCTACATTTTTCAAATACAATAATGCACAATTTTTTTTTCTCACGTTCATTGTTTAATCCCGTTTGTGATTTGGTTGAGTATGCGTTAGCTTTGGAACCATATAAGATCTCACCTACCACTATGTTACCAGGTAATACTGAAATCCCTCCAATGTTATTCTTAATCCGTGAATTAAAGTGACAGTAGGGTTTATTTACTAAAATAAGAATTTAAAGTGAATTTAAAGTGAATTTAAAATTTAAGGTCAAAATAGCAAAACAGGAAAAAATCTCTAAGATAATTATGCTTTTAGTTCAGCTACTTTAGTCTTAAATCTGAAGTACACTCTAAATTCACTTTGAATTCTCACTTTATTAAGTAACCCTGAGTGGGTCTTCAGATGTAAAGTACAATCTAAGTTACACATTTAGGATCAAGGGCTTGTATAAGGGGTGTACACCACGGTCCTCACTGTATAAGATCTTCATGGGCACTACTACATGCGTTCGGGATAACTTGTTTTGAATTTAAAGAAAAAAAATGACTATTTCTATAATCTTGGTTAGCACTAAAGAAAAATGTATTTCACAACCGGTTCAATTTAGTATTTTACAAATAAAGTTTATGATAGGGATTGTGTGTTTACCGGGTCACATACTTACTTGCTGCGCTTTTTTTCATTGAGGGCAATCAATACTATTAAGATAAGAAGAGCGAAGAGTCCAAATACACACCCGAGGACAATGCCGAGTACATTATCTGCAAGATAAGAGAGAGAGAAGGGTAATGGTATCAAAACCACAATTTTGCAATTTTTTTTAAACTTTAAGGGACACTCGACTGCTTAAATACCAAAATAAATACATAAGCAAACCATTACTTAGTAGATGTTCCCCCAATGAGATAACATGCATGGATTTATAGATAACATTTCAGCAAGCCAAAGTGCTTTAGCTGTACATTATTAGATTTATGCCTTCACTCCATGCCCATGGGATGGGTGCCTTTCTAACCAATGGGCAGCAACAGCTGCTGGGATACTAGTTTTTAGTTAAGTGAGCATGTGCTGTCTGCTAACTGTTTAGCAGACATGCCCCCCCCCACACACAACAAGGCGGATGGAGACATAAATAAGTTTTTAAACTCCATGATAACCCCGATAGCCTTTTTTATTACTTAGTATGGAGGTTGCCATATATGGTAACCCTCACACTGCTGAGGCTTTTTTCTATTTGTTCAGATTTTTTTAAATCCGAGCCCATCTTGGCCTGGATTTTAATCTTGCAGGTCCAGATTTCATAAGTTTAGCAAAATATAGACAAAATTCAAGCACATTCAGAGCGTGCTATGCAAAATCCAGACATTGTTAAATAGCATGAACAATATCTGTTTTTTGTTATCCAAATGGCCCATTTCCTCCATGCATGACCCATGCACAGGTGGGTGGGCCAACTTATTATTAAACAGATGGGGATCTAGTGTAACGTCCCAGCACCCACCAATCAACGGCAGATGGGGGCTCTAATTATAATTCGGTCGGGATCTAGTATCCCCTCCCAGCCCCTACCAATTAGCAATAGGTGGGGTCTCTAGTGATAACACAAAGGGTGTACTGTCCCTCCACGACTGGTTAGTGGTCTATAAAACACACTCCAATAGTGAGAGTGGTCAATAAAACTAATATCAGTAAGGGAAAACAAACCACATTTACCATTAATGATGTCTTCTTTCTTTTTTTCTTCAGTCCAACAAAAGACCAAAAAAAAAAAATCCATGATGTACTGGTGTGACTATTACAATAACAAAGAAAAAGTGGATCGCAAAAAAATACAGATAAAAAAAAAAGCGACGTAAAAAATAATGAATCCAGGTTGGTCCACTAAAGGCTCTGTATAGCCTGCTGTGATAATTCATTCAGATAACTCAGAGAACTATTGTTCAAACATTTCCCACGCTATGCATTATCAATCAGAGCACTGTGATTGCCCCCCGGGGGTATTTTAGTGAGAACTCTGATGCTCTCTTCATGGGTTGGGGTTTGGGGTCACTGGGACCTGCCCCTGGTATTATACTGAGAACCACTACCCATCGCACATGGTTGGTAGATAGGAGACCCAAATTTCCCCCAATTAAGTAGATCCCACCCTTTGACCACAAATGGAGGCAGGTGGGGACAATAGGATGTCCCCCAATTTTTCAAATAACCCCCATCTGCTGGCCACTGTTGGGCTCAGGGTAGTGGACAGTGATCTGTCCACCCCCCCACACACCCCTTATTTAATTATTGTATTAGGGCACAATGCCCTCCTCTTTATTTGAGTCTTTTTATTTTTGTTTTTACTTTTTAAAACATTTATTTTTTTATATATTAGCCCCTCTGTGGGTGCAATGGGGATGTGGATAGCGATCTGCACTCTGCTTGGTCTGCAAATTGGGGTCATGAGGAGGGATGTATGTTACTAGTGACTTGGTAGCAATATCTGTTCAGTCGCTAATTTTTTTATTACATTGAGTTGTCACTGGCTACTTGCTGTTTAGCAGACACGCTCCCAAACTATTTATACCTCCCCCACTGCTGCCATTCACCATGCCTCTAGTGTAGATATGTTCCCACAATGGCTTATGGGAGCCATTTTGGTCATTCAATCATTCTGGCAATGGCGGTTTTGTAGACTAGCATAGGGTATGCATATTCTTATAAATGCATCCTGTGTTTTCTGTTGATACAATTCTGTAATTGGGCCCATCATGATTATTAGCACCAGCGTCAATATACACTTAATCTGGTCCTGAATATTCCTACGTACAGTCAGAATTCTGGGTGTAAGATATACAACTTCAGGCTGGGAAACAGGCAAAAGATTAGAGGAATGAAAAGAAACCATTATTTTATCAGTAGCAAGGGTGATCAGTTCCCTAAAGTCTATGGAATGAGCAATGAACTATTAGCCAGGTACAGTTTCCCAATATGTAGTAGAAGGAGTCCCCACTTATTTATTGTGTCGCTTAATTACCAAGGTTTTAGTAACACAGACAGCACAGGCCACCCACAGTCTGAATTCATATTTAGATTTCTACTTTTATATATTTATTTTAGTCAGTTGCCATTGCACCATAGATAATTACTTAAACAGGAGTGTTTTATACACATATTATAAGAAATATTATAAGAAATAACAATGTTGGGCTAAAGCCATATCTGGCTGAGCATCATGGGAGATATAGGCCACATCAAATAAGTTAGTTTGCCAAAGGTCACGATACATTAAGGTAGTTTAGAAAATCCCAACCTATGAAAAGTATTCTTTGTAGAAAATAGTACATGAATAATTGTAATTTTTTGCTTTTATAGCTCAAGGATGAAATATTTGGAAAGGGAACAAAAGTTTGGACAATTACTCTTAAAATAAAATGGGACTTGATTTAACCCTTTGCTAAACTCTTGGCAAGATGCTGTTGTTGATCGCTCTGTTTTCTAAATGGTTATAAGAAATATTTGCTATTCAATGTGGGTCACAGAAACCAATAAACTCTTAACATTCTAAACTTACTACGCAGGGATTTGACAAGCGTACTCAGTCAGACAATCTCATATCATCCCAAGCACATCTCACATTCCAGCTCTGCTCCGCTGAGACAATAAAATAGCAGAATGAGTGGTCACGCTATCGAGACACTGGCTCATCCCGTATCTCTGCCCCTAGTTTTAATCTGCTTCAGCGCCACTGCTGTGTGTTTTCCAGTAAGGAAACATGAACAGAATGTTCCAATCGTCTTGGAAAAGAACGATGCTGGACCTTACAATGTGTTCATTGATAGCTTTACAATAGCCAAAGTGACTGATCAGCAACATGTCTGTCACCTCGAGACTGAAGCACTATAGTCTGACGATGCCCTGCTGGTTATACACAGACACGTGTACAGTTCATGTACGTTTATTCAAACTGTGGAGATGGAATATAGCTGCTATGTGTTGTGCCATGTAATAACCCTTTGACACATCAACAAATGTGCATACGAATGCCAAAAATAGCCCTGTTTTTGCAGAATTAATAAACTGTTTTTGTGGAACTTTGTAAATTCCCCAACACACCAATGGCAGCTGGTAAAGTTAAAGTGGTGGGGTACTGCCCACTTAACCCCATAAAATGCCATGCCTGTTCTAAACCAGCTGCACCTCCCCTCATCAATAAAGGGAGAATGAAAACCACAGATATAATCATGACAAAGATATGCCTTTTCTAACAAACTTATTATTACTCCTTACAATGACAATATATTTAATTCCACTCAAGTCTCCACTGCAACATAGCATTTGAATACTGTGAACAGGGCAGTGGCGTAGCGTGGGTTGTCAGCACCCGGGCAAGGCAAGTCATTTGCGCCCCCTAACCCGTGGATTTTAGCATAGTGCGTGGAGAGAGTGCCATTTGTGTGTGGAGAGAGTGCCGTTTGTGCGTGGAGGGGTTCTGTGTGCGTGAAGGGGTTCTGTGTGCGTGGAGGGGATCTGTGTGCGTGAAGGGGATCTGTGTGCGTGAAGGGGTTCTGTGTGCGTGGGGAGGTTCTGTGTGCGTGGACGGGTTCTGTGTGTGTGGAGGGGTGCTGTTTATGTGTGGAGGGGTGCTGTTTATGTGTGGAGGGCTTTGTGTGCGTGGAGGGGTTTTGTGTGCGTGGAGGGGTTTTGTGTGCGAAGGGGTTCTGTGTGTGTGGAGGGGTGCTGTTTATGTGTGGAGGGGTTCTGTTTATGTGTGGAGGGGTTCTGTTTATGTGTGGAGGGGTTCTGTGTGCGTGAAGGGGTTATGTGTGCGTGAAGGGGTTCTGTATGTGTGAAGGGGTTCTGTGTGTGGGGGGGGGTTCTGTGTGTGTGGGGGGTTCTATGTGCGTGAAGGGGTTGTGTGTGTGGAGGAATTCTGTGTGCGTGGGGGGGTTCTGTGTGTGTGGGGGGGTTCTGTGTGCGGGGGGTTCTGTGTGTGTGGGGGTTTGTGTGTGTGGGGTTTGTGTGTGTGGGGGGGTTCTGTGTGTGTGGGGGGGTTCTGTGTGTGTGTGTGGGGGTTCTGTGTGTGGGGGGGTTCTGTGTGTGGGGGGGGGTTCTGTGTGTGTGGGGGGTTCTGTGTGTGTGTGGGCTGCTGTTGGTGAGGGGGAGGAGTGTAGTGTGTGTATGGGGGGGGAGGGGTTTAAAGCATTGATATATTTATATTTAAAAAAAAAAACCAAAAAAACACTTTTGTATTACTCCCCTCCCCCCTTACCTTCGGTTAGGGCCCAGGGGAGAGGGGGAACAGCTTCAATTCAATCCCTGGTGGTCCAGTGGTGGCGCGTGCTGTTCAGCCTGCAGCTCCTCTGGCTGCAGGCTGGTTTCGGTCTCCTCCCGCGAGAACAGCAGGCAGGTCGGAGCGTTGCTATGGTAACGCACAGCAACGCTCCAACCTGCCTGCTCGCGGGAGGAGCATTCTCGGCTCGCGTACTGCTTCCTGTTACACCGGGTAGGGGATCAGAAGCTCCTCTACCCAGTCTGCCTGATCGGCCACGCTACATTCTGTGACCGGCAGGAGGGGAGCGCTTCCCCTCCTGCCGGTCACCCTGTAATTGCTGCCGGGGCTGGTGCACACTAGGCGGCCGCGCACCGGCCCCCTAGTGTGCTGGCCCACTGGGAAATTTCCCGGTGGGCCAGTCCGCGCCCCCCAGATGTTGCGCCCGGTGCGGCCGGCCCCCCCTGCACCCCCAACGCTACGCCTCTGGAACAGGGCAACAACTCAAATAGGTTGCCCTTTTATGTGACCCCGCTCAGTTATCAAGCTGGTTTTAGTTAATCTTACAGAGTACCAAAACTTTTTGTACATTAGACAGATTGTACCCAAAAAGGCAGTTCAGATTCAAAATGGCTGGCTTCAACAGCAATCCCAGACAATCATTTCAACCTTGTTAGGCCCTAATCAATATAATAATATAACTTATACCCTTCAAACAAGGAGTTAAGTCAAGTCTTCACAATCTATGATTTTGTGGATAGAGCCCAATACAAGGATGATTATTCTGACACTCATAATGTTAAATATCTGTTACTAAAACTGGAAACAGGTCCGGCTCTAGCACAAGGCTTTCCAGGCGCCTGCCTTAGAGTGCACCATCCAGGGGGTGCAAATGTTCGGGTGACCTGCAGGAGGGAAGCGCACTGGGCCCATCTCCTGCCGGTCACTTTATGTAGTGTAACTGGGCTCCATGCCTGGCACACAGGGCCGACAGAGGAGATCAAGAGATAGAGAAGCGCTGGTCAGGGAGGAGGATCCATTGACATCAGGAGGAGGGGAAGGAGGGAGTTCCCAGGCGGTGGCCGAAAGTTTCTATGTTTCTATGAAAGAAGCTTAAGGAGCATGTCTCCCACCGGACCACCAGAGAACAAGATTCCCCCACTTCCTGGCTAAAGGTAAGACTCAGGGAGGGGGGAATTCACTTGTAATTATTTTTTCCCCCCTGAACATATTTTCCCTAACTTAGCTTCAATCTCCCCCATCTCAGCCCAAATCCACCCATAATCTCCATCACAGCCCTTATCTCCCCCACACCAGCCCCTATCTCCCCCATAAACCCCATCACATCCAGAGGCGTACCTATTGCCTCCAGCGCCCTTGACGAGGAGCTGTATCGCCCCCCCCCCCCCATCATGACAAATTCTAAATTTTTAAAGGTGCTGTTCCTATATAAGTACTCCACCATGTAAAGGGAAACTAAAGAAACATATGTAGCGTTATATTTTGTTTCCTAATCCTCCCTAATCCCATAAATAAATGTATAAAAAGGAACTGAAAGGTTTCCAGCAGTCACTCAAAGCTGTTATCATCCTCAAATAATAAATATATATTTACACACACATATTTATACTTGTGTGATGATGGTAACGTGCTAGAGGAATGCTTGTCACCATATTGCAAGCATAGTAGAGGCACATCACACCTTATTGCAAACACAACATAAATAAATCACACCTTTTTACAAGCATAACACTGGGACATCACACCATACCAGTGCTGGACTGGGGATAAAAACCAGCCCCGGAAATGCCCCGGAAATTTTTTTTATACCAATTCACAGGACTTCCCCCAGGACTTACCGCATCACAGAGATTGCGCTCACATGGCTTGCCTGAGCACCCATAACTTACTCAACACTGAGATTCCACTCACAGGACTTGCCCCAGCACCCAGGACTTACCCTGGCATTTAGATTGAAGTCCTCAGGCAAGTCCTATGAGTGCAAACAGTCTCCTGCATGCACCATGCAGAAGGAAAAAGATGCCGGATTTGAGATTTCTGGCGGCAGCAAAGGCGGCATTACATTGGCTGAGAGAGTACTCTCTCACTCTTACAGCCACATCTGCATCCCGCCACTGCCAAATTCTTAAAGACCACATCCCACAGCGGCCCCCGGGTAGTCTGGCCCTCCACCCTATTACAAACTGGAGTCTTTACTGGTGTCACTAAAAAATCTTTTTATAACTAACAAATACTTTGGTTGTGACCGATTAACTCAGGCTGTCTCAGTATAGTGGGGACTGCATGTGATGTATTGGGGTGTCAAGGTGTAATGGGGACTGCGTATTGACCTGTCAGTGTAATGGCTACAGTTTGTGTGTGATATATTTGACAGCATGTGATGTATTATTTTGTCTGTGTGTGAGAGTGTGATGTTATTGAACTGTGTACATGTGATGGAAACTGTGTTTTGGCATTGGGCTGGCTGTGTCTGATGAGAATGTGTGTGATCTTTTTGTGCTGTCAATGTGTGATGAGGACTGCTTGTGTTTGTGATGGTTTTAGCTGTCTGTGTATGGTGGGACTAACTGTGTTTGTCTTTGAATGTCAGTAATAACCACTGATGAGTAGATAGCATCATGAAATTGGTCATCTGTGACCTGTATAAAAGTTGGTGAATCCTAGAGCAACACAAACTAAAATTACGTGTTTCATTCTCACACAATATGTAATCCTGGGTACATACATACAATTTATTCAAAAGCTTCAATTTGTTACTTACTGTCTTAGTAGTAATGCCACTGTCTAGAATGTCCACTCCACACGTTCCCTAAGTCCCTAGTCCCTCTGCATTTTCCAGGCAGGGTAACGTGACTGCACTCTCTGCTCACTTCTACACCCCTCCCATCCATGTCTCTTCTACCCCCACTTCCGTTCTCTGTTCCCCTCTCTTCCATGTCTCTCCCCCTTCCATCCATCCATGTATCTCATTTTCTATCCATATCTCTCACCCCCTTCCTTGTCTCTACTACCTTTTATTCATATCTCCACACTTCCATCCATGTCTCTCCCCCTTATGTCTCCCTTTCATCCATATTCCACTCCACCCATGTCTCTCTTCCATCCATGTCTCATGCCTACCCATTTTATCCATATCTCTCCCCCCATTGCCAACCCTCCCCCTTTCATCTATTTATCTCCCCCTTGCCAACCTCCCCCCTTTCATCCATATCTCTACCCCCCTTGCCAACCTCCCCCCTTACTCAATATCTACCCCCTTGCCAACCTCCCCCCTTACTCAATATATCCTCCCCTTGCCAACCTCCCCCTTACCCAATATACCTTACCCCCCTTTCCTGAAATCGGTAAAAGTGTGAAATATATCTACCTATGCAGTCCTCGTCCCACGCAGCACTCAAATAGCTGGCGGTCCAGTAAAAGGCTCTCCTCATTTGCCTCCCTCCCTGTCATTTTTCCTTGATGGAGCCGCACACTGCTAGGGGTCCCGGGGTGCAGGTGCTCACACTGACAATTGATTTTTGCACTGACGGACACCAGTTCTTGCCACTCCCTTGGTACGCCACTGATCCCACCCCCATCTCCACAATAAGCCACATCACAGCCTCTCTCCCCATAACCCCTCTTTCCCCCATAACCCTCATTACAGCCTCTATCTTTCCTATCACAGTCTCTATCTCCTCCACCACAGCCCCTATCTCCCTTATCACAGCCCCAATCCCCCACATCGCCACTATCGTCCCACTACTGCACCATTTCCACAACATAGCCCCATATCCCCCACATTACTGCCCCTATACCCTATATCACAGCCCCTATTCCCCATCACAGCCATTACCCCCCCCCCTGTAAAGCCCATCAACAGTTCCAATCCACCACTACTGTCCCTAACCTCCATAACAGCCCCTACCTCCCATCACTGGCCCTTCCCCTCACAGCCCCAATCCTCCCATCACAACCCCTACTCCTCATCACAGCCCCTATGTCCCCACATTAGTCATAACCCCCCACCAAATGCAGCCCTTATCCCCTTCACACATTGCTGCTTAAATAATAAAAAGTGATGGGTCTGGGCTGCTGAATTGGATCCAAAGATCAGAGCCAGACAGCATGCTTCCCAAGGACCTGGTTGCTCAGGGCTAAGATGTAGGTATGTAATTGTGATTGCTTGTTTGACTGTGTCTGTATGTCTGCATGGCTGTCTTTATGTCTCTATATGACTGTGTGTCTGCATATGTATGTCTCTGTATGCCTTTGGCTGTGTTTGTATGACAGTATACCTCTATGTGTAGATTGTATGACTATTTGCCTACATGATTGGGTTTCTTTGATTGTGTACCTTTTACGACTGTGTGTCTGTATATCTTTGTGACTGTGTGTCTGAATAACTATGTCTGTGTGCCTGTATGGTTGTGTGTCTGTACATTTGTGTCTTTGTGCATATATGTATTTTGCCTGTATATCTATGTCAATATGGAAGAGACACAAAAGGGTGTTGGAGGAAGCAAGAGCCAAAAAAATGGACTGGGAGAAGTAAAAGACACACACGAGAGGGAGTTGTATGAGACACACATGGAGGTGTAAGACACACTAAAGAGGGGTAATATACACTAAGGGGGGTGTAGGACATTCAAAGGGGGGGTTACAAGACACAGAGGTGAAGATGCATTTTGGGGATGAGGTGGCTAAATGCATTTCCGCCTGTGTAGCCAAAAATCCTTGCACCGGCTATGGGCTTATGCAAGAATCTACAATGTGACCATTCCCATTCAGATTGTTTTCCTGGCCTATGAAGTGGGCACAAGTCAATGATGGCCGATATACACAAAGCATTCTGGGATACCAAACAATATACTAGGAGAGTTTGGGATGTGCTTGTAGACCACTTCATAGTAGTTTACATCTGTATGCCCGTGGTGTTGAGATAAATGCTTTAAAACATAAATTCAATTTATACATATGCTAACAATTTGGCTACAGCAAAGTTTAGATGAAATGCCACCTTATGTCAAGCTTCGCCATGTCATTTCATTCATGACAAGCATACATTAAACATTTACAATAACCTATGAATGGTAATCAAGCATTTCTACATATATTCATTTAGTCATGCAGCCTAAGCCTTCAATCTAATTTATCTCCAGACTCAGTGGAGATTTGCATGAAATATGTTGTGTAAACCTATAATTACTGACATTTTGCTCTGTTTGAATCTTCGCATGGATGAGTCTGTATCTGTATATCTGTGTCTGTATATGTATCTTGTACTTGGAATGTTAAATATGCTGCACTTGATTCAGTGACAGAAAAGAAGAACCCAGTTCCAACAGACCAGAAATCCAGTTATATTATAATTAAAAGCATATTAGAAGTAATCATTAACAGAAACGTACCATGGAAACTTGTTTAAATCAAACAACATCGAAAAGAGTACAGATTAAGCTTCCAGCACATTTGTGGTTTCACATTTTTGAACGGACGGTAGAAAGGGAGAAACATTTCTATTTCTTAAATGAACAGTTTCAGACCCTTCTTCTTTTGTTGTGATGAGATAATTTAATAATATCCCCATCTACTAAAGAAACTTGTTGTAGAAGTGCAAGCATTGTGAGGCATAGCAATATATTATAAGCTGCATGATCTGTCTCGAACAGACATGAAACAGATGGACACCCATGTTGAATTTTTTAAATGGTAAATCATTCATGCTTGGTATTGAAAATTGTCTACATACATTCCAGAACTACCAACACAACTGTAAGATACGCCTTGCTTACATGTCACGTTATACAAATAAACGTCTATTTTACAATAACTGCTAAGGATCAACTATTGATGTGTGTTTGGTTTTAAACTAAGCATAAGGGTAGACAAATATTAAATGAAACCAAAAAAAGATTTTTTTTACTCTGGTATAGAAACAAAATAAAATGAAGGTGTATGATTGATAAGCAGACCTAATAGAATTGGTGGAACAATCCCAATATGGACTCACAAAGTCCGTTGGAGAGAGAACTTTGATTGGGTATGTACACTTGTATTTAAAACAGATGGCTGGAAAAGTACGGAAAGTTGCCTTGAAATGGCAAAAGCAGTGACACAGCAGTGGGGAAACTAATGAGAAAGGGGGCATGGTGGATCCTGACAAATTTGAACGACAAATTTTCGTAAATACCATTCTGTTATTTAGCTTCCATCTAAGGGTTTACATTATTCTAATATATATTTTAGTGCACAGGGGAAGGTAACAGAACACTACATACGTTGCATAGCACACAATTTGTAATGTATTATGTGCAAAGATAATGGATTAGGGTGAATTATTCTGAATATTTATCTTTTGCAGATGTATAGCACATGCATGCAAATTACATCAGAAATGTCTTTACACATGGAATAGGAGCCCCGTGGTTCTAACTTGCTTGTACGAGCGGCTCTGATTGATTCCTGTGAAGAAATGCGCACAGTGCTTAATACTGAAGTACATTTACTATAAACCCTTTGGAAAACGACAGTGGTAGCAGAAAAATTACTTTTATTCATATACAAGGGTGCAAACTAATCATAACTCCGTATTCCAAGTAGTGTTGCTTCCTTTGACCCTTTTACTATTGTGTGTTCCCTTTCAGCACTTCACATATAAATATAGCCCTTTCTCTGTTTCATTACCTACAACTGTCTGGCACGCGGACAGTGAATTCGAAATCACCATTAAAGAGATCATGGTGAAAAGATACAAACCTGTATGGTATCAGTCTAGATACACTCCTACGGTGCTGCATCACAACTCTACGTCCAGTGTTTCTTTAGACAGTCTGCGTCTTTGTCCAAGTTTTACTGGTTGGAAAAGTCCCTTATAGGCTATAATTATCCTTAAAATGAGAGTGAGAAGAGACAGTCTTCCTTCTTCTTGTGTTCTAATTTATTTATATATGCAGCTCTGCGGCCTAGTGAGATCATAAGACCCAATTACTTTCCCAAAACACAAAACAAGTCATACTAGTTTGTAGTTTGTTATAAACTTAAAAGCCCTCATTAAGGAAATTGTCTTTTTCCCCCCTTAAATGCATATATTTTAGCTGTTTATTTTTTTAATATATATATATATTAGTTATGATACACCAATACAGCTATAAAATACTATAACTAAAATATTTATTTTATTATTTTGTTAGTTGTATTGTGCACAGAATTAATTAAAATAATATATTTATATTTATTTATGTATTTATTTTTGTGCTGCAGGTTTTTTACCTGGCATTTTTCATTGGTCCAAAGACCAATAATGTCTAAGCAAAATAAATAAATAAAAATAATAATAATAAATTTTTATTTATTTATTTATTTATTTTTATTCCTTTAGATGACCATGCCATACATATTAGCAGAAGGTGGTAGCATTATTTTAAAGGGAGGGGGCAGAGTATCTCATGGGGCAGGTGGCCAGGGGTTTGGTGTTAGAGTTGAGATTGTGATCCCCATATAGTGTGGAGTTAGGGGGATTTTATTAAGATCAGAGGGCTTAGTAACTCTCCTGCAGTAGGTCCAGGAGACTGGGCATCCTCTGGTATTTTGTTGGGCTTGAATGCTTGGGCCTGCTGGCCTGTTACAGGCCATGGGATTGAGGAAAGAGTGGGGCAATTGTTGGTCCGTATATGGTTTTGATTACCCTCCACCCCACTGCATAAGTAATAAGAATTATGGGAGAATTCTTAGATCCCGGGCTATTTTGTTGGGAAGGTATGTCAGAGTCCGATTAGTTTTACAACTGATTATAATTTCAATTAGCACTTAGTACATCTTACAACTTATGGTATAGTTTTAACCATGTATTTGTACACCAGATAAGCATTTAGGTATGAGATTAAAATTACAACCTTAAAGGGACATTCTAAGAACTAAAAAAACTTAAGCTTCATGGAGTGGTTTTGGTGCATAGCTCAGCCCCCACAGTCTCACTGCTCAATTCTCTGACATTTAGAGAGTAAATAATGTTATTTATACAGCCCTAGTCACACCTGTTTTTTCTATCTACATCCTACATGTTATTTAATAACATTCAATGACCCATGCAGCTGATGCTAAATTAGATCCACAGGTCTTCCATGGATGAGAACAGCTATTTATTGCATAGTAAATGATCAATTGTTTGTAAGATGTTTCTTGCATTTTGTCATTATAAGTTCTCCCTATTTGACCTGCATAGACCAATTCCCTATTTAGCAATCTTGTGAGGCAGACAGTATAGCACCACCTTTGCTTTTTGTAACATTTCCAAAACCCAAACAGGTGGAACCTCAGAACAGACTTGATATTTCATACAGGAATTGTTTGAATTCTTTGAGAAACTTCATCAAGCCTCATGAAATCCTTGACTAATGTGAGAAAATAACATTCATGGTATGTTCCCAACAGCAGCACACAATGCATCTCTACAGTTGTCTTGTATAAATTAAGGAATGCATAGACCCCACCAGTGGCCCCCATGTCGTATGTCCACCAACTCATTCACATTCTTCTTGTATGAATAATTTGTGCGCTAAGCTTCCATCAATCCATAATAGAGAGTGTTATTGAAAGAAACCATAGAGAAATCATGTACATTCGAGACATAAAGTGTATTTGAATTAGAAATGTACATAGTGCTTGTAAAGAGATATAGGGAATACTGTTACTGCTTCTTATTCACGCTGTAGAACTTGAGAGACAATTTACATGGACTCATATGAGAAAACAACATCACTTATAATACCAAGGAAAACCGATTGTTCATACATAAATTATTGTCAGTGAGTAGTATCTGCAACATATTCTATGAAATCACTGCATATATTATTTTATTCTGTTGGTTTAAAGATTCATTAATCTACATTTATTTGAACAATTTCACTGCTATAACAGAACAGCTATTAATGTTCTTCATAAATGTTGATCTTAACAGTATCTCAACAGGATGCAGTACTCATAGAGTGATACTGTGCTGTCCATCTATAACTGTCTACAGTCAGACTCAACCCAGTATGGAATCCTACCAGTAGTGCAGCGAGCACCAACACTTTCATTAACATGGTCAGTAGGAGGTTTATAGTTATAGTCAGTTTTGAATTTCCTGTGTACGTTCCATTTATGGGACTACATTGACATGATCAGACCTGTTACTCGGACTGTTAGTATCCTGTAGAGCAGTTATTTTTTATTAGTAAACATTCTATTTTTGACTTTCTCTTTTCTGTACTGAATCATTTTGGAGACTATATCAAGGTGGGATTATCAGATTATCTCTACCAATTAACCAATAATGTGGAGGCTGTCTCAATTATCAACATTTGTAGCTTTTCTTTTATAAGGCACTAATGGCAATCCACTAAAAGCCGTTATATTCAGTTTTCTCTCTAATATAATATCTGCTAGTGGGGAAAGGATAACATATTGCAGAGAGTTTTCATTTTTGGGGTACAGGACGAGTGAACGGTTAAGAAATGTATAAATTGATATGGTAATACATATCAGCATCCAGTACAATTAGGTCTATGGATATGTTCCATGTCCATCTTAGAACAATGGCTTTAATTCACGAGGATGCATCTGTATTTGGCCAATCAGAGACCAAACACATGCTGGTTCAAATTAAGAACATCTGAGGAACAAAGGAAGAATGTAAATCTCATGACAGATCCCTTATGTGAAACACATGGGGTGGCTGCTAACAATAAACACTTGCTGTCCTCTGTTGTACACATAATTTTTGAGCCCGTAAAGCAATAACAATCTTTATTTAGGATAAAGTTTGTGTATGTACATCTATGTCTGTGTGTCAATGACTTAAAGTCAAGGAAACTGGGTTTCCCCTGTTTTCCGGGAAATACAACTTGGAGTTCCAATGAAGGGAACTTAAATGTTCCCTGTGTAATATGTCACAATACAGGGTCACCATATCCTGCAAAACCTTGCTTGAACACTGTATACACTACAAGAATCATGCAAACCTCTTGCTACCTTATATCATACATAGTGCAATAAACATTCAAATATATGAGCTCGATCCAACAATTCGTATATTTTGGTAAATAGAAGGTCACATTCTCAGGTCTATATCAGTGCTTAGAAAGATTATATTTAAGAATGCATCAAGGTCTTGATAAAGGCCCAGTCATTGACAGGAAAATGTAAATTACAAACAAAATAATTATTTGCTGATTGGCCTGATCGCTATTAAGTTAAATTATTTTCAAGAATAGTAATGTCCAACGAGACTTCTTAAAACTCTTATAGAATGGTGTACCTGGCCTCCATGATAGCCTGTCAAATCGAAAAGAATTGAGTATATTAGAAGACCATTGTGTTATATTTGCTATTTCATGTGTGTATTGTGGCTTTGGAAACACTTTTCAAAGTGGTTTACTGGCATAAAGAAGTTGAGACGCAATCTTTCATAAAAAAAAACCAAAAAAAACAACTTGAATTCCAATTTGAATTTTGTAGACGTTTTCAGACACACGTTGCAAGTTAACTTTGAAGCTGAGTTTGTTCGACGGTTGATATAAACTCCTCTCTTGATGATGAACTGCTATTTTAATAGACGCACAACTAGCCAGAACTGGTGGGACTTTTATTTTTAGAAGAATCTATCCTCTCTGGTTGCTCCTGTGGGAAAACAGTGATGTTTTATCTTGAACTGGAATGCATTGTTTAACCTCTTATCCCACAGCTGTTCTCTTCAGAAACAACACTAGAAAATCTCTATCTGAAGTTACAAGCAAAGCTTCGCAGATAGCAGACAGCGCCTTGTCAGGACAGACTGCTTTATTAAAGTCAAAACAACAGGCCAGATTCCTGAAGACGTTATGGGAGAACATCAAAGTACTTGTTTTACTACTTCAATAGAAATAGAAACGAGGAATGAACAAAGAGATTCATGCTTGCTTTCCGTTAATAATAATTACGGAATAGATGAGAGGGCAACTTTTAAATAAACATGTCACTCCAAAATATGTATGGCCTAATGCCTGATTGAGTAAAAAAAAAAAAAGATGTACATATACTGTGAAGTTTTAAGCAGCTCACCATTTTAGAGTATTGTGCATATTCTAAAAAAAAAAAATACAGCTAAATCCACACAACTTATAGATTCATTTTAAACATGTCACATTGAAATATTGCTGTACCCGATATTGTAATGAGGTTGGTACTTTAGAGTGCCACATGCAGTAGCTTAGTGGGTTTAGTTTTAGTTAAGGTTACAGTCAGGCCTGGACTGGCCATCGGGCACACCGGGCAATTGCCTGGTGGGCCGCGGTGGCCATGGGCCGTCGCTGGCAGGGGAGGTCCCAGGATCTCCCCTGACGGTCTATGCAGGGCCGGCACTATCCGAGCGCCGGCCCCGCTGTTTTCAATGATGGGCTGGTGGGGAGATCAAAAATCACCCTCACCAGCCCACATAGAGTATATTCCAGCCGGCGGCAGGGAGAGAGGGAGGGAGCCAGGAGAGGACCTGACGGAGCTCTATCTTGCAGCTCCGCCGGGTTCCTCTCGCGAGATGCGGAGCGTTGCCATGGCAACGACCAGATCTCACGAGAGTGAACTCTAGCTCGCAGGCTAGAGTTCACTCACCCACTGGACCACCAGGGATGCTGTGCGAGTGACTGAACCCCCCTCCCAGGTACCACAGTGCCGGTCCCCCCCTCCCAGTCTAAAAGGTAAGAAGGGAGGTGGGGACATAATGCCTACTTTTTTTTGTTTTTATTTACCCCCCAAACACACACAATCCCTTCTAACATGTATACACTCTCACACACACACATCACACACAGCACTCACACACACACACATCACACACAGCACTCTCACACACACACACATCACACACAGCACTCACACACACACATCACACACAGCACTCTCACACACACACATCACGCACAGCACTCTCACACACACACATCACACACAGCACACACCCAACACACAGCACTCACACACAGCACTCACACACAGCACTCTCACACACAGCACTCTCACACACAGCACTCTCACACACAGCACTCACACACACAGCCCTCTCACACACAGCACTCTCACACACAGCACTCTCACAAACAAATCACTCACACACACCACACATCACACTCAGCACTCTCACACACGCACTCTCACACACAGCACTCTCACACACAGCACTCTCACACAGAGCACTCACACACAGCACTCACACACACATCACACACAGCACTCTCACACACATCACACACATCACCCACATCACACTCAGCACTCTCACACACACACATCACACACAGCACTCTCACACACAGTACTCACACACAGCACTCACACACAGCACTCACACACACAGCACTCTCACACACAGCACTCTCACACACACACATCACACACAGCACTCGCACACACATCATACACAGCACCCACACACACAAATCACCCACAGCACCCTCACACACATCACACAGCACCTTCACACACAGCACCCACACACACAGCACCCACTGCACCCTCACACACACACAGAACCCCCACGACACACTGCACCACACACATACACAATACTTCCAAACATATTTATATTATATATATATATATATATATATTCATATTCACACACACTATAGCCTGTATGCACACTCTTGCTACATCCCCTATACACACATTCTCTACAGCCCCTAGCCACATATGAATTACATTACACCACAAACACAACACGACTAAAACCGACCTTATAGCACAATACCACACCACAATACCACACCACAATCAGCTCACTCTGTACACACACAATACCACAAGCAGGCTCCAAACACATGCACAATACTCTTTCCTGGCATTTTTGTCTCCTGGTATCCATTTATAGAGACACCAGAGACAAGTTGCAAGGAAACACAGTGCAAGCATGTTATTAAATTTGCTTGCACTGTGCAGAACAAATACAGGGCTTTTTTTTCATGCTAGAGCTCTTCAGCAGAGCTCTGTGCATGGTCGGCCCTGGAAGAGCATTGAACCAACATGCTCACTTTGAGAGGGGGCGTGTTTGTCATTAATGATGACAAAACACACCCTCTCTGCCCCGCCCCCTTCTTAGTGGGCCACTGTGATAAAAAAATGCCTGGGACAAATTTTTTTCCCAGTCCGGCCCTGGTTACAGTCCAGTATCTTACAAGCAGATACTCACTAACCCTAGATTCCTCTTGAGCTCATTGAAGGGATCTGGGTGCATTGTCCCTTAACCCTGCAGTGGTAATTATTGCAGTTTTTAATAAATGGCAATAATTAGCTTTGAGGGCTAACTCCACCTCTAGTGGTTGTCTGCCAGACAACCACTAGGGGGACTTCTGGGTCGTTAGGTGCCTAATTGATGCTGGATGTCCTCACACTATGCAAGAAGATGTCCAGCGTCACCAAAAAAACCAATAGGAAAGCATTATGCATGCTTTCCTATGGGGAAAAAACTAATGCAAATGTGGCCATTGCAGCACATGCTTATTAAGTTTCCTGTGTGTGAGGAGTGGAGGCAGAGCCCAAACCAGCGCCAAAAGAAATCATGTAAGTGACAGAAGGGGTTTTTAACCCCTTTTGCACCACAGGGAGGGGGAGAGGAGAGGGGTGCTGTGACAGAGGGGGGCCCTATAGGAAGCGATTGGCACTATAGCTTCCCTTTAATGGTAAGCTTTGTAACCCTATGTTTCCCTAACCCTAAGACCTAATATCATTAAACAGATTCAAAAAGAACTACAGTTGCAAAAAAAGTATGTGAATCCTTTGGAATGATATGGATTTCTGTACAAATTGGTCATAAAATGTGATCTGTCACAACAATAGACAATCACAGTCTGCTTAAAATAATAACACACAAAGAATGAAATGTTGCCATGTTTTTATTTAACACACCATGTAAACATTCACAGTGCAGGTGGAAAAAGTATGTGAACCCCTAGACTAATGACATCTCCGAGAGCTAATTGGAGTGAGATGTCAGCCAACTGGAGTCCAATCAATGAGATGAGATTGGAGGTGTTGGTTATAGCTGCCCTGCCCTATAAAAAACACACACCAGTTCTGGGTTTGCTTTTCACAAGAAGCATTGCCTGATGTGAATGATGCCTCGCACAAAAGAGCTCTCAGAAGACCTACGATTAAGAATTGTTGACTTGCATAAAGCTGGAAAGGGTTATAAAAGTATCTCCAAAAGCCTTGCTGTTCATCAGTCCACGGTAAGACAAATTGTCTATAAATGGAGAAAGTTCAACACTGCTGCTACTCTCCCTAGGAGTGGCCGTCCTGTAAAGATTACTGCAAGAGCACAGCGCAGACTGCTCAGTGAGGTGAAGAAGAATCCTAGAGTGTCAGCTAAAGACTTACAAAAGTCACTGGCAAATGCTAACATCCATGTTAGCGAATCTACAATACATAAAACACTAAACAAGAATGGATTTCATGGGAGTATACCACAGAGGAAGCCACTGCTGTCCAAACAAAAATTGCTGCATGTTTACAATTTGCACAAGAGCACCTGGATGTTCCACAGCAGTACTGGCAAAATATTCTGTGGACAGATGAAACCAAAGTTGAGTTGTTTGGAAGAAACACACAACACTATGTGTGGCGAAAAAGAGGCACAGCACAACAACATCAAAACCTCATCCCAACTGTGAAGTATGGTGGTGGGGGCATCATGGTTTGGGGCTGCTTTGCTGCGTCAGGGCCTGGACGGATTGCTATCTTCGAAGGAAAAATGAATTCCCAAGTTTATCAAGACATTTTGCAGGAGAATTTAAGGCCATCTGTCTACCAGCTGAAGCTCAACAGAAGATGGGTGTTGCAACAGGACAATGACCCAAAGCATAGAAGTAAATCAACAACAGAATGGCTTAAACAGAAGAAAATACGCCTTCTGAAGTGGCCCAGTCATAGTCCTGACCTCAACCCGATTGAGATGCTGTGGCATGACCTCAAGAAAGCGAGTCACACCAGACATCCCAAGAATATTGCTGAACTGAAACAGTTCTGTAAAGAGGAATGGTCAAGAATTACTCCTGACCGTTGTGCACGTCTGATCTGCAACTACAGGAAACGTTTGGTTGAGTTATTGCTGCCAAAGGAGGTTCAACCAGTTATTAAATCCAAGGGTTCACATACTTTTTCCACCTGCACTGTGAATGTTTACATGGTGTGTTCAATAAAAACATGGCAACATTTCATTCTTTGTGTGTTATTAGTTTAAGCAAACTGTAATTGTCTATTGTTGTGACAGATCACATTTTATGACCAATTTGTGAAGAAATCCATATCATTCCAAAGGGTTCACATACTTTTTCTTGCAACTGTATCTTGATTGTAACAAAAAAAAAATTAGGTAAGAAGTCCCTGGGCGCCACCTTACCTCAAGGGATTGAACTGCTTTAAATGGTTTACCCTGAGGCTGGACATTATCTGCTTTGTTTCCTGCGAACATAGGTGTAGCCATTGTAATTCTTCTGATGCTTCTTCTTGGGTGGCCATGATTACAGCAACATACGGTAACTCTTAATGAGTGTCCAGTGATAGGTTGACAGTGCCAGCTCAGACAATCACCACCATCCAAGCTGAAGCATTGGAAGAAGTGTGGCAGCCTCAGCAAGGCCCACAGGAGGCAGTGCAAGTTGGCACCAGGGACCAAACTTCAGGAGATAAGGTAGCACCCAGGAATGTCTTATCTCAAAGTAGCTTCATTAAGATGACATTGTTTTGAGGAAAGAGACGCCCTTTTACCCTAAACCTACCCAAAACCCTGTTATTAGATATAGAAGTGTAGTTTCAGATGGTGATGCTGTAATTACACTGCACTCTTTTGATTACAGTGCCATTTAAGCATTTTTTAAACAATGCTTGCTGTTTAAAGGGTGCAGTTTCAACTGATTTTATATGAATATAAATAATGATGAATAATGATTTAAATGTATAGTGTACCGTTTTTGGTTTGTTTAGCATGCCCTCTTGTGCATTGCTAATTAGGTCCTCCTGAATATGAAGTTAAAAATAAATAATAAACTTATCTGAAATCCAGTGCCGGACAAAACTCCCAGCACTAATTTCCTTGTAATGTGTGATGTTACTGACTCCCTCGCATGGTTCAATCACATGTTTTTCCTAGAAAAGCATTTGATTGAACTATTTCACCGGTTCAGAGCGCATGCACACAATTTGAGTTGGTGAAGGAGGTAGTGAACAGGGATAGGAGGATATAGTTTTTTTTTTTTTGTCACTGGAGGGAGGAGCACCAAAGTGGCATTTGACAGCCTTGAACAGATTTCCGAGCCACGTGTCCTGGGGGTGTAACTAAACCCGGCACGAAAGTGTAGCATACAGATTTCTACCGCCATGACATCGTCTACAGAAGCAGAAGTGGTCATAGTGGTTGGAGTGACACTTTAAGTCACAGCATTTTTTGTCTCCATATACTGAAACTATGCTAAGCAGTGCAGAACAACACAATGTCAGTCGTAAATTTGAATGGCTGAGGATGGGAACATGCTACAATCAAGTAAATTGTAATCAACAAGAAACATATGATATATACCATATCAAATGCATGTTCACTAAATAACTCTATCTTGACCTGTGGTATTTTCCTCTTCTCTTAGCACTTCATATCTATTTGTTTCTGTTATCTATTGATTTAGTGCACTTACTTTTTTTTTTGTAGATTGGTGTATATATTGTGATTACTTTTTTCTTTTTCTTTTTTATAATGTTTGCTATTTCATACTTTATGCGTTGAATTGTTTGTGCCATTGTATGTATTGTGTATATATAGGTTATTGCCCTTAGTTGAATATATATATGATTTAAGGTCTACAATTGAAGATATATATATATGCGCAGAGTCTGGGGACAATATTTTTATGTGTTATGAGTTTTTGATGTGTATTGAATATTTGCAATAAAGCTGTTAATTTTTCAGGTTCGGTGTGCTCCTTTGTATTACAAAACCACTTATTGTTTAACATCCCTCCTCCTGACCCTCTGTAGTCTTGACAAGTGAACCAAACTAAATGATTCAAGGTTTAATATATTGCATATTAAACTGCATATTTTGTTCTTACAAAATCAATCAACACCATCTAATGACAGCTATTCATTGAAAAATGTATTATTCATGAACTTTTAGATGTGACTGCTGATAAACAGGTGCTTATTTACGAGGCACACCCTGGCATGTTCCTGCACAGCTTTATGGGAGAAAATCAGATCCTAGACCCTTGTGTCTTGTGTAATTGCTGTATTAATGCTATTATTGGATTTAACAATGGTTTTTAACTCAATGTTATTACTTTTAACTCTTTGTGTACTACAGAGCTGTACAATATGTGTACAATATGAGTCATAATCCTGGCATTTAAGGGATTAGCTTTGCTCTTTTTCCCCCCTGCATTTTCTACTAAGGCTGGGTGTGGAGGCCCCCATCTTCTTTCATGCCCAAGGCATCTTATTGTCACCTAACACCTAACACTACCTTTACTTCGAATTACAACACATTGAAAAATAATATATCTTTAAACTTTGATGTCTAATGTAAGTACTCCCTGCAGGGCATGTGATCTCATTTTACCGACACACATTACGATATTCATTGTGGGCCTTCTCCGTCACATTCTTTTAGCTATGGCTTTTTTCTGTAAGTTAAAGTTCAGAAACATACATTTTTTTCTAATCTGTGCATTCGTCGGATATTTTGCTTACACAATATACAGATAATCTTAAATCTTGGTACAAGATATATAGGTCAAAGTTAATTAGTTTAAAGGATGATGTTAATATTTGGCTACAAATCCCTTACAGAGATGTCCCTAGCCTGACTATTGATGAACCTAAAAATAAATAATTTTCATGTATGATCCTGAAGTAGAATGCATGCTGCTTGAATTATAAGTGCATGCGGAGTGATAATTCATAAGGCAGGTATGAAAGCATACTTATGACTCCAGGTATTTTTCTACTAGGCATTTACATTGCAGTGAGTCACCGAGTCTTCCTACAATTCTAAATTAGTAAGCCAATAAGAACTGGGGTCTTGAGTCAGATATTATTACTGCGGGATACACTGTACAGTCCTAACAGCGTGTCGTATAGTACAATTTTATTTTAAGTCCAACAGTCTATTAATATTAGTGATTCACACTTAGCATAAAGTTAAAAATAAAATAAAAACAAAAAAATCACACATACGAACAACATAAGTGACTGACAAATATAAAAAAGACGGAAAACAACAACAATTTTTTTCCTAGTTTTTCCTATTTTTGGTTTATTATTAGTTTCTAAAATGATAATATCATCAGTTTTGGTGTATCTTTTCACAATACATGTTCCACTGGGATTCTGTTATGTTTTGCTTAGCTGTAGTCAGTGCTGTATTTACCCTATGTGCTACCCCAAAGCCAGTTTCCTGAATGCAGCCCCATAGTTTGGGATAAGTGGGTGATTGGATGATAAGTGGGACACGGCTGGGAGAGCGTGTATGTGTGTAGAGGCTGCTTGTGGTGTTGTATGTGTTTGGGAATGCTGCTTATGGGGTGGTATGTCCTGGGGTGCTTGTTGTTTTTCATCTGGACCTGTAGTGGGGAATAAGGACTTTATGGGGTGTAGTGGCTACAGTAGGGGTATGGGGGTTGTAGTGTGGAAATAAGGGTTATAATCGGAGGACAGGAACCATTGTGGGCAGATAATGTGCATAGTTGGGCAATAGGGAGACTAGGGCTACAAAGGGAGAATAGGGACTATTATGGGTAGGATAGTTGGTATAGTTGGTATAGTTGGGTGACAGGGGCTATATTGGGATGATAGGCACAATAGCGGCTATACTGGGGAAAGTTAAACTAACATTTATTCCCCTCTTCCTGAGGCTTACCTTGAGGCCAGGCCATGGAGGGGGTAATCCTGATTCCTGGTCCGGTGAGAAATGCAGAATGTCTGCATCCCTATGCATGCTAACAGCTTCTTCCGGCCGTACAAGGAAATGTATAATTTGGTGTGGCAACCCACGGCAATGCTTTGAAATTGCACAGATGAGAGGGAGAGCACATGCACACCTCTCTATTCAGCACTGGCACTGCAGGGACCAGCCAGTGAAATCTCACACTCGGCCACACAGGAGGACAATGGGCTGGCTGGTGAGGGAGGTGTGCCAACGCAAATGAGACATTTTTAGTTAGGTGGTATACTAAAATTGAACATACGTGAGATTTCAGTAATGAAGTTCTAAATTAACCATCAGTGGTAATAGACTACTTCTTGTAATTAAGGAACCTTTAACCCCTTAAGGACACATGACATGTGTGACATGTCATGATTCCCTTTTATTCCAGACGTTTGGTCCTTAAGGGGTTTAGGCACCAACACCACTTCATCTCAATGAAGAGGTATGGGTGCAGTATCCCTTTAGTTTTAGCCATTTAATGTAAAACATTGCTGCTTACATTGATTTAGTCCCAGTTAGGAAGATAATTCAAACAAATCAGTTTTTACAAACCAGTTATTTCTACCTGAGTTTTCCAATTCAATTTTCAACGCTATAATTTGGTGTTTAACGAATAACCGCCTAATAAACCATGGCTCAAAAGAATAATAAAATAAAAAAAGTTTACATTTTGGCACTCAAGAGCCTAAAAAAAAAAGGAAGTGTGGCCAAAGGTTCAACCTCATGCAGGAAAAATGCAAGAAAAGTAATAATAGAGCACACCTCATAAACTATACTGTTTACCTCGAGATTTATCTCCAAAAATTAAAAATAGATAGAAAAAAAAATGACTAAACCTTTGCTGTGTAAAGGGTTTAAATTGACGTGCAGGGTTATTCTCTGAAGGGAGAATTGTTGAGAATTCAAAGCAAATTTCAGATAAAAAACAAAACAAAACATCTAATTATAAAAAAGCAGAACTGGAAAATCTTTATTTTTAGTTGAGATATTTTGGTCTACAATAACCCTGAAAATAGGGTTCTGTGTGTGGGTGCAACATTTTATAAAGCAACTATTACCCCCCTTTTTGAAAGGAAACATTTAAATCCATGTAATATTTACGTGCACAAATGGTAAAAAAATTGATATAATTTTGCTTTTAATTTACCGTACATCCTGACGCTCTATTATTATTCAATTCATGAAAGCCGTGCATTGTACTTTGGGATTACGGAACACTCACTTCATTTTCTTTAAAATGTAACCATGTTGCAGTGATGTGCTATCTTCATTTTACAATTTGGCTTTCTATGCCGATGCACTAAATAAAATAGCATAAACTAATATGTAGTCCCTTTTGACAGTGGTCCAGACACCTTGTTATAAAACGATATTGGCTACAGAGTTAGATAAGAATAGATTTAGGTTTGCACTATGTCCTAAATGCATTAACTATATGCAAAGTGACTAACATTTGCTCACAATGTCAATACGAAAACCATCAATTAGCAGATTTAGAACTTATAATAATGATATGCATTTAACGCAGATTGATGCATTAACTGGGGTATGAATATACCTTATGCAGATGTGCCTCTTGTGTGGATACAACGAGTTCCACTTGTGTAGAGTGCATCAATTAAATTGCGCACATTACACTTGTCCGCCATTTGCTCTAACTTCAGGCAAAATCTCAAATCCAGCACAAGTTTGTCTTAAGGACACACAAAGCTTTACATAACATGGGACTCATTTATCTCAGAAATAAAATGACCTTTCAAAGTGCAGGTGGCTACGGCTGAAGGCCCGCAGGGGCTACAGGTTATTGTAGCCAAGAATGTTTTGTTGTATTCTTGGCAAGTGCATTTGAAATCTTGCTTCACAAGTGTAGTATCTACTGCTTCTATTTTTTTTAATCTCGAGCAGAGAGAACGGATGTTTTGACCACAAATCTTTTTTTCATCTAAATTAATTCGATATGTGGTGTATTTTTTAGCACAAACGTTATTGTATTTTACTGCATACTGTTTTTTTAAAGCTTCAAGTTTACGTATGGCCCTTTATTTTCAAGTGAAATTCAGTTAGGGAGAGTTTGCACACATTCAGGAGGAGGAGAAGACAACATTTCTGTATTTTTTTGTCTTGCCTTAGGGTATAACTAAGTGTTATTGTTGGAGATATCTTAAATTATGCAGATGTCTGTCCACACACAGGGCATTTCAGGCTGATGGTAGGCGCTGATGACCCAGATATACCAAAGAGGTAAACGTATTCCTTCTGTTGTCAGCTGCATATTTAGTCTCTTAACTTTTCTGTTTTTTTTTTCTTCTTCTAAATCTATAGAATACTTAAATTAAAATGAGAAGGTCTTTCAATCAAATGGCTAATAAACTCATCATTGATGTCCCAATTGTACATGAGTTGGAGGTGTTGGCTATTTACTCCTAAAATTATGGGTTTTAAGAGAGGTCTTTAAAGGCGGGAGGCTATCTTCATGTCTGTTAGGGTAAGATAGGGTGAGAATGACGTAATCTACTTATTTAAGAAAGATTTATATAGTGTAATACAAAGGTATGGAACAAATTACATGTGTACACTAGGGATGATGGGTGAGTACACCCCACACTAACGATGGGACCCGCAAGTCTTTATCAAAATCCAGAACATAACATTGCTCAAAGTGGCTTTATACCAAGTCACCGGCTGCGCAGGTGCACCCCCCCCCCCTCCAGTAGGAGACCGAGTTATATAGTGAGAGAACAGTTAAGAAGAGCAAGAAGAAGAGTGAAGATGAAAATATGAAAAGGAGGAGAGGGTAGGAAGAAAGAAAAAAAGAGAATGCGTGGGTTGGCAATTATTCCTCTCGCCTTTTTGTCTTGGGGGATTTGGAGTATGGCCGGAATGGGAGTTAAAAGTCCTAGAAAGGGTTAAATACAAGTAATATTTTACATGACTAGGACACAGATTGCATGTATGGGGTAAATAATAGACCAAATAAAAAAAAAAAAAAAACACCAGGGCAACAATCTAGTGTCTAGGAATCTTACAAAGGTCACTCTCTTTTTTGGAAGTGAGATTTAGGGAGATTTGGTATGTTGACAATTTGGACATCTGTGAGCAGGCATTGATTATTGTGCTGCTATGCTAGCTTTAATACTCATCAATATTGTTTAACGCTGTAATACAAGTATAAGTGTAATATATATATACATCGTGGCAGGGTCAGAGAGACTTTCTATGTAAGTAACAGATTGGAGCGCTCTCTATTCCCAGCACGATAGGGTTAATTGGTGGAAGTCAGCCCTTTCAGGTGAATGTAATTAACCTGCACTAGGGGTTTAAAAGGTCAGCCTCTGAAGGCATCAGAGAGTCTAACAGCTGGGAGAGAGGAGGCAGCTAAGCCTGAGCAGGGCCGCCACCAGAAATAACCTAACTGAGCTCAGGGTCTGGGCCCCTGGGGGCCCGCCTCCAAGCCCACCCACAGGGACCGCCTCCACATCCCGCCCACAGGAATACACACACAGACACAAACACATTCACTGATACAAAAGGACACAGATACACACACACACACACTGATACATACTAACAGACACACATACTGAAACAGACATACACACATATAGGCATACATACTGACACACACATACTGAGACATACACATATACAGACACACAGGCATACATAGTGACAAACAGACACATACTAACATACATACAGACACACATGCATAAGGACATACAGACATACACACTGACATACATTCATAATGACATACAGACAGACATACATACATTCATACTGGCATACAGACACTGACATCTATACACACATACATATATACACAGACATACATTCATAATGACATATATACACACATTCATAATGACATGCATACATACATACATAGATACTGGCATACATACATACATACAGACATACATTCATAAAGACATACGGACAGACATACATACATTCATACTGGCATACAGACACTGACATCTACAGTTGCACCTGCACTGTGAATGTTTACATGGTGTGTTCAATAAAAACCTGGCAACATTTCATTCTTTGTGTGTTATTAGTTTAAGCAGACTGTCTATTGTTGTGACTTAGATGATAATCAGATCACATTTTATGACCAATTTGTGCAGAAATCCATATCATTCCAAAGGGTTCACATACTTTTTCTTGCAACTGTATACACACATTCATACATAATGACATACAGGCATACATACAGACATACATACAGACAGACAGACAGAGACATACAGACATACATACATACAGACATACATACAGACAGACAAACAGACATACATACTTACATACATACATACATACATACATACAGACAGACAGACAGACATACATACATGACAGACATACATACATCTCATTTTTCAGCCACCCTCCTGTTTCTTACCTTTTCTTTGCAGGAGGGTGGCTGGAGCTGATGGGAGTCGGCGCGGCTCTCCCTCTTCACTGCAGGGCTGTCTCTCCTCCCGCGTGACCACTTCCTCCCAGCAGCACTTGGTTGCGGTATTACACGGCCACAGTGCTGACCGGGCTCCTGAAGATTTAGGGCCCATCAGGTGGCCCTAAGTGTGTGGGCCACCCGATAGGCCCCATCAGCGTGCAACCCCGGTGCAACGGCACCGGCGGCAGTTCCGCCGCTACATATGGGGCCCGGACAGCCGGGCCCCCCAGGGCCGCTGGGCCCGTGACAACCGTCATGGTTGTCACCCCCTGAGACCACAAGACTCTAAAAGAAAATGTACTGTGTAAAAGCCTGCTTAAAGTGCTGTTTAAATTGTTTTAAACTGGGAACTGGATTAGCTGGCCAGTTGGATAGTTAGGAATACTGCTTTTTAGTAAGTGTCCAAGTTGGAGTAGTATTTATTTTCTTTTTGCTTGATTTATTTCTGTGAAGCACAGCATTGTATAACTTGTGGAAAGTGCAAATAAACTGCAGTACTATTTTATCCGAAAGCTTGCATTTGAAGTTTATTGTCAAGAGCCTGGCCATCCTGCCACGATATATATTCAAAAATATATAAATATGCATGCATAAGTACATAAATATAATTATATATATATGTGTGTGTATACATAGAGAATGTTGCCTTTTTTCCCACTGTAATTCAGGACAAATTAACACACATTTCTGTTTATGCACTTTCTACTTTTACCAACGCAGAGCCACGCGACAAGATTGGAACGTTCAATGCTGGGCAGTTCCTGTAAAATAAACTCTTAGTCTGATGTCTGGAAGCACGGATAAATGGCACACAGCCGTCTTTAAACTGAAGCCAAGCCCAGCTTATCTCTAAACCCACTGCCTGAGCAGACAGGACAGCTGTAGGCTTCATGTGGGGACAGACACCATTTAAATGTTGTAATAGACAGGAGAGACAGAGAAACATCATTTGCTTTGATTAATGCTACTATATTATGGTTAATATATTGCATATTTGTGGGACACACATACACCTGTTACGTGGTGCACTTGCAGAAACAACTGTGGTATCAGAACATCTATCATATTTTGTCTTAAAGTGATAGTCTCCGAGAAGGTTTAAGATACCACAGGGACCAAGGCAGTTTACTGGTTTAGGGTACTCTCTTCATTCTTCACACAGGGATGGTGAATAAGGCCAAGAAAATTCATGATTCAAGGGCCTCCGTCTAACCAGTGGGTTCTAGGTAGCCCCCTAAACTCGGCTTATAGTTAATCCTACTGATGTGGGATTATTTAAAAAACCTTATTGTATTTGTATTCAATTATTGCACTAACTCCATTTTAACTTTATACTGTGACAATCCTCCATTTTGTCCCCCTAACCTGACTTCTTCAATCCTCCATTTTGTCCTCATAACCTAACTTGTTCATTTTAAAATCACCTTACATGACAGAATTTCCCAGCACATCTAATACAATAGAACAAAGACTGTATTTTCTATAAAGATATGATTAACACAGGAATTGCTGACTTTTCCTTAGATTTGCAACAAAGTATAATTTGAAGGCCATGCGAACACAGTAGTAATGAAATGTTCTATTCATAAGAGACCTTGCACCTGGCCACGAGGCCTGAGATCACCGACCGTGTAAAATGACGCTCAAGACCCCTTGTCCCCCACCCGTGTCCAGAACAATCCCACCTCTTGGTGGGTGGACACGGGATTAACCACTTAGTCTTTTGAGCCAATTAATAATATTGATAGGTGGACACTAATCCCGACACTTGACAATTAATCCAATTAATGATGTTTATTTACTGATATTCTAATAAGCAATGATGACGTAAAATGTCTCTTAAAAGGACCTGCGTGTCCGCTTTTTAATCACTTGCCAATAAATTTTCTCGAAGTTATTTTAACCTGAACCTTGTGTGTCAGACTTAATTACTTCAGCGTATATACGCAATTTATTTTATTGATTTGGACAGGAACAGATAGACATTTAAACATTTTGGTTTACTGCAAAAAGTACCATAACAACTTGGCTGCCCAACGTGGGGCACCGGGCTATGTCTGGCCGGTGAGCCGTCCTAAGGAAGACGCTGTTGGACGGAGGAATCCAGGGGGAAGGAAGGGAGATTGATCACCTCCAGATACACGGTAGAGACTTCTGCAGAGCCACCGGTACGTTCCGGCCCCTTTGATTGACCCGTCCACGTGTCTGTGACTGCTTCCCGGGAGGACATCAAAGACAGGTAATATCTTGCCCGGTGTCTCGTTACTCATTTGTTTACCTGCATTTTAGTCTATCTGTTGCCTGGGTGTGTTTGAATTGTGTTTGAATTGTTTGCCTGTTTCCCCATTTTGAGATAAAGGGGGGGTGGACCTGCAGGGGATTTGCCTGGGGTTCTGTCTTGCTTGTTTTCCCCTTTTTGGGATAAAGGGGGGTGGACCTGAGGGGATTTGCCTGGGTCTTCTGTTTTGTCTGTTTATCTGTTTGTATTTTGCCCCTTTTGGGATAAAGGGGGGGTGGACCCGAGGGGATTTGCCTGGGTCTTCTGTTGCCTGTTTTACTCCTTTTAGGAACCACGGTGCCGTGGTTGTAGGGAAAAAGGGGGGTTGACCTGTGGATGCGTTCCTGGGGGTCTTCTTTGCCTGTTTACCTCTTTTAGGAGCCTCGTGGCTGTGGCTGTAAGGAAAAAGGGGATTGTTGGAACTGTGGATTTTGTGTAGACTCATAATTTCCTGTGATCCTTCTCGTGACACTCTGAGAGCTTAGCTAGCCTCATTGTGCACGTGGTAACCCACAGTTTCGAGTACTGGGGCTAGTGGAATTCCAATTTTGGTAACCACTGTCCCGAGTACCGAGGCTGGGGGGATTCCAGTTTTGGTAAACCTCAGCTTCGGCTGGGGGGATTCCAGTTTTCTCTTGGTAACCGCCGCCCTGAGCGCTGGGGGCTGGTGGAATTCCAGTTTTTCTGTTTATTTGTGGTAGTGAGACTTGTAAGTGGGTTTTATAGGGGCACTACGGGGTTGAGGGAGGTGACTTTGGAGTAAGCACATGAGTAAAGGAAAGGAATTACTGTTGATTTCATTTGAACTGTGATGCATACACTGTATTTCAACTGTATTGTTGTCTTATTTGTTTAATGAGGAGTCTCATGTACTCCTGTGTCTGTCTCTAAGGATTTTTCCTTGCCTTTCATCTTTTCTACACTTTCTATATTATTATACTATCCACTCCCATTCCTCTTAAAAGAGAAGTGATTGGTCACACACTTCTCACCTCGCTCCAATCCGTGTCTACCACCCCGGGTAGGCGGATTAGGTGACTAGTCTACGTTTTGGGAAGACGCACCTGAGAAAGTCCCAAGATTCTCGGGTGGCAGTCGAGCATTGTAGACGTTCTTGTTCAAATTTCCCTCTCTCTCTCTATATCTAGGACGCTGGTATAGGGGTAAAGGGACTATGGGACAGGATTTAGATAAGCCCAGCAAGGGCTGGTTAGCATGTGATTTGGTAGAGAACAGAGAGGGTGAAGAGATGGTTAAAGGTGTTGAAAAGATTGCAAAAGTATGTAAAATTGCTGTACCGACATGTGGGAGATTGCAACCAGAAAGTTGGCGCAAGTTACTAGCAGAAATGAAAGGCAAGCTTACAGATAATGGTTTATTAAAGACTGCTGAAGCATGGTACAGAGTAGCGAAGGCTATTCAGTTAGAAGGTTGGGTTGAGGAAGAAGTAAATCACAAAGGTGTAAAATTGTTTGTGTATCATAAAAATTGTGTTGCTGGGGTTTACCCTCAGCCAGCGCCCCAAAATGGCGCCCAGGGGATGTCCGTCCCCAAGGTTCAGTCAGCCATAGGTGATAGCCAGCTGACTATGTTCCCCACTCCCGATCCTCCCGAATCCCATCCCATCACCTCCCCTGTCTGCCCGGTCCTGAATTCTGATGGATCTTTCTTTACCCCTTCCCTTTCTCTAACGGTCCCATCATCCTCAGCCATCCCCACGCTTCCTTCCATGCCTAATCCTAACATCTCATCTGCCGCCTCCTCCCTGCAATCCCTCTCTATGGTTAATCCCCTTCCATCAGCACCCGTCCAGCTAACTACCCCTCCCTCCCATGCTACGACTTCTCTTTCTGCATCCATCCCTACTAATCCTGTCCTGTCTCCTCCGATAACCAGCTCCGCCCCAGTCCAATATCCTACCTCCTTAACCGTACCTGCCCACCCTACTCTTTTGCCCTCCCCTGCCTGGCCCTACCCCTTCCCATATCCCATGGCCCTGCCCTACCCCGGTTACCCTCCCTTTCCCCAAGCCACTCCCCAGGTTCCGGTCATGCCCAGTCCGGCCCAATCTACCCCGGAAGTGCCCATATCAAATATGGCCGCCGCTCCTTCCCTTAATCCTGAAGCAACTCCTTTCCCCGCCTCCAATATGGCGGCTCCCAGTTCAGCCCTGATGCCAGTAATTCCCGGCGACTACCTGTCCCCAGGTTACGACTCGCTAGCCACCCCTGCATCTGGGGCTCATTCCCAGCCACCGACCCTTTCACCTCACGCGGGACCTGCACCGCGTAGAAGAGTCAATATCATAGAATTCGATGATGACGAGATGGACAGGGTGTCCCATGTCTCATCGGAACTTGCTGCGGGAGCCCCATCTCATCGTTCTATCGATGATCCCTTCGGCCACAAGGGTCGGGGAGAACAGGCCCCTCCTAAATATGTAGCTTTTAACCCCACTCAAGCTAGTGCTCTGATGAAATCACTCCCGGACCCAGAAAAGCAGCCCATGCCCTTCTACCGAGGGATAGTTCAAATTCAAAAGACTTATTCAGCCGCATGGCGTGATCTATTGAGCATTTGTGCTATTAAAGCAGGGGATGCATATTGGCCAAGTATGGCCCGACACCTCAGTACAGATCAGCTCAACAGTGATGTTGATTACCCCTCTGGAGTAACTTTTTGCACCCAATTAAAAGAATGGGCTAAGGACAAACTTGCAGATCAGGCTGCTGGCCTTACTGATGTTATTCAAGATAAAGGAGAATCAGTGGAAAGGTTTCATGCAAGACTGTATCAAATGTTTACAGATTTGGGGTTTGATCTTACTGACAAAATTCATTCACAAATGCTGTCAGGTGCGTTTGTCCAAGGTGTTAAGGACTCTATACGCAAGGGAATCATTGCTGCACGCCCTGAATATAAGGTTGTTCCCCTGGACACCCTACTTTTAGTTGCTAGAGGTTTGGAATCCGCTCAGACCCCAAGAAGATCCACTTCAGCGCCTCTCATGGTATCCCGCTCCACCCCAGTCCCAAAAGGTACTAGACCGGAGGAGGGGGGACATTGTTTTAATTGTGGAGCCAAGGGGCACTTTAGAAGTGACTGCCCAGAACCTAAAAAGGAGCCAAGGGAGCCCAGAAAGCCCTCCAAACCTGCCCCAGCTCCCAAAGCCACCAAACAGGTTCCGATAATTGAGGAACCAGATGATTAGGAAATTGGCAAGCCTGTGTCTGCAACCCCTGTCATGGCAGTGTCTACAGGGGATAAAGGGGGGCCACTTGCCACAGTGACTTTGCCCATTGAAGGCCACCCTACCACATTTCTAGTTGACACAGGTGCAGCCCGTAGTGTTCTGCGAGAACAAGACCTGCCAGACCCATCCTTTCTGTCAAATATTGACGTCTCTTGTGTTGGAGTGGATGGCCAGCCAAGACATAGCCCTTTAACAACTCCATTACGAGTTGGCTCTAGCCTGCTTGCTCGCTTTGTGGTATCCTCCACATGCCCAATTAACCTATTAGGTGCTGATGTTCTTTCACGCCTGCAAGCATCCATCACCTTTACCCCGGATGGGCAGGTAGAAATGTCCACACCTCTATCTGAATCAGACACCTCAGCCTTGTGCTCCTTGCCTCTAATGCTGCATTTAGAAAAGCCCCGTGAGAAAGCAGCAGAATTAAGGTCCAATTTCCCAGAGGCATTAAAAACACAGGTGCCCGCCAAGTTATGGTCCTCAGGCCCAGAGGACATAGGTCACCTAAATGTTCCCCCTGTGGTGGTAAAGCTTATTCCAGGGGCTAAATTACCAAGAAAACCACAATATCCATTAAAACCAGCACAGGCTGCTGCCATTTCTACCCACATCAAGGCACTCTTGGAGAAGGGTGCCCTAGTGAAATGCAAATCTGAATGCAACACCCCATTATTCCCTGTGAAAAAGAAAACTCCAAAAGGTGAGCCAGAGAAGTACAGGATGGTTCAGGATCTCCGTGCTGTTAATGAAGCTACCGTCCTGGACACCCCTCTTGTACCAAATCCCCATACTCTGCTCTCTGGAGTCCCACCATCTGCAAAATTTTTCACAGTCATTGACCTAGCAAATGCCTTTTTCAGTGTTCCACTGGACCCATCCTGCCAATACCTGTTTGCTTTCACCCATGAGATGCAACAGTATACCTGGACTGTCATGCCCCAAGGGGCACAAAATTCACCAAGTCAGTTTGCAAAGGCCATGGCCACCATCCTTGACCCATGGCAAGCCGAGCACCCAGAAGTTGTTCTGCTTCAGTATGTGGATGATTTGCTGCTCTGTGGAGATGATATACCCACTACTGAAAAGTGCTCAATTAGCCTGCTTTGTTATTTGGCAGAACAAGGATGCAAGGCTTCCCTCATCAAACTACAGTTCTGCCAACCCTCAGTAATTTTCCTTGGACATTGCCTATCTCAAGGTACCAGACATCTTACCCGGGACCGGGTAAGAGCCGTACTGGATATTCCAACTCCAAGAACTTCAAAATCTCTCCATGCCTTCCTAGGCCTTATTTCCTACTGCAGAGCATGGATCCCAGAGGCCTCCCTGCTCATGCAACCTCTCTATGACGCACTTAAGTCTGACCCTTTCTGTTTAACTAATGAAGCAATAGACAATTTCAATGCTCTAAAACGTGCCATTGCTTCTGCTCCTGCCTTGGGCCTGCCTGATTACTCCAAACCTTTCAAATTATTTGTCTCTGAAAGACAAGGCCATGCAACAGGAGTTCTCACCCAAACTAATGACTTAAGAGGCCGCCAAAGGCCTATTGGATATTTCTCATGTCAACTGGACATTGTGGCCAGAGGGACCCCTTCCTGTCTCAGGGCTGTTTTTGCTGCAAGAGAGCTCATAGAAAGAACCTCAGACCTGGTCCTTGGCCACCCTCTGGTTGTTTTGGCCCCTCATGACATCTCTGCCATCATCAACCAAGTCCAGCTCAAACACGTGTCTCCTGCCAGACACCTACGCCTACAGTGTCATCTTCTTCTACCTGACAACATTTCCATCCAAAGATGTCAAGTTCTTAACCCATCCACTCTTCTTCCACTCCCTGAGGGGGGTATCTATTATGGATTTGTCACAGATGAAACCTACATTTACCTGCTTTGTGGATGTATCAAGAAAGTCATGCATCCACATTTGACATTTTATGAAGGTGAGAAGCCTCTCTGTGAAGGCCCAGATTACGCCTTCTGTACCATGTGGTACAAACCAAACATTACTCCCGAACCTTGCTATGAAGATGAGCTTTACCACTGGACTGATGTGAAGCTCACTGCTCAAGATTTCTATTGTGACTCTGAAGGCAATAGCATGGTCTTGGTCCAACTACCTCAACAACTTATCTACCTCTACCGCCATTGGGATACTGCTATCCCACATATTCCTGTTACCAAATTGAAGACAAGGTCATGGAATGATCTTGGGCCCATGGCAAAGTTATGGGCCACCATGGATGAAGAACAGCTACAGGAAAATGGTATTGTCAAATACCCAACAACTGACCTTCTGGAAGCATGGCCACGCCACTTCCTAGAAAAGGAATTTCAAGATCTGGTCATAGTGAATGATTATGACCCCGAAACACCTCATGACTGTTTTGAACAGATGAAGATGGAGACAGTGCACCTACCAACTGTGCACGAGAACCCATTACCAGATCCAGATTTCACCCTGTTTGTGGACGGCTCAAGATATGCTGATGAAGAAGGAAGATATCATACAGGATATGCCGTAACCACAACAGACGAAGTTATCAAATCATCAGCTTTACCGCCAGCAATGTCTGCGCAAGAAGCCGAATTACAGGCTCTGACTTCAGCATGCAAAATTTCCGAAGGAAAACGTGCCAACATCTATACAGATTCAAGATATGCTCTGGGTGTGGCACATGACTTCGGCCTAATTTGGAAGACAAGAGGATTTCTTACCACCGCCGGTACACCAGTCAAACATAGTACTGCAATTAAGGAGCTAATGGATGCCCTCCTACTCCCTGAAGAAGTGGCCGTTTTGAAGGTAAAGGCCCATGGGAAATTGGATACAGATGAAGCAAAGGGCAACCATTTGGCTGATCAGGCTGCTAAGCTAGCAGCCAGGGATCTGCAGGAAGTGGATGAAGAAGTGTCCGGACAAGAAGAAGAAGAAGTCCCTATTTTTGCTCTGCAAACTCTTCCTACTGATTTGCGAATTTTGCGAGAACAGCAAGCTGCAGTCACTCCTGAAGAAACCCAAAAATGGAAAAATAAAGGAGCTGTCCAAAAGGACGGAGTATATTACAACAACTTCAAATTTTGCCTTCCAAAAAATTTATATCCAGCAGTTGTCCAATGGGCACATGGGCCTGCACACCTGTCAAAAGAATTGATGGCCGCCCTCATACAGAAGTATTATGAAGCACCCGGAATCACAACATTGATCAACAGCTTCTGTAAGGCCTGTGTTATTTGTGCAAAATGCAATCCAGGAAGACCAATCAAGGTGCCTGCAAAACACCTGGCAAAGCCCATGTACCCCTTCCAGCGAATTCAAATTGACCACATCCAAATGCCCAAGAGTGGGCCCCATGAATATGCACTAGTCATAGTGGACATGTTCTCAGGGTGGCCAGAGGCCTACCCAGTGGCCAATATCACTGCAAAGACAACCGCAAGACGCCTACTTACAGAGATAGTATGTAGATTTGGACTCCCAGAAGTCATTGAAAGTGATCAAGGCCCAGCCTTCACAGCAACAGTGACTAAAGAAATTTGGACTGCTCTAGGGGTGACCCTAGCCTTCCACACCCCTTACCACCCACAAAGTAGTGGTAAAGTAGAGCGCATGAATGGCACTCTAAAAGCCAGAATGTTAAAAATGTCGCAAGAAACAAAGATGCCCTGGCCAGAAAGCCTGTCAATAGCTTTATTCAGTGTTAGGCACACACCTAGAGGGAAGCATTCACTGTCCCCATATGAGATTCTATTTGGGACAGCACCCAGACTAGGTTGTTATTATCCGCAGCAGTTACAGCTCCAATCAGATGTTTTAGTAGATTATGTAACTGAACTTGCAAGTGCCTTAAACAAAATACATGCCCAAGTTTTCTCTTCAATTCCAGATCCCGAATTGGATACAGGTGCCCATAACCTGCTCCCCGGAGATTGGGTTCTGGTCAAGAAGTTTGTGCGGAAAAATACCCTGGAACCAAGATTTGACGGTCCATTCCAAGTTCTCCTGATTACCGCAACTTCCGTCAAACTGGCCGGTAGGCCAAATTGGATCCACGCTTCCCACTGCAAGAAATCTCCTGCCCCAGAGGAAGCAGATACCGCACAAGCATGTACCTCTGGCACATCTTCTCCTTAATCAGCCTCATAAAGGCCCAACAAGTAGCCATCACCAAAGATATTAGTGGGTATACCTTCTGGTACAATTCATCATGCACCCATGTGGCTACTTACACCTTTGACTATTGTGATATTGTAGAATGCCCGTTCCCCACATCACAAATCCAGAGTATTTACAGAGATATCCCTCATTCAAAAGACCCATATGTTTGTGTAGTCGACAAACAATGGGGGCACAATTGTAATCATTGGGGGGCAGCGGGATGGAATGCCGGGCCTGCCTGGGGTTACAAACCAAAAAGTGCCTTATCTAAAGTAGATGAACAAGGTAGATCCCTTCTCCAGAGAATGACTTTGAGAAAGCCTGGGGGAGGTACACCAATGAAATTAATCCTTAACATTGAGCATCCAAGCCCAACGGATGCCGACCAGTATGTGATGGGAATGTATTGGAAAAAGGGTTCCTACCGTAAATTAGGGCATTTCTTCCTAAAAGATATGTGCAACTCTTCCGAGTGGCAAGGGGCCACCCATATGGTCCCTAACCCATTAAAACCTCATATCCAGACCTTTCAAGACATGATGGCCATTGCTAACCCCACCTTTGAAGATACCATGGCCGCTGAAACAGGTTTTAATGATGTAAATTTATGGTTAGAATGGATGAAATATAATGCTAATAAGCATAATAAGACTGCATGTTATGTGTGTGGTGGTGCCCGGCCTCACCTGGGTACCGTACCTCTAATCCTGCCAGTAGATATAGAGGAATGTGTTTTAAGCCTTTTTGCCTATCACTATGATTTTAACAGGTCCATATGTAGTGCATGGACAAAGGAGTATCCTCTCCTAACCAAGGATGTCAAACCCCCAGATGGTATTACCGTGTATAAAGGTAATTACACTTGTTATGCTAATTATGATGGAATTGGTAGATTCTTGGGTAACTTCTCTAAGGGATATTGTGCTACCTACAGGAGTGTCTCTATGGACTTGTTGCAGTTTCACACCAGGTCATTAGGGGATATCTACTGGTTGTGTGGGGATTTACAGTTAAGATCCAGAATGGACAAGGAGTGGTGGGGGGAGTGTACTTTGGCTAAAGCTATTATGCCTATACATATCATCTCTGACACACACCTCAACACCCATGAGTCCAGACACACTAAGGTTAAGCGTGACGCCCCAGTAACAGGAAGTTTTGATCCTCATGTCTATATTGATGCCATTGGGGTGCCTAGGGGGGTGCCCAATGAATTTAAAGCAAGAGATGAAGTTGCTGCAGGATTTGAATCACTTTTTGCCATAGTTACCACAAACAAGAATTTAAATTGGATAAATTACATTTATTATAATCAACAGCGTTTTGTTAATTATACCAGAGACGCCCTCCAGGGATTGGCCGAACAATTGCAGGCCACATCCCAAATGGCTTTCCAGAATAGAATGGCCCTAGATATGATCTTAGCCGAAAAAGGAGGGGTTTGTAAAATTTTGCCCGACACCTTGACATGTTGTACCTATATCCCAGAAAACACAGGCCCTAATGGTAAAGTTACATTAGCCATAGAAAAATTAAATGACCTGTCTATAGAGTTGAAAAGGAATTCTGGGATACAAGATCCCTGGGAAAGATGGTTTGGCTGGATGACGGGATGGCAAAAGGCTTTAATGCATATTGGTATGGCTATACTAATTTTTCTTTTTCTCTTTGCTCTTCTCTTTTGTTGTATTCTCCCATGTCTGAGAAAATCCCTCCTGAAGACTGTTGACCAAGCGGCACCCACTTTCGCCCATCTTGAAGTTGATGACCAAGATTTCCAAGACATCAACTCACCCTGTCTGCCGCTGCAAACAATCCCTTTTGTTGATAAAGTGCAGGAATTCTAGGAAGGGACTAGCTCAGGGACAGCATCTGTCAGTGAATGGTAAAGGCCCCATGTGGAGAAGTGGTGGGTTAGCTGCCATGGGATACCCTTGGGTGTGAAGTGTTCGAGAGCCATACTGACGGATGAGTTAGCCTATTAGGGTCAGATCTAGGGACAGCCTTGCACTTTGCATTAACACCTAGCTAGCGGCCACGGGGTTTCTGTGCCTTTGGGTTAACACGTCTTCCTGGTACTAACTTAATAAAGTTTTATCTCTTAGAATCTAACATTTCATAGGGGGGACTGATGTGGGATTATTTAAAAAACCTTATTGTATTTGTATTCAATTATTGCACTAACTCCATTTTAACTTTATACTGTGACAATCCTCCATTTTGTCCCCCTAACCTGACTTCTTCAATCCTCCATTTTGTCCTCATAACCTAACTTGTTCATTTTAAAATCACCTTACATGACAGAATTTCCCAGCACATCTAATACAATAGAACAAAGACTGTATTTTCTATAAAGATATGATTAACACAGGAATTGCTGACTTTTCCTTAGATTTGCAACAAAGTATAATTTGAAGGCCATGCGAACACAGTAGTAATGAAATGTTCTATTCATAAGAGACCTTGCACCTGGCCACGAGGCCTGAGATCACCGACCGTGTAAAATGACGCTCAAGACCCCTTGTCCCCCACCCGTGTCCAGAACAATCCCACCTCTTGGTGGGTGGACACGGGATTAACCACTTAGTCTTTTGAGCCAATTAATAATATTGATAGGTGGACACTAATCCCGACACTTGACAATTAATCCAATTAATGATGTTTATTTACTGATATTCTAATAAGCAATGATGACGTAAAATGTCTCTTAAAAGGACCTGCGTGTCCGCTTTTTAATCACTTGCCAATAAATTTTCTCGAAGTTATTTTAACCTGAACCTTGTGTGTCAGACTTAATTACTTCAGCGTATATACGCAATTTATTTTATTGATTTGGACAGGAACAGATAGACATTTAAACATTTTGGTTTACTGCAAAAAGTACCATAACACTACCCTAACCACCACGACCATTACAGCTTATTGTAATGGTTATGCTGAAAAGATTTTTGGTTGTCATTCCCTTCCCTGTTCTTGGCAAACTGCTTTCAAGTGTATTGACAAAAACAAGAACCCCAAAATCTGCTCAACCTGCTGTGGCTCACATACAACATGCTGCCATCCACAAACAAAGCCTGTACCCTCTGCTTCCTCTCTAAAACAAAGCCCTTACCCTCTGCTTCCTCTCTCAAACAAAGCCCGTACCCTCTGCTTCCTCTCTCAAACAAAGCCTGTACCCTCTGCTTCCTCTCTCAAACAAAGCCTGTACCCTCTGCTGTCTCTCTCAAACAAAGCTCGTACCCTCTGCTGTCTCTTTCAAACAAAGCCCATACCCTCTGCTGTCTCTCTCAAACAAAACCTGTACCCTCTGCTGTCTCTCTCAAACAAAGCCTACACCCACTGCTGCCTCTCTCAAAGGCCGTACCCTCTGCTGTCTCTCTCAAACAATACCTGTACCCTCTGCTGTCTCTCTCAAACAAAGCCTACACCCGCTGCTGTCTCTCTCAAAGCCTGTACCCTCTGCTGTCTCTCTCAAACAAAGCCCGTACCCTCTGTTGCCTCTCTCAAACAAAGCCCGTACCCTCTGCTGCCACTCTCAAACAAAGCCCATACCCTCTGCTGCCTCTCTCAAACAAAGCCCATATCCTCTGCTGCCTCTCTCAAACAAAGCCTCTGCTGTCTCTCTCAAACAAAGCCTGTACCTCTGTTGCCTCTCTCAAAGCCCGTACCCTCTGCTGTCTCTCTCAAACAAAGCCTGTACCCTCTGCTGTCTCTCTCAAACAAAGCCTGTACCCTCTGCTGCCACTCTCAAACAAAGCCCATACCCTCTGTTGCCTCTCTCAAACAAAGCCCGTACCCTCTGCTGCCTCTCTCAAACAAAGCCTGCTGTAAGGAATCCTATACTTATCTGGGCGGCCCACTGATCAGCTGTTTCTCCGATCGGGCAAACTATCTCCTCTGATCATCCTTCCAGAACTGCTAGTTTCCTGGATGCCACCCGCTGTGCACATGCTGGTGCCAGGTGATGAGTAATACTGTGGGCGGGATTTAGAGACTCATGTTTTGGGGGACTACATCAGTAATGCCCCCAAACATATAAAAGCACATTTAACCCATGTTTCAGTGCCCTGTTGTGGTTCCTAGTTTACTAGTGTCCCAAGAGAGCTATCTATTAAACATTCTACCTCATGCAGCAAAATCAAGAGCAGAGATCTGTTATTAACAAAATTATTTATCCATCTATCTTTCTGTAACAATATAAAATAAATTTAATTGTGGGTCTGTGTCGGTAATTTCCAGAGACTCTTAAGTATTTCATATACATACACACTCTCTCTCTCTCTCTCTCTCTCTCTCTCTCTCACTCCTTATTTGCCTGTAACTAGGCTAAGATGCCCCTCAGTGGGCACCTCCCACCACTTTCCCAGGCCTGGCAGACCATTGTGGATATATTGAGTGGGGAAAGTTGCCCCAAAGGCATACCCATCAGCATCCCTTTCTCACACCTGCCAATGAAGTATGTAACTGACGGGAAAGCAATCAGGTTTTTTCTTTTTTCTTAATGTTCTCATAAACTCTGCTTATTTACATATGACCCGTGTATCCCTGTCAAAAGGGTAATTCACGCTTAAATTCTTTCTCACTGTACCTAGAGGTATTCACCTTACTGATAAGGCCCATTAAAGGCAAACACAAGTGTCTAGGGTGGTTTTAGCTCTCATGGATAGGGAACTTGTGGATTTTGATCTGTGTTTTGAATCTGGACTACCATTGGGGATTGGATTATTGTGATATGGAAACTATCCGAAGGGCAAGCTAAGTTTTTCCCTGTTTATGGTAGGTAGGAAAATTCAGTTTGTCTGAACTTTGTACTGCTGTAGTGGCTCCAGTTACTTGGACCCATTCTCTTTAATATTTGTATTAGTGATATTGCAGAAGGTCTTGATGGTAAGAGGATTTTGCTGATGATACTAAGATATGTAACAGGGTTGATGTTCCAGGAGGAATAAGCCAAATGGAAAATGATTTAGGTAAACTAAAAAAATGATCAGAGTTGTGGCAGCTGACATTTAATGTGGATAAGTGCAAGATAACGCATCTTGGACGTAAAATCCCAAGGGCAGAGTAAAGAACATTTGATAGAGTCCTAACCTCAACATCCGAGGAAAGAGATTTATGGGGTAATTATTTCTGATAACTCAAAGGTAGGCAGACAATGTAATAGAGCAGCAGGAAATGCTAGCAGAATGCTTGGTTGTATAGGGAGAGGTAATAGCAGTAGAAAGAGGGAAGTGCTCATGCCATTATACAGAAAACTGGTGAGACCTCACTTGGAGTATTGTACGCAGTACTGGAGACCGTATCTCCAGAATAATATTGATACTTTAGAGAGAGTTCAGAGAAGGGCTACTAAACTGGTTCATGGATTGCAGGATAAAACTTACAAGGAAAGGTTAAAGGATCTTAACATGTATAGCTTGGAGGAAAGACGAGACAGGGGGGATATGATAGCAGCATTTAAATACATTAAAATAATTAAATATAGTCTCCTCCTTTACTATGTTAAGAAGAAAAACTACCACAACAAGAGGACATAGTCTTAAATTAGAGGGGCAAATGTTTAAAAATAGTATCAGGAAGTATTACTTTACTGAGAGGGTAATGGAAGCATGGAATAGCCTTCCGGCTGAAGTGGTAAAGGTTAACACAGTGAGGGAGTTTAAGCATGCGTGGGATAGGCATAAGGCTATCCTAACTATAAGATAAGGCCAGGGACTAATGAAAGTATTTAGAAAATTGGGCAGACTAAATGGGCCGAATGGTTCTTATCTGCCATTCTATGTTTCTGTGTTGATAGAATATAGTTCACTGATGTCTGAAATACACAGCAATCGACTAGATTATTAACGGATACATAATGTTAGTTCGTGTGCGTATATATATACACACACACACACACACATATATATATATGTATATATATACACACACATACATACACACACTCGCACTCTAAATATGAAAAGTTTGGGGGTTTCATTTACTGAGCAGGAAATCAACAGACAACACAGGTTTAATTTTGCACAAAGTATGAGACACAGATGACAAGACAAATACTACATAAAACACATAACAAAATCAAAGCAACAACACCAAGCAAATTAAATATGAAAAGTTTGGGGATTTAATTTACTGAGCACGAAATAAACAGACAACACATGTTTAATTTTGCACAAAGTATGATACACAGATGACAAGACAAACACTACATCAAACACATAACAAAATCAAAGCAACAACACCAAGCAAATTATTGATATAGTATGAAAGATTGGTATATTATATAAAATAGTATTACAAATAGTAACAAAATAAACAGTATTGTTTAATGGTGTGTCTTAGCCCTTAAATCAGCTTGGATCGGATTCTCTTCCTTGAAGATTCCATTGGTTGGCAATCCAGACTTTATCAACAGCAAAACTACTGCTTTATGCCACCAAATTGTTGATTCTTAGCTAGGAAAATAAAGATTTGGTTGAACCTCAATGCTACCCTTTCACCACACACATCAATAAAAACACTTTTTTTGCCCATAGATCATTATCTATGGCCTAATATAAGCACCAGGTAAGAAAGAACCCAATGCCGTGTGGTGAAGAATGGAAAAACAATGCAATGCAGTGTAATGTGACAAACACCACTCTAATACTCATTCCCGAGCTACTGATAAGGTAAGATTTTTTTTGTTACTTTTTTAAATAAGACAAACTGTGACAGGATTGCCATACTACTACATTTGGGAAACATGGAGGGATTTGCATTAGTTCTTTGACTATGGTGTTGATCATCTATCCCAATCAAGGTTCATTGTTAGGTTTTAACTCAATGACCTTGGAACATAATGTCAATGCCCTTAGTCTATTTTAGGCCATTGTTTACATATTCATAGACTAGAGCAGCAAATTTTGACAAGCTCGTTAAACACAGACATATAGCACTCAGAGAGAATTTGCAGAATTGTTGCTAGGAAATTTTGAACCAGCAGGGCGATTTCCTTGCAGGGCTATTTCCCATATATTATGTAGATTACCCATCTATCTAGATATAACTGGGATTCACAATTGACAAGTATAGAATCTGTGGAAATTCAAAGTCAGGATAGTAAACATTTCTGGGAATTAATATAGATTGTCAGAATCAAATCTACATCTGTGGTCTTAAAATAACCTGGTGAGATGCCACTACTGCTACTCGCTATAGAATCTTGTTTTCATTACTGTGTTTTACCGATTTTTTTAAAGAAAACCATTATACCATGCTACATACATATATATGCTGTATGTATTAAAATGTTAAAATTATATTAGCTACTCTTTATGGGTGATTATATAAAGGAGATAATGGTCAAGGGGCTCATTATAAACTGATAGAGTCTATCTGACCCTAAAGTACAAAACAGCCCTTTAAAGCTCTGGTTCTGAAGTGCTTATAAATTAAAGTGTGCGTGTGACACAAAGAAGGAAAAAGCATAGAATGCATGTAGCCAATAAAGTTCAGATGCACCAGTGACCTTAACATAGTAAAGCTTGGAAAAAAGACAATAGCCCAAATTAATAAAAAGGGAGCAGTTTAGCAGACATGTACCATTTCTCCTTGTCCATACTTTCCCCTGATTCTATACCTAACATGCCATGTAGAAACAGGATAAGAACATTCGGAGAAAAGATGACGCTATATAGTATACACAGAGAAAAACGTGCAAAGTACAACCATGATATACTCACCAGGCACACAGTAGCTTTCTTTCCCGCTCCAGGCTCCATCCATTTGGCATGTTCTTTTAGTTGGGCCAACCAACATATATCCTTTATTACAAGTGAATGATACCTCTGAGTTTGCCAGATAGCTAGTCCCCTCTTTTTTCCCATTAGTAGGGGGTTTCAGCCAGCCACATGACACCACTGGGGATAGAAGACATGTGTATGTGTTATCACTTAAATAATTAAGATCAAAACCAATAAAAATAGGCACATTCTACTATTAGAGCATAATACACTACACAGTGTAAAAAGGTTCAGGCATCAATAAGGAGGTACATGTTGATGTATTTTTATTATATCACTGATCAGAGGACATGGTAGATACTGTAGGAATTTTAGTGAAATATCAGTTATGACATTCTAAATTATTGTATTATGTAATATCATAGTCGCAATTAATGAATGTCGGAGCAAATTGTGACTATGGGAATAAGACTGATAGCATCAATATGTAGTGTCAGAAATGTATGAGCATCCATGAAGTCACCAAATATTCTTTAATTTAATAAAGTGAAGAAAATATGTCATCAATATCTCTTCCATGTTCAGTCACTCAAAGTGTTTATTATCCACTAGTCCATTAATTGTGTTTCTGTTTAAGTAATTTTGCACATTGAAACCTATAATGGGCTTACCAGGCTGCAGACTCTCTGTCAAGATCATGTAATCCAAGTGTGATAGTTTGGTAGCATTTCCTACCTCAAGATCTCTGGTAGTGAGAACATCAAACCTACAAAATTCATTAGCATCACACACTTTGTCCATTTGTTCTTTAATTGGATCGTTGGGAGCTTCCTGCACAGAAAACGTGGGGATGAAATCTGGGTCATGGTGTGTAGAGTAGCTCTCAATCAGAAATATGGAATCATATGTGAATAGAGAGGTGTTATCAGTCACAGACCCTAGAAAAGACACAATAGTTAATCCTAAAATTTATAATTTCCTGCAAAGATAATTAATTTTCTTCAGCTAGCATGTTCACAATTACTAAGTAGTGAACGGTTGAGTTCCATGATAACACATTTTAAGAAACCTCAGTTGTTGTAAACTTAAATATGAAAACACGTAATGAGAAATAGAAAAAGGAGTATGTTTTTTTTCTTTTGGGTAGAATAGACAGTGTAATTGATTTTCTTCCATTAGGGACCAGCAATCATGAAAGACAGTGGTTCCTTTTGGTTACTCACTCTTTGCACTCTCTGGTAGGCAATTCTCTCATTGATGAGGTGGTGGGAACTCATGCTAACATTATGTTTTAGCTACGTTTGTCATCAAAGATATTTTGAAGTAGTATTTAATGGGCAATGCAGAGATTGAATTTCCATTATGTTTACACAATTATCTCAACATTCTGTCTCGTTTTCAAATTTCATATTATGATTCTTCATGATGTTCTATATTTTATAATTTTATTTAGCGTATATATGTCTTCATTTTCCACATGGATAGTCAGAATGTGTACAGACTCAGCTGGGATTTTAAGTTACTCATATGACATATGTTTTGTAGGGCCTTCTGGCACTAGGTACAGTCATTTTGTTATGAATTATTTAGCCGGTTGGCTAAAATGTACGACATTAAGCTCAGCAGCAGGTAAGACTGTGCTTCCTATTGGTTGGAAAACAAACTGATCCAAAAGCAATGTAGTATCGCCTTCAGGCAAGGAAGGTTGAACACCTGAAATGTTTAATTGCCTTGTGTTCAGTGATTAAAAATGTTTCACTGGAACATGTTCAATTACTTTTGGGTCATTTCTATTTTGCTGTATGACTCTTGCCATTCAAGTCATTTTAGGCAGCTTGCAACTGCTAAGACAGCTGTTAAAATGCTCATTCCCGTTTTAAACTAAGTAGGGAGGGGTTTACTTGATGAGGTTAGTGGGAACAACCAAAGAAAGGAGAAGTCTGACATTTTATAACATTAAAATTTTTTAGCTGCAGTGGGGGTGTTTGGTGCATTTCACAATGGACATACTATGCAACTGTGTTGGGTCAGGTTTGGCAAGAATCAGATATGACTAAGAATAGGGTAGTGTTTACTATTATAGTAGTGGATATTGTATTTGGCCATTTGCGGTCAAGGAAGATAATTCACTTGATGCGTAAGAATTCAGTTAGCATTACTCTGTTCAGATTAACACGATATTTGGGCTGTAGCAGTGGACACATGTTGGGAGCCAGTTAAGTTGTCAAGCTGTTCTAAAATGGTTTGACAAGTTTTTGGGGAGGGTGCCAAGGTACCCATGTTACCTGTTTCACAGATTATGGAGACCTTTTGCATTCTCAATACCTGCAATATCAAAATCTGCATTCTCAATACCAGAACATTCCTTAGAACAATTTCCATGAATAATTTTTTTGATCCTTGTGTGTTGTTGTTTACACAATCATAGCTACTATGTATTTAACTTGTGATATTTGTTCTTCTACCCTAATAAATTTTTTTAGGAATGCTTATCAGGTATCTGAAACTCTGGGCCCTCAAGATGTTGCTGAACCACAGCTCACATAATTCTCTTGCAATCTATTGCATTCAAGTAATTATGGGAGTTGTAGGCCATCAACATCTAGAGGGCCAGAGTTTGAGATCTCTGCTCTAGTTATACCAATATTTCTGTAAACATAATGAATTAAGGGACACTCTAGACCAGGCATGCGTATCCTGCAGCCCCCATATGTTTTGAACTACAACTCCAATGATCCCCTGTCTATCAGCCATGAGTCCCTGGCCATCTGTTTCATTAAAAAAAAAAAAAACATGGGCATTGGCTATCTGTTTCATTAAATGAATCATGGGCATTGGCTAACTGTTTTATTTAAAGAATTATGGACCGCCTTTATCAAGGGCAAAAATAAAGAAGAATAGAGTAAAGTAAACTTTCTATTCTACTTTATTTTTGCCCTTGATAAAGGCGGTTTTGACCGCCGAAACACGCGTTGGGCTGTCCATGGACTGTCCATGTTTATTTAGATTTAATCCAGTAAATCCTGTTTACAGGGTGTTACACTTTTTGGAGATGGTTTTGGGCTCTGGACATACGCATGAGGGAGGTTGGGCTTCATTTTGAGTTATTTGTGGTTAGATTTAATCTTCATTTACATACAATCTTTGTTAGGTTATCTCCACTTTATCTTCACTCTCACCATATGCCCTCCTCTATCCTTTCGATTTCTATATTTGAGTGTTAACCCTGTGGGTTCTGGTGCATGACATAATTTAGCATATATTGCTACATGTATCTATACCTACTACTCTGTTATGAGTGAGTTTGTTATACTATTTAGAGATTGACACAGGTGTCTACAGCTATATCTGTGCAGATACCAGGCCCGATTTACTCCTTTAGGTACTTTGTCTGTTGTTTGGTTTTAACTAGTTTTTTTCCAATAAAGTTGTTTATTATTTTGTTTGAGACGTTGCTCTGGGGTGGCCTGAAGGTGACCAGCCCGTTTTTGTTACGGGGTGATCATATCCTTCATTTTTTTTTTCTTCTCTGTAATAAAGACTTAACATTGCATTTGTGCAAAGAGTAATAAAGATGGTGGTATACCCACTGTCATTCCCTAGTCACTTACAGTCAGCACCAAATTGAAAAAGTTCTTTGGGGGAAGCCTCAAGAGGCAATGTGGTTCCATTCCTGAAAGTAAAATCATCTTTAGGGTCATTATTCATCACTCCTAGAAGTCCATGTGTTTGATTCATGAAGTCTTCAGGAAGTAAGACTGTAACACTCAGGACACTTCCTCTTCCTCTGATTTCCACCCCCGCCCCTGAGGGGAACATTACTGTGATGTTTTGGTTAATGGATGAATATAGGAAAACTCCTACAAAAGTAGAAAAAATAATATAATTAACACAAGATGCATTAAGCTTCGACAATACCTAGGCTCTGTCTGTTTATAGAAAGAAAATATAAAAATTCAAGTTACATTCAACATGTATTTCAAATGAAATATAATAGGGATAGAATCAAAGGTGGATAAGAAAAAAGGGCAGGGGAGCAATTTGCTTACTTACTCACCTTTAAGATCTATCCAACTCCGATCAAATCTAATGACTTCTTTATTCAAAAGAATCTCAAGTTTATGTAAAGGTTCCACGAGACGAATCTCAATCACATCACTGTTATTTTCCTTCATGGCTATGGAGGAGAATCCTGTTACGGAACTGTAAGAGCCTACAGTCAAAGACAAAGCATTTTGCATTATATCAGAACATTCGGACTGACTTTTTTTTTTAGGTATGAACAAACAGGACATTCTGACGAGGCAAGTAAGTACCCATCAGAATTTCCCTTTGTCTACTTCACTTAGTTATGTGTGATCAACCATAAGGCCTTTAAGAAACAAAATCCTTATTTAATGTACTTACCATTTAGAAACTTGGCTGGTTGTGTTCGTCCTTGAATATCAAGAGACATGTAAGGCGATGTGACCAGTACATACTCCCCTCTCCCCTTGAAAGTGAAACTGGCGTTATCAAATGTGATAAAGTGAGGATCCCCAAAAGCAGAAGCTATAAAGGCAGACAATAGAATAGAATTTGAAAAATCAATAGAATTTGAAAATGGTCCAAAATTTAGTTTAGTTAAGTATACATGATGTGTTGGTACATATAAATCAGCATTACATGTGTTTAAACACTGACAGAATAGTTAATTATTAAAATCTAATATTTTCTACAACAATAAACTACATTAAGCGGCTTATTCACTAAACTCTTAATTGTAGAAAAGTAAAAACGAATTAACAGTATATAGGCTATAATAGACAAAACTGCAAATGAGCTGTGTTGGAGAATTTGTCCACATCATCTATTTTAGCCTACATTTTGCTTTTGGGGTTTCAGTTTTGTACATTTCTGAATTTTGTGAGTAAACACCAAGTACTGTATTTTCCAAATTTGTATCTGACATTTATTTTGCTAGATCTCAAAAAATAAAGAAATAACATAATATAATATGCTGACATACACACTTCAAGAATGGGCAATTCTTAATTGGAATTAAGAAGACATACTATATTTTCCAAGCAGGCACAAAATGCAGAAATGAAACAATTTGTTAAATGTCCACTAGATGGTGGTAATGTATTGTAAAAAACTAAAAATATTTGACATCACTTGATAGAGTCCACTTAAATGTAGGAACTATTTCATATTAGCTTAGCTTAAAGGGTTACTTCAAGCATCCTAACCAGCCTGCAGTTGTGGTTAACGGTGCCAGAAGTATCCTGTCTCCTGTCTCCTTTTCCTAGTAATGGAGCAAAATGTTTTGCAATGTTTTTCCCTTTTATCTGGGTTCATGCTGAGCGCTGAGGGTCCTCTAAGGGCAGTGACTTGCGTCCGGTTTCTGCAGAGCGGCAGAAGTCAGTTGCTGATCCTGCTGGTAATTTATTGGCTAAGAGCATAAGCCAATGAATGGAATTATGTGATTTAAAAAATGCAGAGAATTGATATAGGCCAGCTCTGTTCTTTTGTTACAGACTAACCAATATTGTTTCGATGACACTGCTAGAGGTATAACTCCACCAAAGACGTTAAAACTCCATATAAGCAGTGATTCATAACAAAATACTGACCATTTGGAAACAAATCTATAAAGAAAAATGGAGGTTATGTACAAAACGCATTGTGTTCATTTTTATTCTATTTTTCTGGTAATTTTCATATTTGCACCTATTCCTTACTTTGCCTCTTCCATGTTTTTTTTTTCCTGGTTCATTTTTAATCTCAGGAAACATTTTGCGTCAATTTGGTGCCATACCATAGAAACAGTTCATACCTGATTACATATTGCGCTAATTCAATGAGATTGAAGCAATTCTCTTTCTCTGTCTTTCTGTGCTCACGTACATAGACACTTGCATTTAGACATAAATATAAGCTATACAGTACTGTAGCCATGTATGCTCACATACCGACTCTTGGAGGTTTGTATGTACGGCAATCACTGGAAGGTCTGAGCTCTAAGTAACGCTGGCAATTATCCGACCACAGGCAACAGTAATAAAATGTGATAACATCATAAAGCCAGTGAGAGAAGCCTGGTACCCTGGGGGGCTTCTTATATGGTGGGGATCCCCAGTCATGAGCTCGATCTGGGGTGCTGCCACCAAGGGAGTCGCTTGTAAGAACTTGAAATCCATTGGAATCATAGCAGCACTGCTGTCCTGCTGCATAAAGTAGGCTTCCAGGAACAGAAAGAGAGCAGAGGTTTAATACACAAGAAATAGCATTTAGTCTTTAATACAACGAGTAGTCCGACTTCATGAGTCTTGTTTATATTTTGAAGATTTTTGACACAATATACATTTTAAATTACATTTTACTATTATGTCAAGGAAAATGTATAATAGAAAAAACAAAGGGGCAGAGCCTAGCAGCTGCACTGACCGGTCGCACATTTTGAGACCCCCAGTGGCACAAAGCTCTTAATCAGCTAAAATTGCTAAATTTAATCTTGAATCCTCACTGTCGACGTGTCCTGCAATCAGGAGGTCTCCTCTGTGCTTACCTTAATCGTGTTTTTGACCGATTGGCGACTTCTGTTGGGGCAATCTTGTGGCCTACAAGAGGCCTACTCTAAGTTCATGCGAGGGAGGCTGCCGACCCCTCAACATGCTTCTGTCCACTAAGCCTGAAGTCTCACCGGCACCCTCTCCCCCTCTACCCCCTGCCAGTGAGGGATATCCCGGCACCTTCTACTTGCGCAGAGGTGGTGAGTTCCCGACGATCTGGCAACCATCATCCCAGACACACAATGGCGGACACCACGTGCAGCACAGCACAATCACTCTCAGAGAAGCTGGACAGGCTGTTTGCCAAATGGCTGTTGGTACTTAACAGTCGCCAGTGTGCCACTGAGGGGGCCTAGCAGGCACCTTTCCTGGATCAGACCAGTCGACAGGAGGACCCAGTCGGCACACAAGAAGTGGCATAAATGGAGGATGCCATGGTGTCATCTACCGAGGTGGATCAGGCACAGACGCTCAAGCAATTCTCACCAAGGCTACTTAAAGCTTCGGAGAGGCTGGGAGAGGGTACAACGCATGCTGGAATAACCACTACACATGCCCCTGCATTGCCCACTACTCATCTTATACCCCAGTGGTCCCAGTGGGGTGCAATCACTGTTACTTCACTAATCATGCACCAAATCAGCTGTGGCTAGGGGAATTGGCTAAAATCTGTGTCGGTCTACTACCTGAGGAGAAATTTCTACTGGAACCTGCCGTCCACTCTGTTATACATAAGATGCTGCGTGCAGCTAATGCTGCAGCTCCCACTACAATGACTCAAGTTAATATTAATCATTCGGTTCACTTTTTTGTATATAATGGGTGGTGCAGATCGGGTCTCTGGAGTTTCAGTGGTTAAATCTTCTGTCTTTTCCTTACTGTGGTGATATTATTTGCTCCAGCAGATCTTACACAATTTATTTGTGAAAAGTATTGTACTCCCATTGTAGTTAATTAACTTTGACTTCTCATGATCACTTTCTAACCCTCATGTTTGACAATCTCTGTTAATTCATAAGTTTATATATATTTGACAAGTCTGTTGTGCCTGTTACCTAGCATTTCTTATTTTTCTTATTTATAAAAAAAAGTGCAGTCTATGACACCCATGTATTGCGCTGTAAATCACCAAGTGAAATGTTTACCTGTCAAACTATGCACTACAAAAATAAAGAATCATATAAAAAAATATATATACATTTTACAGATTTTATGAATTTCCCTCAATATCAATGTTCTTTTACTCTACACGCTATGGGTTGCTAAAGTATAAGACATTGCTACAGCTCCCTCTTGTGGCTCACTAAGCTTACACAATCCATGTGTGAACATTAATTGGTTTTATTCACTATTGTGAGAATTCTTGGGAAGTCAAAGAACATTTCAAACATAAGGCTGCTTTGGTTGCTTCTGCCTTAAATTTAATTTTTTTTTTTAATAAATGTAGAATTTTTGACAATGTTCCTTTTACTGAATAACTCTATGTTTATGTATAGTCACATGCTTCCCATGAGGGGATGCTTCTAATAAAATTTAAAGGAGTAGTATGATGCTGTGAACAGTCTGTTTTATAAAACAAAGACTAACAAACTGATTTTAGAATAATTAAAATACACAAATATATCCTAATGAAACAATAACAAACTTCAGTTTTTCTTTAATAAGTTTTGTAAAGTGAGAAAACTAAGCTTCTAAAATAGTTAACATCCCATACAATTGCCAAATGCATTACATTTAACAACACCGATCTCCTCACAAGTGATATTTGATAATGGTTTTATATACCCATTTGGTTATTAAAACATACTATACTATATATTATCGGTTTCTTTTATTCTCTCTGGCTATATGAAACATTGATGTTAGCTATTGAACAATTTTACAAGATAAAATATTGTGGTTCTTGATTACTTTGTGTGGTTACACACTTTTTTTGTGTAGCTTTGTCTGTCTATAAATACCATTTCTGTTATTTCTATGTATCTCTAAGCGGGTTTGCCAGCTAGCTCTGATGGTTTCTACTCCAATTTAATTGATTAGATATACACTAAAAATGACATTTTGGTTTTAGTTTTACCTAAAAGATGAGTAACATCGGCATCCAATTAATTGAGGGGCTGCTGTCTGACCATAACTGTGCTGTACATCTTTCTGAGCTTTCTAGTTTTCAGTCACTGCTACTTGGATACATCTCTGAGTTCAATAAAACATAAAACATGGGATAAAGTTACCTGCCATAGATTGCTCTAACACAGTGCACTGCCCCAGGGTGGTACGTACACACACTGCCTGCATCAATGTCACATCCATAATCCGGCTGCAATAAAACACAACATCATGTCTGTTATTAAACTGCATGTTATTATTATATCTAAACCACAGACAATGCCAACTGTTCAGATAAAAAAATATTTTCCAATTAAAAAAACAGTGTTTTATTAAAACACAGTTTTTGGTTGGACCAACCCTTTAATTTCATTGCACAGAATGACAGTCATTGGCTAAGAGTGGTCAGCTGTCGCTCTCAACCAAAGAATGGCAATGGCCTTGGCTTCCAGCTTCTGCAACCTTGCAGAAGCTGGAACCATATCATCAGACCATCAGAGAGCCTTGGAACTCGGCCGATACCCACATAAGGGGACAAATTATTACTGAATGGTTTGCCCCATCATTGGATAATTGATCCAGGGTATTCCTAGCATCTTAACCACTATAGCAGGCTGTACTGGTTATGATGGTTGGAGTAAACCTTTAAAGGGACACTATTATCACCAAAACAACTTTAGCTTAATGAAGCAGTTTTGATGTATAGATCATCCCCCTGCAGTCTCACTGCTCAATTACCCGCTATATAAATTCCTTTCTTTGTACAGCCCTATTCACACCTCCTTGCATGTGACTTACACAGCCTTCCTAAACATTTCCTGTAAAGAGTCATCTAATGTTTACACTTCCTTTATTGCAAATTATGTTTAATTTAGATTGTCTCATCTCCTGCTCTGTCAATATCTTTCTAGACCTTGCAGAAGCCTCCTGTGTGTGATTAGGGGGACACTGCAGTTCAATTTACAAAGCAGGATATAAAAAATGTTAAAGTAAGTTACATCTAATTGAAAATGAAACCATTTTGTTTTCATGCAGGCTGTGTCAGTCATAGTGAGGGAAAGTGTGGCTAGGCCTGCATAAACAGAAATACTAGTGTTTTAACTCCTAAATGTCAGAGAATTGAGAAGTGAAACTTCAGAGGCATGATCTCTATACACACACATCTTCATTATGCTAAAGTTGTTTTGGTGATTATACTGTCCCTTTAAATAATCTTATGCATGTATATATGGCAGAACAGTTGAGGGTATTTCAAACAAGTATGTGATACATTTAAACATTCAGGCCCATAAGCAAGTTTTGGGCCTCTTTGGGACTTTATAAAGATTACGTATTATTTCAGGGGTATTGCTAAGTTTGCTAACTAAAATGTGGAATGCTGAACATATAAATATAGATTTCTTTTTTTTACTGCTCCTCCTGTTTTTCCTTCTATAGACTACTTTTTCTTACTTGATCATGGAGCCAAATGGCGGGAAAATGCTCTTGTCAGTGTATTGCAATATATATACTTCTAGTGTTAATAACTAAAGTGAGAATTCAAAGGGAATTTGAAGTGACTTTTAAATTCAAGGTAAAAATTGCCAATCTGGAAACATTCCAGTTCGGCTACCTTGGCCTCAAATTTGAAATTCACTTAAAATTCACTTTGAATTCTCACTTTAGTGAATAACCCTGATAACATTACATTATGTATATTTTTTTGCAGTACACTGACTGGCCAATGTTCTCTCCATTTGGTTTTTGTTCTTCTGATTTGGTCCCCGAATTGACATTTGACCGAGTTTGGATGTCCCGAAAAATCCACTTTTAAAATAAAAAAAAAAAAAGTTTTTCGGCAGAACTGAATTTTCTCACCTTGCACAAATCTATTAGGTTACCTCCTCTCTACCCATTAACCATGTGCTGCTAAATTCACTGCAGGATTTCAATGAAAGCATAGCCTGCTGCACATGCTGCATAGCCAGATATTCAATGGAACCCTGCCATGCTACCTAACTTAATAGAGGGTTGTGCAACAAAACTCTGTTTCTCAGCCCCTACGAACAGTTGCCTGGAGCACTCCATCACCTTCTCCTTAGCAGTCACTATACTACTCATCTTTTTTTTTATACATAAGGTGGCTTTGGGTCAAGTTAAAAAAAAAACAAGCACTAGTATTCTCCTGTCCCCTCCACTACCTATAGTGATCCAGGATCTAAAGTGTCCCATACTAGGGTTTCAGCATCCAAAGTCCCTGTTTAGCAACGACTGTGTATTATCTATATGATTTATTAGAGTCTTGATAATTTTACCATTTTTAAAAATTGGTTTTGCAGAGATGTTGCTTGAACATTTCCTATGCTATTGATTATTGATCATGAAAATATGTAAGTTCAAGTGTAACTTGAGTTAGCATTTTACATTTTTATTTGAGGAGAAGCACAGTTAATAAGAGGTGTATTCAGTAATTCATCATCAAGTCAAAACATTTCATTATGTTAAGTTAACTGGAGGCCTGCTGTACATGATTATTATCTCTTTCATTATTTTATTCCACCCGTTTGATGGGAGTATATATATCCTGGTTAGAACATTAAAAAAAAGGTGATATCATCTCATTGGAGCCTATAATAAGGTTTTGTTTGCACCAAAGACATGAGCTGGAACTCTACAGAGGTAAAACATGAAAAAAATATTGATACCTCCAAAACTTTCATACTGTTTGTAAAACTATAAATGCAATGTTTTGCCATTTTCTGAAGGCAAATTTAACGAGACAGGACTCTCAAACACAAATGATCCTCTTAAATTGTATATGACAGAGCTTCACATCTTCACTTTTATTGTATTATTGAAAAGCTTGGAAACACTTTTCAAAAAACGTAGTGTGCCATTTTGTGCCTGACAATTTGATGTTATGATCTGACTACAGGGGTTGGCTTGTAGTATTCTGACAGTACCATGGCGGCAATTAGAAGGTGTTTGTGAAAGTTTCTAGCTACACTGGATTTACGAAGAGTTACAACATTTTACAAACGTTTTTACCAGACCATTTTACTCAAATAATCCTATTTCTGGCCATACAGAAATAAATACATTAAATATGTGAGTTGATGTGAGTTTGTGAATCCTTAACTATTATTTAAAACAAGCTACAGATTATTTACATTTACACATGATCAAAAGCATAGGCCATAAAGTGTCACTATGGCTGCAAAGATACATATCAACTATTTGGCTATAGGTACAAAAATATGGTGATGCTGGTATTTTGCGAATGTGATGAAACCGTTTCCAATTATTTTTGTATGTTTTGCAATCATTCATACCTGATTTTCTTTTTATTATTAAAGAGTATTTATCATGCAAAAAATGATATGATGGTCTTCTAAATGGACTCTGCAGACACCTAAAACAATGTATGTGAATAGAGTGTCCTCTTTATTTAATTTAGAAGTGCAGATTTCAACAGAAATTAACACTTTTATAAATTAACCTTGTTTCACCCCTCTAGCTGTCAATCAGACAACTGTCCTGTTACTTCCTGGTTTAGTTCGTTCAGTGGAGCTAAACTCAAGAGGTAGCACCTTCCTTGCAAAGACTTCTCATTGACCTGCATTGGGAAGTCTGTGATTAACAGCCACAGAAAGTCTGTGCTGGAATAAAACGAGAAGGGTTGCAAAGGTTTCAGACAAGAGAAGGGCAGCTTTTGCAAGCTGTTTTTAGACATAGCAACAAATGAAAAAATGCATCATTTGCATAAGAAAATGTAAAAAACATATGGGCAGTGGAGTACCCAATTAATGACAGTGCCATTTAAACTGAAGACTATGCTGAACAAATTGGTAGCAAATATATAGATAAAATATTATTCAGTGTGGATGATTCAATCTTCAAACGTTATTAGCAAGATTTAGTCTACAGCCGTACCATCCAATGAAATTAAGTGGGTGGGAAACATTCTAATATGACGGGATAGTATACAAGAGAGAACACTTTCTGTGCATAACGTACATGAAATCTGCCACTGTCTGCTCTGGCCTGTGCCAATGTACATGGGCAGTCAAGTATTTCTAACAGAAAATTGGGAAGTTTTGTATCACTTTCATGCCAGTTTAGACATTTCTTTGTTGCCCATTCAGCAGAGTTCTTTCTGAAATCTTCTCCCAGGTGCCAAGCCATTGCATGATCCACACTCCACAGTGATTGAACATCCCTAAAACATGTAAAACAGTGCGTTATAGAAAGAGTATCCAATAAAGAACCAGACAACTAGATAAAGTGACATTCCAATTTACTGCACTGTAATTTATGGATCAGGATATCCATATTATTATAACTATGCTGTTCTATATGTTGATAGTGACTTTTATCAAATGAGTGAGGCTGACATCTATATGTACTAATAACTATGTTATAATGCACGAGTGTGTGTGATAGTGTACATTTGTTTGCATTGTGGATAGCAGGGGTGGGGGTAGGCATGCAGAGATTACTGTGTTCAGTCTGAGGGTGTGGGGCCAGGGACAGATCATTGTGTCCAGTTTGGGGGTGTGGGGCCATGCACAGATCATTGTGTTCAGTTTGGGGGTGTGGGGCTATGCACAGATCATTGTGTTCAGTTTGGGGGTGTGGGGCCATGCACAGATCATTGTGTTCAGTTTGGGGGTGTGGGGCCATGCACAGATCATTGTGTTCAGTCTGAGGGTGGGGGGGCATGCACAGATCATTGTGTTCAGTTTGGGGGTGTGGGGCCATGTACAGATCATTGTGTTCAGTTTGAGGGGTGGGGCCATGTACAGATCATTGTGTTCAGTTTGAGGGGTGGGGCCATGTACAGATCATTGTGTTCAGTCTGAGGGTGGGGGGCCATGTACAGATCATTGTGTTCAGTTTGAGGGGTGGGGCCATGTACAGATCATTGTGTTCAGTCTGAGGGTGTGGGGCCATGCACAGATCACTGTGTTCTGTCTGAGGGGGTGGGGAAACGCACAAATCACTGTGTTCAGCTTGAGGGAATGGAGCCATGCACAGATTGAGGTGTTCAGTACAAGAGGGCTGGGCCATGCATATATTGCTCTGTTCAGTCAGAGGGGGTGGGGCCATGCACAGATTGCTGTGTTCAGTCTAAGGAGCCATGCACAGATCAGACTCCCTCAGACTGAGTGGAAAGATCCCAGAGTCCAGGAGCATCTGTTCCGGTCAGCAAATAGCAGACACCGGGCAAGTGGAAGGGAAAGTGTTTTAACGGGCAGAGTAGGTGTTCCCATGGGAAATCTGGACCTGACCATTGTTAAATGTGTTGTTTATTAGGACTATAACCATATATTTATAAATGGTTCAAACCTGACTGTTACATTTTCTAAAGGGAAGAGGGGCACCAGTGCCACTAGTTGTGTAGCCACAAGTAACCTTTGTACGTAATTACCTACTTGTGTTAATTAAGTTTACGGGGGGGGGGTAAACATATATTTATTACACATATTTATTCACAGTTTTTTCAGTATTCATATTATTTACAAACATAAAAAAGTGTTAAAGACAAATTGTTACTTCCCAGGATGTTTACTTTTCTATATATTTAAAGGGACACTATAGTCACCAGAAAAACCACAGCTTAATGTAGTTGTTCTAGTGAGTATAATAGTTACCTTCAGGCTTTTTTCATGCAAACACTGCCTTTTCAGGGAAAAGGCAGTGTTTACATTGCCTCTAGGGACACCTTCAAATGGCCACTCCTTAGATTGCCACTGGAGATGCTTCCTGGGTCAGTGCTGCAGAAAAAGCACCCCTGACGTTCAGTGTCCCCACGCTCTGCATGGAGATGCTGAATTTTCCTCATAGAGATGCATTGATTCAATGCATCTCTATGAGGAGGTCCTGATTGGCCAAAACGGCATTTGGCCCTGCCCCCATGCCAATTTTAGCCAATCCAATGCTTTCCCCATCGGCCATTTTGATGATGTCACAAAGGGGGCAGAGTCAGCATTAGCGGACCCGCGTGGCACTGGAAATAAGGTGAGTTTTAAACTTTTATAGGGGGATTGAGGGGGGGGGGGGGGGGACGACGACAAGCCACCTAAATGGTGGGTTAAACACTATAGGGTCAGGAATACATGTTTGTGATCCTGACCCTACAGTGATCCTTTAATAAAGATGTATTTTTGTGAGGTGTGAGAAATAGAATTACTCAAATCCACTTCTCATTATCCTCCAAATAGGCGCCTCTGTCAATCATTAATATAAGCTCTGTCCTTTATACCTGGCATATAGCATTGAGTAAGCACACAGAAGAGAAAACCTAAAACAATGTTTCTAATTCATCTGCAATGTTTGTCCTGGCTTTGCCTTGTCAGAAGTGGATTATAATGTCTTTTCCAAAATCTTGAATACAAATGTAAAAGTAAATGGGATACCTTGTGGAAAAAAAGGCTAACACAAGTTATAGATGATTTTTAGTGCTCAATTCAACTGTGTAACTTCTAGGTACATGACAGTTCTCTATACAAGGTACATTTTAAAACAGTTTTCTGTATATTGTATTAACCAGTATTTTTCTGGAGTACTTCTGCACAGCATGTTTAACAATCCTTCTCTACACTTTTCTGAGTTAGCAATTTGCGTAGACACAGTAATATTAGTAAAACTTACATCTGCCCATCTTGATACTGGCTAGGAGTAATCCTAAGACTTCCAAACTCAAAGATATTATATTTGGCATCAGCAGGCTCGGGGGTAAATGTAAAAGATCCATTGTTTGCATATTGCTTTTCTAGAGAATATAGATATTTCCAAGCTGCTGACCATAATGAGGAATATTGTTCTCCTATTATAAAAATGCAAGAAACTCATTATTTTTAGAATTTCCATACAGTGTACATTGTTTTAGATAGATCCTGCAAATCATTTCCAGGTTTATTTACTAAAATGAGAATTGTCAGGACTTCAACGTGAATTTCAAACTTACAACTTATATAGCTGAACTGGAAGAATAACTGAATTGGAGAATTTTACCAGTTTGGCTGATAATTCCCACAATAGTGAATAACCTTGTTATGGTAGCATACCATTAATACACATTTCTATGTTTTCAAAATGTTTAATACTATAGAATCAAACCACCTATGTAGGAAAGAAATATAAGTAATCATGATACCAATTATGAAAGGGGCCCCAGAGCCATTTGTATTCAAGGTTTTCTAGATAGAGAGAATGAGAATACAGTGCAGACATTAAAAATAGAGAGGACACAAAGACTATGGTATAAAGATGTGCACAGGGAAATAAATAGTTTTGCTTTGATTTGTCAATTTTCATTTCAAATATTTTTTAAGGTTTTAAAATATCATGCATTATAATGTTGACAGATATATAATGACATAAACATTTGTCAAAGTGATAACAAATGAATAGACAAATTCCAATTTGTGTGAAATATGGAAAATATTAATTCCTACTAATTGAAATTTGTCCAAAATGTGGTCACATTATTCCCTGTGACGACTGAATGAAGGTGGCAGTCACAAAGGTACAGCGTAATTACTTGGGGGGTTATCTGCTAAACAGCTAAAATATAAAAATCACGAAAATCTCTTTTCTCTATTTTTATCTTTCAGCTGTTTAGTAAATAACTCCCTAATTTGATATCCATATGTGGATGAGGGTAATAGATTAGGGAGCTATCTACTAAACAGCTGAAAGGCAACATTTAAGAAGAGCCCCTAAATCGATACAAATTCATTTGTTTTTGTTTAGTTTTTTTCTGTTGCAGCGATTCAGAATTTTTGATGCTTCCAAATTGCTGTTTCAACCTCATGCTAGAAAAAAAAAAAACATATGCCATCAAGGCCCAGGCATGGCACAAATAAAAATAAAATTAAAAAAAAAGATACTGAAAACCATTTCCAGAGCACATTTGCACCGTTAAACTGTCTTGCATGATGACAGGATTCTAATCATGCGTTTTTACCTAATTCTTCGTAGCCCCAGACTTCAATGTTCACTGAATTCCCCTTGAATGCACTTGGATCCCACGTTACAGTCAGAGTGCCGTATGTATTTGAAGTGCCATAATATTGCCATTTGGTGTCATTTACCAGGGCACATTTTTCTTCCTCTGTCACCTTTCCAGGATGCACTGAAAATTGTATACATGTCAGCAAAAATCCCCTTATGTACTGAGCAGTGATAATGTAGACAGACTTTATTAAATAAAATAATAAAAGAGAAATAATATGAAAGGACAGTAATTATGCTATGGGGAATCAAAGGTACAACATAAACATAGGGACATGAAGGAAATTAATAATACATTAATTGCATGTTAAAAACAAACAAACAGTATTCAACATTTTTAACAATAAGAAAATTCTACAGGTTTCTGAGAGGCTTCTGTAATAGTGAGTCATATATGGGCATTAACTAAACTGAGAATTCAAAGCGAATGCCAAGTACATTTTTAAATTTAAGTCCAAAGCAGCTGAATGGAAAGTAGCTGACTTGGAGAATTTGTCCAAGTTGTCTATTTTGACCTTAATCTTGGATTCTCACTTTAGTGAATAATCCTGATATTTATGACAGTACAAAAGAAAAATAAATGGCTTATTTTAATGTTACTCTAAAATATGTGGGACTTATCAAATCACGGGCAAGAATATTATAAAATTTAGGGAAACAATGTAATTCCTGTGTCCAGTTTTTCCCCAGTCCTTTCTTCATTGAGCTAACCCCACTGTGTTGTGAATCTGAAAAGACTTGTTGATTCCCAAACTGAGATATAAAGCGTCTGTTCCAATATAAGAGATGCCCAGACTGTTGGCCCTAAAACGGTAACATAAGGACTCCTAGCTGCTACCCCCTATTACTTAATCTTGTTTTTTAGAATATATGATCTACCCCCACACCCCACGAGAGATAATAGTCAAACATTCAAAAAAATTAAAATTACCTGTAAATAATAAATAATATAAGCAGTACTAAATGTAGAAAGGATATTTTAAATCACCAATTAGTTCTATTGTGTAGCACTGAAAGGAACACTACAAAATAAGGCATAGAAATGCTATAGTTTCCAAGTCAGCATTCAGATGACCACCTCCTCCCCCGCAAGGATTAAAGAGGTAGTTGATTTACTTTTTCTCTCACGCCACGCTGTATCTCTCTGCGGTTGCCTTATTTTCCTTGGCTGAGAATTTCGATCTTGATGATCTGAGCAAACCCAAAACTTTCTCATAGGAAAATCTAGTGCGTACGTGCCAATCAGATGGCCTGCACCAATCAGATGATCTCTATGATTTCATTGAGAACTGTTTGAAACAGCGGAGTCTTACTCGGTTATTTCTGTGGTAGCGCCTCTAGTGGCTCTCATAGTTACAGTCACTATAGGCATTTCACCCAAGCAATGTTAACATGTAGAATGGCAATGTTTTCATTAGCAGGCTTAAAACTACGGAACATGAGATGAAGTTGTCTGGGGGCTTAAATAAAATTATAGAATTCTGCGACTAGATGAGCAGTCAGATGAAATGGTGTAAGATCATTTCCGTAGCATAATGGAAATCTTAAACTTCCTTAGATATAGACATATTATAATTCACCAAATAAAATATTGTGAAATATTGTGTAATATAGTGAACTCATGCTTTTTAATAATTGTAATAGTTCATTGTTATTAATAGTTGTACAAATAATAATTTAGAGCAAGTATTGTTTTTCAAGCTCCCATAAACAAACATTTTGACGAGTTTAAAATAAATGATTATGACTCTATGGGTATGAAGTTTTATGAAACATTTATACGCAGTGTACATTACTATGTACTTTATTGATGTGGTGCTTTAAGATAGTCCTGCAAAAAAGTAACATTTATTGTTACTTTTATTGTTCTAGGGACATGTGATCTGTCATAAGCACAAAACAATCCTTCTCTGTAATATTCCACACACCACTGATATATTGTCATACCTCTTATTGTTGTTGTTCTTGTTTCATTTATCTTTAACTTCCTCCTTTTTATTACTTATTTATCCCTCACCTGCCGTAAATCCCCTCTCATGCCACAGTATTACAGCTTTTCTAAAACGCCACGTTTCCTAAAGTCATAACATATTTCCGTACCTTGCTTGCTATATTTCATACTTAAATTCCCAACTACTCTTCTTTTATTTATGCCACCCCAAATTATCATGGTCTAATTGCTATCCCCTACATGTCCATACATCACCTCCCATCACAGATTTAAATTTCTGGTTGCCGGATACCACTCTGGCATATCTTCCCTGCCATGTGATAAGTCACTGCTAATTTCACCTGTGCCATGTTTCAGTGCCCCCTTGTTATAAATCATCGGCTAGGATTTATGACAAGTGGAAACCATTCTTCACTCCCACTTGCCATATTTAATCTCCTACTTGCCATATTTAATCTTCTATGGCATAACTGATAACTCACCATCACTCCAATATGTTTTAATTATATTTCATATTTCATTCTTCAGTTGTCAGAAGGGAGAACTATTCACCCTAACATTTTCACCTAAATGTGATATATTTCGATCGCAGGTCATAATTCATCGCACTTGACACGTCTTATCCCACATTGCCATGTTTCTTACCATAATGCTCCCTATTTTATTAACCACATCCATTTGTCATAAATCACCTTCCTGCCAATATTTAATTTTTTCAGTCTGTTTTTCCCAGTAAGAGTTGATCCTTAGTTCTGGGTATTTTAGTTACCACAGAATAGTATACTAACAGATTTTGGCTATACGTCCTCTGCAATACCATGGCATGATCAAGGCATGCTGCCCTACCCTTATACCCTCAATCACTAACGACTACATAGGGTGCGCAGCAACCACAAGTAAGATGGACTACCAAGTGGATGCAGTAAGAGAATGGGATGGAATGATACAACATCCCTATAACATAGCTGTATGATATGGTCACATTCAGATTAACAAGGTCCTGTGTTTAACTTACAACCTGTAGAACAAGTAAAACCACAGTGTTTTTTTCCTATGTATATCTGTAATTAGGTACATTTCAAATCATGGATAACTGGTAAGTTGGAATAAACTGTAGAGTGAATGCAATCACCTGACAGCCATGTGCCAGAATAAGGATAGGATCGTCCTCCATCTACAGACATTTCGAATGGAATACGGCCCGTCTCATATAGCAGAGGTGATACACAGTGTGCATGTCCGCTCTCCTCAATGTAACCCTCCCGTGTAATGTCAGAGTTGAATCTGGTGACAGATAAGAAAATCTAAATTAATCATAGTGTTGATAATAACGCACTATTAGTCCAAAATTCTCTATGTTTGCTGAAGGTCTGACATGCAAGTTTATCCAACTGCTACAAACTATTTATAAATGTATACATTTACTACTTCTCCTTTAGTAATATTCACTATGTTTTTATTATCTCAAGTAACACGTGGTATTTAGATATACTGCATATCAGGGGGAACAAATAATAATGGAAGATTTGAAACATGACAGTTTTCATGTTTTAGGAGGTATGTGGTAGAACAATTTTGTGTCAAGCCGCTTCCCCACACAGTCATTCCTATCTTTGTACTTTGGTGTAAGGAGAGAAATACGAGGTTTGGTATGAGGGAATCATGTCCCCCTCGGATCTGCCTCTGCAGTAGAATGTTCCCAGTACCCCCCACCTTCAGTGGAAATGACAGGAGAATGCAAAATTAAGGAAAAGGACCTTTGTGACTAACTGTGAGAACATGGTCACAGTTTTGTATTGTTTTACTTTGGAAAATACATTTTGTATTGGAAAGATTTATCACGTCGCTGAATAATCTGCACCTTTTCTGTAATCTTTTTCTGGTATGAAATATTATTTCTGATAGTCTCTTCCACTATTCATTACTTTTGAGACTTTTCCATCCTTTTTTCTGCTGTGTTAATTTAAGCATTTAGGATTCCATTTATGAACATTTGTAACCTTTTTCTGCACCAGAAAAGTTTTTGTTTTTGTTTTGAGGCATTCTATAATTCATAATTTTGGCATGGGAAGACAAGCAGAATAGTTGCAGAATATTCTTACAGTATCCTTTGATAGTGGGATATAATTGTCTGCTATATTCTGTGATTCTGTGTTATGAATGTTACATTTTTATCTTGTTGCTCTTGCTGACTTGTCCCCCACTACCTTTCTGCTAGTATGTTGACCCTTTTTGGCTGGTTTTGCTCTACCCTCCTTGGGACCTGCTCCCTCTCCCTTCTCTACCTGGAGCCGTGATCGCACTCTCTTTTAGCCAAAACCCTATAGGAAAGCAATGTCTAATACTTTCCTAGGGGGAAATCTTAATGCGAGCTTGACCATTGGTGCGCATGCTCTTTAGGCATGACGTCAGCGGGAGAGGCAGGAAGGAGGGCCCGAGCCAGCGCCGTGAGACATTGAGCTCAAACCAGGTAAGAGACAGAAAGGATTTTTAGGGGAGGGGCTTGGGGGAGGGAGAAGCAATAGTGCGAGGAAAACAAATGTGTTTTCATGGCACTATAGTTTCCCTTTAAAAAGGTTAAAGGCTGATCCCCCAGATTTTTTTTATTTTGGTTGTGCATGGATGGTACATGACGGCATTTCATACTGTTAAGCAAAATAAACAATTCTAAACATGTAGTGGGAAAACTAAACAGTAGAGCTTATTCTGCACATTTTATATTCATTATTCAAATTAGAGAGACACAGTGCTAGTGCTGGATCATAGAGGGTTAACAGGCTAGTTTGAGTTTGAGGCATAGGCACTGGTTACATAAACTAAATTAGCTTAAGGGCACTATGTCCATGAGTACTAGCTTGAGTCTAGACATGCAAGTTATAGGTAAATATAAATACTAATGTGTGTTAGACCGTTAGTAGGTAATAATGCATAGTCGAGTGAGGAGGTACTTAGTAAGAGTGAGCTATGCAAAACTGGTGAGGAACCACGGCAGAAAAATTATAGTCATCTAAAAAAGGTTTGTACAATGTAAGAGAGGTAATAGTGAAAGTAAATGGCCTCGTGTAGGCACTTGAGAGTTTCAAAGAAAAATGTATAATAGCACATACTATAATGTATAAGAGCAGATAACATACAATAAAATAAAGCAAAATAAGCTGTGGGCCATTTCTCTGTTTTGGGATACATGTCAGCAAGGCACGGCCTGGGTGTAGTAACCATCTATTAGCCGATACCAATTCTGGAGGTCAAAAGTTCAGTCTCCACCTGAAGGCCACAGGAGTGCTGCAGCTGGAGATCATTGTATTGTGGGTCGGCAGGCAGAAGCCGGCGGCTGTTTCTCTGGACACAGGAGGAGATGTAAAGCTGAAAGTGACCCTTTACTGGGACATCTCGACCTTCAGCCGCCATTTTAAGCCAGGTAAGTGCAGCGTTTTGTGTGTACCTTTGCCGGACCACAGGGGCCTTGGCGTGTTGAGACTGTTATGGGACAATACCGTGGTGGACCGGGATGACCCCCACTGGTTGGGGGGGGGGGTGGACTTGCACGACCAGTCGGATCTTCGAGGACGGGGGATCGGCTGTGTCACCCGCCTCACTTCGACCACTAGGCCACAATGGTGATGACTGAAGTACAAGAGCCCAGACTCCAACTCATATCAGTCAGAGGTGCCCAGAGTCTGTCAGAGCAGTAGCTAGGTTGAGTAATTGCAAAATTTGTAGTGTTGAAGCTTTTTACAATGATATAGCCCAGGAGCTCAGCGTGTCTGTGCCATTCTTGCTCAGCTGATCACCCCCACCCCCACCACCCAATTTTTCTACATTTCTACAATGAGGACAGCAACTAAAAGTCACTTTGTCTGAAAGCAAGTATTGCAAATATGGACAAGCCATATGACATGGTGATACCAATTACAACAAACACTCAGATTGCAAGGGCAATGTCCATGCACATATGCCAATACATTAACAGAGGTAGTGCGTAATGACACTCAACCAAATCTAGTGGCAATGTCCCTGTAGGTATTAAAGAGGTTCTGCATGCAGCAGACAAATCAGGAAGTGTTATAGCATGGCAGTGACTGACACTCAACCAAATCTAGTGGCAATGTCCCTGTAAGTATTAAAGAGGTTCTGCATGCAACAGACAAATCAGGAAGTGTTATAGCATGGCAGTGACTGACAAAGCTGGAGCTGGGCAGAATGCTAATGAGTCCAGGCAGACCAGTTGACCCACCAAATGAGGTGATGCAAACTCCATTATACATTTCTCTGCTAATGTCAAATCAATAATTAGAAATTGTAGTTGAATTTATCACTCAAACAGTAAGTTCTTGTGAACTGAATTCCAACTTTATGCAAAACAGTAGAAGTAAGAAACAAAACCGTCTGTAGTGAAAATAACAGTAAACAGTCGTGATTGACAACATGCTGTTATTGGAAATCATTGATATACCTGCATGTCACATTTGCGGTGTTATTGAATGTCACATTCAAAATAACAAAGTCTCTGCCTCCCATCACTAAGCCAGACTCTGGCGAGATCCTGACGCAGAAGGAACGGTAATCCAAACAGCAGGTGCCAAGCTTCTCACAAGTCACTTCACATGAGCATTCCGGCAGCTTCAGCCCACACTGGCTGGCACAAGAGTTGGTTTCTCCTGAATGAAACAGGAATGTAAAGTTTCAATTGACTTACATGGATATTTGTAATTAACAGTTATTTTTTGGTTTGCATATATTTACAGAAATCATTATTAAATAAAAGTGTTTTTGTAGGGGAAAATAGGAGGCTTAGCTCCAGGTTTGAGGTTGAGACCCAACCTGTTCTACTATGTGTCCCTTTCCAAATCACTAGTAGTAATAATAATCACAATAAAGCTACCAAATAGTAATGTTAGTTTATTTCAGGTATCCATAATCAACAGCAGGACACATAACAGAGGGGAGAAGAGGGACTTATATGCACATAGAATAGAGGGATTGACTTAAACACATTTACTAATTTATAATTGTAAATATAATAATACACTAAACCAATGGTAGGCAATCTTTGGCACTCCAGATGTTTTGGACTACGTCTCCCATAATGTTCACTCAGCCATAATTCTGGCAAAGCATCATGGGGGATGTAATCCACAATATCTGGAGGTTGCAAAGGTTGCCTACCCCTGCACTAAATTAATTGCATTAACTTATCCAATAACAATAACATATTAACTTAATCACATTACCACACTTACTTAATTACATTAAAACTATTCTACTCAAACCCCAAGGAAAATGAAACACAAGCACACAAATAAAAGTCATAACACTAATCTCATGACACAAGGTTAACATTTGCCCGCGAACAATTACTTTCTCCAGAGTGAGTAGCTGAGTTCTCCCCTGCAATGCAAGTGGGCAGTCTGTATTGCTACAACGCAACATTCCTTCACTGAAGGTTGCAAGGGCACAAATCACAGCCCATAGTCTCTGGGAAGGAGTGTAGTACCCTAACCACTTCACAAGTCATCCAGACTTTCTCTGGTGGGCGAATGTTCAAGAAGGAGTGAGGCAACTGTCTGGGGTAATATTGGAGAAGATTGGGTAGAGGCCCAGTGGATAGAAACATAGAGTGTGATGGCAGATAAGAACCATTCGGCCCATCTAGATGCCCAATTTTCTAAATACTTTCATTAGTCCCAGCCTTACTTTATAGCTAGGGTAGCCTTATGCCTATCCCACGCATGCTTAAACTCCTTCACTGTGTTAACCTCTACCACTTCAGCTGGAAGGCTATTACATGCATCCACTACCCTCTCAGTAAAGTAATACTTCCTGATATTATTTCTAAACCTTTGTCCCTATAATTTATGACCATGTCCTCTTGTTGCGGTAGTTTTTCTTCTTTTAAATATAGTCTCTTTCTTTAGTGTGTCCATTCCCTTTATGTATATAAATGTTTCTATCATATCCCCCCTGTCTTGTCTTTCCTCCAAGTTATACATGTTAAGTTCCTTTAATCTTTTAGACAAAATAAACTACCAGCCAAAGAAAACTCTGGCAGGAAGTGAAAGGGTTACAGGGGTAGTAAAGGGCATAACCCTAGGTTTATGGAAAAAACAGAAAAAGTGATGAGGAGAGCTAGATATCCAATAATACTGGCTTAAAAAACTGACAACCTTTATTGAAACAGAAAAATAATCACAATAATAATAATATAAATCTCCAACACACTCACGAAAAAAACAACACACACCCTCATACAGAGACTAGAGACTATACACCTGACTGGTAAAGTGTTCAGGCATTTTCCTTGTATAAGCAGATATGTCACAATATATCAAAACAGTGCAGCTCAGTGCAAATATGTCACAATGTATCAAAGCAGTACCGCTCTTATATAATTGAATGAGACAATTGAGCACACTGACAAAAATTGTATACCAAGGAAATCCAGCCTGTTAGTAGTTGAATGCAGTAGTTTTTCTGTTTTTTCCTTTAATCTTTCCTTGTAAGTTTTATCCTGCAATCCATGTAGTAGCCCTTCTCTGAACTCTCTCTAAAGTATCAATATCCTTCTGAAGATATGGTCTCCAGTACTGCGTACAATACTCCAAGTGAGGTCTCACCAGTGTTCTGTACCATGGCATAAGCACTTCCCTCTTTCGACTGCTAATACTATACCCTGTATAATCCATATACAACCAAGCATTCTGCTAGCATTTCCAGCTGCTCTATTACATTGTCTGCCTACCTTTAAGTTATCTGAAATAATTATTTCCCTTTTCTCAGATGTTGAGGTTAGGACTCTATCAAATATTCTGTACTCTGCCCTTGGGTTTTTACGTCCAAGATGCATTATCTTGCACTTATCCACATTAAATGTCAGTTGACACAACTCTGACCATTTTTCTAGTTTACCTTAATCATTTGCCATTTGGCTTATCCCTCCTGGAACATCAGCAAAAAGACATACCTTACCACCAAGACCTTCTGCGATATCACTAATAAAAATATTAAAGAGAATGGGTCCAACTACAGATCCTTGAGGTACCCCACTGGTGACAAGCCCATGCTTCGAATATACTCCATTGACTACAACCCTCTGTTGCCTGTCACTCAGCCTTACCCATTCAACAATATTGGAATCCAAACTTAAAGGGACACTATAGTCACCTGAACAACTTCAGCTTAATGAGGTTGTTCAGGTGAGGACTATAGCTCCCTGCAGCCTTTCTCATGTAAACACTGTATTTTCTTAGAAAATACAGTGTTTATATTGAAAGCTAGGAACACCTCCAGTTGCAGTCACTCATTGTGAACCAGAGGGACTTCTGAGTTGATGGAGGCATAATATGCCTCCATCCACTCAGATCTGCTGTGCACGAGCATCCTGTGATTCAATATCTCCTCCCACTGCATGCAGACACTGAACTTTCCTCATAGAGATTCATTGATTCAATTCATCTCTATGAGGAGATGCTGATTGGCCAGGGCTGTGTTTGAATCATGCTGGCTCTGCCCCTGATCTGCCTCCTTGTCACTCTCAGCCAATCCTATGGGGAAGCACTGTGATTGGATCAGGCTATCACATGTCGGCAGACTGCTTGTTTTCCCTGAGTCTAACAGCATGCAGATTCACAGCTTCTGGCTTGAATACAGTAAGATTTTTACTATATTTATGGAGGCATGAGGGGCCCAGGGGTGCTAGATGGTCGTGTTAACACTATAGGGTCAGGAATACATGTAGTTTCACTGGTGACTATAGTGTCCCTTTAAAGATTGCAGTTGATTGATAAGCCTTCTATGTGCAACGGTGTCAAAAGCCTTACTGAAATCTAGGTAAGCAATGTCTACTGCACCACCCAGCAATGGAGTCTAAGTCAGCAGGAGTAAATTTGGGATGAGTGGTAATGACTGGGTACTAGGATATCACACAAATTATGGCCACGCCTTGCAGTGGTTGAGGCATGTGGGGTCAAGACATGATGCAAGCGCTGATCTTTATACAGGAGCGGCCAGTATCTCTCCAGGATGTTCTTGACCACTTCCCAGCCTTAGTCAAAGGTACGATGCATCTTATTGGGTCTTGTGAGTCAGTTGACTGATTCGTATCTAGTAAAAGGTCCAAACTTATAGGTTGATTTAAGGAATCTATTCGGATCCTGCTTATTCTTGAAGCACTTGGGTAAAGCCTTAGATTTATCCTTGAAATCATTCTCAAAAGATCGGTTCCTTCTTAACCTGAGGTATTAGGCAATCGCAATACTCTTTTTGAGAGAGTGTGAGGAACTCTGCCAATTCACCAGATTATTCATTGTTGTAGTGGGTGGGTGTGTCATGGATACACACCCCATAGGCATTAAATACCTATACCCAATAGAAGTATTAGGGATTTTACATTTTACATCAATATGCCACGCTGGCTAGCTTACAAGGAAGAGGGGATTGGTGTGTAGCCTGTCAGTGTTTGGTCGCTCGCAGCTGAGGTTTCTTCGTATTGTCTTTTCCCGATATTATGTCTATGCATTCTTTTCAGACAAATGTGATTGTCCATAGATCTCATAAAGGGACTCTACTTACAATTGGAAGAAGTTAGGAGTACTTTATGCTTCCTTCCTATTCCTTTATGCTACCCTTTATGAAGTACCTTTTCTTCCACTGTTAGATATCATTGACAGGTCAATTTAGACTGCATTAATTATTACATATCTTCCACTGATACATGTCATCTGGTTACACCATACTGAAACCCTCCCAAGCTTTTATTCTTATCTCTTTGCATTCCTAACCAGCCTGTGACATTAGGACTTCTCATAAACCTAGAATTGGTAGAACACATAGGATGGGATTGAAGCCTGAGAGTGCGCCACCTAGTGTTGATACAATGTATAAAGTATTACAGTGCCAAGTAGGCACTTTATTCCTTTCACATTCACTCTCTTCTGCATAGTGACTATTTGTTCCAAGATAGATTTGCTTTTGCAGGGATTTCTTTACTACCAGAATGGACTACTTTCATTTGTATAAAATTACCCTTTTCTGTTTTGAGTGCTAATTATTACCTTTCTGGCTGTTTATTTCCATGTTAGACTATATGGGTAGATCATAAATGAGGTAATTTAATTTATTTTATAGAGATTTTTTCATAATTTAAATAAGGTCCAGCACAAAAGATCACTTTTATGTTTGGGTAGAGGTGTCAAGGTACAATTCAGACAGGTTTTTACCTAAAATACACTGAGCTGTGTCTCCTGACCAAGAGCCATTTGAAAGACATGTCCTTTGACGAGATCCAATCAGGATGAAGCCATTGTTACAATGAAATATGATAACAGAGCCCTCTAGGTAGGTATTTCCAGTTTTTGTGCCATTTGCTGGGGGAGCCAACCAACCACAGGAGACCACTGAAGGACGAGAGAAGGTTAAAGAGAATCTGTAATAACATACATCACTTTTACAGTCAATCTTCAACAACATATATAATCTTTTGCAATGCTAAGATTGTTAAGCCCTTCACTATCAGGTCTGCAGAGACCACAGGATAGGTACATGCAAAATAAAATCCCCACCACCTCTGGCAGGTATCTTCATGAATGCTTTTATTGGTAAGACGTTAGAAGCCATGTTTCCTATGTGGAAGTTTTATCTTGCTAGCATTCTCGCTATAAAAAAATGGAAAAGCCAGGATTGGAAAAATGTTTTTCAGCTACTTCCTGGCAGGGCCAGACTGGGGATACAAAGCAGCCCTGGAAAAAAAAATCTATGCCAGCCCCATAAGTCATTGCGCCATATATTGTCGCATGTAATATGTAAGGCTATGTCTTGCGACCCCAGATAATAGAGTTATGTTATATATATATATATATATATAGAAAAAATAGGAAAAAAGGTGCACTCACAGGTCTTCATCAAAGTGGTATTTTTATTCTGAGTTGTGGTATACAAATGTGAAAATGAATCAACGTTTCGACCCCATCCCGGGTCTTTTTCAAGATAACATTACCTGTGAAACCATAGTGAATATATAGGTAACTAATTAAGGTGAACTTACTTACCGGTGTGTGAGGGCCACCTCCCGCCCGGCCATCCGAAACCCGGAAGTGCGCTCGTGTAGTCACGTGAATGGGCGTGATGACGCAAGTGCTACGTGTCGTTACTAAGTAACCGGATCAACAAACCCTCCGTGCAGCTATTCCTATACCGAGAGCTGTACGAACTATATTTAGTGCGCACAAATGAACAAGTGAGTTAAGTGCCTGTAGTGGAGAGAATTCATGCATGTAAAAATAAGAAATCCCTCAGGTTATATCTATAACACTAAGAGATTATGATGAACCGGTATGCTACTAAGTGCCTATAGTGGAAGGATCCAAACTTATGATAATAAGTGATCCTTTTGGTTAAAACTATAACACTAGGAGGATATGGTAGAACGATAGACTACCAACTCAGGGTATCCATAATAAAACTAGATAGGTTGGAGCATATAAAACTCGTGTGTCACATGCACATGTGTATGCAGGCAGTGTCCGTGAAACTTCAAAAAAATCCCATCACCATGTTTCCAACACCAACCTAGACAGGATACCCAGATCTACATAGAGTGTGTTCAGTAGATAATACAATACAATACATGTTAGTATGCAGATAACTTAATCACAAACTTCCATAATACTACTCTGTACTATGGTATTCTGCATATATTACCATAAATTTAATATTGCGCTTGTAGTTACTAAAGCAGAATAAGCCCCTCAACTCTGTATGGAGGCCATCCTAATGGGCATATGTCTCTCTTAATACAAAAATATGTGTATATACAAAAATTATATACAAGAATAATATATACAAGGTGAAAAATCGGTGGTGAATCTGTCTAGTCCCTAATAAGGGTTCCACCATGCTAACTACAATCCATCAATCACCAACCAGCGTATATGGACTAGAAGCATCAAGGCTCAAAAAACCTGATACTAATATAAAGGGACATACGAGCTATTATCGACTAATGAGAACAAACTTCTACACCTTCAATACACAAGTATATAATGATGTCACAAAAACATAGAGTAGGTATTGTATTCATTAAGACCTCTGGGTGTGACTGTATCCAGGGTAAATATCCAGTACGCTTCCCTTTGAAGTAATGCTCTAGACCTGTCACCCCCACGAGGTAACGGGGGGACATGATCTATAGCCATGAACTTCAAAGTGGGGAGTCTATGTGAGGCTGCGAGATAATGTTTGGCTACTGGTTTGTCTGTCCTGGAGTCTCTGAATGCTGTCATGATGCCAGACCTATGACCTCGAATGCGGTCCCGTAGGGTGAGGTCTGTTTTCCCTACGTAGGATAATCCGCATGGGCAAGTGATCAAGTAGATGACATGATCCGTCATGCATGTGATGTGATGTGCAATTTTGATTCTTTTCCCACTATGTGGGTGAGCAAATGAATTTCCAGGCATCATGTGACTGCACGTAACGCAGCCACTGCATTTGTAACATCCTGGTTTCTTAGAGATGCTTTTCTTCTGATAGCTTTGTCTGGGGTCATTACGAATAAGGATGTCCCTTAGGTTCTGACTTCTCCTGTAACTGATAGTGGGTTTTGTATGGAAAGCGATGGGTAAAGATTTATCAGAATGAAGAATGTCCCAATGTTTTTCAATGGAATTCCGAATCTGTGTAGTACCAGTATGAAAAGTAAGTGGTAAATAGATCTTTGGTGTATCTGTATTGGATCCACCCTGTGTGTTTATTCTCTCCTGTGACCATTTCTCCATCGCCCGTGCTTTAGCTTTGTTCAATGTTTGAATGCGGTATCCTCTCTCTTGAAACCTGAGGGTCATTTCTTGTAATTGTATGTCTCGCCTCTTCTCATCGCTATTATACCGAAGTACCCGCATAAATTGGGATATGGGTAGTGTGTCTTTAAAGTGCTGGGGATGATAGCTGGTACTCGCCAGGAGGGTGTTTCTGTCTGTACTTTTCCGATGTAGTGTATGTCCGAATTTGTTGCCATCTTTGTATATGGTGATGTCCAAAAATGATATTTCTTTCTCACTATGAACCAAAGTGAGTTTAACTGGTGTTGTGAGGTTGTTAATATGGTTTATCAAATTTTCCAGTTCTTTAGAGGTACCTTTCCACATTATGAGGACATCATCAACAAATCGGTGGTACGCTACAATCTTATCACGATTCGATTCCAAAATGTATCGCTGTTCAAATTGAAACATGTAGGCATTGGCATATGAGGGTGCCATGGCTGCCCCCATCGCTGTCCCCTTCAACTGTAAATAAAATGCTTCTTCAAATTTAAAATAGTTACAGGTTAGTGCAATATTCAGAAGTTCAAGGAGATATTCTATCGGTGGTCCATGATATTTATCAGATGTCACGAGTATATCTCTAAGGGCTTCTATGCCTCCCGTATGGGGTATAATGGTATATAAGCTTTGTACGTCTAGGGTCGCCATTATTATACCATCTGGTTCATCAAACGAAATATCATGCAGTTTATTGAGTAAATCTGAGGTATCCCGAATACATGTAGGTAGTTGTTGGATGCTGTCCTTAATGTAGAAATCTACAAATTTAGCTATAGGTTCTAGCAAACTTCCTCTGGCAGACACAATAGGTCTGCCAGGGGGATTCCTAGTGTCTTTATGAATCTTCGGGATAGTATATAGTACTGGGTATACTGGATGTTCAACGAAAAGATATTTAGATGTAGGTATATCAACATATCCCATTTGAAGTCCTATAGTGATCTGTTCTTTAATTCTCGTTTGAAATTTTGTAGTGGGGTTAAACGTTAATCTTTGATACGTCGTGGTGTCTGCCAATTGACGCTTAATTTCTGTTTGGTATTGTTGATATGTCATAATAACAATGGCTCCCCCTTTGTCAGCAGCCCGAACAATTATCTCAGGGTCTTCTTTGAGTTCTTTGAGCGCTGTCCATTCTTCTTTGGTTAAATTATGTCTGTGGTCCTGTGGTTTCTTTATGATACAGTCATTGTCCTTCTTCAGCACTTGCATAAAACTTTTGATAGAATTATTAGCTGTCTTTGTATCTCCCGTGTATTTCTTTTTAAACGGGGTCTTAGGTGTAAGAATTCGATCTTGTTTAAACTGTTCATTGTTGATTAGCGTGCGTTGTAGTTGGTACATTTCTACTTCCAATTTAAAGGGATCCGGTTTGGACACCGGTACAAATGAAAGTCCTTTAGTCAGTACGGAATAGTGGTCAGTAGTTAATGTTTTATGAGTAAGATTGAACACACTGGTTATCTCTTCCGCACAGGTGGTTTGCCTTTGAAGCTTGTACTTTTGTGTTCCCTTCTGTCCTCTCCGTGGGGCTCTGTTCTTCTTGCGCCTCTGGTGTCCATACGTAGGGTCCCTGGGGACTCTTGCGGTGTTCGGTCTCTTTCTAAAAAATGTTCTCCACTCTCCTGTGGTCTGTCGTCTCTGTTTTCAGCATCTGACGCTGACTCTCCTGAGCTGATGTCTACGGTTTGAAACATAGGTTTTTTGATGCGATATCTGTATCTAGGTTGTTGATCTCTGTTAGTCGACGATGTTCCACTGAGCCATCTATATACCTGATGATATTGGTAATCGTGGTTAACTTTGGCCAATTTTTGTTTTTTGAACCTAATAAGTTCATTTTTATATTTATTGATGTCGTCTTGTAGTTTTAACATATGGGTGGTTACAGCTGAAGATTGCAAAGCTAATACATTAGACATCTCAAAATCTTGTATGGCATGTTTCACCAGTATCAATTCTTTGCCAACTTCCTCGACCACTATCACCATCCAGTCGAGGGAGCATTTGTTAGCGATATTCATCCACTTTTTACAAAAATCGGGATTCTGTCTCCCTATATGGTAGAACGATAGACTACCAACTCAGGGTATCCATAATAAAATATTTTAAAAATTTTGGGACTTATTTACTAAACGGTGCGTTGAGCCACAGCTCATTTTTTCAAGTATTTGTCACTATGGAGGATTTTCTATCTAGAGCAGGAGCTCTAGCAGATATTGCAGAAACATTATCCATCACAGATATACAAGCACAGGCCGTACTATGGCCTGGGTCGGCGAGTGAATTAACTCACACCAATACGGCTAAAGATTTGTACAACGATCTTATAAAGTTAAAAAAACGAGAAATAGACCTCGATTTACACGGGGTCTTCATCTCGGATTATTATCGATCCAAGAGGATACCGAGAGGCTTTAGAATCAGAAATGCACCAACAATAGGGAGACAGAATCCCGATTTTTGTAAAAAGTGGATGAATATCGCTAACAAATGCTCCCTCGACTGGATGGTGATAGTGGTCGAGGAAGTTGGCAAAGAATTGATACTGGTGAAACATGCCATACAAGATTTTGAGATGTCTAATGTATTAGCTTTGCAATCTTCAGCTGTAACCACCCATATGTTAAAACTACAAGACGACATCAATAAATATAAAAATGAACTTATTAGGTTCAAAAAACAAAAATTGGCCAAAGTTAACCACGATTACCAATATCATCAGGTATATAGATGGCTCAGTGGAACATCGTCGACTAACAGAGATCAACAACCTAGATACAGATATCGCATCAAAAAACCTATGTTTCAAACCGTAGACATCAGCTCAGGAGAGTCAGCGTCAGATGCTGAAAACAGAGACGACAGACCACAGGAGAGTGGAGAACATTTTTTAGAAAGAGACCGAACACCGCAAGAGTCCCCAGGGACCCTACGTATGGACACCAGAGGCGCAAGAAGAACAGAGCCCCACGGAGAGGACAGAAGGGAACACAAAAGTACAAGCTTCAAAGGCAAACCACCTGTGCGGAAGAGATAACCAGTGTGTTCAATCTTACTCATAAAACATTAACTACTGACCACTATTCCGTACTGACTAAAGGACTTTCATTTGTACCGGTGTCCAAACCGGATCCCTTTAAATTGGAAGTAGAAATGTACCAACTACAACGCACGCTAATCAACAATGAACAGTTTAAACAAGATCGAATTCTTACACCTAAGACCCCGTTTAAAAAGAAATACACGGGAGATACAAAGACAGCTAATAATTCTATCAAAAGTTTTATGCAAGTGCTGAAGAAGGACAATGACTGTATCATAAAGAAACCACAGGACCACAGACATAATTTAACCAAAGAAGAATGGACAGCGCTCAAAGAACTCAAAGAAGACCCTGAGATAATTGTTCGGGCTGCTGACAAAGGGGGAGCCATTGTTATTATGACATATCAACAATACCAAACAGAAATTAAGCGTCAATTGGCAGACACCACGACGTATCAAAGATTAACGTTTAACCCCACTACAAAATTTCAAACGAGAATTAAAGAACAGATCACTATAGGACTTCAAATGGGATATGTTGATATACCTACATCTAAATATCTTTTCGTTGAACATCCAGTATACCCAGTACTATATACTATCCCGAAGATTCATAAAGACACTAGGAATCCCCCTGGCAGACCTATTGTGTCTGCCAGAGGAAGTTTGCTAGAACCTATAGCTAAATTTGTAGATTTCTACATTAAGGACAGCATCCAACAACTACCTACATGTATTCGGGATACCTCAGATTTACTCAATAAACTGCATGATATTTCGTTTGATGAACCAGATGGTATAATAATGGCGACCCTAGACGTACAAAGCTTATATACCATTATACCCCATACGGGAGGCATAGAAGCCCTTAGAGATATACTCGTGACATCTGATAAATATCATGGACCACCGATAGAATATCTCCTTGAACTTCTGAATATTGCACTAACCTGTAACTATTTTAAATTTGAAGAAGCATTTTATTTACAGTTGAAGGGGACAGCGATGGGGGCAGCCATGGCACCCTCATATGCCAATGCCTACATGTTTCAATTTGAACAGCGATACATTTTGGAATCGAATCGTGATAAGATTGTAGCGTACCACCGATTTGTTGATGATGTCCTCATAATGTGGAAAGGTACCTCTAAAGAACTGGAAAATTTGATAAACCATATTAACAACCTCACAACACCAGTTAAACTCACTTTGGTTCATAGTGAGAAAGAAATATCATTTTTGGACATCACCATATACAAAGATGGCAACAAATTCGGACATACACTACATCGGAAAAGTACAGACAGAAACACCCTCCTGGCGAGTACCAGCTATCATCCCCAGCACTTTAAAGACACACTACCCATATCCCAATTTATGCGGGTACTTCGGTATAATAGCGATGAGAAGAGGCGAGACATACAATTACAAGAAATGACCCTCAGGTTTCAAGAGAGAGGATACCGCATTCAAACATTGAACAAAGCTAAAGCACGGGCGATGGAGAAATGGTCACAGGAGAGAATAAACACACAGGGTGGATCCAATACAGATACACCAAAGATCTATTTACCACTTACTTTTCATACTGGTACTACACAGATTCGGAATTCCATTGAAAAACATTGGGACATTCTTCATTCTGATAAATCTTTACCCATCGCTTTCCATACAAAACCCACTATCAGTTACAGGAGAAGTCAGAACCTAAGGGACATCCTTATTCGTAATGACCCCAGACAAAGCTATCAGAAGAAAAGCATCTCTAAGAAACCAGGATGTTACAAATGCAGTGGCTGCGTTACGTGCAGTCACATGATGCCTGGAAATTCATTTGCTCACCCACATAGTGGGAAAAGAATCAAAATTGCACATCACATCACATGCATGACGGATCATGTCATCTACTTGATCACTTGCCCATGCGGATTATCCTACGTAGGGAAAACAGACCTCACCCTACGGGACCGCATTCGAGGTCATAGGTCTGGCATCATGACAGCATTCAGAGACTCCAGGACAGACAAACCAGTAGCCAAACATTATCTCGCAGCCTCACATAGACTCCCCACTTTGAAGTTCATGGCTATAGATCATGTCCCCCCGTTACCTCGTGGGGGTGACAGGTCTAGAGCATTACTTCAAAGGGAAGCGTACTGGATATTTACCCTGGATACAGTCACACCCAGAGGTCTTAATGAATACAATACCTACTCTATGTTTTTGTGACATCATTATATACTTGTGTATTGAAGGTGTAGAAGTTTGTTCTCATTAGTCGATAATAGCTCGTATGTCCCTTTATATTAGTATCAGGTTTTTTGAGCCTTGATGCTTCTAGTCCATATACGCTGGTTGGTGATTGATGGATTGTAGTTAGCATGGTGGAACCCTTATTAGGGACTAGACAGATTCACCACCGATTTTTCACCTTGTATATATTATTCTTGTATATAATTTTTGTATATACACATATTTTTGTATTAAGAGAGACATATGCCCATTAGGATGGCCTCCATACAGAGTTGAGGGGCTTATTCTGCTTTAGTAACTACAAGCGCAATATTAAATTTATGGTAATATATGCAGAATACCATAGTACAGAGTAGTATTATGGAAGTTTGTGATTAAGTTATCTGCATACTAACATGTATTGTATTGTATTATCTACTGAACACACTCTATGTAGATCTGGGTATCCTGTCTAGGTTGGTGTTGGAAACATGGTGATGGGATTTTTTTGAAGTTTCACGGACACTGCCTGCATACACATGTGCATGTGACACACGAGTTTTATATGCTCCAACCTATCTAGTTTTATTATGGATACCCTGAGTTGGTAGTCTATCGTTCTACCATATCCTCCTAGTGTTATAGTTTTAACCAAAAGGATCACTTATTATCATAAGTTTGGATCCTTCCACTATAGGCACTTAGTAGCATACCGGTTCATCATAATCTCTTAGTGTTATAGATATAACCTGAGGGATTTCTTATTTTTACATGCATGAATTCTCTCCACTACAGGCACTTAACTCACTTGTTCATTTGTGCGCACTAAATATAGTTCGTACAGCTCTCGGTATAGGAATAGCTGCACGGAGGGTTTGTTGATCCGGTTACTTAGTAACGACACGTAGCACTTGCGTCATCACGCCCATTCACGTGACTACACGAGCGCACTTCCGGGTTTCGGATGGCCGGGCGGGAGGTGGCCCTCACACACCGGTAAGTAAGTTCACCTTAATTAGTTACCTATATATTCACTATGGTTTCACAGGTAATGTTATCTTGAAAAAGACCCGGGATGGGGTCGAAACGTTGATTCATTTTCACATTTGTATACCACAACTCAGAATAAAAATACCACTTTGATGAAGACCTGTGAGTGCACCTTTTTTCCTATTTTTTCTACATATTGACGCCAAGGTTGCACCCAGGCAGACTGCAACGGTATATTCATTGAGGGGTGAGTGCCAAGAATATCTTTGTATATATATATATATATAAAGGAAAAGTAGATAGCACTCCACGGACTCGCTTTGTTTAAATATAAAATTTAACTTTTAATGCTCCAAGTTAAAAAATCGACGTTTCAGTCTGACCAATCAGACTTTCATCAGGTCCTGATGAAAGTCTGATTGGTCAGACTGAAACGTCGATTTTTTAACTTGGAGCATTAAAAGTTACATTTTATATTTAAACAAAGCGAGTCCGTGGAGTGCTATCTACTTTTCCTTTATATTTTTGCCAGACAAGCACCCGGCAGTGAATATTTAACCACAGTGAGTGCAACACTACTTGTATTTTTTATATATATATATATATATATATATATATATATATATATATATTGCTTTTTCTAATATAATATATTGGTCCTTTCAGAATAAAACATTTAATTATACAGTAAGCATACTCACATGCAGACACAGACAATCTCACTGACACACACAAGCTCATTGATACACAGCCTCATAAACAAACAATTTCACTAATATACATAAGCTCATTGACATAAAAACCCAAGCTCACTCACTAGCAGGCACACACACACACACGCAAGCAAGCAAGCTCACTAGCAGGCGCACACACACACAGCTTAATGTAGTGTTTCTGGTGTCTATAGCCTGTCCCTGCAGGCTTTTGAATGTAAACACTGACTTTGCAGAGAAAAGGCAGTGTTTACATTGCTTCCTAGTGACACCTCTAGTGACAGACACTCAGACGGTCACTAGAGGCGCTTCCTGTGTCGGTGCGGATTGGCTGAGATCATCAAGCTTGATGATCTCAGTCATAGAGGCAGAGACCAGCACGACGTTGGAAAAAAAAAAAGGTGAGTAAAACATTATTTTTAAAAACACACACAGACACCACAACTGACACACACACACACACACCATGACAGACACACACACACACCATGACAGACACACACACACACACACCATGACAGACACACACACACACACACCATGACAGACACACACACCATGATACAGACACACAGCATGACACAGACAGACACACACACACACAGCATGACACAGACAGACACATCGCATGACACAGACAGACACACACACAGCATGACACAGACAGACCCACACACAGCATGACACAGACAGACACACAGCATGACACAGACAGACACACCGCATGACACAGACAGACACACCGCATTACACAGACAGACACACTGCATGACACAGACAGAGACACCGCATGACACAGACAGAGACACCGCATGACACAGACAGACACACCGCATTACACAGACAGACACACAGCATGACACAGACAGACACACCGCATGACACAGACAGACACACCGCATTACACAGACAGACACACCGCATGACACAGACAGAGACACCGCATGACACAGACAGAGACACCGCATGACACAGACAGAGACACAGCATGACACAGACAGACACACAGCATGACACACACACCGCATGACACAGACACACACACCGCATGACACAGACACACACACAGCATGACACACACACACACACAGCATGACACAGACACACACCATGACAGACACACACCATGATACAGACACACCGTGACAAAGACAGACACACACACACACACACAGACAGACACACAGCATGACACAGGCAGACACACACAGCATGACAGACACACACACACAGCATGACAGACACACACACAGCATGACAGACACACACACACAGCATGACAGACACACACACACAGCATGACAGACACACACACACACACACACACTGACATACATACTTTTTGGTACCTGTGGGTGGGCAGACTGATCGCTGTGCTGGCGGCCGCAGGGGAAGCTCTTCTGGGCCGGCGGCCGCTGGGGGAGCAGGCTGTTCTGGGGGAGCAGGCTGTTCTGTCTCTGCTCCCCCTCCCTCGCGCGCAGCTTAATGAGACCGGAGCCGGAATATGACGTCATATTCCGGCTCCGGTCTCTTTCTAGCCCGCGAGGGAGGGGGAGCAGAGACAGAACAGCCTGCTCCCCCAGAACAGCCTGCTCCCCCAGCGGCCGCGGGCCCAGAAGAGCTTCCCCTGCGGCCGCCAATCAAGTTCTCCCTGCGGCCGCAGGTCACCCCGGCCCCAGGTGCCGACGGCCCACCGGGAAATTTCCCGGTGGGCCAGTCCGTCCCTGCTTCCTGGTCTGGGCAGAGATACTGCAGCAGCTGCATAGCTCACGTATATACAGCAAATTCAGGTACATTATAGGTGAGCATCAGTTTTACTTATTACTCTTCTTTTATTAAATTTTTATGTAACACAATATCTACACAACAAATCTAAATATTTTTTTTTTTTTTAAATGAAGCGTTCCTTTAAAATCCTGCAGCACTGTTGAAAGTCACGCACAGGTTAACATGTACACATCAACTGAGACAAAACAGTGTAATCGCTGCAACTCTCTGTGTGTTAAAACATCGCAAATTGAAAATTATTACATTGTGCTTTTAAACATTGGGTTGCCTTGTATTCTTCCACTTATGTACAGCTTTCTGCTTGGTAGAACTGCAAAGAAAAATCTCCCCTTCTTTCTACTTCCAAACAAGGCCATTTCTGTATTTGTATCCCAAATAGAGGCAAAACACTCCATTTCTATAAAATAGATTTGGACCACCTTTGTATGTGTTCATGGGTACAACAGAGGCACAGTTTATAACTCCATTATTATTTTACCAAAACCATGAGCCACTTATTTCACTTTTCGAACCCCATTGTACCTGGTTGAAGGCTTTCGATCAAGCTGATGTGGCTAAGATGCGAAATTTTGGTTTCGTTGCCAACCTCGAGACTGTCTGTGACGAGGTAATCAAACCTGCAAAATGGATCCAGTCCACAGAGCTTGTGCATCTCTTCTAGACGAGGATCATCGGGATCTTCAACAGTAAATATTGGCAGGAAAAATGGGTCATGCTTGACTTGGTAATCGTTGATGAGCTCCTGAGAGTCATAGGTGAAAAGTGAACTCTCATTTGTTACAGCCCCTAAACAAATATCAATAAAAACCTGATTATAGAGTAAAAACCTAGATATTTACTGCATTTAATGCACTATTTCCTTCAATTATAAAATAAAAGAACTGCAAAACAGTGTAAATATGGCACTTTAATAGTATATATTAATTGTGAAGACTTACACTTGTAAATGGCTAACAGACACTTTTAGAATATAGGACAACTGCATTATATGTATATATCCCACTCCAATGCTACATATCTCTGTATTACTGTTGTATTTATATATTAATGGAAATAAACCGGTTTATTACAGTGGAATGTAATACATAAATGTAAAAACTGTTTTGAGATTTAACGAAGGCAAGCTACAAGCTTTTGCACGTTCTCAGAGTTCTCATTATGTTTGTTTTTGTTGCAATACCTTAATGTGAAGATTGCAACACAAGAATGTAAGTGCTTAGTAGATATGCCCCCAATGAACACATTTGTTGTAGTACCAGTGTAAAGCTGTTCATTGGGGGTACTTCCACTAAGCACTTACATTCTTGTTTTACGATTTTTACATTTTAAAACTTTGGGGGCAGGGATTCATGTATTGCAGATTACAATTTGTTAAAGTATTGATCATTTTTATTATCATGAGTTTTTCACCCTGTGTTTTCTTAAAATATTTATATTTAACGTTCATAGTGACAGTGAGATTTCCCCACACTTGGGATTGGTTTCACCGTGTCTGGTAACCAGCCCAATGGCTATTGGTTGGCTAACAGCTATTGTAACATCACATATCCCCTCTCTCCTTATCTTTGACTGACCATGACAATTATCGCATGCTAGATGACCATGACAATTATCGCATGCTAGATCCTTTACATTCCATAAAAAATAGCTTCTTCACCAACCCAATGACAAGTTTATTGGCACGGTTGATAAAATATATGCCTGGTCATCCAACTAAGAAACAACATGCATATCAAATAATAAATATCAATGGAAAACAAAATGATTTTGTTCTCCACCCCTGCAAATACAGCCACTCACATTCTGCGCCAAACTGGAATAACTCCTCATGTGTGGCATCTGGTGACAATATAGTTCCATTAGGGAAAGTGAAGTCATCTGTGGGATCATTGTTCATCACCCCTAGAAGTCCATCTGTTTGGTTCAAGAACACCTCCGGAAGTAAGACTGAGATCAACAGGGAGCCACCTCTTCTCCTTACCTCCAACCCAGCTCCCGAAGGGAACATTACAGTTACATTTTGGTTTGTAGCTGAATATACAAACACTCCTAAAATGTAGACAAGAAAGCAATCATTAACATTATCCTTAAATTTAATAAAATATACAAATATACATATTGCAATACTGCACATATTGCAAATAGTACACACATTGCAAAAAAATAAATAAATAGAATTCCCACTTAAGATGAGATCCAAACAATGAAGATTCATGAAGACATGGATTCAAGATAACTAAGGGTTCCATTTGAATGCCTCAATTGAGATGTTCTATTTTAACTAACTTTGTAAAGATAATAAATAAATACCAGGCAGTGGCATACTAAGTGAGGGGCAGTCTGCCCAGGGTGCCACTGATTAGGATGTTGGCAATTTACGGCATACTGGGGCACGGGTTGGGGGCTGCACGGCAGAATCGAGGGTGACCGACAGGAAGGGAAGCGCACTCCTTCTCGCGCTCATATAATGTAGCGTGGCAGACCTGCAGACTGCAGTAGAGGAGCTTCTGGAAGGGTGAATGGATACATGGAGGGGCACAAAGTGACACACAGAGTGGCTGAGGGGCACAAAGAGACACACAAAAGGGCTTGGCAGAGGGGCTTAAGTGGGAGAAAGAGACATACTGAAGGGCTGGAGGAACGACGAGGCACACAGAAGGGTTGGGAAAGGGCAAAAAGAGACACACAAAGGGGTTAGGGGGCAAAGAGACACACAGAAGGGCTGGGTGGACAAACAGAGACACACCATGGCTGGGTGGGGGGCAGAGACACACAGAAGGGAATAGGAAAAAGAGACACACAAAAGGGGTTTGGGGAGAAACAGACGCACAAGGGGGCTGGGGGAAGTTAGAGGCCTGCCACACCAGTCTGACAGCCACAGCTGCCAGTCATAGCCGGCCTGCCTACCAACCACAGCAGTCTGCCAGCAAACAGTAATTAAGGTGAGAAGAGCAAACTTGGACTGGGTATGAGAGACCTAGTTATAGAAACATAAAAACATAGACTGTGATAAGAACTATTTGGTCCATCTAGTCTGCCCAATTTTCTAAATACTTTCATTAATCCATGGCCTTATCTTATAGTTAGGATAGCCTTATGCCTATCTCACGAATGCTTAAATGCCTTCACTGTGTTAACCTCTACCACTTCATCTGGAAGGCTATTACATGCATCCACTACCCTCTCAGTAAAGTAATACTTTCTAATATTATTTTTAGACCTTTGTCCCTCTAATTTAAGACTATGTCCTCTTGTTGTGGTAGTTTTTCTTCTTTTAAATATAGACTCTCTTCTTTTTGTTGATTCCCTTTATGTATTTAAATGTTTCTATCATATCCCCCCGTATCGTCTTTCCTCCAAGCTATACATGTTAAGTTCCTTTAACCTTTCCTTGTAAGTTTTATCCTGTAATCCATGAACCAGTTTAGTAGCCCTTCTTTGAATGCTGAAGTCCCAACCCCCCTTTTATACACCCCATAATATAACCCCTTTTATACACCCCCTTTTATATACCCCATAATCAGACCACCTCTTTGCTTGTTAACCCTATAGACCACTCTTGACACCTCTATTATTCGTTAACACCTCGTTAAACTCAAGTGTTCTGCTAGGTGACACACATTTGCATGAGCAAACACGTGGGAAATGAGTTGGCCACCTTCTTGTCGCACGAAAGCAGGCAGCAGTGTTTGGCTGTCGAGTGCATGGAACTAAAATCGGACAGACTATCTCGCGAACACTGCTGAAATTGTACCATCGCCTGCTTCTTTTCCAAGTGTCCCAGGAGAGGCTCTTCGAGCAAATTGTTCACATGAGTACAAAGAACATTCGCTCCCTGGAACCAGAAATGAACACTTATTTATACGAATACACGAACTCCCGAACAGAGACCGTCCACAGCCTATTTAACTCTGCAATTCTTTTGGGCTACGACCTCATGGCTGGTCGGTCAAAACTTTACCCAGAGGGTGATTCCTTTCCACCGAACGGATCCAAGCGCTATCTGGACAACTTGGGTGCTTGGAATCCGGGATATCCAGGAATATAAGACTTGTGGGGGTTACTGGTAAAACTGAATGTGTTTTGGGGTGTTTTATGTGTGGGTCCCTGCAACTAGGAGATAATTGAGTTACCGGTCAATTATCTCCCAGACACAGGGACGCTGGGGAGGAGTTTGTGTTGAACTGTATGGAGACCCCTTGCCATGAACCATGTCCCTTTAAACCAGTTCACTCCCAGCATTAAGACTCAGCTAATGTCTGTGGGATAAAGCTATAATCACACAGCTCTGCTATAATCACTCAGCAGCTATAATCGCTGAAGTCGGCGCAGTAGAGATCCAGAGAAGAGGAAAAGGACATCCTTGGCGATGAAACCCGTGTCCCTCTCCAGGTGGCCACCTCAATTACTATATTGTGAATGGGGCCAGAGTGTTCGAGAGACCCCTCTCCAGGGCCCATTAGACTCAGTGGTGTACTAAGGGGGAGGCAGGGGTGGTCGGCCCCAGGTGCCATTCAGTAGGGGGATGCCAGGGGCGCATTTAGACAGGGGTGGCATTTTGCCAACCCTGTGGCTGGTGTCAGGGACCCGGGTCGCCTATTTGCGGGGCCAATGAGTCTCCATGTGGAACGTATATTAGAAGCAGCTCCTCTCCTCTTGCGACCTGCAAGAGCATTGCTGCGGGTTGCTATGGCAATGCTCTGTGCTGCATGCAATGCATGCCGGAGCGTTGCATGGCAACCTGCAGCAATTCTCTCGCGAGTCGCGAGAGGAGAGGAGCTGCTGCTGATCTACGTCCCACATGGAGACTCATGGGCCCCTCATCAGAATCCAAGCTGCTGTGCCACTGGACTACCAGGGAAATGTAATGTCCTGACCCTCAGGTAAGAGACAGGATGGGTGGTATAAGCCACATTAATCCCTCACATCCCACACTCCCCTGTCACTTTCCTACAACCTGCCCCCTCCCTACACCCGCCCCCCCCACACTGTCACCCACAAACCCTGCCCCCACACTGTCACCTACCTACATCCTGCCCCCCCACAATGTCACCCCCAAACCCTGCCCCCCATATTGTCACCTACTTACACCGTGCCTTCCCACACACTGCTTCTCCATACTGTCACCCCCACACGCTGCTCCCCACACTGTCAGCTTTCTACACATCGCCGCCCCATACTGTCATCTTCCTACACACTGTCCCCCTATACTGTCACCTTCCTACATACCATACACACACACACACACACACACACTTTAACTTCCACTATACACATTATACGCACTGTGTACCTTTCTTTGTATCTGTATGTGTGTCTGTGCATCTGTATGTGTGTCTGTATATGTGTGTCTGTGTATCTGTATGTGTGTATATCTTTTTTTTTTAATTCTTTCTTTTTGACAATGCAGTAGGAGGTAGACAAGTTTCAAAAGGCATGTATATATATATTACAAGGCATACATTCAAATAAAGTAGAAGGTTATTCATACTGCACTGTTTTTTGTTTTTTTTAAAAAGTCAATAAAAACATAGAATAGGTCAAACGTGAGAGGGTCTCAGCCAGCATGACAGCATTTGGGGGTCATAATCTTGTACAGTGAGTGAGTGGGTCCGAGAGTGGGAGCGAGACTCCCTATGTGTCAGCTAGGCGTGAGAAAAGGTAAGTGTGCCAGTGAGTTTAAGGCTGTCTATGTGAACAGCTTAGGTGAATAAAAAAGTGGTGTCGGAGCGGGGTTCGTCTAGTATTGTCCCCAGGGTGCACATGTGTTGTCGCTGATGTGGGTCGTGTAGTTCCCTGTCAGGGGTAACCTCCCTCCTGGTATCAGTAAGAAGTCACGTTCTGTGCTGCACTATGTCGTCTAGGGCAGGATGGGGGGGGAGGTTGCTTCTTATACGGTGTGCCCATGCTTAGAAGCGCAAAGGATGTGAGTGTTAACGGGAGCTAACTCGTTGCAGGTAATGGTCATGGCGGTCTGAGCATGTTGGCCGTTAGAGAAACTAAAGTAAGACATAAAAAACTGTGAACCAAAATAAAATGAGAAATCGACTTGGTAAACTTATTCAGCTAAGGAACAGAGTACGTTCAAATGAGCCTGGTAGGTCAGGTGTCTGAGCGTCCATCGGTGGTGGGGTTGGAAGGAACCCGATTGTCCTTTATGCAAAAGGAAGGGCAGCCAAACGGGCTATCATCCTCAGGTCAGTCTCTCTGGCCCTGGGCGTTTTGTCGTGCGGGGTATGAATTCCTCGATGGCAGAGGGGTCCAAGTGAGTCATTCCCGTACCGGCCACACTCTGCAGTCCTGTGATTCCAAGCTTACGAATGAGTGCTTCTAGTTCTGCATAGCTCCGCATCTTGTAGGCAGTGTTCATGTAGGTGAACATCAGTTGCTTAGGCGTTCCCCAGCGGTATGAAACGTTCTTTGATTGAAGAAGCTGCAGTAGCGGTCTCAGTGACCTGCGCCATGCAATGGTGTTCCGGGTGAGGTCTGGGAACATCGTTAGAGATGAGCCCTCAAAGTGTAATGGGGTCTTTCCCCTTGTAGCTTTGAGCAGGAGGGCCTTATCCGACATTGATTGAAATCGGATGATGAGGTCTGCGGATGCGGTCGTGGGCGCTGTGGGTGGTGTCGGCAGACGGAATAAGCCGTCCAATCTCACCGCTTTAGCCTGCTTGGGTGGCAGCAGTGTGCTGAGCAGCCTGCGGATATAATGTGGTAAGTCCGTCAGGTCGATCGTGTCTGGAATGCCGCGGAGTTTGACGTTGTATCGCCTTTTTTGGTCTTCTATGGCATCCACTCTATCCGTGGTAGTCAGTTGTAGTTTTATAATTTCAGCGATTTGGCTCTCTACCACGGTGAGTCAGGAGTCCTGTGTGCTCGTTGTGGCCTCCAGGAGTGTGATCCGTGAGGTGGCATTTTCAACCGCCGTTTTGAAGTACGCCATGTCCGCTGCGATGTTCGTTCGCAGCTCGGCGAGCATGTCCTTTAGCTGGGCGGCAGTTACCGGCTCGGCCGGGGCTTGCTGAGGGATCATGGGTCTCTTGGGCGCATCATGGGGTAGCTCCTCTCCCGTATCGAACGGGTTGTCTCCCAATGAGTAAGAGGTCTCGTCTCCCTCCAGCGCCATCTTGTCCCATGCGGCCCTCTGGGCACCCCGCAGGAGTTAGACGATGTCTCGGCTTGTCGGGGTCCGATCACCTTTAGGTTTTTTATTTTTCCAACCCATACTTCTTCCTGCACCTCTGATGAAGGGTTTTGTCACTAAAAGTCGCCTTTTTCACCGAATTTAGGTGTTGAGGCTGACTTTGCTTGGAGCTCGGGGAAAACGTGTCCGCTCTGTTCCTCAGCTGGCTCCGCCCCCCTGTATGTGTGTATATCTGTGTGTATGTGTGCGTGTCTGTATCTGTGTGTAACTGTGTCTGTATGTGTGTCAGTGTGTGTAGCTGTGTGTGTGTGTGAGTATCTGTCGGTCAGTGTGCATCTGTGCGTATGTGTCACGGTAATATACCCCAACACGCAGGAATAGTTCACAGTCAAGAGACAAGAAACAGAGTTCGTCTTACCGGACCTTAGAATGGCCGGACTAGGACGAGAGAAAGACAGAGTCAGAACAAGCCGAGGTCAAGGGAACTGAGAGACAGCGTAACGTAGAACAAGCCGAGGACTGGTACACAGAGGACAAAACAGCGGATAAGCAAGCAAGGATAAGGAGAGAGCGGAGTCAGGAACAAAGCCAAGGTCAAGCACCAAAAAAACAACTGAACGATACAAGCACTAAAGGGAACTGGACAGAAACCACGATAGGGCAAAGAGCAAGGGAAACAGGTGAGTATAAATACCCTTAAGGTTCACTTTGATTGGCCCCTGTCATATCCACGCCCCCAAAACGTGAGTGTATGGGGAATGTGGCCTGACAGGGGCCAATGGGAGACTGATTCTAATTTAGTCTCCCACTGTCCCTTTAAGAGCGCGCCCGAGACGCGCGGCGCGCTCTTAGTGTCGGGCGGGACATGTGACCGCTTCTCGCGGTCACTGCCCACCTGACTGATCCCATCGTTGGCTGAGCCGCGCGCGGCTCGTGCAGGAGCAGGACCGCGCGCGGCGAGAAGGGAGGACCCCGGCCGGCCCCTGGAGAGGGTAAGTACCGCTACAGTACCCCCCCCTGAAGACACGCCCACCGGGCGGGGAGGAGCAGGCCTGGCAGGAAAACGAGCGTGGAAAGAACGCACAAGGCGAGGAGCGTGAACAGCGTCAGCGGAAATCCAACTGCGTTCCTCAGGCCCATAGCCCTTCCAATGTACCAGATATTGGAGGCGACCCCGAAGCAAGCGAGAGTCAATTACAGCCGCCACTTCAAACTCCTCATGGCCCTCCACCGAAACCGGAGGAGGAGGGGGGACATGCCGAGTAAAACGGTTGCACAGGAGGGGTTTTAACAAGGAGGTATAAAACACGTTAGGAATGCGTAAATTTTTTGGAAGATCCAATGCATACGAGACAGGATTAACCACATGCAAGATACGAAAAGGACCAATAAAACGAGGGGCCAACTTCATAGAAGGCACACGAAGACGAATATTGCGAGTAGAAAGCCAAACCCTGTCTCCCACAGCATAGGATGGAGCCGCCCTGCGATGCTTGTCAGCGTGAACCTTCTGGCGAGCAGCTGAGGCCACCAAAGAACACTGAACCTGCTCCCAAGTATTACGTAGACTAGCCAAATGTTCGTCCAGAGCTGGCATGCCCTGTAAGGAGAATGCAGCTGGAAGAACCACGGGATGCCGGCCATAAACAACGTAAAAAGGGCTGTTACCGGAGGATTCATGAGCAGCATTATTACGAGCAAACTCAGCCCAAGGAAGCAGGTCAGCCCAATTGTTCTGATGGTGGGACACGAAACAGCGAAGATACTGCTCCAGAGATTGGTTGGCACGTTCAGCAGCTCCATTAGACTGGGGGTGGTAGGCTGAAGAAAACGAGAGGGAGATACCCATCTCTGCACAAAACGCTCTCCAGAATCTGGAAATAAACTGGCTACCCCTATCGGACACGATCGAAGTGGGTATACCATGCAACCGAAACACCTCCCCGGCAAAGATAGAGGCAAGTTCCTTGGATGATGGCAATTTGAGAAGAGACACAAAATGAGCCATCTTAGAAAAACGATCCACAATCATCAGGATGACAGTTTTACCATTAGAGGGAGGTAATTCAACAATAAAATCCATGGATATATTGGACCATGGCCTCTCGGGTATGGGCAACGGATGCAACAACCCACAAGGAACTCTGTGGGAGGACTTCATACTGGCACAAGTGCTACAGGCATTAACGTAATCGGTGACGTCCTTGCGCAAGGAGGCCCACCAGAAATATCTAGAAACTGCTGAGACTGTCTTAGAAATACCAGGGTGTCCAGCAGTTCTAGTGTCATGATATAATGACAAGATGTCTCGTCTCTCTGGTATATCAACGAATAGCTTATCAGCAGGCCTCTCCTCAGGAGCCAAGTTTTGTTTAGCCTGAATAGTTTGTAAGAGAGAAGACGAAATAGAAAGAACAGTAGTCGCTATTATTCTGTCAGGCGGAATGACAGGGGTAACATCAACCTCGAGTTTGTCAGTAGTTTCGAATTGTCTGGACAGAGCGTCAGCTTTAGTATTACGATCACCCGGTCTGTAAGTGATTATGTAATTAAAACGAGACAAAAAGAGAGACCACCTGGCCTGCCTAGAAGACAATCTTTTTGCTTCACTAAGGTATGAGAGGTTTTTGTGATCCGTTAAAATGAGGATAGGATCCCTGGTACCCTCTAGCAGATGTCTCCATTCCTTGAGCGCCAAAATGATAGCAAGGAGTTCACGATTGCCTACATCATAATTCCTCTCTGCTTTGGACATCTGTCTGGAAAAGAAGCCACAAGGGTGTAACGGCTTTTCAGGTGAATCTCTTTGAGACAAGATAGCACCTACCCCTATCTCAGAAGCATCAACCTCAAGAATAAAGGGCAGTGAAGGGACAGGATGCTGTAAAACAGGAGCAGAGGCAAATGTAGCTTTCAAGAATTCAAAGGCCTCGAGTGCTTCTGGTTTCCAGACATGAGTATTACCATCCTTCTTGGTCATTCTGGTTATAGGCGCTACAATGGCAGAAAATCCTTTAATAAAACGCCTATAATAATTAGAGAACCCCAGAAAACGCTGAATGGCTTTCAAACCCTGGGGCAGAGGCCATTCCATAATGGCAGACAGTTTCTTGGGATCCATACGAAAACCCTTGGCAGAGATTATATAACCCAAGAATTGGACTTCAGATTGATCAAATGAAAATTTTTCGAGTTTGCAATAGAGACCGTTAACCAGAAGAGTTCTCAACACTAATTTAACATGCATGTGATGAGTCTGTAAATCATTAGAATAAATTAATATGTCGTCCAAGTATACTATAACGAATGTATGTATAAATTGACGTAGGACATCATTAATAAATTCTTGAAAAACTGCTGGGGCGTTACAAAGACCAAAGGGCATCACAGTGTACTCGTAGTGGCCACTCCTGGTATTGAAAGCAGTCTTCCACTCGTGATCCTTTTTGATACGTATGAGGTTGTAAGCACCCCTAAGGTCCAATTTAGTAAAAACTGTGGCCTGTTTAAGCCTATCAAAAAGTTCTGTGATCAAAGGTATGGGGTACGCATTTTTGACGGTGATTTTATTAAGGCCCCTATAGTCAATACAAGGCCTTAATTCGCCATCTTTCTTAGACACAAAGAAGAACCCAGCCCCTGCCGGGGAAGAGGATCTTCTTATAAATCCCTTCTCTAGAGATTCCTTGATATATTCCTCCATAACCAGATTCTCCTGAGGAGATAAAGGATATATTCTCCCTTTGGGAGGCATCGTACCAGGTAATAAATTAATTGCACAATCGTAAGGCCTGTGAGGTGGCAATCTTTCAGCCTCCCTTTTATCAAAAACAGATTTAAGAGACAGGTACTGGGAGGGTATGACCGTAGGCACGGGAGGAATATGAGTAGAATTCAAAGGGGTGACTTTAACAACACAAGACTCTTGGCAAGAATCACTCCAAGAAACTATTTGTCCTGACTCCCAATCAATGGTGGGATTATGAGTACGTAACCAAGGATACCCTAACACGAGGTGAGAGGAAGGAGAAGTAATGATCTGAAACCGAATGGTCTCAGAGTGTAACACCCCTGTAGACATATGTAGGGGAACAGTCTCATGTGTGATAATTGGAGAGCATAATGGTCTACCATCTATGGCCTCAACGGCCAAGGGTGTCTCCTTCTCTCTGGTGGGTATGTTATTCTCCTTGACAAAACTGGAATCAATAAAGTTTTCGGCCGCTCCGGAATCAACCAGGGCTAGTATATTCCCTGCTATGCAGTCACTATCAAGGTGCAGGGAAACAGGAAGAAGTAACTTATTAAGAGGCAAATGTGAGGACTGTGATGTCACACCCAAGGCCAGTCCTCTATACGGTCTTAGGTGCGATAGTTTCCCGGACGCACGGGACATTCTTGTCTCATATGACCCCTCCTACCACAATAAAGACAAAGTCCCTCCTTTCTCCTATAAAGCTTTTCAGCGTCGGTAAGTTTAGCAACCCCTAACTGCATAGGTTCCTCCTCAGAACCTTTAGATCCCTCGGGAATCTCAGCTCTAGGGGAGTTAAAGGGAACAAAATGTCTATTTCTGGACCTGGTATATAACCTGTCACGGATCCTGTTATCTATATCGATAAGATAGTCAATCAGGTCCTCCAGGGGTACAGGGAGGTCCTTAGCTGCTACCTCATCTAAGATAGTATCAGACAGACCTTCCATAAAGGCGGTAGTAAGGCCATTATTAGTCCAATCTACCTGTGAGGCAAGGGTCCGGAACTGAATAGCATAATCGGCTACAGATTTAGATCCTTGCTTTATTCTCATTAATGCCCTGGTGGCATTTTTTGACCTTTTAGTCGTGTCAAATGTTCTACGGAGCGCTGTGAGGAAGCTATTGAAGTCGTGTACCATAGGCCCATTAGCCTCCCAAATAGGATTTGCCCATTCTAGTGCCTTATCCGTAAGCTGGTGCATAAGAAAACCCACCTTAGATCTGTCAGTGGGAAATGAACGTGGGTACATTTCGAAGTGGAATTCCACTTGATTAAGGAATCCCCTACATGTCTTAGCGTCCCCTCCATACCTAGGTGGCGGGGTTAGATGTGCAGAAGCATTAGACATATTAGCTGTGTCCGGTATAGGGTTTACAGGAGGCGTAGGTACAGGTACCGGAACAGATCTGGATAACAGTGTCTGGATGGCTTGAGCCATTTGATCCATACGGTGATCCTGTTCTGCGAATCTAGCCTCATGAGTGGCCATCTGTTGACCTAAACCTGCGGGGTCCATGGCCCTATCGTAATGTCACGGTAATATACCCCAACACGCAGGAATAGTTCACAGTCAAGAGACAAGAAACAGAGTTCGTCTTACAGGACCTTAGAATGGCCGGACTAGGACGAGAGAAAGACAGAGTCAGAACAAGCCGAGGTCAAGGGAACTGAGAGACAGCGTAACGTAGAACAAGCCGAGGACTGGTACACAGAGGACAAAACAGCGGATAAGCAAGCAAGGATAAGGAGAGAGCGGAGTCAGGAACAAAGCCAAGGTCAAGCACCAAAAAACTAACTGAACGATACAAGCACTAAAGGGAACTGGACAGAAACCACGATAGGGCAAAGAGCAAGGGAAACAGGTGAGTATAAATACCCTTAAGGTTCACTTTGATTGGCCCCTGTCATATCCACGCCCCCAAAACGTGAGTGTATGGGGAATGTGGCCTGACAGGGGCCAATGGGAGACTGATTCTAATTTAGTCTCCCACTGTCCCTTTAAGAGCGCGCCCGAGACGCGCGGCGCGCTCTTAGTGTCGGGCGGGACATGTGACCGCTTCTCGCGGTCACTGCCCGCCTGACTGATCCCATCGTTGGCTGAGCCGCGCGCGGCTCGTGCAGGAGCAGGACCGCGCACGGCGAGAAGGGAGGACCCCGGCCGGCCCCTGGAGAGGGTAAGTACCGCTACAGTATGTATCTGAATGTGTGTCAGTGTGTGTGTATATGTGCATACATCTAAGCATCTTGCCAACACTACACATAAATACACCCCTGTATTAAAAAAACACTACACACACTATATAAAAAAACACCCACACATACTCCATACAAAAACATGCTTACATTCCAACACACAAACAATGCTGAGTGTTAAATACATTAAAAAAATACACAAACACTGCTGAGTGCTAAATACATTAAAATATTTGGCGGGTGTTTTTTTATATTTTAAAGTTGGCTGGGGGGAGGTGCCAAATATAAGATCCGTCCTGGGTGCCAAAAGCTCTAGGTACGCCCCTGATTAGACTACGTTGTAGTCTCTATTGGGGCCTCAAGGGACTCTTTTGAACATTCAGGTTACAGATTTGTACAATAAATATTCTTTAAAATAGTTAAAAATTGCAGGTGTTATTTACATTTTAAAGTTGGGGGGAGGCTGGGGGGTGAAGGAATGCCAAATATAGGGTGCCAAAAGCTCTAGGTATGCCCCAAATATCAGGTATGGTGTAGAAATCTTAAAAAAGAGAGATACTAATCCATCCTCCGAAATGCAGTAATCAGATGCGTGTTGATTTATAGTAAAACAGAAAAGCTTTAGAGAAATATTATTTGAATGTTAGCATTAAACTTAATGGGACACTATGGGATCTGGGTACCAACATAATTTATCTGCATTTTATAATTTCTTGAGTCTTTAATGTCTTGAGTAATTAACTAATAAGGGAAATGTCATGACATAATCAATGCATTTGCAGCTAATGGTAGGAATGAACATGAAATCAGGAGGAGACTCTCATGAAACCAAGGGGTGCCATAAAGCAGAATATCGAGAAAAAAAGGAAGAGTGGAGCAAGAAGCGGTACTTTTACCATCTTTAAGCTCAGCGGACATCGTGTGAAAACAAATTGTTCTTGAATTCTGGAACTAGACAATTTTTACTAACCTTTCAAGTCCAACCAGCTCTGTTCCGCAAAGCTAATCACCTCCCCATTCAGCAAGGTTTCCAAGGCTTCCGGAGACTCCTCTAGTAGGCGCACTTCAACCACATCAGATGAACCTTCTTGCATGACAACTGAAGAAAAGCTGGTCACATTTATTTCATGGGCACGAGAATGACGTCCGAATGATGCAGACACGTCTATAGCTTTTAAAAGAGAATGAGAAATAAACATGTTATATTTTTTATGCCAATTACTTGTTTCCAAATATCCCCATTCTATTATTGAAAAGCACTGCAGAATATGTTGGAGCTAAATAATAATAAAATTATAAAAAATACTGTTAAGATTTTTCCTCGATAGTTCATGATTAATAATTAGTAGCTTTAGACACACACACATACCAGATTCATTGACTAAATTGAGAATTTCAAAGTGAATTTAAAATTATAATCCAAAGTAGTCAAAGTGAAAGCATAGCTGAATTTTTCAATTTCTGCTATTTTGACCTTAAATTTGATGCGTGGAATCAAAATCTTATTTTGATCTTATATAAAATAACTTCAATTTGTCCTCAGATTACATTTTTAGGTAGGCCAGGCCATGTGCTATTTTCACTATAGAGTTACAAGATATTGTTATTGAATATTATGTTAAATATAGCTTTATATAAGTTGCATCCCAAAAGATCAAATGCTTATAGACCATGCTATCAAAATACACAGAGGCATAATACATGGAGACCAAACATGGCAAACATGCATATGAAATAGTTTGCTGGCAATAAAGTGTAAACATTGTGTTTCATGTAAGTTTTTGCTGTTTTACCATAAAATAACAAGTTAGTTTCATGTTATTGTAACTAGATTTCTAAAACATGTTGTCAATGTAAAGTTTATTTGGAATAAAACCTTTCATTATTTTCCAAGATAATCTCAAACCAGCCAAACCATTATTACTGTAATTTAAAGAGAAATTATCTTCTATTCAAATATTGAGTGGAATCCAAGCATCATACCTTCAGAATGTTGACAGACTTTTGTTCGACCTTGAATGGTCAGCGATTGTTGTGGGGAGTTAACCAACACGTATTCTCCTCTGCCATTGAACGTGAAGTTTGCTCCATCAAAAGTAATTAAGTGAGGATCGCCAAAAGCAGAAGCTATTTCAGACAGTAGTAATTAGTTATTTCAAAGCTAGTCTTCACTTTTTAATCTTTTTTTCAAACCCCCCAAAAAACATCACAATATATTTAATGTGGTATACAGTACATACCGACTTTTGGTGGTTTGTATGTACGGCAATCACTGGAAGGTCTAAGCTCCAAGTAGTATTGACAATTGTCTGACCACAAGCAGCAATAATAAAATGTAATAACGTCATAAAGCCAATGAGAAAAGCTTGGTATCCTAGGAGGCTTTCTGTATGGAGGTGAACCCCAATCATGTCCTCTGTCTGGAGTACTGCCACCCAAGGAATCACTGGTGAGTATTTGAGTCCCATTAGAGTCATAACAACACTGCTGTCCTGACGCATACATAGGGCTATAAACAGAAAAGGGAGCACAAAGAACATTCCAACATTAATATTAGGTATTCCTAGGTAGCCCTTAAAGGGCTGTAGCCTCATAAAATTTTGATAATACCGACCTCAGGATATTTGTGATTAAAACTCATATAGTAAGATTAAGATGTTCTCAGGAAGAATGAGGACACAGGACAAATTATTTTTAGCCATGTCAGGCCCAGCCATGCTTTTTTTTCTACAAACCTTGCAGTAAAATAGTAATAGCTCACCTTGCCTGAATGCTCCTCACGCAATGCACAGCCCCGGGGTGATATGTGCACACACTGTTTTTCTCAATATTGCAGCCATAATCTGTCTGGAAGAATCAGATGTAAAATGTTAAATGCAGAGAGGCGTAAAATCAGTCTAGTGGTTATAGAAATGCATACTGATTACTTGGTGATAAATATTAGATGTGCTGATTGTATATTTATTTATGGTAGTTCCAGCACAACCTGTACATATTCAATACAAGAAAGAATCCATTGCACCCAAAAATTTTATATATCATATATAAATATAGATTTTATTTACTGATATTCCTCTTATAAATAAAAAAAAGTATCTATTGGTTACTTTTTCTCACTTCATCTCTGAACCAAACGGTGGTAAATGCTCTTATATTATGTATATATTTTGCAGCACACTGGTTGGCCTATTTTTGCACTGGGTAGCAGCTTGGTCCACTAGATTCCCTGTAGCATGCATTGTGCAACAGGTATTTTTTGTTTTTGACCCCTGCAAATTAATATGCAGCACATATATCAGCCAGTTTAAAATGATAAAAAAGATATAGAACATATGACATGCCATTGGATACCTACATGATATCTACCAGTATCTGCTCTTGACTGTGCCAGAGTACAGGGACAATCTGGGACATCTTTTAAGAAATTGGGAAGTCTATTTGTCTCTTCATCTCTCCAGCGTATACATTTTCCATATGCCCAGGCCTCAGGGTCTCTCCTAAAGCTTTCCTCCAGGTGCCATGCTAGGGCATGAACAGGGCTCCACAATGACTGCACATCCCTGTGTTACAAAGCAGAAAGAAAAATGTAATTGCATGTGATGGCAATCCTCAGAGAACAATTAAATGAAATTATGGAGCCAATGGGGGATATCAACATGGTCCTCCTCCCTGTCAAATATTTTCCACAAGTCTGTGAGTAAGATTCTAGTAATGGAATGTACAGTATCTCACAAAAGTTAGTACACCCCTCAAATTTTTGTAAACATTTTATTATATCTTTTCATGTGACAACGGGGGTGTTAGTTAATGAAGACCAGGAAAAGGCAGGAATTTTAAATAACTATTTCTCCTCCGTATATATTAAGGAAGAACCCATGGCAATAAATGTGCAAATGATTGCTACTAAAAACTTGCAGAATAATTGTAATTGGTTAACTCAAGACAAGGTGCTGCAGCAACTAAAGAAAGTTAATATAAACAAAGCTCCAGGGCCTGACGGTATCCATCCACGTGTACTTAAGGAGCTAAGTGTAGAAATAAGTGAACCTCTGTTTTTAATCTTTCAAGATTCTTTTCTTTCAGGAAGTGTTCCAGAGGATTGTAGGAAGGCCAATGTGGTTCCTATATTCAAAAAAGGTTTAAAATCCTTGCCTGGAAATTATAGACTTGTGAGCTTAACTTATGTGGCTGGGAAAATATTTGAAAGGTTATTAAGGGATAATATTCAAGAATTCCTTGAGAAGAACATGGTTATCAGCAATAATCAGCACGGTTTTATGAAGCACAGGTCATGTCAAACTAACTTGATTGCGTTCTACGAAGAAGTAAGTAGAAGTATAGATCAGGGTGTTGCATTGGATGTGATCTATTTGGATTTTGCCAAGGCATTTGATACAGTTCCACACAATAGATTAGTGTTCAAACTCAAGGATATCGGTCTAGATGAAAATGCTTGTTCTTGGGTAGAACATTGGCTTAAAAACAAAGTACAAAGAGTTGTCATTAACAGTACATTTTCAAGCTGGACAGAGGTGGCAAGTGGTGTCCCTCAGGGGTCTGTTCTGGGACCCCTTCTATTTAACATGTTTATAAATGATCTTGAAGACAGCATTGAAAGTCATGTTTCAGATTACACAAAACTCTGTAAAATAATACAATGTGAGCAAGATATTACTTTGCTGCAGAAGGATTTAGATAGACTGGGGGACTGGGCACTCAAATGGCAAAGGTATGCACTCCGGCATAAAGAATACACAAGCAACGTATACCCTTAATGGAAGCGAATTAGGAATAACACACATGAAAAGGACTTGGGAATTGTTATAGACAACACACTATGCAACAATGTGCAATGTCAATCCGCAGTGGCCAAGGCCAGTAAGGTATTGTCATGCATGAAAAAGGGCATTCATTCTCGGGACGAGAATATAATTTTGCTTCTTTATAAATCACTGGTAAGACCACATATTGGATATGCTGTGCAATTTTGGGCACCTGTTCTAAAGAAGGATATTATGGCACTAGAAAAAGGCTACAAAATTAATAAAAGGAATGGAACATATCAGCTATGCAGAAAGGTTAAATTTAAACCTATTTAGTTTAGAAAAACGTCACCTGAGAGGGGATATGATAACATTATAAAAATATATTCGGGGCCAATACAAACCATTGTGTGGAAATCTATTCACAAACCGGACTTTACATATGACACGAGGTCATGCGTTTAGACTGGAAGAAAGAAGATTTCGTCTAAGGCAAAGGAAAGGTTCTTTTACTGTAAGAACAATAAGGATGTGGAATTCTTTGCCTGAAGAAGTGGTTTTATCAGAGTCCATACAGATGTTCAAACAGCTACTAGATGCATACTTGCAAAAACAGAATATTCAAGGACATAATCTTTCAATATAGGGTAATAACTGCTTGATCCAAGGAAAAATCTGACCGCCATTCTGGAGTCAAGAAGGATTTTTTTTCCTAGTTAGTTGCAAAATTGGAAGTGCTTCAAACTGGGTTTTTTGCCTTCTTTTGGATTAACAGCAAAAAACAAATGTGAGGAAGGCTGAACTTGATGGACGCAAGTCTCTTTTCAGCTATGTAACTATGTAACTATGTAACACTGAAGAAATGGTACGCTGCTACAATGTAAAGTAGTAAGTATACAGCCTGTATAACAGTGTATATTTGCTGTCCCCTCAAAATAACGCAATAAACAGCCATTAATGTCTAAACCTTTGGCAACAAAAGTGAGTACACCCCTAAGTGGAAATGTCCAAATTGGGCCCAATTAGCCATTTTCCCTCCCCGGTATCATGTGACTCGTTAGTGTTACGAGGTCTCAGGAGTGAATGGGAGCAAGTGTGTTAGATTTGGTGTTATCACTCTCTCATACTGGTCACTGGAAGTTCAACATGGTACCTCATGGCAAAGAACTCTCCGAGAATTTGAAAACAAATATTGTTGCTCTACATAAAGAGGGCCTAGGCTATAAGAAGATTGCCAAGACCCTAAAACTGAGCTGCAGCACGGTGGGCAAGACCATACAGCGGTTTCACAGGACAGGTTCCACTCAGAACAGGCCTCACCATGGTCAACCAAAGTGCACGTTATCAGTATCATATCCAGATATTGTCTTTCGGAAATAGACATATGAGTGCTGCCAACATTGCTGCAGAGGTTAAAGGGGTGGGGGGGACAGCCTGCCAGTGCTCAGACCATACGCCGCACACTGCATCAAATGGTCTGCATGACTGTTGTCCAAGGAGGAAGCCTCTTCTAAAGATGATGCACAAGAAAGCCTGCAAACAGTTTGCTGAAGATAAGCAGACTAACGACATGGATTACTAGAACCATGTCCTGTGGTCCAATGAGACCAAGAAAAACGTATTTGGTTCAGATGGTGTCAAGCGTGTGTGGCGGCAACCAGGTGAGGAGTACAAAGACAAGTGTGTCTTGCCTACAGTCAAGCATGGTGATGGTAATGTCATGGTCTGGGCCTGTATGAGTGCTGCCAGCACTGGGGGGGGGGGGCTACAGTTCTTTGAGGGAACCATGAATGCCAACATGTACTGTGACATACTGAAGCAGAGCATGACCCCCTCCCATCGGAGACTGGGCTGCATGGCAGTATTCCAACATGATAACGACCCCAAACACACCTCCAAGACAACCACTGCCTTACTAAAGAAGCTGAAGGTAAAGATGATTAATTGGCCAAGCATGTCTCCAGACCTAAACCCTATTGAGCATCTATGGGGAATCCTCAAATGGAAGAAGGGGGAGCGCAAGGTCTCTAACATACACATCATGGAAGAGTGGAAAAGGACTCCAGTGGCAACTTGTGAAGCTTTGGTGAACTCCATGCCCATGAGGGTTAAGGCAGTGCTGGAAAATAATGGTGGCCACACAAAATATTGACACTTTGGGCCCAATTTGGACATTTCATTTAGGGGTGTACTTGAGGGGACAGCAAATTTACGCTGTTATACAGGCTGTACACTTACTACTTTATATTGTAGCAGAGTGTTATTTCTTCAGTGTTGTCACATTAAAAGATAATTACATATTTACAAAAATGTGATGGGTGTACTCACTCTTGTGAGATACTGTCGGTTGTTGCATACGAAAAGGTTCAGTATTACAAATTCAGTATAAAAAGTTGATCTTTATTCAAATGCAGTATCAATGCTATTTATACAAAGAAGAAAAGATGGGTTATATTACAATCCAACACCAGTTACTTGTTGATATGTTTTTTTTTTACTTTTGTCTGGAATCACAGAGCAGATTTCAAAGCAATCACCGCTAATGCTGCTCTAGTAAAAAAAAAAAAACAGGCCTAACTCTCAATGTACCCATTGATCCTGCTAGGTTTGATATCATGGGGTTAAGAACAAAGAAAAAAAGCACATTTGTATTTGAGTATTTTGATTAGAAGACGGGTTGAAGGTCCTGGACATCTAAGCACATCGATGATACTGATAATTATTATTATTGGCATTTATATAGCGCCAACAGATTCTGAAGCGCTTTACAATATTAAAGGAGAAGGAGATTTAACAATAAATGCGACAATTACAAAAACTTTCAGGAACGATAGGATAAAGAGGACCCTGCTCAAACAAGCTTACAGTCTTATTATTTTCCTTATGGACATTGATTGTCTCCACTCCTTCAAAAAATTGTTAAAAACCCACTTCTTCATAAAAGCATATCAATTGAACTGTTAATAGCTCCAAACTGATTCCTCTTCTGCAACTGTCACTAGTCTAATACTATCCTTACCTTTTGTGTCATTTTACCCCACTCCCTCTAGCATGTAAGCTCATTGAGCAGGGCCCTCAACCCATCTGTTCCTGTGTGTCCAACTTGTCTGGTTACAACTACATGTCTGTTCGTCCACCCATTGTAAAGCGCTGCGGAATTTGACGGCGCTCTATAAATAATAACATAATAATAATAATTTACCGAGATGGATGATGTGATATTTTTTATATGATGGTGGTTTAGCTGTTTTGCTATCATTCTACTAGTGCTTGTCTGATCACGAAGGAGTGTGCACTGCAGCACATTTCACTAGAGTGGAAACTGTTAATGAAATATTTCACTCTGAACTAAAAAAAATCAAAATTAAGAATAAATTAGCTAATTTAGTGTTTAGTGAATAAACCCCAGGTTCTTGACATAAAAATGGTGCATCACTACAAAAGTGTAGTAATTACCAATAATAAGTGCTTGCACATTCCACCAGTTTCCATGGTGATTGTCACACGTGTATCCCTTTGAACCACATTGTGTGTAGGTATGTGAGAGAGCATGTGTATATGTATATAAAAGAATTGTGCATAAGTGTATGTTTTTGTGCATGGCTACATATGGGCATGTGTATGTCTATGTGTACATATGTGACTACATACACGTGTGTGCAAATTAAAGCAATATACACATAGAGCAATGCAGCAATTTGTTAACAGGCACATCACAATATCCTCCTTATTTGTCTAAGCACACCACACCAATACCTTCTTACTTTAAAAATAGATTATTCATGAGGTATTTATTAAGCTCAATCTCACTGAGCTCACAATCATTTGCCAGGCACGTCCCTTTAAAACTCTGTGTGCAACTGCTCTATCCCAGGTGCTAGATCCAATGCCTGTAATGTCTTGCACTGTGCACATCTTATTAGAAAGCACTGACAGACTCTGTGCCAGAATAAATACAGATTGCTGCATTCTCTGAATGTGAGCTCTGTTATCATCAAGGATCATATTGTGTGTGTCTTGTTAAAGCAGCTCTATAAGGCCATCTGGTTACTAAATTGGGCCATAAAAAAGACAGAGTGCTCTCAATTATTGGCGTCCAATAGGATACTCTCGATCCTTGCTGGCAGGGCAATGTCAAACCAGTTTGTATGGATGTCTAACAGATTTTGGGATGTTCACAAAACCTAGAGCATCATTTTTCCTACTAACTGAGAAACACTTTGTATTATTGCTGCCCTAGATTCCTTTCCAGCTCATGATTTAGAATTTTGGCTTTCTGGATTTCAGGACATCCCTCTCCAGCAAGATGTATACATTTCTAAATATCTCAGCTTTTGATTTTTTGACAGCTATTAAAATAAAACCCATGTGGCAATGCAAGCAGTGCTAATGATAAAGGGTATATACCTCTCTCCTTCTGGTATCTCAGTAGAAACTATTCTCAGCAGTCCCACTTCCCATTGGTCAAACGGTAATTCAGCCGGAGATGGTAAGAAGGAAAAACTACCACTATTGGGGCTAGATGAGTTCAGGGTATAGAGATACTTCCAAGAAGCTTGCCAAGACTCAGAATAGGGAACCCCTGCAAACCAGATACAAATTGCATTATACATTACATTAAGGTAATATTCAACATCAAGGTATGTGGCTGGACCAAAAATGGATACATAATAGGCAAGAGAAGGATGGGATTTAAGGAGCTAAGAAGGAGAGGCAGTGCCAGGTGACTGAAGCATGTTGAGGGATCCTAACTTCTCAGATGGTGGCTGTGGTGTTCTGACTTTTGAAATGGAATGGAAAGATCAGTGTCTAGAAAATAATTGCTGTCTTTGTTGGCTGCTTACTGTTCATTCCATGGCACTTCCTCACTACAGGACATCATAAATGGTGTAAGGAGAGGCTGACTAGAGAAGTGCTGCTCAATTTTGGAGGAGGGCACACAGGGCCAAGCCAAGATCTAGATTACCTAATGCAGTGGGGTGAAGTCAGAGATCAGATGGCACTGCTGGTAAAGCAGGGGCATCATACATGAGGAGTGGAGAAGGGACGACTTGCAGAGCAGATATTGTGGCTGAGAACTGAACATGGTGGTCCAAGGGTGATGGTTTGCAAGTCCAGGGGCCCCAGCACCCCCTGTTAACTTAATCGGTTCTCCTCAGAGGTCCCCAGTATGTAAAGTAGCCCGATTAGGGATGCATGTTAATGCTAAGGTTAAGGAGGGGCACAATGGCTGTTAGACCATTGAAGTGGCAGAGTTACTTGGCCAGCACTGGGATGGAAAACAAAAATAAACACGTGCCAAATCCAGCCAAAACTGTGGCTGTTGCTCTATCCATCTGAACATCGGTGTCCTCATTATTCTGGATGGGGTAGCAGGGTGATAAAAATATTATGGGAAAGTGTGGTCCAGGTGGGTCTGCAGTCAGGCTATGTAAGTCACATACATGGAGGCATGACTAGGGCTGTATAAACAAAATTGCAGAGAATTGAACCATTAGACTGCAGAGAAAAGGATCTATACACCAAAACTGCTTCATTATGCTAAAGCTGTTTTGGTGCCTGTAGTATCCCTATATAGCATTTGTTTAGATTTTTCACTATTAAAAAAAAGTATACACTTTTCAGCCACAACGTTAAAACCACTGACAGATGAAGTGAAAAGCATTGATTACATCATTATAATGGCATCTGTCAAGGGTTGGGATATATTAGGCAGCAAGTGAACAGCCAGTTCTTGAATTTCATTTCATTTCATTTGTTGTAAGCAGGAACAATGGGCAAGCGAAGGTCTGAGTTACTTTGACAAGGCCCAAATAGTGATAGCTAGATGACAGGGTCAGAACATCTCCAAAATGGCAAGTCTTGTGGAGTATTCCCAGTACGCAGAGGTCAGTAACTAACAAAAGTGAAGCAAGGAAGGAAACCTGTGAACCAGCGTCAGAGTCATGGGCACCCAAGGCTCATTGATGCACGTAGGGAGCGAAGGCTAGCATGTCTGGTCCTATCACACATAAGCGCTATGGTGCTCAGATTGAATGCAGGCTATGCTAGTAAGGTGTCAGAACACACAGTGCATTGCAGTCTGATGCGTATGGGGCTGGGTGGCTGCATACCTGTCAGAGTGACCATGATGACCCCTGTCCACCGCCAAAAGCTCCTTCAATGAGCATCAGAACTGGACCATGGAACAATGGAAGAAGGTTGCCTGGACCTATGAATCACATGTTCATTTAGATCAGGTGGATGGCAGGGTGCATGTGCATTATTTTTCTGGGGAGGAAATGGCAGCAAGATGCACTAGGGCAGTGGTTCCCAACCCAGTCCTCAAGTACCCCCTAACAGTCCAGGATTCAGGGATTACCCAGTTGTGTCTAAGGTGTTTTTAGTAAAAACACTTTAGACACAACAGGGTAATCCCTAAATCCTGGACTGGTAGGGGGTACTCGAGGACTGGGTTGGGAACCACTGCACTAGGGGAAGAAGGCAGGCCAGTGGAGACAGTGTTTTGTTCTGGGCATTGTTCTGTTTGGAAAGCTTGGGTCCTGTCATTCATGTGTATGCTACTTTGACAAGTACCACTTAACTAAAGATTGTGGCCGTCCACCTACACCCCTGCATGGCATTGGTGTTCCCTGATGGCAGTTGCCTCTTTCAGCAGTATAATGCACCTTGCCACACTGCAAAGAATGTTCAGGAGTGGTTTGAGGAAAATGACAAATAGTTCAAGGTGTTATCTTGGCCTCCAAATTCCCAAGATCTCAATCCAATTGAGCTTTTGTGGGGTGTGCTGGAAAAATAAATACCATGGAGACTTCACTTTGCAATCTCCAGGGCTTAAAGGATCTGCTGCTAATTACTTTGTGCCAAATACCAAAGTACATGTTCGGGTGGTTATAATGTTGTGGCTGATCAGTGTATATAGTTTTACCCAGGTTTTGATTCCTGGCTTGAAAAGTATAACATGTACTACCTGTCAAACTCACCAGTTTCATTGTAACCCCAGACTTCTAGCCGAATATTCTCCGCTCGGAGAAGCAATGGGAGCCAAGTCAATGTGAGAGTTCCATCATATCCGGGTGTTCCATAATATTGCCATTTTTTAGACTCTTGCAAGACACTCTTCTCTGTTTCAGAAACCTTGCTATGATGCACTGTAACAGTCACAAGTAATAAGAAACACAGGGCTACAGTGCATATCATGAACAGGAAAATCAAATGCCTCTTTATTCCACCCATCCATCCATACATAACAAAGTACAGCATTTCCACTGGGTTTGACATTAGTACATATAATTGAATATTTGGTTGCAATGTGTCCATTTAAACAAAATATTGTTTATTTGGATCATGTTTATCCCTAAGTGTAGAATCCTGATAGTCTGCTTCATCTGTTTGTGTCACAGGAGAATTTGGTTAGTGGGAGCTCACTACATCAGTATTTATTATTAAGCAAATTGTTTTAATCTCTGAATTTTCTACTGTGAAGGATCTTACCATCATGTCACATTCACTCTGATTTATGGAACCCTTACAATCCTAAGGATTTTCAGATTAAAATTGCTGTACAGAATACCAGCTATATAATGATTTCTCTCTTTATTCCTGCTCAGTTGCCTTCCATCCACAGAAAAAAAAGAAACTTTATTTTCACTAAGCACTAACCCACCACCCTCCTCTTGCTCACCCAGTTTTCAGCCTAAGTCATAGTATGCTTCTCCAGCTGTTTGACATCTCACTCAATGACCTCATCAATCCGGTACACATGTTGCCAGTGGCTGCAAATATCCTTTAATTCACTCTGGCTTTCACTTTCAAATTCCTCCTGCTACCTCTTGTCTTACAGTAACTCCTCATAATAACCTTTTGATTGTAAGCTCACAGGCTTCTTAGCTAAGTACTTTGTATAAAAGACCTTTAATAGCTAGAGCTCAGCTCATGGGTAGGGTCTTCTTCTCTTTTTGTGTTCACTTGTGTGTATTGTGCTGTCTTTTTCCAAATTGTACAGCATTGCGGAATTTATTGGTGTATTCTACATGACAGTAATAATAATAGTATCCCTAGCTTTGAGACATCTGATTTCGTTTGCATGTCTGATTTGTTTTGCCTTATTTCCCATCAGGAGTACTTCTATGCTCTCAGCACACTTGCCCTAAAATATATTAAATACATTTGTGTCATCTACTAGATCATTTGTCCTAGGCAGCCTTTGAAGACTAATGTAACCACATTTTGGATTTTTATCACGATTATACTCCTTTTGGTCCTGTTTTTAAATGACTGTTTATTATCCTACATCGCTAGCTGCGAATCATCTGCTAGTAAACATCTTTAAGCCTATAGGATTGCTTGCTTCACTACACATATACTGCTTAAAGAATAATGCACAGTATTCATATATTTTCTCTTAATGCGTGTAAATTGATCACATACCTTCTGCTATAACTTAGAATTGCATCTTGTGTAAATATATTGTTGTTAATTCTTGAAGTGCAAACTCAACATGACTAATTATGTATACATGAGCATACTATCTACAATTATACACTTTGCATCTGAGAACCTGATATCTAATCTGTCTTGGATGGATCTTGACCACCCTTGGATTTTGTTTACAAATGGGTGTTATAAGAACAAATTGCAATACTTCTATCATTTGTTCTTATAATGTAATTAAGTTCAATCTACTTATGTTCCAAAATATTCATTTATAAATGTTTCTAGGTTATTTCTTTTAATGTATTGCAGATTTTCAGGATGTCAGTCAGGTCTAAAATTGTTCAGATTTTTTTCATGCAGTGTATATCACAGTCTACCTGTCTTAGGTGTGAAGATAACAATGTTGTTTGCTTGGAATTCCAGTAGCTTGAATGCCTGACATTTGCAATACTCATAGTTATCATTCATAAAGCACATTCTTTAATACATGTTTAATTCCTTATAATTAACTCACCTGCCAGCCAGGTTCCTGATGGTAGCATTGAGTTGTCTCCATTGACAGACAATGTAAAAGGTATACGTCCAGTTTCATACAAAAGCGGAGAAATACAGTGAGCATGGTTGGTATTGTCTACATAACCCAGAGTTATGGTCTCATTGTTAAATCTGTAAGAAGAAAAAATAATTAATGCATAGTAATGTTTGGCAGTTTTCTCTGTAAAATGCAGATATGATATAGCATTAACCAGTGGCGTACACAAGATCCGTGGGGCCCCGGTGCAAAATTGATCTGTGGGCTCCCCCGCCCCCAGCGCTTACTCTGCGTGGGCCGGAGTCGCAACACACAACTAACACACTCAGTAACAGACACACACACACACACAGTAATACACACACACTGACACACAAAAACTAACACACACACTAACACACATACACACTCATATTTAAAAAAAAAAAAATGTAATACTTCCTACCTTTGGGAGTGCTGAGGGGATTCCAGATTTCCCTGGGGTCCAGTGGGGCTGCTGATCCTCCTGTTCAGCTCCCTCGCTTACTGATGCCGGAGCTGGAGTGACGTCATATTCCGGCTCCGGCATCACTGGGGGACGCGAGGGAGCTGGGCAGATGGAGCTCAGGGGAGAATACTCCCTCGCGCGCGCGCCGGATGACAGCAATGCCAGCCTTAGGGGGGCCTGAGGTGGCCAGCTCCTGGGCCCCCCAGGAGAAGAGGCTGGCAAAATGTGGTCGCACTTGCACTGGCGTACATCCCCGGGTCACAAGGTGGCCGGGTCCCCTGGTGGGCCGGTCCCAGTTGCAGCTGCGACCCCTGCGACCACGGTATGTACACCAGTGGCATTAACTTGTAATATTAAAAACATTTACTTTTCTCTCCTTCCCAATTCTTTGCTGTTTGTAAGTTTTGTTTCAATATGTTTACCATATTGAAATCTTATGTATATTGTCTGGAATATACTCAAAATGTTAAATTCTATAAAAATGTATAGTTATACAAAAAAATCTATACATATTATTATTATTTATGAAGTGCCAACAAATTCTGCGCAGTGTATAATGGGTGGACAAACAGACCTGTAATTGTAACCAGATGAGTTGGACGAACAGGAACAGAGGGGTTGACGCTGCTCAAGGAGCTTACATGCTGGAGGGAGTGGGGTATATTGACACAAAAGTTACGAGTAGGGTAGAAAAGTAGGTTGCTAGAATAGTATTCACTAAGGGCAGGAGAGAAATCAGAGTGCGGGGAGGGAATGTTATTAACAGTTTAATTGATATGGTTTCCTGAAAAAGTGAGTTTTCAATTATATTTTGAAGGAATGAAGACTGGGTGAAAGTCAACAGGAACAGTGCAGTCCTAGAGAAGTCTTGAAGGCGAGCATCAGAGGTAGGAGTACAAACAGAAGATAGACGTAAATCTTCGGGAGAGCGTAGAGGCCTAGACGGGACATACTTGTGTATTAGGGAGAATAGGTAGGTTGGAGCAGCATTATGTAAGAGATTTGTAAGCAAGTACCAGAGTTTTAAATTGAACCCTACATCTTATGGGAAGCCAATGCAGGGATTGACAAATGGGGATGGCATGGGAGGTAGATGAGCTTGGCCACCTCATTCATTATAGACTATAACACTGTAAGTTGGAAACACGTAAGAGCACTGAGAATGAGAAGCTGATTGTAGTAGTCAAGGCGAGAGAGGACAGGGTCATGGACCAGCACCTTAGCTGCATTTGACGTTAATACAGGCTGATGTGGTCTATGTTTTTGAGATGAAGCAGCAGGATTTGGCGATCGAGTGGACACGAGGAGTGACGGAGAGGTCAGTCAAAGAGAACACCTAGAGAGTAAGCCTGTGAAACAGAGCTGATGATAGCACCCTTGACTTGGAGGGAGACAGACACTGGAGTTGTAACACTTGAGGGAGGAAAGACCAGAAGTTCTGTTTTGGAAAGGTTACATTTAAGGAAGTGAGCAGCCATCCTGTTAGAAATAGCAGAGAGGCAGTCAGAGACACTAGTCAAGAGGGGCGGCGAGAGATCATGGGGAAGATAGATAGATTTGTGTGTTATCTGCATAAAAATTATATTGGAAGGCAAAGGGGCTGATGAGTTTACCAAGGGAGGAGGTATACATTAAGAACAATAGGGGACCAAGGGCAGACCTTTGGAGAACACCCACAGACAGGGGTTAGGGAGAAGAGGTAGAGCCAGAGAAAGAAACACTGAAAGAGCAGGAGGAGCACCAGGAGAGAGCAATATCTTGTAGGCCAAGATTACAGAGGATGAGAAGTAGCTGATAATGATTAACAGTGTCAAAAGCAGCAGAAAGGTCAAGGAGAATTAGGATAGAATAGTGACCAGAGATTTTGCAGTGATTCGAGCATTGTAAACTCCTGTCAGAGCTATTTTGACAGAGTGATGAGCACAGAATTCAGACTGAAGTGGATCAAGCAAAGTTGGATTTGAGAAAGTCTGTCAATCTTGCATACACTACTCTCTCAAGGATCTTGCAGGCAAACGGTAGAGCGTTAGTTGGATGGGCAGTTAGGGTCAACGGTTACGGTTACCTGTTTGTAGGGTGAAGGAAGTATGCCAGTGGAGAGGGAGAGTTTGAAAATTTTAGTGAGAGGCAGAGCAAGCAGGGGCGGACTGACCGATCGGGCACTTCGGACATGGTCCGAGGGCCCGGCCGGGAGGGGGGCCCGCCATCAGGGGGCCCGCCGCCCCTTTAAATGCTGCAGCCGCCTGAGCGCTCTCTTAAGAGCCTCAGGCGGCTGCAGCTTCTCACCTCCCCTCCCCTGTAGCTGTGCGGTCCGCGGTGCCTGGCCGGAGTGATAGGAAGGTGCTCAGTGTGCACCTTCCTGTCAGTCCGGCCGGGTACAGGAAACAGAAACTTCTGTTCCGCGCGGAACAGGAGTTTCTGTTTCCTGTACCCGGCCGGACTGACAGGAAGGTGCACACTGAGCACCTTCCTATCACTCCGGCCGGGCACCGCGGACCACACAGCAGCTCGGCCACGCTACGGGGAGGGGAGGTGAGAAGAAGGAGGGAGGGGGTGAGAAGAAAGAGGGGGGGGTGAGAAGGGGGGGGATGAGAAGGAAGGGGGGATGAGAAGAAAGAGGGAGGGGGGGATGAGAAGAAAGAGGGAGGGGGGGATGAGAAGAAAGATGGAGGGGGATGAGAAGAAAGAGGGAGGGGGGGATGAGAAGAAAGAGGGAGGGGGGGATGAGAAGAAAGAGGGAGGGGGGATGAGAAGAAAGAGGGAGGGGGGGATGAGAAGAAAGAGGGAGGGGGGGATGAGAAGAAAGAGGGGGGGGGATGAGAAGAAAGAGGGAGGGGGGGATGAGAAGAAAGAGGGAGGGGGGATGAGAAGAAAGATGGAGGGGGGATGAGAAGAAAGAGGGAGGGGGGATGAGAAGAAAGAGGGAGGGGGAATGAGAAGAAAGAGGGAGGGGGGTGAGAAGAAAGAGGGAGGGGGGATGAGAAGAAAGAGGGAGGGGGGGATGAGAAGAAAGAGGGAGGGGGGGATGAGAAGAAAGAGGGGGGGGATGAGAAGAAAGAGGGAGGGGGGGATGAGAAGAAAGAGGGAGGGGGGATGAGAAGAAAGATGGAGGGGGGATGAGAAGAAAGAGGGAGGGGGGATGAGAAGAAAGAGGGAGGGGGAATGAGAAGAAAGAGGGAGGGGGGTGAGAAGAAAGAGGGAGGGGGTGAGAAGAAAGAGGGAGGGGGGTGAGAAGAAAGAGGGAGGGGGGATGAGAAGAAAGAGGGAGGGGGGATGAGAAGAAAGAGGGAGGGGGGGATGAGAAGAAAGAGGGAGGGGGGATGAGAAGAAAGAGGGAGGGGGGATGAGAAGAAAGAGGGAGGGGGGATGAGAAGAAAGAGGGAGGGGGGATGAGAAGAAAGAGGGAGGGGGGATGAGAAGAAAGAGGGAGGGGGATGAGAAGAAAGAGGGAGGGGGGGATGAGAAGAAAGAGGGAGGGGGGGATGAGAAGAAAGAGGGAGGGGGGATGAGAAGAAAGAGGGAGGGGGGATGAGAAGAAAGAGGGAGGGGGGATGAGAAGAAAGAGGGAGGGGGATGAGAAGAAAGAGGGAGGGGGGATGAGAAGAAAGAGGGAGGGGGGATGAGAAGAAAGAGGGAGGGGGATGAGAAGAAAGAGGGAGGGGGGATGAGAAGAAAGAGGGAGGGGGGATGAGAAGAAAGAGGGAGGGGGGATGAGAAGAAAGAGGGAGGGGGGATGAGAAGAAAGAGGGAGGGGGATGAGAAGAAAGAGGGAGGGGGGGTGAGAAGAAAGAGGGAGGGGGGGTGAGTAAGAAGAGGGGGGAGGGAAGAGTAAGAAGAGAGGGGAGGGGGTAAGAAGAGGGGGGAGGGGGGTAAGAAGAGGGGGGAGGGGAGTAAGAAGAGGTGGGAGTAAGAAGAAGGGGAGGGGGAGTAAGAAGAGGGGGAGAGTAAGAAGGGGGTAAGAAGAGAGTGAGGGGGGAGTAAGAGGAGGGCAATTGCCCCCTCCCCTGTCCGCAGGCACCGTGCAGGCAGCCTGCAGGGGAGGGAGGAAGAGAGGACCCGGGAGCTCAGTCTTCAGCTCCTCTGGGTCCTTCTTGCGCGATCACAGATCGTTGCCGCGGTTACCACGGCAACGTTACGGCTCTTACGAGAGTAAACTCTAGCCCTGGAGCTACGGGCTAGAGTTCACTCTCAACACTGTGACCACCAGGGATTCCTGGTGGTCGCAGTGGTGAGAGTGAACTCTAGCCCCATAAACACACTGCCCCCACACACCATACACATTCACACACTGCCCCCCATACACACACCATACACATTCACACACTGCCCCCCATACACACACCATACACATTTACACACATTGCCTCACACACACACACACATACACTGCCCACCCATACACACACAGCCCCCCATACTAATATTGCCACACACATACACAGCCCCCTCATACACACATTGCCCCACACACCCTACACATTCACACACTACACCCCCTCACACACACTGAACCTTTCACACACACTGCACCCCTTACACATTGCACCACTGCTCCTATACCCTACTACAGCCTCATATCCCAGCAGACCACAGGTAAGTTGTCAAACTGTTCTTAAACGGTTTGACTACTTACTCTGAAAGGGGGGCCCGGCCCTCCTGGCACCATAACGACTACACAGAGCAGTAGTGGTTATTGTGCATGGATTATTTCTTTAAATAATCTACAAGTGCCCCAGTAGCCAGCAAGCGAGCCAGCCCACAGGCCAGCCAGCCAGCCCATAGGCCGGCCAGCCAGCCCACAGGCCACCAGTTAGGCTTACAGCCAGCAAGCCCACAGCCTGCCAACTGCAGCCAGCAAGCCACAGCCTGCCAGCCGCAGCCAGCAAGCCAACAGCCTGCCAGCCGCAGCCAGCAAGCCCAGAGCCTGCCGGCCGCAGCCAGCAAGCCCACAGCCTGCCGGCAGTAGCCAGCAAGCCCACAGCCTGCCAGCCGCAGCCAGTAAGCCCACAGCCTTCCAGCAAGCCCAGACTGCCAGCCAGCAACAGTAATTAAGGTAAGAGGAGCCAACTTGGCCTAGGTATCAGCGAGCTATGTTGTGTTGCTATATTGTGAATAGGAACCAGACTGTTGGAGAGACCCCCCTCCAGGCCCCATTAGACTCCATTGTAGTCTCTAATGGGACCTGGAGGAAATTCTTTCTAACACACCCTCTAAAGGACACTGAGATAGCCTCTGCTAGAATGCTCCCCCCCTCCATGGCCCATTAGCCCTCAATTGTAATCTCTACTTGGGCCTGGAGGCGACTGTTTCCAGCAGGGACACTGAGATGGCCTCTGTTAGAAAGACCCCCTTCCATGGCCCATTAGCCCTCAATTGTAGTCTCTACTGGGGCCTTGAAGGGATTATTGCACTTTTGTTCCTTGTGTCTAAAGATTATGTAGGGTGTGGCTGGAGGCGGTGCATGGAGGCGGGACATGGGTGGCGCTTGCTGCGAAGTATGGGTGGGGCCTGTAAGGGGGCCCTTGATTTATTTTGCCCGGGGGCCCTGAGGGTTCTCAGTCCGCCCCTGAGAGCAAGTGAAGGAGATAGAGTGTGGATGAGATATGAGGGAATAGGATCGAGGGAACAGGTAGTTGGGTGAGAGGACTGGAGCAGAGCAGAAACCTCTGTCACTGTAGCGGGTGTGAATTAGCAAAGAACAGTGGGAGTGGGGTTAGGGGGAGTATTGGTAGGGGAAAGAGAGAGATGAGTGATCTCTTCCCTGATTGTAGAAATCTTCTCAGTGAAGCGAGCTGCAAAGTTTGCGGAGGTTTGGTAGGAGGAGCAACAGGACAAAGAAGAACGTTAAAAGTGATAAATGAGCATTTGGGTTCGCAGGTAAGCGTGGTTATGAAGGTTTTAAAGTAACTTACTTTTGCAGAGGAAAGAGCCAAACTAGGAGTGCAGAATACATTTATAGTGGAGGAAGTCAGATGCAGAGTGAGACTTTCTCCAGAAGCGTTCAGCAGTTCTGGAACATTTCTAGAGGTATTGAGTCAGCTTGGTGTATTAAAGTTGTAATTGGGGGGGGCACATGCGGCTGCATTTAAGTGTAGGAGGTGCTATGATGTCTAGTTGAGAGCAGAGGGTGGAGTTGAAGAAGGAAGTTGCAGAGCTAGGGCAGGTGAGGTTCAAGATAGGTAAAAGGAGAGGTTAAATGTATATCTGTGTAAGTATGTATATGGCAGTTTATGTACATACATCACAGCAATCAAACACATCCCACCAACATGCAAACACAAACATTACATACAAAACACCCCTGAATTCAAACTCCAAATTTATATGCAAACACTCAAACAAACCCTTCACTCAAACACCAACACTACACACAAAGGCACATCCGCATTTAAAAGTCACTACACTACATCCAAACACACCCCTGTATGCAAATGCAAATGTTACATGCAAACAGACCCCTGTATTAAAACACTAAAATTATATACAAACACCAACTTGCTCTTAAGTACTAAAATCTGTTTACTATCTGTAGAAATTAGTGTGTATATACCAATTAGTGTGTAGATACCAATATTACACTTTGATAATTAAAATATTTGCGCTGGGGCTCCAAACGAAGGTGCATGTTATGTGCAGAAACACACGTCGGGCACATTGGTTTTTGCACTTTCTTGCACAAAGTTTACCACGTGACAGGAAACTTCATATTTTGCATTAACTTCCTTTACTTACTCCATAGCAGCAAAGAAACAAACAAACAATCAGATGTAAAGATAAGGTATAATAAGCCTCTCCCAATGAGGTACTTTCTTTTTCTTTGCTGCTCGGTCACAATTCAGGTCAGAGTATTTTGTTCTTACATTTTTGTTTTAACTTGACTATTGTATTTTTATAATAATTTACTACTTTGCTTCATGGTTTTAGCTACATATCTTTAGGGTTTCCTCTGGTAACTTTTTTGATTTGGGGGCATTGGGGAGATTGTCTATGGTGCCCTGAGGGTCAACCCCTGCCCTTGGGGGTCCCTACCCTCCTTTTTCCATTTTTTTTTATTAACCCCCTCCCCCTGTTGTGCTTCCTTCATTACCCTCCCGACACTCGGAGACCGGGTCCATCTTTAACCATCAGCTCCGAGTGCTGGGAATCCTATATTAATGTAATCCTCTATTACTGCATGTTTAAAGTCGACCTTTAGTGATCAATTTTGATATTGCACGGGCTATATTTGAAGTTTGATATTTTAAAGTGATAAATTCACTTGCTTGTTAATTATTTTTTCACGCCTTATCAGTATATTCTGACGTTACACATTTTTGTAGGGGACTCAATTGTGTTATTCAGGTTAATTGCCAGTTCTTATTGTTCAAATGAAAGGGAGGTTATCTACCTTCTAACTTAAGTCACATTAAGGCCATTGATCTTTCGGGCACAACTCTAAAGTTTTGCTCTCCAGAAGCAATTAGGTGGGTTTATACGTGTATATATTATATTCATATCATAGCGATCGGATGCAGTATTACAGGTATTATATCTGTTTCAGATTCACAGAACACTCTGCATTGGTGCTCCATCACTGTTACTATTCACAATTCACTGTGCGTTTGGTTAGTGGTTACAGTTATTCCTGCCCACATATGGCCCTCATTAGTTTGTCTAGTCCTTAATGTTTATTTTCTACATGTACTCTTACGGAATGTTTATAAATTATTTTTTTCGGTTAATACGGAGTGTTACAAATCGGCCTATATTGGTCGGTATTGATATTGCACATGTCGATATATTAAGTTAGTCTTATGTTTTGTTGAAGATAGTATGCAAATGCATTGCTTGTTCATTGTCTTTCATGTTTTGTCAGTAGATGCTGACGATACACTGGTTCGCTTAAATAAACACTATTTGATTTTCACTCAACTAAGCCTCTAAATGCTTACATGGTGCATTCCTATACTCATGTTACTAAGGCTCGATTCCTTAACCTATGTCCAACATCAACACTGTATAACCTGCACCTATGCTACTACTATTCCATTTCTGACGTAGGACTACGATTTCTTGTATCTGTTTCTATGTTCAAGGGAGACCGGGTCTTTGACACTTAACTTGGGATTAAATGTTATCACTAGTTCTGTATAGTAAGTAACCTTAATTAATGCATTGTTGTATAATTATTTAACTAAGTTTAGGATCCTTATCCCAATCCACCTGTTATGGTGGCTTCCTTCACTACTTGCCTCAATTCTACTCAAGTGTATAGTATACTCTCTTGACTATATCACCACGTTTATGTCCCTTAACAGGACTACTGTTTTATCTTAAGTCTGTTGTTCTACTCTCGAGGATGTCCCGGGCAGGGCCACGCACATACTTCTCACATAATTCATTATATCTTTAGATTCATTATTAGGACTGTTGCTTTCACTTGTATCCATTTTCTTCCATAAGGGTCATAGGTTAGAGGATATTCATATCAAGGGCATTACTTATAACATGGTTATTACGGGTTACTGAGTACTCAGCATTTTAGGGCAACATTACTCATCATACCGTTTATACTTAATTAATTAGGTAAGTTTTATAGATTGTTCGGTTGGATCCACTAGCTGGCCTTATATCTCACTCAAGTATGTTACATCATCATATCTTAGAAGCGGTTATGTTCATTCAGGATTAGTACAATTCAGATTCAGCTTCTCATCTAAACATAGCATCACAGCATGCCTCCTTTAGCTTACGGTATTAGGCCCTTACTAAGACTTATCATTTTCTATACTGTCATTCACCTTAGCTCCCCTTAATAACAGGTGTCGCTACTGACCGGATCAGTTTGATGCCAGGCTCGCAAATCATAGGTAACCACGATATACATCATATGTATCTTCATATGTAGATATATATTCAGGTAGATAGTGCTTAGGGGTGTGTGTACACAAATATATGTATATACATGTGCTTGTGTGTATTCACTCATGCTCTGGCAGCTCATTATTTCGAACTATTGTACTCACGGTTATGTTGGTATATGCGATTATGTTATCCCCGGTTCCTATGTCATAACTCTAGGGTCGTTTAATTTTTGGCTCACCTATGCCATTTCTCACGTATCTGGATGTACCTCGAGCAGATCTTGTCATATGCACTTTGTGAGAATACTGATTTGGTCAGTTGCTAATTACTACTTTATCGACATATGACCTTATCCCTCACTTATCTTGTTCTCCATTACAGACTTTCCGCTGAGGATCTACAGTTTAATCCGGTTATGGCTAGATTTTATGTTGTGCTCAAGCTTCTTGAGGCCAACGGTCGATTTCACTTCTTTTGCCACCCTTTACTTAAATATTTTAACATTACTAAATTACATTTGACAATTGTCAGTAATAATGCTGGATAACGATCTAACCTATGTTTAAGGTCCCCCTGATCTGCTACTACTAGCCTTACACGACAATACTCTAATGAAAAGTATTTTCAGACTTTTTCATATTACTTTAGGTCTCATATAGGGACCTTACATATCTACTTCTAATATGCTCTCATTACGGCTTTTGCCCCAACCACAAATGTGGAGGAGGCCGTAGGAGGGCAACAACCCAGCAGCAGGACCGCTACCTCCGCCTTTGTGCAAGGAGGAACAGGAGGAGCACTGCCAAAGCCCTGCAAAATGACCTCCAGCAGGCCACAAATATGTATGTGTCTGCACAAATGGTCAGAAACAGACTCCATGAGGGTGGTATGAGGCCCAACACTGACAGCCCAACACCGTGCAGGACGTTTGGCATTTGCCAGAGAACACCAAGATTGGCAAATTCACCACTGGCGCCCTGTGCTCTTCACAGATGAAAGCAGGTTCACACTGAGCACATGTGACAGATGTGAAAGAGTATGGAGACGGCGTGGAGAACATTCTGCTGCCTGCAACATCCTCCAGCATGACCGGTTTGGCAGTGGATCAGTAATGGTGTGGGGTGGCATTTCTTTGGGAGGTTGCACAGCCCTCCATGTGCTCACCAGAGGTAGCCTGACTGCCATTAGGTACCAAGATGAGATCCTCAGACCCCTTGTGAGACCATATGCTGGTGCGGTTGACCCTGGGTTCCTCCTAATGCAAAACAACGCTAAACCTCATGTGGCTGGAGTGTGTCAGCAGTTCCTGCAAGACAAAGGCATTGATGCTATGAACTGGCCCGCCCGTTCCCCAGACCTGAATCCAGGGGAGGGCTGGCAGCCTTAGGCCTGGGGGGCAAAACCAGTCAAGTGGCCCATTGCGCCACCAAAGCAGTTCACCATCCATGCCCACCTTTTTCTGGTTTTATAACGGATATTGATGTTATGCTAATCAGTAGCTCTTTGCCATACCCGCTCCTTCACGGCTCTGACTTTCAATGTTGTCAGAGCACAGGCTGAGAATCTCTGAGCCTGTGCTCTGACTCACTAACTGAGTGCCGGAACCACGAGGGAGAGGATATGATCTGACTGCACCTACTGCTGGTGCGCACCAGTGGACCACCAGCGAATCGTTTAAATTAAATATGCTGGTGTACCCAACTTGTGAGCTGTGTTGGCCGCCGGGCGCCTCTGTTGTCATGGCACCCTGTGTGACCGCACAGCTTGCCCACCCCAACGGCTGGCCCTGCTGACACACACTGATGTTACTACTTAGACATCCCTCAATATTAATACAGAGATGAGAGTAAACACCAATAAACTGTGGAAACAGAGCTGATCCCCCCAAATTTATAAAGGTTTGCTTAGAGGATTTATTCAAGATTAAATCATGCCTCCTCCTCTCTCCCCCATGCGCTGCTCTGTAGGCTGGGAGGAAGTGAAGAGTAATCACAGTCTCCCAGCACAACGCCACCTGTGGCTGCATGAGGAACAGCTGTTTAATGTAATGCTTGCAGGACGGCCAGCTGCCGCAGAACCTCTTTGTTTCCGTCTCTGCAAAGGGCTCCAGGCACTGCTTGTTGTGAGTGTGAGCCACTGTAAATTAGGGGCAGAGGGCACTTGCACTGCGGTCAAGACTGGTCTGGGCAGGAGGAGAGTGCAGTGCAATCAGTGCACTCCCCTCCTGTGGGTCACCAGTAGACTGGTGCACCTGCCCAGGATCAGAGCCGGTGCAAGGATTTTTGCCGCCCTAGACAAAATATAAATTTGCCGCCCTCCCCCATGTGACATCACAATGCCCCACCCATATGATCTGCCATATGAACTAACGCCAGTGCTGCACACAGTGTGTGTTTACATTAAAAACCCTGCAGGGACCAGCTATAGACACCAGAACCACTTAATTAAGCTATAGTGTCCCTTTAATGTGAGGTAAATTATAGATTAGTGTCACTAATAATATACTAGATTGCCTACTTACAATTAAATGAGGATGATGATGGGCTGCAGTTTGGCTCCACTGGTCTGGTGTAGAACAGGACCTCTGGAGGCTGTTTGCAACTGTGGTCACAAAATTCAACTTTCTGGGAGAATTGGAAGCAGCTCCATTTTTGGGGGGCCTCTTACACAGCTCAAGGTCTGGGCCCCAGTGCCTGATGGTGAGTATGCCCATAAGGCCCACTCATAAGTCCACTTATATGTTCCACCCACCCATGAGCTCGCTCATAGGGAGTGGAGTGTGTAGGGGATGTGTTATGTGTTATCTAATATGTGTGCTTATGGTATGTAGTGTATAGGGATACCAGTTTGTGCAGGTGATGCAGTGTGTTTGTGTGTAGTGGAAGCAGTGTGTATTTGTGTATAAGGGATGTATTATGTGTTTCTGGTTGTGTGTGAGGGATGCATTGTGTGAATCTGTGTTTGTATGCATAAGGGATGCAAGGTGTGTGTCCTCCCTCTGTGTGTTCTCACCCCCCCGTGTTCTTCTTACCCCCCTCCTCCCTGTGTTCTTCTTACTCCCCACCTTGTTCTTCTTACCCCTTCTTCTTATTACTCCCCCCTTCTTCTTACCCCCCTTCTTCTTCTTACCCCCTCCTTCTTCTTACCCCCTCCTTCTTCTTCTTACCCCATTCTTCTTCTTACTCCCCCCTCTTCTTCTTACTCCCCCCTCTTCTTCTTACTCCCCCCTCTTCTTCTTACTGCCCCCTCTTCTTCTTAATGCCCCCTCTTCTTCTTACTGCCCCCTCTTCTTCTTACTGCCCCCTCTTCTTCTTACTCCCCCTTCTTCTTCTTACTGCCCCCTCTTCTTCTTACTCCCCCTTCTTCTTACCCCCTTCTTCTAATTACTCCCCACTCTTGTTCTTACTCCCCCCTTCTTCTTCTTACCCCTCTCTTTTTCTTATCTCCCCTCCTTCTTACTTCCCCCTTCTTCTTACTCCCCCCTTCTTATTATCCCCCCTCCCCTCTTCTTACTCCCTCTCTTCCATCTTCTTACTCCCTCTCTTCCATCTTCTTACTCCCTCTCTTCCATCTTCTTACTCCCCCCTCTCATCTTCTTACTCCCCCCTCCCCTCTTCTAACTCTCCCCCCTCCCCTCCTCCCCTCTTCTTACTCTCCCCCCTCCCCTCTTCTTACTCTCCCCCCTCCCCTCTTCTTACTCTCCCCCTATCTGTAGTTTGTTTTTCCACTTTAATTTTGAGTGTGACTCCAGACCTCCATGGGTTGAAAAATTAGATTTCCATTTTTAAATTTTTGTGTGATTTTGTTGTCAGCACATTCAACTATGTAAAGAACAAAGTATTTCAGAAGGATATTTAATTCATTCAGAACTAGGATGTGTTATTTTTGTGTTCCCTTTATTTTTTTGAGCAGTGTATATATATATATATATATATATATATATATATATATATATATATTTATAGTTGGGGCAATATTGCTGTGATGATAAGGTAACAGCATAATTTATAACCAATAAACATAGTTCAAATGACACCAGTCAGTTGTGGTGTGCCGGAACCGACAATGTAGTAGGCCTGTAATAAAAGAGGGCCCACCTTAGAGGGTGATGTGAATAGAGGGAGTGGTGGGAGGGGTGACTCGCCAGACAAACAACGGTAAGGTGGGAGAGGATTGGCAGCCCTCTTAAAGGGGATTCAAGCCCCTCCCACAAATACAGGCCCAGCCCATAAATTTGTAGTCAGGGCAATATTGCCGTGATGATAAGGTAACATAGCATAATTTATAACCAATAAACATAGTTCCAATGACACCAGTCGGTTGTGGTGTGCCGGAACCAACAATGCAGTAGGCCTGTAATAAAAGAGGGCAAAAAGAGGTGTACCATACAAAATGTATTCATATAACAAACATTGATTTGGACCAGTTACGAAAAGCTTGCTATAACTCTTTAACTGGGTTTGGAATGTAAAGAGTATAAGCGGAAGATTTCCAGTATCCCATAGCTTTAATGATATTAGCTGGAATGTGATTAGAAGAAGTGGAAGATGCTGCCGCTATGCGGAAGGAATGTCCTGAGAAAAGGTTTGCATTTAGGCTGAGCCTAGTTAACAGTAAACGAACATAAAGCATGAATTTATATGTAGTAAGGATGGAGCCGTGAAGTTCTAATAATGTTCGGTGTGGTTGTTTTTGGAAAGTGTTAAAATAAGTGTCCAGAACTTTTACGGGGCACCATTTATTGTGAGTAGGGAACAGAGGTATATTGACCATATGTCCAATTGGGCTAGTTTTAGAATGATGAAGTGAGAGTACATAATGATCTACGGTCTTGTGGATATGAGCTGTTTTCATGTATTCTGTGGCTGTTACATTTCTAGTGGTGACTTCTTTTGGACATAAAAACCCATAGAATGCTAGGTAGATGGCTGTTTTTATTACCATAATGGTTATATGTTCAAAAGGAGCTGTATCTAATAAATCGGAAAGTGAATGGAATAATTGTTGTGGATGGGTAGTCTTTGAGATGGTACGTGTATATTTATCTTTTGGATTCCTTTCAGTAAGGTCTTCGTCTGATATGATGAAAGGAATCCTATGTTATTAGGGTGTCGTAGAAACATGTAGTTTTGGATGCCCGTAAGATACAGTTTAATTGTCGTAAAAGATAATTTTAAATTAAGGTGGCAAAAAGAAGTGAACCCCAGTATAGATTCCAAAGCAAACATGTCCTGAACTTGAAATTCTGCTATAAACTTAGTGAAGATGTGAAAAGCCCTATAGTATGTTTTCCTAGTGTTGACCAAAGTGCAAGGTGGGAAATGTGTTGTGTATGAGTCAATAAGACATTTAATCCATGAGCATGTCTTGGAATGGCGGGGCAGGGGTAGCCAGCCAGGAAGCGGTGGGCAGAGTCTGGAAGAAAGCCATAAAATGAAACCGAGACAAATCTGATATGTTTGTGAAACCAGGAACGTGAATACATGTGATAAAAAAACTGGCAAGTGGCCGCTACCTATGTGAGTTTCCTCCAAATTCTTATGATGACCAAAGATGATGATTGGCCTTTATTCACAATGTGACAAGTGTCTAGGTTGTCCGAATAACATCTGACAGAGTGACCGGCCCACTTTGGTCCCCAGGCAATGGCAGCTGCCACGATCGGATATAATTCGAACAAGACCGATGTAGAGGAGAATCTAGGCAGGGACTTAATGTCTGTAGGCCATGACCCCAAAGCCATTGATTCCCCCAGATGGCTGTGAAACCAGTATTTGCCGCAGCCTCTGTCCAAAGTGTTGGTGAAATGTCAGAGAGAGGGGGGATAAACATGGCTCGCCCACTCCAAGATGTGAGGAAAAAGCGCCACATGAGTAAGTCAGAGGTTACGTGAGTGTCTAACGTAATACGTGATTAGTCTGAAGAGAGTTGTGGAAATAAAGAAAGTAAACGGGCAATGAAGGATCTACCCTGTGGAATGATCCTTGTGGCAAAATTGAGCGACCCTAGCAGCGATTAAAGTTCCTTGCGGTTGCAAGAACCTAGTTGCAAGTAGTGCTCAATGCTTGATAGGGTGCACTCAATCTTATCCTGTGGAAGGCTAGCTTGCATGTGAATTGAGTGCAGTTGAATCCCCAGAAACTGCATTAACATATCAGGACCTAGGGTCTTTTGAGGGGAGACTGGTATAGCCAGGGATGTGTTTAAGGCTGCTAGGGGAGAGTGTGTTGTTTTCAATCGTGAGAAAACCGTCCAGGTAGTGAATACCGGATGGACATCTGCACACATTAAGCAATAACCAACACAAGGTTTCTGCAAAAGTATAAAAATTTGGGGGGCTGCTTTGGGGCTGAGCCGAAAGTTAGTTGTGAGAAAAAATAATAGAGCCCCTGCCTCTTAATACCGTGCAGATGCCATAGTGAAGGGTTAATGGGAAGCAATTTAAAAGTGTTGACAATGTCCGTTTTACTGAGCCAAGCTCCTGTACCAGCCACCAAAACAGCCCAAATGGCATTGTCGATAGTGGCATATTGTAAGGAAAATTCGGGGTTAGTTCTTCAAGATGTGAAAGGTGGGGAAACAAATGGCCGTAACAAAAACCCCTGTTCTAATTCAGTCCTTATGAGTGTACACACTAACTCTGGGTCATTTAGTGGTTTGCAAATTGTTGCATTCCAGTGTCACAGATGGCAAAGGTACGATAAGGTGTAGAACCCCTCAGACAACCCTTTGATGATAAATGTAACCAAATGCTGTGAGGGGTGGTGATGTAACAGCACAGCCAATTACGTGACGTTGATGCAAGTGTGGTATGGTTTAGGAAAAACTTTATTTGGGCACATAGATTTTGCATGAGCCCGGAAAAAATTAGTATAAATGTGTAACAATCTACACAAACAAAAACCACAGGTGCCCGCATTAAAATTGTTGCAAATTTGTGATTTGCTAAGGAAGACAATGTCCCTACCCAGCTTATCCTTCAAGATTCTGGTTGGTCTTGCCGAGTTTGGGACAGAGTAGCCCTCCTCAACTTCTGCCGTATTAGGGCAAAAGTTTGTACCGTGCGCCATAGATGCACAAACTACACCGGCCGGAGTCCTGAGGCCTGCAAAATGTCTGCAGAATAACTCAGTGTCCAGCTTACTCCAATTTATGCTGTCATTGAACTGAGTCAGAGCTGCAGCCACTTTTGCAGAGTAGTCAAAAAAGGCTGTACCACCGTATTTGTGCCCCAGATCCACCAGCTTGTGCATATAAACGTCTTCTTCTCTTTTCTCAGGATATACCAAGCAATATACATCCTTGTAAATCCCAAAACCCAATACAAATTCAGGAACGGATAATATCTTGTTTAACCTGGGATCTCTTGCCCTCAGTACCACAGAAATATCCCCATACGCAAATGTCATGTTCTCAAGAACATCCTGGGAGGCAATGAGGAGCGAGACTAGGTTCACATCCTTGCCTTCCAGAATGTCCTTTTTAAGATTTTTAAGATGAGCTGGGACCATGTGCAATGGGTTGATACTCTCGGGGACTTTAAATGAGGCAAGAGTATTACCGGGTATGACAGCTACTCCTGCGTCATTAGAAACACCCGCAGGAACCCAGGAAGAACACACTGCTTCCAATTTCTCCAGTCTGCCACTAATAGTACCAATGGATGACATTAAAGAAGAGCCAGCATCTGAGACCCACTAGGCCCTTCTCCAGCATCAGAGTTGTCGGTATTTGTATTTAAAAGTCTAAACAACTCTGCTTTCCTAGTAGTAGCTGGGAAAGGAATGCATCTTCTTCGTAGTTCTGCTGTGAGGCATGGGATAGTCCATGACCTCAGGGAAGATGGACTATTCACATCAGCTCCTTGGGTGGGGGTACTAGACCGAGCAGGGGGTGCTGGGAAGGGACAGCTCCTCAGGAACTTCAGGAACTTGAGACATAACTGAAAATATATATATATGCAACGTAATTACCATTAGTGAGACAACGTGACCTGGTACTGGCTGGCTAGCTAGATGCCAAGTGGCGAAGAATTATGCTATCATAACGTGACAGATGAGTCCCTACTAGTTGCCAAGTGGCATGAGAGGCACGAGTTTGAGGCCACTGAAACGTTGTGGCTGGGTGTTGGCCTCTCGGTTGTAACTAAAGCATAAGATAGAATGGGAGTGAAATGGGAGGCCCTCTCTATGCGACAATGCAAGGCGAATAACTATGATTTGGGCCGAAGGGCGTATAACTCCGTGTATGAGGATGGGTGTTAGTGGCCTCGTGGGACCACTAGCTTATGGATTAAGATACAGAACCTAGTTGGACAACCTAAATCTCTAAAAGCCAGTACTAATCTGTTAACAGGAAAAAAGGTACAGGGTTGTGAAATCGTACCTGATAAAGTTTGAGTCAGGATGAGATTCTATGCAGAATTATAGGAAAAAGAGGGTGGCAGTAGATACATGTTGCGACCTATAGATAAAATGTTATGAGTATCTGTGCGTATAGATTACGTGAGTGGGCTAGATCGTGGGCTCGAATAATAATAAAGGAAACCTACCAAAACCTAGAGATGAGCAGTGAAAATATGACAGAGGCTGATAACGGAATTGTGGTGCTTGTAAAAGCTACTGTCTTGTATGACAAAGGCACCTAAAGGAATGCGAGATGTTAATGCCAAATCAAAAGGAGCTAGCAAAGAGTACAACCTTAAACCAAATTAACAACCTAAGAAGGCCAAGTATTGACAAAGTTGTCACAATTCTCAAGCTTAACTTCCTGCAGCAAAAACCTGTGGGAACAACATCATAACAAATGTCAGCTAAACGAAAACATGATAAAACAGCCGAAGTCAGTCATCTAAAAAGCCACAAATAATATCCAGTATGTGTAAAACTGTAATAACTAGTCTTACCAGTAGGGGCATATGACTTAAAAAAGGCTAATCGACTGAATTTGTGAACTAAATAAATGGGGGGAATCTCCCGAACAGAATAAATGCTTCCACCATTATCGTTCGCCTGTTTCATACCGACACCAAAGGAAAGGTTCGTATGAAGTAGGGGACTGACTAAAATGCACAAATGAACTGTGAGGAAAATGAAAATGAAATGACTGCATTCGTGCGTTTGTAAAACCGAAACCATATCTATACCAATGTTAACTGAAATCACACAAATCGTGCCGAAGTGCCTGAAACAAACGAATGAACCATGAATCAAACGAACGTAAGAAAACATGAATAGACCCCTACTGCGATGACGTGTAATGGATGCGACCACTGCCTTACGGTAAGGATCTTTACTTACGGTTGGAACCACTAGCCGTACCGAGACAGGGCTCAGAGGAAGTCGGAAGGAGGCAGCGGGTTTGTAACGTTTGGTGAGTGGTCAGGTAAGTGAAAAAAACAGGAGCCAGGAACCAAGACCACGAGGGAAAGCAGGTAAGAAAAGAAGATGGCGATTTGACCGGAAGTAATCCTCTCAACTCGCCAGACCAACAATGGTAAAGTGGGAGATGATTGTCAGCCCTTTTAACCCCTTAAGGACCAAACTTCTGGAATAAAAGGGAATCATGACGTGTCACACACGTCATGTGTCCTTAAGGGGTTAAAGGAGATTCAAGCCCCTCCCACAACTACAGGCCCAGGCCTTGAATATATATATATAAATAAAATGTTTTTTTTAAATGTATATATATATATATAATACACGTGTGTGTGTGTGTGTGTGTGTGTGTGTATACACACACGCACATACTATATATATACATATTTATATAAATATATATAATATAAATGCATATATATATGAAGGTAAAAACAGGAGCACTCACTTGGATTTTCAAAAGTGTATTTAAAGCACCCCTTCTCTCATCTCATGCCTTACACTCATTTTTCTACTCTCTCACTCCAACCCACAATCGATCTCATCCTAGACCCTATGCATACAAAACCCATTCACACCTCCTGTCACTTTCTCTCATCCTACTTCTAGCAGCTGGTGATGTCTCTCCCAATCCAGGGCCCTTCACCTTCTCTACACACACGAAGACAACCAGAAACCCCAGAAACCTCATCACAATACCCTGCCCTTTACCCTCACTTACCAAAATTCATTGTGCACTCTGGAATGCCTGCTCCATCTGCAGTAATTTAAAATCAACAACCATACACGACTTTTTCATCTCAAACTCACTCACACTGCTTGCACTTACAGAGACCTGACTGTCCCCCTCTGATAGCGCTACTCCTGCCTCTTTATGTTTTGGTGGGCTACAATTCTCTCACACTCCCAGACTCAACTGTAAAGGAGGCGGCGAAGGCATCCTTCTCTCCCCTCAATGTACCTTTCAACCAATCATAACTCCCCCTGCCCTATCCTTTTCTTCTTTTGAAGTTCGCACTGTCCGCCTATTTAAACCCACTCCTTTAAGAATTGCTATAATCTACCGCCCCCCCCCCCCCCCGGTTATCCTAGACTATTCATTGAGCACTTTTCTTCCTGGCTTCCCCACTTCCTCTCATCTAGCACTCCTTCCCTTATACTTGGGGATTTCAATATCCCACTCAATAACCCTAATTGCACTGCTGCCTCTCGTCTGCTCTCTGTAACCTCCTCCTTTGGCCTTACGCAATGGTCCAATTTACCAACCCATACAGCAGGAAACACTCTTGATCTTGCCTTCACCAACTTCTGTACTGCCTCTAATCTCTCCAATATTCCTTTTCCTCTATCTGACCACCATCTGCTGACTTTTGACATTGGCGTACCTAAGACCCAATTGACACCACCATCTGAACATCACTCTCACAGAAACCTCCAATGTCTTGACCTAGAGCATTTCTCCACTAATCTCCAAACTCTCCTTTTACCTATCTCAAACCTCACCTGTCCTAGTTCTGCAACCTCCTTCTACAATTCCACCCTCTCCTCTCAACTAGACATAATGGCACCTTGTAAATTTAAATGCCGCAGGCCCACCCAACAACAACCCTGGCACACCAAGCTCACTCGATACCTCCAAAAATGCTCCAGAACTGCTGAACGCTGTTGGAGAAAGTCTCACTGTGCATCTGACTTTCTCCACTATAAATTTATGCTGAGCTCATACAGCTTGGCTCTTTCCTCTGCAAAAGTTAATTACTTCAATACCCTCATAACCACACTCTCCCGCGAACCCAAACGACTATTTCACACATTTAACTCTCTTCTTCGCCCTGCTGTACCTCCTCCACCTACTAACTTGACTGCCTCAGACTTTGCAACTCACTTCACTGACAAGATCTCTACAATCAGAGAAGAGATCTCTCATCTTTCTCCTCCCCCTTGCAATACTTCCCCTAACTTCACTCCCTCTGCTGTTCTATGTTCATTCGCACCTGCTAGATTGGAAGAGGTTTCTGCTCTGCTCCAGTCCTCCCGCCCCACCACCTGCTCCCTAGATCAAATTATCTCGCATCTCATCCGTACTCTGTCTTCTTCTCTTTCTCCAACTCTCACTAAAATTCTCAATCTCTCTCTCTCCTCTGGTATATTTCCATCGCCCTTCAAACATGCAACTGTAACCCCAATTCTAAAGAAGCCCAATCTTGACCCTAACTCCCCATCCAACTATCGTCCTATCTCGCTACTGCCTTTTGCATCCAAGATCCTTGAAAGAATTGTGTATGCGAGATTGACAGACTTCCTCGAATCAAACTCTCTGCTAGACCCGCTTCAGTCTGGTTTCCGCGCTAAGCACTCTGTGGAAACGGCACTGACCAAAGTATCCAATGATCTACTGTCTGCAAAATCTCGTGGTCAATACTCTATCCTAATTCTCCTTGACCTGTCTGTGGCTTTTGACACTGTTGATCATCAACAGCTTCTTCTCATCCTCCACAATATCGGTCTACAAGATATTGCTCTCTCCTGGTGCTCCTCCTACCTCTCCCAGCTCTTTCAGTGTTTCTTTATCTGGCTCTGCTTCTTCTCCCAAACTCCTCTCTGTTGGTGCCCCCGAAGGTTCAGTCCTTGGCCCCCTACTGTTCTCCATCTATACTGCCTCCCTTGGTAAACTCATTAGCTCCTTTGGCTTCCAATATCATTTCTATGCAGAAGACACCCAAATCTACCTGTCCTCTCCTGATCTCTCCCCGTCCCTCTTGACTAGTGTCTCTGACTGCCTCTCTGCTGTTTCTAACTGGATGGCTGCCCACTTCCTTAAACTAAACTTGACCAAAACTGAAATTCTGGTCTTTCCTCCCTCAAGTGTTGTTACTCCTGTGTCTGTCTGTCTCCAAGTCAATGGTGCTACAATCAGCTCCACCACGCAGGCTCGTTGCCTAGGTGTTCTCTTTGACTCCGACCTCTCCTTCAAGCCTCATGTTCACTCTATCACCAAATCCTGTCATTTCCATCTCAAAAACATTGCGCGCATCCGCCCCTACTTAACGCCAGATGCGACTAAGGTGTTGGTCCATTCCACTGTACTTTCTCGCCTTGACTACTGTAATCCGCTTCTCAGTGGTCTTACGTGCTCCCAACTTGCGCCGTTACAGTCCATAATGAATGCGGCGGCGAGGCTCATCTTCCTGTCCGCCCGCACCTCCCATGCCTCACCCTTCTGTCAGTCCCTACATTGGCTTCCTATAAAATATAGAGCTCAATTTAAAATTCTGGTTCTTGCTTTCAAATGTCTACATAATGCTGCTCCCACCTATCTATCCTCCCTTGTACTCAAGTATGTCCCGTCTAGGCCCTTACGATCTGCTGAAGACTTACGTCTATCTTCTGTCCGTACTCCCACCTCTGATGCTCGCCTTCAAGACTTTTCGAGGGCTGCACCGTTCCTGTGGAACTCGCTTCCCCCCTCCGTTAGATGCTCACCCAGTCTCCACTCCTTCAAAAAATCATTAAAAACCCACTTCTTCATAAAAGCGTATCAATTAAACTCTTAATAGCTCCCAACTGATTCCTCTTCTGCAACTGTCACTAGTCTAATACTATCCTTACCTTTTGTGTCATTTTACCCCACTCCCTCTAGCATGTAAGCTCATTGAGCAGGGCCCTCAACCCCTCTGTTCCTGTGTGTCCAACTTGTCTGGTTACAACTACATGTCTGTTCGTCCACCCATTTTAAAGCGCTGCGGAATTTGACGGCGCTCTATAAATAATATAATAATAATAATAATAAAGCATCAACACAAATCTACATCAACGTTTCGACCCTTCAGGGTCTTTATCAAGATAGTGATAGTGCACATAGTATACAAATATATACAAAATATTGAATAACAAACTTACCCCACCTGTGTGAAGTGATTCCCAGTTATTGGCAAGTGAAAAGACCGCCGGAATACGTGCATGGAGACGTGAACGCATACGTAATAACGTTCATGCGTGCGTGCATAGTGACGTGCGTGCGTAATGATGTGCCCACTCGCATAATGACATAATCGCGAATAGCATAAGTCGTAACCATGGTGACCCCACCGTGTCCCCGTGCAACATACATTTCAAGGAGGAGAAAGATACTGCAAACATTAAAAAGATTAGTAAACCGAGGGGACAAAAATCCAATAAGGAGAGATAATCTCTGAGCTGTAACCAGTTCTGATACATAAAGAGAATGGAAATCAATATGAGTGAATAATATGTGTAAATTAATAATGTGAAAAAAATATATGTACAGAAAAAATAAATAAATAAATGAAGAAGGATGTAAATCAGAAGAATGTGAAAAATATACATGAGTGTGTATGTGTATATGAGTATATATGTATAAAAATATATGTGAAAGAATATGAAGTAAATACAATAAGAAATATACAAAAAAAATAAAGAATAATAAATAAAAATTAAAATAAAAATAAAAATAGAAATAAATGTAAAAATTACAGTGGTCATTTGTTTTTTCTGGTGCACCTTTTGGCTCCATATATATTTTTCTAGGGGACCTAACCATACTGTGTTAAAATGCAGATGTTACTATTAACTACTTTCTGACTTGAAATCACCTGTAGAGTGATTTCCTATTTTATTAATACCTACCCAAATGTTTGTTTTTGCTTGACTAACCCTCACCTCATCTGTGCATCTCCCCCTTCTATAGCTTTATTGCAGGTCTATTTGACTCTAATATCTCTCTCTCTCCTAAAGCATGAGTTAAAACGTAGCTTGTCTCAGAACAGAATTTAGATGGGTATTCATACTTTAAAAATGACAGAGCAAAGAGAAGAGGCATTGTTATTTATGTTGACAAGTACATAAGGTTCACCAGTTTACAAAACTATAGCTCCCCTGCCACCTTTGATTTCCTTTCTGGTACAATTGAGATTCCATTCATCAAACCGACCATTGTTGCTGGAATGTACCGCCCACCTAGCTTTCCAGTGCATTCCCTTTTTAACACAAACCAACTTCTTTTTAGAACCATAGCTCAAAACCAAAACAGTGAACTGTTGGTTTTTGGAGATTTTAATATGGATTGTCTGAATCCTAAAAAGAATAAACCATGTTCACTGTTTTAGATTTTGCAGCTAACACAATTAATTTCCTCCCTGACTTACAATAATATGAAAAACCCTAACCAAACTTTCTGGATTGGTTTCTCTTGTTAGAAGTTTCAGAGACCATTGCCGAATGTACTGTGTGCACTAAATAAAGGCCACTAAATCCTATCCCAAGGTTATAAGCACCAGGTCTTTCAAGAAATTGTATATGGAATCCTTTCTAAATGATCTCAAGAACCTCCCATGTCACAGATTAAGTCTAATCCCAGATCGAGACTGTACAATTGTATTTTTTCAGTCCAAGCTCTTTCAAATTTTGAATTCACCTGCCCCACTACGTAAGGTGCGAGTAAAGGGGGCACATCTGCTTTTGGTTACCGCTGACCTCATTCAAATGTATTGGTTTAGGCCTAAATATACAGAAATTCAATTTTAGACCTGTGCCTGCTGGTGACATGAATCAACACCTTAATAATCTAAAAATGAAAAACCAGTGTGGACCTGATTAAATTCCAGCAATGTTGCTGAAGTCAGTGTGTCAGCAATTGCTAAGCCTGTTGCAACCCTAATCAATGAATCGTTGGTGTCTGTATACATACCCAAAGTTTGGAAGAATGCAAGAGTAGCACCTATTCATAACAGTGGTGACAATACTTTGGTATCTAACCATCATCCGATATCATTGCTCCCTGTCAGGGTTAATTTTGGCAGGAAATTTCAATTTAGTTAGTCATAGACTTTTGACAGAAAAGCCATTTTACTTTTAGTCATATTGTAGTCATCTGAATTGTTTTAGTGCTAGTCTAGAATTAGTCGACTAAATCTCCAGAATATTCTAGTTGACACGACTAAAATCTAATGGGTTTACTTAAAGCCTCTTTTTGTCCCTTTCCCCCCCTTCCCCAGCCCCTCTGCATCTCTTTGTGGTCCACCAGCCCCTCTAGATGTCTCTCTCCCCAACCCCTGTCTTTTGACCCTTTTTCAGCCCCTTTGTGGCTCTTTGCATCTCCCTCCTAGTCCCTCTATGTGTCTCTTTCTCTCCATAGCCACATTTGTGGAACTGTTTTGGGCAGGAAAATGTCCTTGCTATCGGTCACAAAGGACTTCCGTCTAAATTTTTATCTACTGGAGGGATTTGTATGATTTTTGAGAGATTTTTAAGAAGATTGAATGTATAGTTTTAAAGTTACAGTATCTGTGTAAAAAGTATATTTTTCTTGCCTGTGATAATTACTTTAACCCATTGTGTTCAGTAATTATATCACAGGCAGAGGGGAGGATTTTGTGGGAATGAATGGGAGTGTTTTACTCCAGTTTTACTTCACAATCAATTTGGAGTGCTGTCTCTTATTGGGGGAATCTGCTACAAGGGATTGGTATGCTAGTCATATTCTCTTGCTTTATCACTATTAAGCTCTTGTAAGAGCTTGTTCCTGTCTTGCAATCTGAGGGAGTCTACAGTGGTTATGATGTCGGCTGGAGTGCTTGGAGCCTTCAGGAAGCGCTAGGAGCATCCTTCAACGGAGATACCCAGTCGGGGTTCCAGGTGATCCGTTACACATGTGTTGGTCTCCAAGGCTTCATACTTGACCCCCTACTATTCACATTATTCATAAATCATCTGCCTAATGTCTGCAAAGTATGTACTATTCAGTATGTACTATGTACTATTCACATGTACATAGACTATACCATAATCTACATTAGCAAACCAAATATACCACAGCTTGAGGTTGTGCTCAAAGACCAGTTCACAAAGGTAGAAAAGTGGATCACAGATAAACTTTTCCTAAACATTGACAAAACAATGATCTTTTGAACAGTACCTACATTACATGAATTACAAAATTCCCGTTTATGCATCAGAACAAAATCTAATAGCAAACTGACTGCAGTCTGTTCTTTCAAATATCTAGGTGTGATGCTAGACCCCAATCTATCTTTTGGCCATTTTGTGTGAGGAATGCACGTTGTATAGGAGATGGCGGCCATTTTGTCTCGCGAATGCAAGCAGCGGTACTCGGACATCGAACATCTGGAACTCAAATCGGCCACACTATTCCACAAACACCACTAAACTTGTACCACCCACCTGCTTCTTTCCCAAATACGTCAGGAGAGCGCTTTTCGGGCAAAAGAGTCGCACAAACAGAAAAAACATTCGCTCCCTAGTGTCAGGAAGGAACATTAGTTTTTATGCCCATGAGAACTCCCGAACGGAGAGCGGCCACAGCCTATTTGACCTTGAAACTATTTTGGACTTCAACCTCATGGCCGGTCGGTCAAAACTTTACCCAGATGGCGATTCCGTTCCACGGAACAGATCCGAGCGGTATTTGGACAACTTGGGGCCTGGATCCGAGCTATTAGGATATAAGACTTATGGGGGTTTCTGGGGATTTTTTTTGTGTTTTGGGGTATTTTCTGTGTGGGTCCCTGTAACTGAGAAATAATTGAGGTTACCGGTCTTTGACTCAATTATCTCCCAGACACAGGGATGCCGGGGAGAATTTTGTATTGAAATGTATGGAGGCCCAATGCTGGAGGGCTGTGCATATATTGAGTGTACCTTGCCCTCAATAAGCCAATCTACTCCCAGCATTAAGTTTCGGCTAATGTCTGGGGGGGAAAGCTAAAGGGCTATTAAACACTACACAGCGATAATCATTGAAGATGGCACTGATGGAGATCCAGAGAAGGGGAAAGGGCATCCTTGGTGACTAGACCTGATCCATAGCCGAGTGTCCGCCACACTGCCTATGTCCCACAGTAAGGAAACAGGTTGTACAAGAAATGCTAATGCCAGTTATTGAATATGGGGACATAGTGTATACAGCTGCACTGCAAACCCACCTTTATAAACTTATCATATTGGATAACTCATTTTGCTGCAAAGTGCTACAATGTAATTACATGACCCACCATTGCGACATGTTATAAGAGCTAAACTGGCTGTCGCTGGAATCCAGAAACATCCTTTATCTTTCCAGCCTTGTGTTTAGGAGTTTTTTTTCTCTGTGAAGCTCCCACCCTACCTGAGTATAATGTTCTCCCCAGCTGTTCCCACCTCCTATAACCTCCGATCCAGTACTAGCACGATATTTAGCATACTGCAATACAAAAATAAAGTGGCATGATCCTCATTTTCTTACAGAGCACCACAATTATGGGATGACCTCACGGACACAATTACATTTTCCTCCAGTCTAAATAAAGAAAGATATTTCTTTTAAAATATCTCAATACAGAATGCACCTGTAATCATGGTTGATTATATTTCTTACCTGTTCTGGGTTGAATTTATAAATTTAGTGTGTTTTAATATTATTTAGCATTTTTAACATTATATTATACCCTGTTTTAACAATAGAATATTTGTGGGCCCAGGACATACTTGAAAATGAGAGAAATCTCAATAAATCCTTCCTGGTAAAATATTTTATTAAGAAATAAATTATAGTGAGAGATATAATTCTGAATATGGAGATATCTGATAATGGGGTATGGGTTACAATTTTCACTGATTGCAGAATTTTGCATTAGCCAGGCAAAAGTCTGATACTTAATATAATAGAAAAATCTCCCCATATATATACGTTGGATGTAGACAGGAGGATCAGTGTGGTCTTCTTTATCCCAGCATATTGACTTTAAGGGAAAGAAGATAAAAGAACATAGTGTACCACTTTAAAATATAGTAAAACACTTTATTGTCTGCACTTACAACATGCAAGAAGGTTAAAAGCCCATCAGATAATGTTGTGAACTTCTTGGTAGATCTCCCAGTCGGAAATGCAGGAAACCAAATTGAAGAAAACACGAACAAAATAAATAAGAATTCAAATAAAGTCAAAAGTCCGTAAATAAAGTGTTCTTTGCCGCCCTACGCGTTTCGTCCTACGACTTCGTCAGGGGCATCCGGCTGGTGTGATCGCACCAGCCGGATGCCCCTGACGAAGTCGTAGGACGAAACGCGTAGGGCGGCAAAGAACACTTTATTTACGGACTTTTGACTTTATTTGAATTCTTATTTATTTTGTTCGTGTTTTCTTCAATTTGGTTTCCTGCATTTCCGACTGGGAGATCTACCAAGAAGTTCACAACATTATCTGATGGGCTTTTAACCTTCTTGCATGTTGTAAGTGCAGACAATAAAGTGTTTTACTATATTTTAAAGTGGTACACTATGTTCTTTTATCTTCTTTCCCTTAAAGTCAATATGCTGGGATAAAGAAGACCACACTGATCCTCCTGTCTACATCCAACGTATATATATGGGGAGATTTTTCTATTATATTTTGTGTTCATCCTGAAGATACAGAGGAATCTTCATACTCCCACATATTTTTGGGTATTTATTTTTATTCATTTGTTTATATATACCCACTCAAGTTTTATCCACTGGTTTTTGTGTAAAAGGTGTATATTTTGTCTTTATAAAAGTCTGATACTTGTAGCCATATTGCAAATGGAAATTAAGCATTTCCCACGATTTACACACAAAAAAGGCTTGTGACAGACCTCTCTGTCCCTGGATTTTATATTTTATTACTTAGTTTGTCTGTTTGTTTGGCAATCCGAACTTTCCCTATGACTACCCTGATCTCGCTTGAAAAACCAAACCGACTACCGAACGACCGACCACCCAGCAGTGGTGTGTGTAGCCTATTAACCTCCGAGAGTTGTTGTTAATCGCAGCTTAATTGACGAATGGCTGGGTGGCCGCGGTTCGTATAGTCGAACACATGGCAGGAGCCATCTTGCTTAGTCAAACGCGTCCAGCAGTGTTTTGTCATCGAGCGCATGGAAATAAAATCGGACACTCGACAGCACGAACACCGCTGGGACTTCCATCTCCAGTTAGGTTTGACTTGAATTGCACGAACGAAGCGCCGTTCGGTAAAAATGATCTACCGAACCAGATACACTCACTGATTCTGTACACGAACGGCTCAGTTTGACTATTTTAACATTACTTCGACAGGTTTAAATAGACTGGCTGGCCGCACAGCCTAATTCTCTGGAACTATTTTGGGCATGAAACCATGCGTGCAGTCGGTCAAAAAGAGACTTCCAGCTAACTTTTGAACCCCTGAACCGATCTGGGTGATTTTTAAGTATGTTGTTCCCCCAGATCGGGGCTATCAGGGGATGTATGTTTTATGGGGTTCTCATATGTTTTTGTGGTGTTTTCATAAATGTATAAAAATCTGTCCTTTTTTCGTTTAAAGATAATTTAGTTGATACAGTAATTAACTCAATTATCTTCGAAGCACAGGAGAAGGATTGTGCATACTGTATGGGAGTGCCTCAATGTAAAACTGTTGTTATTGGCTTGTTAATCTTGTGTCCCTGTGCCCAACAAGGTCCACCTGGGTGTCACCCTTGTTGGGAAACCTGCATAAAAGGCCAACGTGCCTCCATTAAAATTCAGTTCCTGTTTTACCCTCAACACAGAGCCTCGTCTCGTGCTTGTAGGGGAAAGCTATACCTGCTATAATCCCTGCTCTTGGGATTATTCTCTGGAGTATTATAATCACTAGCTCTTGTAAGAGCTGTTCCTGCTTAACTCTACAGCCTCCCTCTCATCAAGTGGGGGGAAAGGACATCTCCAGGCAGCGAAAACCCCTCTCTCTACCGGGGTGCCGCTACAATTGGTGGCAAGTGGTGGGATGGTAGTTTCCCTTCCGCCAGAAGGGAAGCTACAAAGAGATCTGGCAACGAAAGGAACGGTTGGAGGAATGGTACGAGCAGCTTAAGAGATCTACACTAAAGGATCTGCTGGAAAGCCGGGGCTGTACCGTTAACAACCGAAAGAAAAGAGTTGATTGATGAACTGCTGGAACCCATCCCGAACGAGGAAGATGAAGTGCTACGTTCTGTTCAGGCAAGGTTGGCATACTATGAGCCAAATCCTCCAGCGGATATTATTACACAGGTGATGACCACTGCTGATGCTGAAGCCAGGGACAAACGCCAGCATCAGCTACGTTTAGTGGCGCTTTAACAGTGAGGAACTACAACTACAGAGGTACTGGTGGCCCCAGTAGAATGAAGGAAGGTACCCTTTTTTTGTTTCCAAATCTTCCAAGAGACAGAAGGGGAAATTGATGGGTACCTTGCCGACTTTGAGTGACAATGTGCCTTACACCGAGTACCCGATGGCGAATGGGTCACTATTCTGGCTGGGAAGTTATCAGGGAGAGCAGCCAGGGCATTCTGAGCTATGCCTGCTGGAGAGATCCAACATTATCCTACAGTCAAAGAGGTCTTACTTGCCAGATATGCCGTTACTCCGGAGGCATATCTCCGGTGGTTCAGAGAGTCTAGGAAACAGGGAAGTGACTCCTACACCGAATGGGCATGCCGTCTCCACAGAATCGCCTCTCAATGTGTAGCCGGTTGCCAGGCTGTATCAAGGGAAGATGTCCTACAGTTGTTCCTGCTAAAATATTTTTTTTAATACATTGTCTTCTGACATCCTAGAGTGGATTTGGGTTAGGAGACTGTAGCGGAGAGCTGATATCCCACAGCTATTCTCCACTGATGATCCCAGGAAGGCTCAGGAACAAGGCAATAGTAAATCCATAGGCAGAGTTTCCAGCAGGCAAAGTAACACAGCGATATCCCCACAGCAATCCCAATAACTGGACGACACACAGTTTCAGGAACAGAACTGCTGGCTGGTACATCCAGCCTGCCTTTTATTACAACTGTACACAGACAAGCCACACCCAGGGGGAGGCATAAAACAACCAATGGTATCTTGGGTACAACCCACACTTCCCCTCCCCTTAGTGTGACACATAATCCCATTATTGTACAGTTTCAAACATAACTTTTACACCATATTCATAACTTCTATAATAGTTGTGCTACAAACATAAAACATGCATTTTCAGAATCAGCAGCCTTTAATTAGTAATCCTCTCAAAAATCGTCCCAATCCCTCCAGCAGATCAAAAGTTAGCTGGAGGTCCCTTTATGACCGACCGCACACACATTTTCCTGCCCAAAATAGTTCCATAGATTTGAGCTGTGCGGTCGGTCAATTCCTGACATAAAAATGTCTAAGTCCCGTTCGAAGAGCGGCCGGTACTTCAACCTTAGTCGAAGTGTCGAAGTGGAGTCGATGGTACGGGTCGGCGATGTTCGGAGTTAAAATGGCCGCCGCCACGTGGACCTTTGTTCGATGCCGGGCACTTCGACGACTTCGACAGCTTCGACGGTTACTTCGGCACTTCGACGGTATCCGAAGTGCCCATTTGAAGTAGCACCACTGCCCTGAGGTAATCCAAGGGCCAGGCACAGTGTTTGTCTTTATGGCCAGGGTAGGGTAGATGAGGGCAATTCACAATACAGGGAGGACAGCCACAATAGGGTTCCGCTATAGAGACCCCTTACTCTACCAGTAGCGGCTCATTTTGCAGATGAATACACCATATCTCGAAAGACAGACCACCCTAGCGAGACCAGCCCCTCGGCCGGAAATCCGACTCATTGTCACCTCTCAGTCTACTGTCTTCTAGGGACCTCCTAAACCTCAACCGGTCCCACTGAAGACCGGTCCCTGGTGCCATAGGTGTCAGCAGATAGGGCACCTTCACCGCAACTGCCCCTTGGAAACCCCACGACAGTCTTGGGGTCGCTCTAACGGAATAACCACCTGTGCTCCTGCCCCTGCTGTCCACTGCATAGAGGCAGAGCACCATTCAGACAAGTACTGGAGGGTACTTCACGAAGCCAACCCCATTCAAGCAGCTACCCAGGACAAGCATCAGCAAAACCGCCAAATTGTCCTAGTGAATGGACAAGCTGCCCGAGGATTAAGGGATACCGGAGCCACTCTGACATTGGTACAACGCCACCTGGTTCGAGAAAATGAGCACACTGGGAAAACAGTGGCTCTCAGAGTGGCTGGAGGAGCTATTTACCGGTCACCTACTGCTCGCGTTCACCTGGATTAACGGAGGATGCTAAAAAGGACACAGCCTCTTCCCAGAAGCGACAGCTGGTAGTTCCCAGGAAGTACTGGTTGGAGCTGCTGAGAATTGGGCATGATGTCCCTCTAGCAGGACATTTAGGAGTACGACGCACAACCCAAAGGATAACCCCAAATTTATTTGGCCAGGGCTAAATGGGGACGTGCAACGGTACTGCAAAACGGGGGGACCACCCCAAGGCCAGACTCATGTCCATGCCCGTTATTGGGGAACCATTTAGCCGCATATCCATTGACATTGTGGGACCCCTAGTCAGACCTAGTCCACCCGGGAAGAAATATATTGTTACCGTGGTGGACGATGGTACCCACTATCCTGAAGCGGTGGCTCTATCTAACATTAACTCGGAGACAGTGGCCGACGCACTGATCAAAATATTTACCCGAGTTGGGTTTCCCAAAGGAATCCTCTCGGACCAAGGGACCCAGTTCACCGCTGTTTTAACCCAGCAACTGTGGAAAGTTTGTAATATTAAACCTACTGAGCTCACCTTACCACCCACAGACTAACGGTCTCTGGGACCCTTAAGCAAATGCTACGAACCTTGACTTGTGCTTGCAGAGACTGGTTGAGATTCCTGCCCCACCTGCTATTCGCGTACCAAGAGGTGCCGCAGGAATCCACATAATTTTCCCCCTTTGAGTTTCAATATGGGAGAAGTGCACGGGGTCCCCTTGATCTCATTAGGGAGCACTGGGAGGTAGAAACAGAACATGAGGGAACCCCCATCGTGTCATATGTCCTGGAGCTCCCGGACCGCATGGAGCAATTGTCTCTGAGAAAATCTCCGGGCGGCCCAGGGAAGACAGAAGGTCTGGTATGATCAGGGTGCCCGACAGCATACCTTCCAGGTAGGGCAAAAGGTTCTAGTACTTAAACCCGTGAGACCTGACAAACTCCAGGCAGCTTGGCAGGGCCCTTATAAAGTGACTACACCAACGGTCCTTTCATGTGAACATGCTGAAGGAGTGCCAGGAGAGGCAGGAAGAGATAGCTGCCATATGTGTCCCTGCCACAGATGACCCCAACAGTCTCCCCCTGCCCGACCTCCTAGAACGAGAGTCCCTAACTGACCTCACTAGCTTAGTTTAATTGGGAGAACGCTTGACCCCGTTAGAGACGGAACAAGCTAAACAGCTACTAGCAGAGAAACACTTGACATTTTCACAGGAGCCAGTGTATACCACTCTAGCAGTGCACAAGGTATAAACCCCAGGGCAAGCGCCTCTTAGACAACCTCCTTATGGTATTCCTGAAGCAGTATAGGAAGTAATGTGGAAGGAAATATAGGAGATGATCCACTTAGGCGTTATTGAACCCTCCAACAGTTCCTGGGACTCACCTGTAGTACTCGTTGTGGCAAACTCCCCTTTTTAACCGAGTTTGCCACGAGCTTCTGGAGGAGCCCACTTGCCAGCCTCCTGCCACCAGACTATGGGCCATGCAGGGAAACCTGTAAAAGACTTCAGAACTTGACCAACTGTTAGCACTGATTTCCCTGGAACTGTTTTGGCCATGGGGCCATGCTTGCGGTCAGTCAAATCTATGACTTCCAGGAAATTCCTGAAACCCTGACCCAATCTTGGTGATTTTTGGATATGTTGTTCACCCAGATTGGGGCTATCGGGGGATGTGACTATATGACTTTATGGGGTTTTGTGTTTTTTTAATTAAGGTACTTTTTGTGGTTTCATAAAATGTTATGTTTTTTCTCTGCTTGGAGATAATTGGGCTAGATTAGTACAGTTCCTGATTCAATTATCTCACAAGCACAGAGGAGGGATTCTAATGTTTGTGTATGGGAGTGTCTCGCTGCATGACTATTTTTATTGGTTTGTTCACTTTGTGTTCCTGTGCCCAGGTCCACCTGGGTATCGCCCTTGTTGGGAAACTTGCATAAAAGGCCAGTATGCCTCCATTAAAAGCCATTCCAGCTTACACTCCAAAACTGTGTGTCATCCTGTTATTGGATGGAAAGAAGATATACTCCTGTGTCTGCTGTTCCAGCTTGCAGGGGATTCAACTGGGAAAGTCTTTGTAAGGACTAGAGTTAATTTCCCATTCGGCTCCAGAAAGGAGCGGTTCCAGAGCCCAGTCAAGCCACGGCGACTGTGGACAGAAGTACTGCGGTTTGTCCCCTGTTCCAGATAGGAAGCGGTACTTGGAGAAGGTACCCAGCCAGGGGTACAGGGAGCTCCGTTACAATTGGTGGCAAGCGGTGACTTCCTAGCCTTGGGGGAACGTCCAGAAGAGCCTTGGAACACCTGCACATCTTGGAACAAGTATGGCAACCAGCTACAGTGAGGCAGAGTTTGAAAGGGAGGTTAGGAGTATGCTGGCTTTCTATGTACCCAACCGCTCTGAGAAGAGCATACAACACACGAGGAAACTAGTGGCCAAGAACCTGCTGCTCATTGCAGAACCGGCAAGCGGGTGGGTTCCTTGGGAGAGACTGCAGCAGAAGTGGGGGTCCAGGGAGAGAAGAGTGTCGTCCTTCCTCCCCAGCAGCAGAGTATGTCATTGGGAGAGAAGACAATCGGTCTCACTCCCCAGCGGCAGTGTGTATTCCAGGAAGAGAAGTGTGTCGCGCTTCCTCACTCCCCAGCGGCAGCATGTGTTACAGGGAGATGAGACGGTCGGTCATTTCCCAGCGGCCGTGTATCCTATAGAGAGTGGAGAGAATCGGTCTCACTCCCCAGCAGCAGTGTGCAGTACAGGGAGTGGAGTGTGTCGTCCTTCCTCCCCAGTGGCAGAGTATGTTATTGGAAGAAGAGACGGTCGGACTCTCTCCCCAGCGGCCAAGTGTGTTACAGGGCGTGGAGACAATCAGTCTAACTCCCCAGCGGCAGTGTGTATTCCAGGAAGCCCTTCCTCCCCAGTGGAAGAGTATCATTCAGGGACTGGAGACAGTCAGTCACACTCCCCAGTGGCAGCATGTGTTACAGGGAGATGAGACGGTTGGTCTCTCTCCCCAGCGGCAGAGCGAGTTACAGGGAGTGGAGATGGTCGGTCTCACTCCCCAGCGGCAGCATGTGTTACAGGGAGATGAGATGGTCGTTCTCTCTCCCCAGCGGCAGAGCGAGTTATTGGGAGTGGAGATGGTCGGTCTGGCTCCCCAGCGGCTGAGTGTGTTACAGGGAGTGGAGACAACTGGTCTCACTCTCCAGCAGCAGTGTGTATTCCAGGGAGAGAAGTGTGTCGCCCTTCCCCCTCAGTGGCAGAGTGTATTATTGGGAGAGGAGACGGTCGGTCTCTCTCCCCAGCGGCAGAGTGTTTTACAGGGAGTGGAGTGTGTCGTCCTTCCTCGCCAGCAGCAGAGTGGATTATTGGGAGAGGAAACGGTCGGTGTCTCTCCCCAGTGGCAGAGTGTGTTACAGGGAGCGGAGTGTGTCGTCCTTCCTCCCCAGTGGCAATATGAGGTCCAGGGAACAGAGACACTCGGGGTCCAGGGAACAGCGGCAGTGTATCTTACAGGGAGTGGGGACAATCGGTCCCACTCCTCAGCAGAGTGTTTTACAGGGAGGGGAGACAACCGGTCTCACTCCCCAGCGGTAGTATGTGTTACAGGGAGTGGAGATGGTCAGTCCCACTCATCCAGAGACAAGCCCCCTACCATGGATGGTGCAGATGGGACAGAGGTCTCTGCACCAGCCCTACAGGGATGCTGGGCAGCCTATCCAGATCCCCAACTGCCCATCCCCAACCATGGTCCAGGTGCAGGAGAGCAAACTACGGCCTCTACTGACCCCCTTCCAGCAGAAGAGCAGGCATCTGGGCAGAGTGCAGCTGGCATCTGCCCTACATACCCCTTTGTTCCGGGGTCTGACAACCCACCAACCAACCCAGCTGAATGGCTGGTTACGGGGCAGAGTGCCACTGGACTCTGCCCACCAGGCATGGATGAGGAAGCACCCTCAGCCCCCTGCAGCAACTTGGTCCAACCAGGGGGGAGTGCGTCCAGGTTGTTTCTCCGCTGGACGCTGGATCTACAAATGGGCAGTTGTGGCAGGAGGCAGTCTGGACGACTACACCTTTTGGGAAATATCCAGATCCAGACCGATTGGAAATCCAGACCGATTGGAGGTCTCGGGTCTGAATAGTCTCCCTGGGAGAGGGAAGATATGTGGCAAACTCCCTTTTTACCGGGGTTTGCCACGAGCTCTTGGAGGAGCCTGCTTGCCAGTCTCCTGCCAACAGACTCTGGGCCATGCAGGGAAACCTACCGAACTTGACCGACTGTTGGCACTGATTTCCCTGGAACTGTTTTGGGCATGGAGCCATGCTTGTGGTCAGTCAAAACTATGACTTCCATAAAATTCCTGAACCCCTGAACCAATCTAGGTGATTTTTGGATATGTTGTTCACTCAGATTGGGGCTATCAGGGGATGTTACTTTGTACCTAGATGGTTAATTATGGGGTTTTGTGTGTTTTTAAGGTACTTTTTGGGGTTTCATACAATTTTATGTTTTTTCTGTGCTTGGAGATAATTGGGTTAGATTTATACAGTTCCTTATTCAATTATCTCACAAGAACAGAGGAGGGATTCTATTGTTTGTGTATGGGAGTGTCTCACTGTGTGACTCTGTTTTTATTGGTTTGTTCACTTTGTGTCCCTGTGTCCAACAAGGTCCACCTGGGTGTCGCCCTTGTTGGGAAACTTGAATAAAAGGCCAGTGTGCCTCCATTAAAACCCATTCCAGCTTACACTCCAAAACTGTGTGTCATCCTGTTATATGAGGGAAAGAAGATTTACGCTTGTGTCTGCTGTTCCAGCTTGCAGGGGATTCAATGGGGAAAGTCCTTGTAAGGACTAGAGCTAACACCCATTTGGCTCCAGGAAGAAGCGGTTCCAGGGCCGAGTCAAGCCACGGTGACTGTGGGCAGAAGTGCTGCGGTTTGTCCAGCTAGGAAGCGGTCCTTACACTCATACTCAAGGACTACAGGCGACTAAATGATGCCCCGGGTAGACGAACTGCTAGACTGCATATCCAGGGGACATTATTTAACCACCATAGACCTTTGTAAAGGCTATTGACAGATTCCCCTGGCCGAGGAAATTATCCCCAAGTTACCTAGGCAGGTCCTGTGGTCTCCAACTTGTGAAGCCTCTTTTCAGTCCCTAAAGCAAGCACTAATTAATGCCCCCAGTTCCTAACAAACGTTTCATTGATGCTTCCATGTTTGGACTGGGGGCAGTATTGAGTAAAATTGGAGAAGACTGAGGAGAGCACCCTGTCGCATATCTCAGCAGAAAGTTACTACCCTGAGAAGTGAATTATGCGGAAGTGGAGAAGGAATTCTTGGCACTGGTTTGGGCTCTAAAGAAGCTAATCCCCTATTTGTATGGACAAGAGTTCACCCTCATCACCGACCACAACCCATTGGTCTGGCTTATTCGGGTATCAGGGGACAACGGCCGGTTGTTACGGTGGAGCCTAGCCCTGCAACCGTACAATTTTACAATACACTATAGACCCGGTAAGCAGAATGGCAACGCCGACGGGTTGTCTCAACAAACAAAACTCACCACGGTAACTTAGTCCCGGAAACCCCCAAGTTGACCCGACAAGGATCAAACCGTGTCTGCCGAAGTGTCCCACAAAGAGGGAGCAATGTGACAGACTTCTCTGTCCCTGGATTTTAGATTTTATTTCTTAGTTTGTCTGTTTGGATGGCAATCCTAACTTTCCCTATGACTATGATCTTGTTTGAAAAACCAAACCAACAACCGAACGACCGACCACCCTGCAGTGGAGTGTGCAGCCTATTAACCTCCCAGACTTGTGGTTAACCGCAAATTAATTGACAAACGGCTGGCCGTTCATATAGTCGAACACGTGGCGGCGGCCATCTTGCTTAGTCAAACGCGCCCATCTGTGTTTTGTCGTCGAACGCATGGAACTAAAATCGGACACTCGATGGTACGAACATCGCTGGGACTTCCATCTCCAGTTAGGTTTGACTGGAATTGCACAAACGAATCGCTGTTCATCTATTTTAACTGTTACTTTGACTGGTTAAAAACAGACTGGCCGCACAGCCTAATTCTCTGGAACTATTTTGGGCATGAAGCCATTCGTGCAGTCGGTCAAAAGGAGACTTCCAGCTAACTTTTGAACCCCTGAACCGATCTGTGTGATTTTTTAGTATGTTGTTCCCCCAGATCGGGGCTATAAGGGGATGTATGTGTTATGGAGTTCTCATGTTTTTGGGGTGTTCTCAAAAATGTATAAAAACTTGTCCTTTTTTCGTTTAAAGATAATTGAGTTAATACAGTAATTAACTCAATTATCTCCCAAGCACAGGAGAGGGATTATGCATACTGTATGGAAGTGTCTCAATGTTATTGGCTTGTTAATCTTGTGCCCCGTGCCCAACAAGGTTCACCTGGGTGTCACCCTTGTTGGGAAACCTGCATAAAAGACCAGCGTGCCTCTATTAAAATTCAGTTCCTGTTTTACTCTCAACACAGAGCCTTGTCTCGTGCTTGTAGGGGAAAGCTATACCTGCTATAATCCCTGCTCTTGGGATTTTTCTCTGGAGTACTATAATCACTAGCTCTTGTAAGAGTTGTTCCTGCTCTACTCTACAGCCTCCCTCTTATCAAGTGGGGGAAAGGAGATCTCCTGGTGGCAAAAACTCTCTACCGGGATGCCGCTACAAGGCTTTACAACAGTTATATTCTTTCCTTTGAGCAATAGAACTTGTTTTACATTCTGATGGAACTTTCCCAAAAACGACAGTAAGTTCTTTACCAATAACCTTAAGCACCTTATTTGCCATTTCTAATCGAATGCTTACATAAAAAATATCATTCTTCTGTGCTAGTATTTAAGAATTAAGAAATGGGAAACAATTTTACTCCTAATAAATGTTATCACTCATTATTTATGTAAAGAATTAATGACAACAGAAATTTGTGTATATTAATTTTTTTCTAAGTGTCAATAAACAGTAATCTAGACACAACATTGTTGTTTTGTGATAAGTTTAAGTATCAGCTATGCATCCCAGGTTACAAATAAATGTTGTGTGTATTTGTAAGCAAAATTACTTTGTACCTAGATGGTTAATTAAACAAAATTAATTAAAGAAAGATTAAGTGGAGAAAGGAAGGAAACAATGTTTTGCATGGACACTGGGAAGCTAATTAAAAAATAAGTACATATACACTTCCTACACTACAATAATATCAAAGAATACAAAATACAGATTATAATTAGAGGATACATGATGGTGAATCTTATTTTATGGGAATATATTGCCAACAAAGGATCCTGGATTTAGCCTATTAAACCACAAAACCAAAGGTCTCCAGAACACTAGAATGACATTAGTTTCACAGAATGCATGTGTGTATAGATGTTATGTATCTTTTATAGAATACGAAGAGCTAGGTCTCCTTTGTTTTAGTCCAGAACTGCAAATAGATGACCTGATGTGCCTGACAATGATTAGGGTCAACTGTTGTTTACATACTCCTTAAAGGGTATAGTGTCTATTGGGCATAATACTTTGGGTCCCCCACACTCCAAATAAAAAATATGTTCAAAATAGTTCTTACTCACTTTGAATCCAGTGCTGGGCAAAGATCACAGCTTTCCACGCTTCTTTGTGATGTCACGGCAGCCACGCCAAGTCCAAACACATACTTCTCATAGAGAAGCCTGTGATTGGACCAATTCGCTGACTCAGAGCACACCATTGATACTATATTCTCAAAGGATGCAATCGGTCATATCCACAATTTTCCAGAAAACACCCCCAAAATGTTCACAAAATATAGAAATATGAATCAAATTAAGACAGCAGACTTCACTATATCATTGTTTCCAGATATCGCAGCAGCAACTATGCATGCAACTATGCAGCCGTTAACTAAGGTACTCCAAGATAAGAATGTGAAGTACTTGTAAGGATTGCCTTTTAGTCTTATAGTTTTTAAATATAGCCTGCAGCATACTTTAAAACAATTTAAAGGGAATCTATAGGCTAGGAATACAAACTTGCATTCCTAGCACTATAGCTGCCAATAGCTCCCCCTCTCGCTCGCACAACCTCCACAGCGCAGAATCCTTTTGTCACTTACCTGAATCCAGTGCTGATGTCCCCTAGCGATGGGTCAGGCTCTGCCTTGGCTTCTCCTTTAGTCTCCTCTGCCTTGACTTCTCTTAGGCCGACGTCGAGAACCTAATGTGGCAATCGCGCCAAGCGCATTAGGACAGTTCCATAGGAAACACTGTATAATGCTTTCCTTTGGGGTGTCGGGCGACAAATGAATGCTCTCATGCCTAGCGTGAGGACATCCAGTGTCAGTTAGGCAATCAAAAGTCGCCTAACGACCCAGAAGTTCTAGACTGGATAATTGCACCCAAAGCTCTGGACGCTTTGATGGACCAAGGAAGAATATTGGAGGTGAAACCACAAAAAAGGAAAAAAGGGTCCTCATCTACATTTATGTTGCAAGTCTAAGATGGCGACAAATAAAAATGGATTGATAAAGCAATGTCTGAATGATAAAAATTTAGTTTGGGGTGTTTTTTCTTTTTTCAATATGGTAAATCGAAAACAGAAAGTACTGTGCATTTATTGGGTTGACCTATACATTCTGTATACTCAACCTCTTGTGTCTTTTAACTTTGATTTTATAAGGAGATAGTGTCCTGGCCTTGCTATATGATTTTTAAGGAACTTATACAGAAACAACGTAATATTAGGCAATAAAGCCACATTGATCTGTTATTCTATAAATGAATGATGCATTCTTATTTCTATTATTTTTATACCACATCTGGTGGCAGGGTCGATCCTGGGGTCACAGACACTTGGGTGCAGATATTTGTTTTGGTGCCCCTGGCGGGCATGATCATCTTACTAACTCCTCGCCTTTAAAGCGTCCATGCCAGACATCAAGCATGCATTCTTCTTTGGCAGTGACTCCACCTCTTCATGTATAAGGCCCACCGCTTTTTGTAATCGCAATGCTTTGACAATAACTTATTCAACAGCTTTGACAAGTCAAAATAAAGGTTTTATTTATTGACAATTCTGTAAAGTGCATGTAAATCAAAAAGTTGTAGCAGAAAACAATTTTTGAATATAAATAAAAACTGAAAAATATTAAACTTTTGAACAGAAAATGAGGTAGCAAAATATATGTAATAGAACAAACAAAAAATGGAGCAAGATATAACCTATGATTTTACATACTCTTCACACAATGCAGGAATGTTCCTTTTCACAATTTCAATAAATACAATCACAAAACAGTAAAACTAACAGATTTCCATAATATTTAAAATCACAAAACAGTGTAATTATCCATTAAATTAAATAAAGTTACAAACATATGGTGTGCCATGCACCTCAGCAGTGATTTTACCACTATAGTGTCAGGAATACATGTTTGTGCTCTTGACACTATAGTGTTCCTTTAAACAATACTAACTCTTCGAGCCTTGGAAACAGCACATTTTTTTTTATCGTATCATGTATATCCAAATCTTCACAGTGGGATTTTTCAATAGATATGATTGATAAATTGATAAGTCTTGCATAGGGCACTGTGGAACAGTTAATTTTTAATTAACTTTAGTTTTGAAAAGTAACATTCCCCAGCAGCTACACGGGAAGTATCATCAATATTCTCAGTGAAATGGAAATGTTTGGGTATGTTCTGATCAGGTTATTCTCCATTAGATACTGCAAGATGTTGGTGAATGCCATATTCTGTGTTAGTAAAGGTCTAATGGTGACCAGTTTATCACAAAGATCCATTCCATTAATGTCGGAGTGGGATAACTGGCTGTCAGTTAACTTGTTTTGCAGATCCATGAAACACTTGAAGATATCACTTCTGTCCATCATTAAAAGGTTTGGGATTCGATATAAAAAAGCAAATGTTGCACAATGACTCTGGAGTAACATGATTCTCTCATTTATGGACTGGATTAACGTGTCCAAAACGGCAAAGAAATAAATCACAGTAAAATTTTGTGTTGGGCATTTTGTGTTGGTCAAATATCTTCTTTACTCATCAAGGTCTAATTGTAACTACATCTGGAAATTGTGCTTCACAAACAAGCTTTTCAGCTATTTATTTGGCATCGGCTTGCACGTTTTTAAAGCCTTAATTATTATTTGTAAAGCGCCAACACATTCTGCTGCACTCTACAATGGGTGGACTAACAGACAAGTATTTGTAACCAGATGAGTTTGACGCACAGGAACAGAGGGGTTGAGGGCCCTGCTCAATGAGCTTACATGCTAGAGGGAGTGGGAAAAGTGACACAAAAGGCAAAGATAGGGTAGAAGAGTAGGTTGCTAGAATAGTATTCAATGAGGGCTGAGTTTTTTTTTCTGTTTCTTTTTTATTGATGACAGTTGCAGCAGAGGAATCAGGTTGTGGGTATTAACAGTTCACTTGATATGCTTTCCTGAAAAAGTGAGTTTTCAATGATTTATTTTGAAGGAATGGAGACTGGGTGAATATCTTACGGAGAAGGGAGTTCCATAGGAACAGTGCAGCCACGTAGAAGTGTTGAAGGTGAGCATCAGAGGTGGGAGTATGAACAGATGATGGACATAGGTCTTCAGCAGAGCATAGGAGTCTAGACGGGACACACTTGTGTATTAGGGAGGATAGTTAGGTATCTGACCTGTATTCCACCTAGTGCTTTTTCAACTTTTCCAGTTCCTGTACACCGCCTCATATGTTTAGTGTTGTTTGCTGCAGTATTTTGCTAACCATGTTACCTTTGATAATTTTGATAAACCACTACCTTTGATAATATTCCATACTAAAGGACAACAGAACAGATTCATTTGGCTTTCCCATCTGTTGTCAGAAAAATGCTTTAAAGTAAAAATTTTAACTTGCTCCTTGAGTACTTGTCTCATCCACTTGGTAGATGAGACAAAGAACTGGGTGGATGAGACAAAGAACAAAAACTACTTTATGTATGAAATCTTTGCAGCATCATTTACAACCAAGTTTAGAGTATATGCACTGCATTGAACAAAAAAAGCTCTTGGATTGATGTTGAGAATTTTTTGCTGCAAGTCATTATGTTTTGCTTTCATATTGGTGCCGTTATCATACCCATTGGTCACACATATTTTCAAGTGCAATTTGCTTTTTCTTTAAGCAGGCCAGTAAAAAGGATGTTAGTCCTTCAGATGTGGTATTGTATACTGGGCAAAAATCCAGGAAGTGTTTTTGAATTTTAACTTTTTTTTACGCTTCGATCTAATACAACAAATTGGGCAACAATGTTAATCTGCTCTGTATGACTCACAAGTACAATCCAGGATAATCAAGAAAATATTTTGACTCATTCGGGTGTATATTTTGTATAATTTTTTCCCATATTTTTACTTGCACTGTTGCAATGACCTAATTTTGAATCTTGTAATCAAGATAATTTGGCATATGTAAATGTTATGAAATAGAGCACTAAATTATCTGAATGTGTTCAGATTTGATGGAATCAAATTTTCCTATCAATTCAACAATTTCAGGAAGCTACCATTATTGTTTTGAAACAAACAGGTATCATTGTCACAAAGCTAAACACTCGACTTATTCTCTGTATGACGAAATACCAGCATTTTTCTTCTTGTCCAATGATTTTTTGATTGATGTTATCAATGGTTGTTCCCTTTTTCAAAGCTCTTGAAATATCCATCCATGTCTTATCATTTGTGACATTTATTGTGTTTTTTTTTTTTTTTTATGTCGGCTTAACTGTCTTGACAGATGCTGCCAATCACTAAAGCCTTTTTTCTTTTAGGCCAAATACATATTTTTACTATTAAATATCCTGCAAGCTTTGGACTGAATTATTAGATGCACAATAGATAAACCAATTTCTTGGTACCTTCTCTCCATTATCCAGTACTCTTTGGTAGTAAGATATTGAAAAGTTCCTATTGGTATCATCTTTTGGAAAAGTATAGGCTTTTTCTTTAACAGGACAGATTTTTATCAAAGCTATTTTGTGTATGTCATCTATTTTTTTTAGGCCAGAAAGCAGGATCACTTGATAGTCCACCTGATCATGTTGATGGCTCTTCAAGTTCCATTTTGGTTTCTTCATCCATAGGTACAACCAACTCAGTATCTTACTCAGAGGGACATCAGATATATCTACCTCTTCAATGTCAAAATGCTATTCTGATTCTTCCAATTCTGTTATTGTTTCTCCTTCCCAACCATGTGAAATGTCTGTGAGATTGGAAATTATCTCGTTGCTTGATGTTGCTGTACCTGTGCCAAGGGCATCCTGACCACCTCTTAATGAAGACAGTGGCTGTAAGAAGTTTGTGATGGGAGAAGTAATTTTTTCAAAGTTTCTTCCTTTTTTTTCCCCAGTGTTGCAGGTTTTGATATCTGGATAACTTATTTTTTTTTTTTAGCCAACTGAGGGAAAAAGCATATAAATATAGTCAAGTGTTAAGCAAGTGTTTTTAACAACCTTTAATATTTTTTATTTTTAATATTTTTTATTTGGAGGATAATTGAAAAAAATAGCATTGTTAAAATGCAAGAAATTTAAAAAAAAATTGAAAGCTCTTACCTCTCTCCATTAAATTTCTTGTGCAGCGCCAATAAAATATGTCTTGTCACAGCAGTAATTGGTGTCTCCCTGTGTAAATGTTTTTTTATATATATGTATAGATAGATAGATACAAAGATAGATAGATAAATAGAAACAGAGATTATCATTAAAACTTTATATACATTATAGAATGTCCCTCAGATTTTTTTTCTTTAAACTGAAGTTTATTAACTAATCCAGACTTGTAGAATATTAAAAAGCTATTAAGACAATTTAGGCCAATCTAGTAGAGTTAAAAATAACAATACATGAGTTGGAAAATCTTTCCAAATCCACTCTTTTGCATTACATTCTCCATTGTCCCCAATTTTCAGGTTAAAAAAATATATATATCTCAATGAGTTGCAACATTTTAGTTTCTAAACCTGACAGTTAATAAACATGACTTCTTTTATTAGCTGTATAATAAAATGATCTGAGTCCTAACGTTTTGCGACAAAGGGGTAATTTTCTAAACCCCTACACGCTTACTTAGCTCACTGAGAAGGGGGGAAGACAGACTTCCTGTGGGTTAGCATGCCTGCCATGGCTGAGTGTGAGGATGTCAAGCATGTGGAAAACCCCATAGGAAAGCACTGAGTCAATGCATTTACTGTGGGTAAGGCCTAACGTGCGTGCAGCATTTTCTGCACATCTACATTAGGTTCCTTCCATTGGCAGGGCTTGAGACAGATTTGAGGCAATTTATGTATCTCAAAGAAAAAACCCTCCCCATGTCCTCACTGTAAGCTCTATGAAAACAGGCCAGCTATGAGTTTTAAATCCACAAGCACTTGGATACCAACATGGAAGCTGATATAGACAGTGATAGAACTAGAAGAACAGCATAGGATCCATATTCACATTGCTCAGCTTAGCAATATGTAAACTAATAGCCAACCGCTCGACTGCCAAACGTTTTTATGCTACTATGAGACTTTTTATAGGTTTGCAAATTTCAAGCTCAGACAGTATTCACAGATTTCCAAAGACACCTTCTATGGGCAAATTGTTTATTTGCATCTTTGCAAGTTGGAACCTTCAAGTAGTTGGTTCAGAGTAGTTGGTTCACAGCCACTCATTGCATTTGTCTGCTACTGCTGCTGGACTGCCACTGTCTCTACCTCTTGGAGTGTCACGTGCCGCTCCCAAGTCTGCCAGCCTCGCCTCAGAGGAAAACCATCTGCAGATCTGGTCTTCGCTCATAGAGAGCCGCCCCCTTGCAGCATCTACTGTTCTCCTATCCCAGGTGCTGCTGATACAGCTACCTGCCACAGCCCACACCTAACCCTAGGAATCCAGATTCCATTCTGATTGGTGCTGCCACAGAGCAGCTAGAAGGGAACATTTTGATTCATCCGCCCGGTGCTTACACTTCTTTACATGCAAATTTCAGCACCCATTACCACTCGGCATCCATACACCGCTGCTCATTTAAAATTTTAAATGAACAGCAGAGATGCTCAGATGCCAAGCACCGGAGGGGAAGCACTAAAAAAAATTAAATGGCTTGCTCTTGTTGGGAGGCGCCCGCTCCTCCCAGCATCCACTCTGCCTAAACACGTGTCGCCCCCTTCTTCCCCCAACCTTCTTTACCCCGGATCTACCGGTTCAAGGCTGGTGTACCTATTAATTAGCTGTTACATGCGATGAGTTTAAATAAATAAAACTTTTTTTACACTGATACACTGAAAAAGCATATATGCCTAATCCACAATTTATCTAAGTTTAAAGTCAATATTACCTTCCTCCAAGAGACTCACTTTTCAGAGACAAATACTAATAATCTGGTACAGAAATCATTTAGAGCACTATACTGTGTTCTCCAACTAATAGGACCAGAGGGGTGGCAATATTAATGTCTACTGATGTTCCTTTCAAGAGGTTTTGAGCATAAATCAAGCTGTCACGGGAATCGTACCACAACATGCAGGAAAGAGACGAAACCCACAAAAGGTGGATCTGAAAGACGTATGACTGAGCCTTAGAATAGCCGGACTTAATGAATTAATACAACAAGAAACAGGGTCAAGATAAATCAAGGTCAGGATTACAGAAATACTCAGAGTCAAGACAAATCTGGGTCAGGATACCAGGAATCACGAGTCAAATACGAAGTCGAGGGAAGGATACCAGAAATCATAAGTCAAATACGAAGCCGAAGAAAATGATAGGAAATCACAAGGGAATCTCTAGGAGCACTAAATGCAGATCCAACACAAACCATGATAGGGCAATGAGTAAAGGCTAGAGCAGGCCTTAAAGAGTTCTCATTGGTCCACGTAATCTCTGCAGCATTGATGTTATTTCTTTAAGGACGTGACATCATGGGAATAATTTATTTAAGGATATGCAGTTCGGCCTGCGAACCAGCAGAGGGAGCCATTCGCCGGACTGAAGGTACTATTCAGGCCGCATGGCCACATGAAGCATTTGGGCCGCACGCCTGAGGACTGCAGTAGTACCGACACGCAGTGCATTCTACCCGCGTGGCCCGAGGAGAGGAGCAGAGCGGTGCAGGTGCCGAGTACAGGTAAGTGTGTGACAGAACACCCCTCCAGGAGGACACGACCACCGGGCATGAAGGACAAGGCTTGCCCGGGTGACGGTGATGAAAGGAATGGACCAACCTCGGAGCATGCATATCAACCTGAGGGATCAAGGAACGGTTTTCAGGGCCATATCCCTTTCAATAGACCAGATACTGGAGACAACCCATAAGGAACCTGGAGTGCAAATTTTAGCACCCATTACCACTCGGCATCCATACACCGCTGCTCATTTAAAATTTAAAATGAACAGCAGAGATGCTCGGATAGCAGCATTCTCATACTTCTCAGCATCTTCAGCAGATACAGGGGGCAGAGGAGTGCGAGGTCCAGTAAACCAATTACACATCAGAGGTTTCAACAGGGTGGTATGGAAGACATTAGGCATATGCATAGAACGAGGCAAATCCAGAGCATACAATACAGGGTTCACCTTGCACAGGATGTAGAAAGGGCCAACAAAACAAGGAGCGAACTTCATGGAGGGCACACAAAGACGGATGTTTCGGATAGAAAGCCAAACTCTATCTCCCACCACATAGGAAGAAGCTGCATGACGATGCCTATCTACCTGTACCTTCTGTCTCTGAGCAGCCTTAGCCAATAATTGTTGAACCTGCTCCCAACTACTACGTAAACTAGCCATGTGTTCATCCAGAGCTGGCATTCCCTGTGAGGAGAATGCAGTCGGAAGAACAACAGGATGCTGGCCATAGACTGCGTAAAAAGGTCTGAAACCTGGGAATTCGTGAGCAGCGTTATTTACAGCAACCTCAGCGAGCAACCTCAGCCCAAGGAAGCAAGTCTATCCAATCATCTTGGTGAAGAGAAACAAAACAACGTAGATACTGCTCAAGAGACTGGTTGGCACGTTCGGCAGCTCCATTAGTCTAAGGATGGTAAGCGGAGGAAAAGGACAATTTAATACCCATCTCTGAGCAAAAGGTCCTCTAGAAACGAGAAACAAATTGACTACCCCTGTCAGATACAATTTGTTATGGTATGCCTTGTAGACGGAATACCTCTCTGGTAAAAATCCTAGCTAATTCTGCTGAGGAGGGGCGATTCCTCAGGGTTATGAAATTTGCCATCATGGAAAACCTATCTACGAACATAAGTATGACAGTATGTCCATTAGAAGGGGGAAGTTCTACAATAAAGTCGATAGACAAGTTGGACCAGGGTTTAATAGGTATGGGTAAAGGTTAGCGCAATCCACATGGTACCTGGTGAATGGTCTTGTTGGCTGCACAATTGTCACAAGCAAGTACATAGTCCTTTATATCCCTCTTTAGGGAAGGCCACCATAAGTCACGAGTTACAAGGTTGGTGGTTTTGGTTATTCCTGGATGTGTGGCGGGTTTGCTGTCATGACATAAAGACATAACTTCCTGTCTGACAGTAGGGGTAATCACTAGGCTTGTCTTCAGGGGACTCCGATTTATGAAGAGCATACAGAAAGCACCGCTGTGGCTACGATTATTTCTGGGGGAATGATAAAACACTCCTCTGGCTTCTCCTCTTCACTCACATCGAATAGCCTGTACAAAGCATTGACTTTTGCCTTGTGTGGTATACGTCAATAGGTAATTATAAAATAAATCTGGACAGAAAGAGAGACCATCTCGCCTGCCTGGCATTTAGCCGTTTAGCTTCTCCAAGGTACAAGAGGTTCTTGTGATCGGTTAATAACATGATAGGATCCTGGGAACCCTCTAGGAGATGTCTCCACTCCTTCAAGGTTACGATAATGGCCAATAGTTCTCTATTGCCAATATCATAGTTCTGTTCTGCCTGTGAGAATTTCGTAAAGAAGAAACCACATGGGTGCAAAGGCTGGTCAGGGGACAGAATAGTTTCTACTCCTACCTCAGAAGTGTCTACTTCCAATAAAAAAGGAAGTGAAGGGTCAGGATGTCTAAGGATAGGAGTGGAAACAAAATCTTTTTTTCAGGCTCTCAAAGGCTCCCTTTACCTCAGGGGGTCAAACATAGTGGTTCGCTGCCTTCTTAGTGAGGTTTGTGATAGTGGCAATAATGAGAAATTCTTTATAAACCTCCTATAATAGTTGGCGAACCCTATGAACCTTTGGATAGGTTTTAATCCCTGATGCAAAGGTCACTCAACAACAGCTGACAACTTCTTGGGGTCCATCCTGAATCCAAAGGCCAAGATGGACTTCTGTTTGATCAAACAAACACTTCTCTAGTTTACAATATAAACCATCGTCGAGAAGTGTTTGTCAGACCTTGGAGACGTGTACTGGATGTGGACTTAGGTCAGGGGAATATATCAGAATATCGTTTAAGTACAATATCATGAACGAATGTATGAAGTCTCTGAGGACGTCATTGATACAATCTTGGAAAACCGCTGGAGTATTACATGCTGGCATGACTGCATATTCATAATGCCTGCTTCTTGTGTTAAAGGCGGTTTTCCACCCATGCCCCATTTTTATGCGTACTAAGTTGTACGCACCCCTCAGATACAGCTTGGTAAAGACAGAGGCCCCTTTTAGCCTGTCACAAAGCTCCGTGATAAGGGGAATAGGGTACGCATTTTTGATTGTAGTGATGGAGCTCCCTGTACCCCAGCTGGCTACCTCCGCCAAGGACCGCTTCCTAGCTGGAACAGGGGACAAACCGCAGCACTTCTGCCCACAGTCGCCGTGGCTTGACTGGGGCCCTGGAACCGCTCTCTCCTGGAGCAAAATGGGGAATTTGCTCTAGACACCCCCAGGCACTGGATGGCACTCAGTCCTGGGAGCTCTAGTCCTTATAGGACTTTCACCATTGAATCCTCTACACTGGAACAGTAATTAAAGAGTAGCCCTCCCAGTAACCAGACGGCACAGTTCTGGGAGTACAAGCTAGAATGCTTTAATGGCAGCCACAACTGTCCTTATATGCATGTCCCCATGCAAGGGGCACTCCCCACTGGACCGGAGAGTAAACCACAGTAGAAACAAATACACAATTACATTGGCTCTCAGATCCACGACACTCCCATACATAATCAGATAATTCCTCCTCTGTGCCTGGGAGATAATTGGATCAGGAACGGTACTAATCTAATCCAATTATCTCCAAGCACAGAAACAACACTCTTTTTCCCAAACACCCCAAAACACCGCTGCCTGTGTTCATGTGAACAAGATGGCCACCACCTTGTGGTCGTTCATAGGAATTGCGGCCACCCAGACGAACACTAAGAACACTGAGGTGGAAATTGTTACAAAGTAGCATTTAGGCTTAACAAGCTCCAAGGTGGTCTCCGGTTCGTGTGGCTGTTCGGTTCCTGAACCATATAGTCCAAATACACGAATGGAGACTTTTATATCACATTTTACAAGGTCCATAGTCTCTGGCAAGAGGCTGTCAAGCAGGTTAATCCAGGAACTCGTGGCAAACTCACTTGAAAAGGGGAGTTTGTCACAATCGTGATTTTATTCAATCCTATATAGTCTATGCAGGGGCATAGATCTCCATCTTTTTTGGATACAAAAAATAAACCAGCCCCAGCCGTAGAGGAAGATCTATGTATAAAACCCGTCACTAATGAATCTCAAATATACTCCTCCATGATGGTACTCTCCTGGGAAGACAAGGCATAAACCCTTCCTTTAGGTGGCATAGTACCAGGTAGGAGATCTATGGCACAGTCATAAGGCCTATGAGGTGGCAACCTGTCTGCCTCCTACTTAACAAACACTACTTTCAGGTGTACATTAGGGGATGGTATGTGAGTGACCTTTTATTATACACTTCTCCTGACATGTGTCCCTCCATGAGAGGATATCACCCTGTCTCCAATCAATAGTGGGGTTGTGTAGACAAAAGCAAGGATAACCCAGTACGAATGATGAAGAAGGCGAGTTGATCACCTGAAAACACAAATCCTCCATGTGTAACAGACCAGAACATATAGTCAATTGTTCTGTCTCATGAGTGATTAACGGAGAATATTAAGGTCTACCATCTATGGCCTCAACGGCCAAGGGTGCCATCTTCTTTCTTAGGGGTGGTAAGTGGGCCCTGACAAAACTCCTGTCTATAAAGGTATCCACTGCTCCAGAATCTATGAGTACTAAAACGTCTATAGATTTCTCATCCCGAGTTAAGGTAATCTTTTATGAGTCAGTAAAGGGGATTCTAATGTCACACTCAAGGTCGGTCCACTGAGCGACCTTAGGTACGACAGTTTTCTGGACGCACCGGACAAGCTAAGATGCCCTTCTGGCCACAATATAGGCAGAGCCCCATCTTTTTTCCTATACAGTTTCTCTGCCTCAGACAATTTGGTCACCCCAAGTTGCATGGGCTCAGTATATGTAGATGGGCTCTTTCCCTTAGCCGATTATCAACGTCGATTACATTTTTCTGACCAAAAGCTTCAAACACGACAGGCACAGGCTGGGTAGGCTTAGATGGAAGGTTTTCAGAAAAGAGGTGGGCTGTTCTGGCTAACAAGGTCTAGAAGGCCTGAGCGAATTTTTCCATTCTATGGTCCATTTCCTCAAACTAAGCATGGCAAGGATTCTGTGGGGCTCCCATTCCTGCAGGGTCCGTGGCCCTATCGTAATTTCACGGGAGTCGTACCCCAACATGCAGGAAATAGGAAACCCACAAAAGGTAGAACCACAAGACGTATTACCGAGCCTTAGAATGGCCGGACTTAACGTATTAATACAACAAGAAACCGGATCAAGATAAATCAAGGTCAGGATTGCAGAAATACTCAGAGTCAAGACAAAGCCGGGTCAGGATACCAGAAATCATGAGTCAAATATGAAGCTGAGATCAGGATACCAGAAATCATGAGTCAAATACGAAGCTGAGGTCAGGATACCAGAAATCACAAGCCAAATACAAAACCGAGGTCACGATACTAGGAGTCACAAGTCAAATACGAAGCCGAACTCAAACACAGGAAATCACAAAGGAATCTCTAGGAGCCCTAAACGAGGATCCAACACAAACAACGATAGGGCAATGAGTAAAGGCTAGAACAGGCCTTAAATAGGTTCACACGAGTTCCCATTGGTCCACGTCATCTCTGCGACCCCAAACCGCATTGGGTCATCTAGATGAAGTGGTTCCTTTAAGGTTGTGACGTCATGGGAATATATTATTTAAGGAGCTGCAGTTCGGCCCGCGAACTAGCAGAGGGAGCCGTTCGCGGGACTGAAGGTGAGTATACTATTCAGGCCACACGGCCACGTGGAGCATTTGGTCTATGTGGCCTGATGACTGCAGTAGTGCGGCCACGCGGTGCATTCTGTCCATGTGGCCCGAGGAGAAGATTGGTGCCGGGTACAGGTAAGTTTGTGACACAAGCATGACTTGGTTCAGATAAATTCATTATACCATTTCAAGACAGATTCATCCACTATTAAATATCTAGGGGTTCAGTTAAGCAGGAACCCAAAGGATTGATATGATATTCATTATGCTTCTATGTTCACTACTATAAAATCAGATTCTTCCCACTTGTCCACCTCCGAATTTCTTGGTTTGGTAGAATGAGTGTAATCTCAATGCACGTTCTTCCAAGGATTCTATAGCTCTTTCAGACCTTCCTATGCTACTCAGAGCCTGAATACTCTTGGGTGGTTGGGGCCCGACCTGGGCCTGGAACTCTGGCTCTAGCTGTGCCAGCAACTGGATCCTATGTCTCTTACCTGCTCAAGGGAGCTTTGTGGTCTGCACACATATTGGGTGAAGTAAACGTTAACAGCTCCCTCATGGGAGTCATTGACTGAGCACTAGGACTGCGAGGGAGCTCCAAAGTGATTTGCACACGGTATTGGTGCAGATGATAATGCTCCCCTACCGGACCACCAGGAATCCTGCCTTCCTAAGTGCCTCCCCTGGACCACCATGGATCCTGTATGGTACCATCTTGCCAAAACATAAATAGGAATGGGGCACTACATACACAACGCTCAGACTCCCCTACACACACACACACACACACACAAACACCCAGACTCCTTTATTCACAATATTCAGCCACCACATACAACCTTCAGTCAGCAAAGACACACCTGAGCTTCCCCTTCCACACACAACACTCATCCACTACACACTCTCACACACAAAACATTCAGTCACCCCTACACACATACAACACTGAGCCACCATACACAACACTCACAGAATCAGGCCCCAGAGCTCTACAAAGGCACCCCAATCTGGCATCCTGCGTAGGACTCTGGGTAATCTTAATCCAGTTGTGCTACTTATGGAAAATGAAACTGACCTGCATGTTATATTGGCATTCTGATCAAATGTTAGATTGTTAATTGTAAAATCCTTTCCTCCCAGTATTGTTCCTGAGTAAGGGGAAATATCGAGGCACATGTTTTTGTAATCTGCACAGCAGTTCGCTAGATTTACACAAGACGCATGACAGGAACAACTCAGCAGCTTTTCTCCACACTGTAAATTGCAGGACTCTGGTGCACCTGCAGGAGGAAAATAAAACCAAAATAAAAGTTAACATACAAATTGATGGAATTCCCACTTCTGTGTTACAGAATCATCACTTCGATGGAAATGACCTATTCATAAAACATTGAACATGACTTATAAATTGTTTCAACTATATTGGATCTATATGTAAATATGCAGTTTAACGTTTGATTTATTAATTGTATCCTTCTGCAGAAAAAAGGAGGTATGTCCTTTTTTTAAAGATTACATGGTATCCTTTTGATGTATGATTGAGTCTGAAATATTAGAGTATAAACAGAAGTTCAAAGTTTGTCAGATACTATAGGTGGCATAATGCCATTATGCACAAGTACAGTTACAATTGAATATTGTGCCATACATAGGATTCCAAGCGGAATTAACACATATATATGTTATATATATATTGGTCACGTGAAAAAAAGACACCCTCTTGGAATTCTATGGTTTGACATATGAGGACATAATAACATTCATCTGTTCCTTGGCAGGTCTTCAAATTAGGTAAATACAACACAGGACATATTACACTGTGTCATGATTTTCCACGTTTGAATAATCTTTCTCACTGTAGAATGACTTTACATTGTTTGGAAATGACCGTATAGCAGTTACCAGTTTGATGGGCAGCAAGAATTGCTTAACTATGATCATTGCTGATGTCTTTCCTCCTTGGCATTGTGCTAACAAACATCTGAATGCCCCAGATCAGCAAATTGCTAAAACTTTGCTGGTTTAGAGGTGGCCACGCTTACTAATGATCAATTAATCAAGTGCATTTGATTAGCACTTGACGCTGTATATATTTATATATGCAAATAGGCGGTCCTGGACCCTAATACCAGATTTGTTAAATTGAACGAATAGCCACCCCTGTCAAAGTAATGTCTGGGTTCATGGCGTCATGAAGAGCAATACACATGCTGATCCTGGTCTTCCTACATGGTACAAATAGACTATCTCTGCAGTCACCAAAGCAAACACTGATGTTTTTCAGACAATGTGATATTGCCTAACCTTTATGGTTTATTTATTTATTTTTACATCACATATAGAAAATTACTTGCTTAGTCCCCTAACATACTGAGTACATCAAAATGTTTGAGGTTATTGTTCTTAGATTCCATGTTTTAATTTCATAAAATCTAATTAATTCTCTAAATACCGTATATATTCGAGTATATACGGTAGTTTTACTTTTTCCTCTCTTGTAGGAAAACAGCATACAGGGGCTTTACCCTTTGGGTCTTTGGTCATTTGGGACCCAGGATTTGGCATCTGATACCAGGGCCGGACTGGGAGAATTTTTTTTTTTTATCACAGCGGCCCACTAAGAAAGGGGCGGGGCAGAGAGGGTGTGTTTCGTCATCACCAATGACAAACACGCCCCCTCTCAAAGTGAGCATGTAGGTTCAATGCTCTTCCAGGGCAGACCATGCGCAGAACTCTGCTAAAGAGCTCTAGCATGAGAAAAAAAGCCCTGTATTTGTTATGCACAGTGCAAGCAAATTTAATAACATGCTTGCACTGTGTTTCCTTGCAACTTGTCTCTGGTGTCTCTATAAATGGATACCCGGAGACAAAAGGACCAGGAAAGAGTATTGTGCATGTGTTTGGAGCCTGCTTGTGTGATTGCGTGTGTGTAGAGTGAGCTGATTGTGGTGTGGTATTGTGTAATAAGGTCGGTTTTAGTCGTGTTGTGTTTTTGGTGTAATGTAATGCATATTGTAGTAAGTGTGTGGATGTAGTAAGTGTGTGCATACAGGCTATAGTGTGTGTGTTTGTGTGTGTGTGTGTGTGTGTGTGTGTGTGTATATATATATAAGTGATGTAGTGTTTGTAGGGGTTGTAGAGAGTGTGTGTTTAGAGGTGTAATATGTGTTTGTTTACAATTAATCTAGTGTGTTTATAAGGGATCCATAGTGTGTATTTTAGGAATGTAGTGTGTGTGTGTGTAGATGGCACAGTGTGTGTGTATACAGGAGTCTAGTGTGTGTTTGAAGGACCCAGAATGTGTAGGAGATCTAGTGAGTGTGTGTATATAACGGATTCAGAGTGTTTAAAGGGATCTAGTGTGCGTATATGAGCCAGAGTTGGGTAAGGGATCTGGAACGTAATGTGTTTAAATATGTTCGGAAGTATTGTGTGTGTTTGGTGCAGTGGGTGTCTGTGAGGGATGTAGTGTGTATGTGAAGGGTGCAGTATGTGTGTGCGATGGATGCTGTGTTTGAGGGGTGCTGTGTGTGATGTGTGTGTGGGTGCTGTGTGTGAGGGTGCTGTTTAGGATGTGTTTGAGGGTGCTGTGTATGATGTGTGTAAGGGTGATGGGTGTGAGTGCTGTGTGTGAGAGTCCTGTGTGTGATAGGTGTGAGAGTGCTGTGTTTTAGAGTGCTGTGTGTGATGTGTGTGAGAGTGCTATGTGTGAATATTAGACGGGATTGTGTGTGTTTGGGGGGTAAAAAATAAAAATCAAATTAAGCAGGCATTATGTCCCCCCTCCCTTCTTACCTTTAGCCTGGGAGGACATCATCCCTGGTGGTCCAGTGGGTGAGTGAACTCTAGCCTGCGGGCTAGAGTTCACTCTCGTGAGATCCGGCCGTTGCCATGGCAACGTGCCAGATCTCGCGAGAGGAACCCGGCGAAGCTGCAAGTTAGAGCTCCGCCGGGTCCTCTCCCTCCCTCCCCAGCCGCAGGTCTATTTAAGTAGGCCGGTGAGGGAGAGCTTTGATCTCCCCACCGGCCTTCCATGGAAAACAGCAGGGCCGGCGCTCGGATAGTGCCAGCCCTGCATAGACCGGCACTGGATGTCCTGTGACCTCCACTGCCGGCCTTGGCCCATGGCCACCGCGGCCCACCGGACATTTGCTGTGGACTTTATTAGACAAAGTATGCGTTCCATTTCCTGTTTTGGCATTGCCACACTATTTGTATGTGGCATTGATGCATCATTTTAGTATTTTTTCAATATTTAAATCATGTTTTAATGTTATATTTAAATATTTATATACATTTTATTTATTATTTTATTAAAAGTACAAATAGTGTTGTTTGAACAAAAAAAAACACATTTTCAAAATGTTCTTTTTTTCCATAAAACAAAAGAAAAAACCACACACACACACAAAATTAGAATTGTTCTTTATTTCATATTTTAAATGCTTTTACATGCATTTATACACAGATATACAACCCACTCAACGATAGGCATGTTATTAGACATGGGTGTTCTGCTTTATGAAAACAGTAATTGTAGTTTCAGTGCTGGTGCCTCCGTCCCCTCTGTGGAGGATTTCAGGAGGAAGCTGATGTCCAAATGGAATAGATCTGCCGATTGGGAATATAAAGCCTATTAATCTCCATGTCCCAGGGTAGCCTCATATTGATAGGACTTACAGTTCCAGTTGGCATTTGCCCCCATAACAACATGATGGAGACAGATGTTGCCTTGCATTGTAACTCCCACCGCTGAGTGATATAATCCCATGGTTGAGCATACGTTTTAATCATTTTATCATTATGATGTAGAAAACAAAAGTAAAAACAACCTACCGTATTTCAATGATTCAGAAGACAAATACTTCTTAAGCAAAAGTGCAATGAATGTTCTGCTGCAAAAAAGTCAATATATGATTATAAAGAGAAAACAAATAATAAAAACTATTATTTGAACTATATATTGAAATGTATAGTCAGAGATCATCCTACTTACCTAACTACCATGGGGGTATTAGTAACAACCCTGGTAGTTTGTGTGACAGACAGGATCCTTTGTGTTCCATTGGAGAAGCTTGCGAAGCCTAGTTGGTGCTCAAAGTGTCAAATTTATTTTCCAAGAAACTCACCTGCGTAGAGTCTGGGCCCCACTTCTCACTAACTGTGGGTGCACTAGCTAGGTGAGGTAGATCTTTGGATCTTCTCACCATCCCATAATAAGTTGATAAAGAGAAAAAAATTAATACAACTATTATTTGAACTATATATTTAAATGTATAGTCGGAGATCATCCTACTTACCTAACTACCATGGGGGTATTAGTAACAACCCTGGTAGTGTTGTGTGACAGACAGGATGCTTTGTGTTCCATTGGGGAAGCTTGCAAAGCCTTTTTGGCGCTTTCAGCGTCAAATTTATTTTTCAAGAAACTCACCTGCGTAGAGTCTGGGCCCCACTTCTCACTAACTGTGGGTGCACTAGGGAGGTGAGGTGGTGAGGTAGATCTTTTGATCTTCTCACCATCCCATAAGAAGATTATAAAGAGAAAAAAATAAATAAAACTATTATTTGAACTATATATTGAAATGTATAGTCTGAGATCGTCTTACTTACCCAACTACCATGGGGGTATTAGTAACAACCCTGGTAGTGTTGTGTGACAGACAGGATCCTTTGTGTTCCATTGGAGAAGTTTGCGAAGCCTAGTTGGTGCTCTAAGTGTCAAATTTATTTTCCAAGAAACTAACCTGTGTAGAGTCTGGGCCCCACTTCTCACTAACTGTGGGTGCACTAGCTAGGTTAGGTAGATCTTTGGATCTTCACACCATCCAATAAAAGACCCATTGAATAGGCTTTCAAACCTCCCCCCTCCCCTAGTTTGCAAGTTTGAAAGATCAGTGTGTGTGTGTGCTTGTGTTTCTTTTGTTGTGTGGGTTTTCATTTGGGTGGGGGGAGGGGTGTACAAAAATATGTTCCTGCCGCAAACTTTGCATTTCTCTCTCATGTGTAATATATGAGCACACAAAAAGAGAGAGAGAGATTGACTATGTTATGTAATTAAAATAAATTATTATGTTACGAACTGAGCCTCGTCATGTGTTCTTGGAGGGGCCTGCTGGCCAGCCTCTTACCAAAAGACTATGGGCCCTTTAAAAAAAACTATGTGTTCGTAGGATTTTATATTTGGTTCGGGAACCGTACAGCCGCACAAACCGGAGACCACCCTGGAGTTTGTTCAGCCTAATTGCTACATTGTACCAATTTCCACCGCAGTGTTCCAAGTGTTCATTTGGGTTGCCGCAATTCCTATGGACGACCACGAGGTGGCGGCCATCTTGTTCGCATAAACGCAGGCAGTGGTGTTTGGGCATGAATCTCATGGAACTGAAAACGGACACAGAAACTCCCGAACACCGCTGGACTTCCAGCATCGCCTGCGGTCGTTTCCACAACACTTGTAAAATTGCTGTTCGGTGGAAATGTTCCCACGAACAAGTGGATCAAGTTCCAGGGTAAGACTATTGACTCTGTTCAGTAGTTTGTTTGTTTTTATACTACCGAACTAGACTGACTGCAAGCCCTGATTCTCTGGAACTGTTTTGGGCATGGGATCATGCGGGCGGTCGGTCAAAATTAAGACTTTCAGGAAATTCCTGAACCCCTGAACTGATCTGGGTGATTTTGGGATATGTTGGTCACCCAGATCAGGGCTATCAGGGGATGTGGGGGGGGGGGGGGGGGGGGTTGTGTGTTTTAAGGTATTTTGGGGAGTTTGCAAAAATGTATGTTTTTTCTGTGCTTAGAGATAATTGGATTAGATTACTACAGCTCCTGATCCAATTATCACCCAGGCACATAGGATGGATTATCTGATTTTGTATGGGACTGTCCTGGCCCGGGGAGCCAATGTGATTGTGTGTTTATTTCTACTGTGGTTTACTCTCAGGTCCAGGGGGCAGTGCCCCTTGCATGGGGATTGCCTTAACCCCTTAAGGACCAAACTTATGGAATAAAAGGGAATCATAACATGTCACACATGTCATGTGTCCTTAAGGGGTTAAAGGCCAGTTGTGGTTATTGTGTTCCAGTGCAGTGCTTATGATGCTCGCAAGTACTAGGAAGCAGTGATTGACGGAGGTATTCGGTCGGAGTGCCAGGAGGCACAAATTGCACTTACCAAACTGGATTTGAATGCAGCTTCAAAGAGTCTTCATTAAATTTCTAAAATAAAACATCAATTAGATAGCTTTTAGATTTTGAAAGTAGGATTACAGTCAACACAATTATTAGTTGAATAACTCTACCAGGATTAGTCACTAAACTCCACAATTTTGTCTTTTACATCCAAATAGCAAAAATAAGGCAAAATTATCCTATACATTATCACCGCTTGAACAAAACTGCCTGTATTTTGACAATTGGATTAAACTTACTAAAAATATACTGGGGAATAATGCTGTATGAGTGTGTTTGTGTGTGTGTGAGAGTGTGTGTGTGTTTTACAGTAATCCAATATGCCCCACAACTTTTACACTAAACTGTAGTGGTTGTGGTGATTACAGTATGCCACTAAATAGTGAACAGAATCCAATCATTGTAAATATATATATATATATATATATATATATATATATATATATATAATAAATACACAAGATCCAGTGCACTCTCCTATCTACTAAACAGCAACTTCAATGTTGACAGATTTTATTAGTTTGTAAAAGTTTTTTTTAAAAACACCTAATCTAGGCAAAAAAATGGGGATTTAGTTACATTATATGATCATACATTGCATAAGCCTGCCACAACGTCAATGTACCCCATCTTTGGCAGGTCCTACTCTCACAGTCTAATGTCTGCTCTTATGAGATTAACCACTTACTTGGGAAAAAATTCCATCTGAGGCTCTCTGCAGTACAAGGCTAAATAGGGACCTGAGATGAGGCACCTGTAACAGGGAGGGGTGCAGAACCAAGGAGTTGGCTAGACTCCCAAATATATATAGGAAACATGGGGGGATGGTTGTGTGATGTAATTCCAGTAAAATACAAGTTTAGCAGGCTAAGATTGCCACAAGGCATATGTATGTATATGTGTTTGTAGTATCAGTTAGTTAATTACACGTAGCTAAGATACTGTTATCACTGTACTGACCAGGTGCAGGAATGTAAGAACTGGAATTACGCGTCCCTCTCCTTTGTATCAGATGAGCCACGTGGTTAGACCGGATGGATGAGTTTAGACTCTATTTATTAAATAGGTTAAGGGTATGTGTGGGTGTAGTTAATTGTGGGAGGAGCTACAGTGCTATATAAGGAATGTACTCTATGTATTCAGTACTCAGACTTTGCTGTATTTTGGTGACGCTAGTCCCTCTGAGTCCCGATCGGTGATCCAATAAAGAATCTCTTCCTTCCTGAAGAAACCTGTGTCCATCTCTCTGTGCTTGGCTTCCGTCAGTTTCTCCGGTATCATTTGGTGCATTGGCCGGGAAGCTCATCGTTCAACGGTAGCTGAGAGGCAGAGGCGTGAGACGGTCTATCTTTGCCCACGTTCTCTACGGCTGCACCCCTGAACTTCTGCGTGGACCTCCCTTCGTCTCGGCGCCACTGGTCTGTTGTCCAGGAGATCATCGGCCTCTACGTGAGAAGTGCTGGGGTGTCCCCGTCGATGAGTGTGAACTCAGGTTCAGGAACGAGGAGGTAAGACAACTGCTGTTTTAGACGGCAGGACCCACTAGGGGTATACCGATTGTGCGGTAGGCCCAAAGGGGTTTTGAATCTGTGTATCTGCCCCCTCTGTCGGAGGGAAGGAGCGAAGGCGCACCGCTCGATCGAACGCTCTTTAGTCAGACCGTTTGATTTGGTTAGTCAGGCGGGGTCCTGGTGTAAATAGCCCTAGCCGGACACCGGTGTCTTGTCTAGACTAGCGTTCTAGGGTGTATATTACGTTCGCTAGGTCGGAGGGACCGGGAGACTAAGCGGCGCCTGTGTAAATTCGGTTCGCTAGTTCTCATCCTATCTGGGCTAAGTGGGAAGGCGTGTAAATTTGGAACCCACTAGACTTTTGATAGTGCGACTAAGAGGCGCCTGTGTAAATTCGGTTCTCTAGCTCGCTATATATGTGGTGATTGGGCAGTGTGGCTAACCAAAACGGGTGTATATAGTTTTAGGTAGTCCATTCAAGGTACTGGCCAATAGTTTAGTTGGGAATTGTAAATGTGTTAACGATTGTTTTAGTAAAGTGTATATCTTGTTAGATAGCGCGAGCTCAGCCGTCTAGCGAGAGTGTTAATAGTGTGTTGCTGTATTATAGTGCACGGTACCATAACCCTGTATATTTACTGACATTATATAATAAGTACTAATCATTGTCGTCCATTGCATGTTTAACACCATAACCACTAATAATTGTATTGTGACCTTAACTTGTGCTTTGACCTATGCTAACCGTACTGTAACCGCTATTTGTAAAAGACGATGTTACTGGGGTGTGTTATAGACGGGTAATTCGTATATAGAGAATTATAGCGTGGGTGACTGTATAGTTACGCCAAAGGGCATAATATTGATTATATAGTGACTGGTGTAACAGCTGTGTGTGTACGGGAATTCCCTGAGTGTTTATTGTTATTGTGTACGTTTCACTTGGTAACCGTACCACGTGGTGCTGTTGCCAGAGGAAACGGGTGTGACTGTTGAATAGTACGCGTGTATAGTATTCGTTGTCGACGACGTTCCATTGTTAAGTATGGGTGCGTCGCAGTCAACGATTCCGGATCCCTTAGGATGTATGGTTAAGAATTTTAAAAAGGGATTCAAAGTTTGTGATTTTGGGGTAAAGATGTCTCCTGTACGTTTGGTCACTTTGTGTACTAGGGAGTGGCCTACTTTGGTTGCGGCATGGCCGCCACGTGGCAGTTTGGATCCAACTCTGGTACAGCGCTTACACGTGGCTGTATCGGGTAGGCCTGAACTTTACGGCCAGTTTCCTTATATTGACTGTTGGAGACAGGCCGTAAATGACTCGCCAAAATGGCTCCAGACATGCCACGAGGAGCAGTGTCGCCTCATGGTAGCTAGGACTTGCTCGTCCACTAGGACTGGTGTTAGGCCCATTTTGGACACGCCCCCTGAGTCCGAGATCCCTTTGCCGCCCCCTTACTTTCCGTTAAGAAGAAGTGACGCAAACGCAGGAAGTCCTGCACCCCTCCCCTCATTACCCTCATCCACTTCCGCTTCCTCCTCCAGTACAGGATCCACCCCCCCTCGTACTAAATCTCCCCTTCCGGAACCAGAATCCACCCCCATTAGAAACGAATATCCTGATTTGGCGCCACTTCAGACTTCCGGTCAAGCTTCATCTAGCTCGGCTCGAAGTGTTTTATTTACGACCTTTTCCCAAAACCGACCTCCCACATCCCCATACCCTATCTCTCCCCGACCGGAACCCATGACTGACGCCTCTCTACGTAGCCCCATCCAAACCCGACAGTTGACTGGTGCCCAACAATTAAAGCACTATCAGATGCCTCTTCGTCTGAATCCCGGGTCAGCTTATATCGATGCCGCAGGTCAAATGGCACACGCTGACCCAGTCTTCGTATATGTCCCATTTACCACAACCGATCTTTTAAACTGGAAGACCCATAATTCCTCGTATACTGAGAAACCACAAGCTATGACTGATCTGTTCACCTCAATAGTACAGACGCATAATCCGACATGGGCTGATTGCCAGCAGTTACTAATGACTTTATTTAACAATGAGGAAAGGACAAGAATAAATCAAGCAGCCATTAAAGCATTAGAGGATAGAGCCCGTGCTTTGAACCAAGCCAATCCAGCAGCATGGGCCGCGACACACTATCCCAACACCGATCCCGATTGGAACGTAAATGGTGCTGATATGGTTCAACTCAGAGCCTATAGAGACGCTATAATTGCTGGCATGAAAGCCGGAGGAAAGAAAGCCATTAACATGTCGAAGACAGTTGAGGTGATCCAGAAAAGCGATGAAGCGCCCAGTGTCTTTTATGACCGATTATTGGAGGCATACCGCTTGTATACCCCCTTTAATCCGGAAGACGCAGACAATTCCCGAATGGTTAACTCCGCCTTTGTCAGCCAAGCATACGGAGATATTAAGCGCAAGCTACAAAAGTTAGAAGGGTTTGCAGGTATGTCCATCACCCAACTAATGGAGGTAGCAAATAAGGTCTATATGAACAGGGATACAGAAAGTAAGAAAGAGGAAGAGCGCAAGATGCGTAAAAAGGCTGATATGCTAGCGGTAGCGATCGCAGGCGTAGATAAACGGGGCCCAGATAGAGGCAATAATAGATGGAGTAGGGAGCCTTTGAGTAGGGATCAATGCGCGTATTGCAAGGAAGAAGGGCATTGGAGGAACGAATGTCCGCAAAGAGAGCAGTACGAGAGAGACCAACCCAGGGCAGGCTACGGAAACTTTAGAGGTAGAGCGAGAGGTAGAGGAGGCCCCGGAGGGAGTAATGGTTATAGAGGGAGTAATGGGAACAGAGGAAGTGTTAGGGAAGACAGGTATATTCCAGCAGCGCAAAGGTCCCGCGATAGAGAAGGTAGGGACTTTGTAGGATTGGCTGACACTGTCATGGAGGACTATTGATACCGACCGGGCTCCATCCCCCTTGGTCGAGCGGAGCCTATGGTCGATGTATCAATAGGGGGGAAAAGGAGTGCGTTCATGATCGACACTGGTGCTGAACATTCAGTGGTGACTAATCTAGTTGCTCCTCCATCTGGAAGGACTATTACTGTGATAGGAGCAACTGGAAGAAGTGCTGAAAAACCGGTTCTTAAAAGTCGACTCTGTACATTGGGAGGCCACGTAGTAAAACACCAATTCCTTTATATGCCTGAATGTCCAGTCCAATTGCTGGGACGTGATATGCTATCAAAATTACAAGCGCAGATTACGTTCCTACCAAATGGAACAACATCCTTAAAGTTTAATGGACCTTCAGGTATTATGACTTTATCCGTACCAAAGGAAGAAGAGTGGCGACTTTATACAGTGTTGACTAGCCAAAACCCTAGGAGTGATGAGACATTGTTTAACATACCAGGAGTTTGGGCAGAGAACAACCCACCAGGACTGGCCCGCAATATTCCACCAATAAAAATTGAACTGAAACATGGGGTTTATCCAGTGAGCCTAAGACAATATCACATTCCGCAGAAGGCTAAGAAGAACATCCAATCCTATCTGGATAAGTTCATACGGTATGGTATCCTAAAATTCTGTACTTCCCCCTGGAACACCCCATTGCTGCCTGTTCAAAAGCCCGGTACAGATGAGTATCGACCTGTACAGGACTTAAGAGCAGTCAATGATGCGGTTGTTGGCATACATCCAGTTGTACCCAATCCATATAACCTGCTTGCTTTAATTCCGGGCGGGGCTACTTACTTCACAGTCTTAGATCTCAAAGATGCCTTCTTTTGCCTCCGAATTGCCGCAGAAAGCCAATGTATTTTCGCTTTCCAATGGGAGAACGCTGTAACGGGCTCAAAACGCCAAATGACTTGGACAAGACTGCCCCAAGGGTTTAAAAATTCACCTACCCTATTTGGTTCAGCACTAAGTCAAGATCTACTGGATTTCGAGTCTATCCCAGGAGAATGTGTATTGTTACAATATGTAGATGACTTGTTGATAGCAGCAGATACAAAAGAAAAATGTCAGCAAGCAACGCACGATCTACTACATATTCTCTGGAAGGCAGGATACAAGGTGTCCAGGAAGAAGGCTCAGTTGTGTTTGCCAACTGTCAAGTATCTGGGATTCCATATCTCTGAAGGTCAAAGGATTATGGGGCCAGAGAGAAAAGAAGCTGTCTGCCAAATACCAATACCCAAGAATAGAAGACAAGTGCGAGAATTCTTGGGGGCAGCAGGCTTCTGTAGGATATGGATTCCCAGCTATGCGATACTGGCAAAACCTCTGTACGCAGCCATCAAAGGTACAGAGCACGACCCCTTCTTATGGACCCAAGAACAGCAAACGGCATTTGAAGATGTGAAGAAGGCTTTGATGAGTGCCCCAGCATTAGGTCTACCTGATCACACACGACCATTCTACTTATATGTACACGAGCAAAGAAGAATGGCTGTGGGAGTATTGACACAGTACTTGGGATCATGGCAAAGACCTGTTGCCTACATGTCTAAGCAACTGGATGCAGTGGCCAGCGGACTTCCACCTTGTCTAAGAGCCGTAGCTGCAGCCGCCCTGCTAGTAGCTGAAGCCGATAAACTCACTCTGGGTCAAGAACTTTATGTACGAGTCCCACATGCAGTACAGACGTTGTTGGATTACAAAGGAAATCATTGGTTTAGTAACAGCCGTATGACCAAGTATCAAGCAATGTTGTGTGAAAACCCAAGAGTGCATTTAGAGACTGTAAACACCTTAAATCCAGCTACCCTTTTGCCGCAACCTACTGAAAGTCAACATGATTGTTTGGAAGTAATGGATGAAGTATTTTCAAGTAGACCAGATCTTCGTGATTTTCCCATCCAGAACCCCGATGTTCAATATTACACCGACGGCAGTAGTTATGTGAAAGAAGGGATCCGCTATGCAGGATATGCAGTGACAACAATAGACAAGGTGATAGAAGCTCGGCCACTGGCGAAAGGAACATCAGCACAAAAGGCAGAATTAATAGCACTAACACGAGCGTTACAATTGGCTGAAGGTTTAAGAGTAAATATCTATACGGACTCTAAGTATGCGTTTTTAACCACTCATGCCCACGGAGCTTTGTATAAAGAAAGAGGACTACTGAATTCAGAAGGCAAAGAAATCAAGTACGCAGCTGAAATCCTACAACTATTGGAAGCAGTGTGGGAGCCGAAAGAAGTCGGTATCATACATTGTCGAGCGCATCTGAGAGGAGATGGTGATGTAACCAAGGGAAATCGGATGGCAGATAGTGCAGCTAAGCGTGCTGCTGAATCAGGAAGACAGGAGTATGTGGGGCATATAGCTGCTCTTATACCAACTCCACTGTCCCAATGGACTCCAGTTTATACAGCTCAAGAAGAGGAGTGGTTAAAGACTGAACCGGGAAAGTATTTGGAGAACAAGTGGTATCAGCTAGAAGATGGAAGAATAGTCATACCAGCATCACTAGCGGTAGAAATTGTCCAAAATTATCACAACGGGACACATTCTGGGAGAGACAGTACTGAAGAATCTCTCAGGAAACATTTCTACATACCAAGATTGTCCAACTTGACTCAGGCCATTGTACGCAGATGTGTAACGTGTGCTAAGAATAATGCAAGACAAGGACCAGTAAAGCCACCAGGAGTCCAGTTTATGGGGGGACTCCCCATGTCCGATCTACAAATAGACTTTACAGTAATGCCTAAATCGGGTGGACATCGTTACCTGTTGGTAATTGTGTGCACCTATTCAGGCTGGGTAGAAGCATGTCCTACTCGTACAGAGAAAGCAGGAGAAGTTGTAAGATTCCTGCTACGAGAAATAATACCCCGATATGGACTACCCTGTTCTATAGGATCGGACAATGGTCCAGCTTTTGTTCATCAGTGCCTACAACAACTGACTCATATGCTTGGTATAAAGTGGAGGCTTCATACTGCATATAGACCCCAGAGTTCTGGTAAGGTAGAGAGAATGAATAGAACTATAAAGAACCAGTTGGCTAAAATGTGTCAGGAAACCCAACTTAAGTGGAACGTTCTCTTACCCATAGCTTTATTGCGAATCCGCAGTACCCCTACCAGAAGGATGGGCCTCTCTCCTTTTGAAATCATGTATGGGCGACCACCTCCCGTACTTGGTAACTTAAGGGGGGACTTGAGTCAGTTGGGAGAAGGAATTACCCGGCAGCAGGTTGTAGAGTTGGGTAAGACTATGGAGGAGGTACAGAAATGGGTACAAGATAGATTACCTGTGAATATTTATCCCCCTGTTCATAGTTATCATCCAGGAGACCAAGTGTGGATTAAAGAGTGGAATAATGTACCGTTAGGGCCCAAGTGGAGAGGTCCTTATGTTGTTCTTTTGTCTACCCCTACAGCGATAAAAGTAGCCGAAGTAACTCCGTGGATACATCACTCCAGGGTTAAACCAGCAGCAGTCGATTCTTGGCAAATTACAGCAGATCCAGAGAATCCCTGCAAGATCCGGTTGAAACGCACTACTCAGTCGGAGTAACGAGGAATTATTGTGGATTACAAATTTTATTGTTACAGGTGTGAGTGAGAAGGCCATAATAAAGCCTGTCCGCTTACCAACACATAGTGTATAAGCCAGGAAAGTCTCGAAGGGACACCTGTGAAGACGAGCAGAACTCCATTCCCTGCAGCCCTCACATCCTGGAAGCTGAGGTTCCATCGCACGGACGAAGACTGAGGATGACGGCGAAAGATGTGCTTTTGATTGTGTTTATTTATATGTGTTTTTATATTCAGGAAGGTAGAGGTACCGACACTCCTAGCTGTGAGGTATGCATTAAGACTACGAGAACAGGTAACCATATTTCCCAAACCCTAATTTGGCATTCACAATACGAATGTAAAGGAGAGGTATCAAGATGTAGATACCTAAATATAGACTATAGTGTGTGCCATTTAGGAGTAGGAGAACCTAAGTGCTTCAGTCCAGAGTATCAACCTCGTACAATTTGGTTGACTCTCAGGAATGGAGATCCTCAGGGGACCCTAATTAATAAGACGGTGTTAGAATCCGTACATTCTTCGGGTGTTCTGCTATTTGATGCATGTAAGGCGATATCAAGTGGTAGAAAACCGTGGAATGTATGTGGGGATCTTAGATGGGAGAGGACGTATGGGTCTAATGATAAATATATTTGTCCCAGTAGTAAAAATAAATATGTGAGTCCTAGATGCCCAAATAAAGACTATAACTTTTGTCCATATTGGTCTTGTGTGGGGTGGGCGACTTGGGGACAGACAGTAGATAAAGACATGATAGTGACTAAGTTGCCGACTAGCCCTTATTGTAAGTCTATGGAATGCAACCCAGTCCATATACTTATTAATAACCCCGACAAGTTCCTAGATAAGTATGGAAATTTATTTGGGTTTCAGATATACGGGACGGGTTTAGATCCTGGGACATTATTGTTTATAGGAATAGAGACTGATACGGTATCCTCCCAGACTCATCAAGTATACCATTCCTTTTATGAAGAGATGAGTATAGATAATAAGATCCCCCATAACGCTAAAAACCTGTTCATTGACCTAGCTGAAAGTATTGCCGGTAGTCTTAATGTTACCAACTGCTATGTGTGTGGAGGTACTAACATGGGAGACCAATGGCCTTGGGAAGCAAAGGAGGTAATGTCCGGTTCTGAGGCAGTTGACCAACTAATATCTACACAAGCCGATTATCATTTGAGTGTTAGAGGTAGATCTGAGTGGAGATTAAAGACCTCCATCATAGGTTATGTTTGCATAGCAAGGAAAGGAATAATGTATAATACTTCTGTAGGAGAATTAACTTGTCTAGGGCAAAAAGCTTATGATGATGATACTAAAAATACAACTTGGTGGTCGGCTTCAAATGTCTCAGAACCATCTAACCCGTTTGCTAGATATGCCAGTTTAAAGGATGTGTGGTTTGATTTATCCATCACATCTACCTGGAGAGCCCCAGCAAATTTGTACTGGATCTGTGGTAAGAAAGCCTATTCGGAGTTGCCACAGGACTGGGAAGGGGCATGTGTGTTGGGTATGCTCAAACCATCCTTCTTCTTGTTACCGATTGAAACAGGTGAGACTTTAGGTGTTAAAGTGTATGATGTGAATCATAGGAAGAAAAGGGGACCCTTAGAGATAGGCACCTGGGAAGATAATGAATGGCCTCCCCAGCGTATCATAGATTATTATGGGCCAGCCACGTGGGCAGAAGATGGTACCTTTGGTTATAGAACCCCAATTTATATGCTCAACCGTATTATAAGATTACAGGCGGTGGTTGAGATTATTACTAATGAGACCTCACAAGCACTCAATCTTCTAGCGAAGCATAATACCAGGATGAGGACAGCAGTGTACCAAAATAGATTAGCCTTGGATTACCTTTTGGCAGTAGAGGGAGGTGTATGTGGGAAGTTTAACCTGAGCAATTGCTGTCTTCAAATAGATGACGAAGGGCAAGCAATAGCTGAGCTTACTAGCCATATGGTTAAACTAGTGCATGTGCCTACTCAGGTATGGAAAGGGTACAATCCAAGTAGTTGGTTTGGTAGCTGGTATGAGTGGTTTGGAGGGCTTAAGGCAGTGGTAGGTGGAGTCCTACTGATTTTACTGTTGTGTCTACTCCTACCGTGTCTTATACCCTTAGTAGTTAGGTCTGTGCAAAGCCTGATAGGAAGTATAGCAGAGAGGAAGGCTGCTGCACAGATAATGGCGATATATAAGTATAAGGCTCTAGATCAAGGAGAACCAATGCAGGAAGATGAGTGTTAAAAGATTCACATCATAAGATAAGTCTGGTCTGGTTCATGGTAACCTGAGGTATATGCAAACCAAGGTTAAGTGATGCCTCAAGTAATTGTGAAATATCAGAGGCATCAAAGGGGGGAATGTGATGTAATTCCAGTAAAATACAAGTTTAGCAGGCTAAGATTGCCACAAGGCATATGTATGTATATGTGTTTGTAGTATCAGTTAGTTAATTACACGTAGCTAAGATACTGTTATCACTGTACTGACCAGGTGCAGGAATGTAAGAACTGGAATTACGCGTCCCTCTCCTTTGTATCAGATGAGCCACGTGGTTAGACCGGATGGATGAGTTTAGACTCTATTTATTAAATAGGTTAAGGGTATGTGTGGGTGTAGTTAATTGTGGGAGGAGCTACAGTGCTATATAAGGAATGTACTCTATGTATTCAGTACTCAGACTTTGCTGTATTTTGGTGACGCTAGTCCCTCTGAGTCCCGATCGGTGATCCAATAAAGAATCTCTTCCTTCCTGAAGAAACCTGTGTCCATCTCTCTGTGCTTGGCTTCCGTCAGTTTCTCCGGTATCAGTTGCACTCACCTAAACATGCTTAAATGGGGTGCTGCTGGGGGCCATATTATACAATAAATACACAAGATCCAGCGCACTCTCCTATCTACTAAACAGCAACTTCAATATATATATATATATATATATATATATATAGGTGTAGAAACAATCGCACTCCTGGACATATAAAATATCAACGTTTCATCTCCAACATGGAGCTTTCATCAGGACAGGTAACATGTAACAAATGTGCAGACAAGAGAATATATACCCCAGATCCCTCCAAAACAAACTGAACACTCAATTTAAATTAAATATGCACCACAGGAGTGTACTTACTGAATCAGTGTCCGGATGTAGCACAGCTGGCCATGGCTGTCTCCCACTCTGCCCTTGTATCTGCATAATTGGGGCTCAGAGGGAAGGGGGAAGTGTTTGTGTTCCAACCATTTCCTGGCAATATCCAGTATGCATGGTTTGAGGTTACCATGATTACAAACAGATACCATCTTGTCCTGCGAGTATTTGTTTTTAATAATTCACTGCTTAGTAACTTTCTATTTATACAAGCTTTTTTACACTACTGAATCAAGTACCCGGGCAACACCGCTGGCTAAGGATGATGAGAGTTAAAGTTCTGTTTGTAATCATGGTAACCTCAAACCATGCATACACTCCCCCCTTCCCTCTGAGCCCCAATTATGCAGATACAAGGGCAGAGTGGGAGACAGCCATGGCCAGCTGTGCTACATCCGGACACTGATTCAGTAAGTACACTCCTGTGGTGCATATTTAATTTAATTTGAGTGTTCAGTTTGTTTTGGAGGGATCTGGGGTATATATTCTCTTGTCTGCACATTTGTTACATGTTACCTGTCCTGATGAAAGCTCCATGTTGGAGCTGAAACGTTGATATTTTATATGGAATAAATAAAAGCTAAATTTTACTACTTCAACCAAGTCCCAGGAGTGCGATTGTTTCTACACCCATATTGCCACAACCAGCACTGGGCACTACAAAAGTGTAATTGGAGTGCAAGCTACTACAATGTGTGTGTGTGTGTGTGTGTATATATATATATATATATATATATATATATATATATATATATATATATATATATATATATATATATATATATATATATATATATAGTCAACAGAATCCAATCATTATATGATTGTTTAAAATGTGCAATGGTTATATATATATATATATATTTACAATGATTGGATTCTGTTCACTATTTAGTGGCTTACTGTAATCACCACAACCACTATATATATATATATATATATATATAATCATTGCACATTTTGGACAAGTGAAAAATAAGCATTTAGTGAATATGCTGCAGAAAAATTACAATCAACTAACACTAAAATAATGTAGGACAAGTAGTATGTTTACAATATAGATTATTACTAGAGTAAATTAACAATACATGAATCATATTTAAAAAGAAAATCAATAACTATACATTTTTTTAAACCAATAAATTAAGAACTAAATATGCAAATAAATATAATAAAAAAATAAAGACAAATATTATTTTCTAGAAAGAGTACTTACAATTTGTACTCCAGTTGATTTCTCTGGCAGATGGTAAACATCTCCTGCTTTCTGTCTTCAGCCTCCTGTGTCTCCAGCCTCCAGGATGCATTCTTCTGTCTTCAGACAGAGCCAAAGCTGTGTGGGTAGAAGATCCTTATCAAACTATCAACTCTGGCCACAGACAGCCCAGGGGTTACTATAAGACACTGCATCCACGTTCACAGTGCCTACAGTGTCCTAATACTACATATGACATCTTCAGCACAGCATGAAGATGCCAAATATCAGTGCTGTAAAGTGTGTTAAGTGTGCAGCACTAAACCAGGAAGCACTTCTAGTGGCTATAGTGAATGCCACTCAGGGCCGGCCTTGGGTGTTCAGGCGCCCTGTGCGAAACAATCTTGTGGCGCCCCCACCCTCACCCGTCTCTGTTTGGACCCCTTCAAACTATTTTAGGAGCATTCACAATCTGTCGCCTCCACCCCCTTCTACAAAACCCCTGCACCTCTTAACCAAAACCCCTGGCCAGATCTTCACCAAGCCCCTGGCCACCACTTCATCAAACTCCTGGCCACCCCTTCCCCTTCATCAATGCCCTGGCCATCCCTTCATCAAACTCCTAGCCACCCCTTGCCCTTCATCAATCCCCTCCCACCCTATCAATTCCTGCCACCCCTTCATCAGTCCCCTGCCCCTCTCATCAATTCCCTCCCACCCTTTTCTCAGCCCTCTGCCCCTATTCATCAGCCCCCTGACCCCCTCATACATCCCCTCCCACCCCTTTAACAGCCCTCTGCCCCATTCATCACTCCCCTGACTCCCCCCTTTTATCAGCCCTCTGCCCCCATTCATCAGCCCCCTGACCCCCTCATAAATCCCCTCCCACCCCTTTAACAGCCCTCTGCCCCATTCATCAGTCCCCTGACTCCCCCCTTTTATCAGCCCTCTGCCCCCCTCATAAATCCCCTCCCACCCCTTTAACAGCCCTCTGCCCCATTCATCAGTCCCCTGACTCCCCCTTTTATCAGCCCTCTGCCCCCATTCATCAGCCCCCTGACCCCCTCATCAATCCCCTCCCACCCATTTATCACCCACCTGCCCCCCTTTAATCAGTCCCATGCCCCCCTTTTCAATCCCCTGCTCCCCTTCATAAGCCCCCTTAATACATCCCCTGCCAATTAATCCAACCCCTGGCCACCCCTTCATCAGTCCCCTGCCCCTCTCATCAATTCCCTCCCACCCATTTATCACCCACCTGCCCCCCTTTAATCAGCCCCATGCCCCCCTTTTCAATTTCCTGCCGCCCTTTATAAATCCCCTGCCAATTAATCCAATCCATGCCACCCCTTCATCAATCCCCTGCCCCCCTTAATTAAATTCCTGCACGCCTTCAACAAAACCTATTTAATTCAAAAGAAAAAAAAAAGTCACTCACAGTAAAGGCTGCTGCTCCCTGGACTGAGCTGTCTCCGCCGATTGAAGAGCACCGAGCGCGGCCTTCAATCACTGAATTGGATCCTTCCGCGGCTCCCTCTGATGACAGAGCACATCGACGTCACGCAAGTATGCGGCATCACGCCCCCACGCTCCTCCTCCACACTCCACACATAAGTGGATTCCCGGCCGCTGCTCTCTGCTCATAATTTGCAAGTCAAGTGCAAAGCAGCATTTTGCACTTGACTTGCTCTTCACTTAAAATACATAACTCGGCCGGCCTGCGAGCTGTGTTGGCCGCCCGGCGCCCCTGTTGCCATGGCGCCCTGTGCGACCGCACAGCTCGCACACCCCTAAGGCCGGCCCTGATGCCACTAGAGATGTTGCTAGGCACCAATGTAAACACTGCTTTTTCTCTGAAAGTGTTTACATTGAAAGGCCGGAAGCTGAAGGCTATAGACACCAGAACTACTACATTAAGCTGTAGTTTTTTGGCGACTATAGTGTCCCTTTGATTTATGTTTACTTTTTATGACATTTACCCTATGTGCTCTTTTCCCATTCTCTTTAATTGTGAATTCTCAAATGCCATACCTGAAACAACTACCCACCTTAATCCTAATTCTATACCAACACTAATCCTAATAGAGAGATTATCTCAACTGATGTCACTGTTACATCATCAGAGGTATTTTTGTTACTTATTACTGTGGTTGCCATTGGTTTATACTTTATTTACATCCTGGTTCATTTTGTAGGCGTGCTTTGCTATTGTCAGAGATACATGCAAACCTGGATGATTGCCTCTCTCCAAGGTTCTCCCACCAGGACTCTCAGTCATGCAGATGGAAACATGGTTCTGGTTTGCCTTATAACAATTTTATTAAAGACATGGAGGCTCCTATTATGCTTAACTCTTTCTTTAATTCCCTCAGCAGCAAAGAAACAAGAGAGAAAATTAGATAAACATTAAACACAAAAATTGAATAGAGACACTGCAACCAATCACAACAGAGTATGCTAAATAAAAAGGTGTAACTACAGCCAACTTCTCCTCTTTCTACAGATATGTTCACCCATTTGTATCTGTTTTTTGCCTATATATCTTATGTTTTGAGATATTTACAGCATACGGTGTGTATTTATTTGTTTTGTATTGTGGGGTACATACATTGATGACACCCCCTATCTCTTTATTCTCTTGAGATTGTGTCTCCTTCTTTATAACATTTTCTTTTGGGGGCTATTTTTCATTGTCCCCGTCTTGGATTATTGCATGTTATGTGTGCAGAACTGCCTACAGTCTTGGGCCATGTTCGCCACAGGCCTGTGATCCATTTTCAGAGCACCGTGTGTGCACTTGTGGTGGTCATTGTGTTGATTCCTCTTCAATCGCAATGGGTGGCAATTTTGATGTTTACATGTCTGTGTGCGGGCGCGCTTAGCTCACTGTGGCCATTTTATTGTGGAAAATCACATTTGGACCCAAATATTGCGTGAACTGTAGGGTATGATAGACCACCCGGTCACCCGTGGAGCTCTAGCCCTCCACATCACCCCAAACGAGCCATGATCACCATCAATTCTCCCCCCAAGCCTTACCAGCCCTTCAGCACCCTTCCTAAATACCCTCGGGAGCATCTCGCAGTCAAAGTAACGTTCCAGAGGTACAGTGTGCCAGAGGTACAGTGTGCTCTGGAACTTTGTCTTGGATTGCGGATCAGCTGTGGTCTGCTAAAACTTTAATCAGAGTGCTCTCAGTTCCAACACTACCTAACAGGGTGCTTTTTAGGGAGGGAGGTTAGGAGGGGGTAAGGCATCCAATTGTATATTGGACTTGGAGGAGCTACAAGGATTCATGTAAAGTGCTGCTGTTTTGGGTGACCGAGACTTTCCACTCAGCACGATGGAACTCTATTGCGGTTAGCCGTGACTTAAACTTTGACTATGATCTAACTTCGGCTAACCATATCCGATCCGATTTCAGACAAAGTGAATCGCTTGAATTCCACAATAATAAGGCCTTATCTTTGGCCATGGGATTGATGTCGTCATGTATAATGCAATCTATAGCTCATGTTTTTATGCTCATAAGGTTGCTTCACAGACAATGCATGCTCAAACTATACATGTCCTTAAGCAGGCACCTTCGGGCTGCATACAAAGCTTTCCCTGGTTCAGCTAAGACAGGCACGAATACAGACAGCGATCTCCAGGATCTACAAGGTTCCCCCTAGTTCGATGATTTATGCCATCCTCATTCCACAAAACTATGTGAGCTTTTAGAATCCACTCACCCTAGCGACATTCCATTTGATTTTGAGGTGATGAAAGGATGGGTACAACATTTGGCCCGCCTTTTAGGTAATGCCAACACTGCCATGTCTTCAAAATGCCATAAGGCAATCTTATTGAAGATTGAACCACAGCTGATTAATATGGCAGTCAATAAACTGGGTGCAACCACTAAAGGCTTGTTGTTTGGCGAGTTTTTAGTAAAAGATTTGGGAACTTATGTAAGAAAGTTTAAAGAAATGGGTGTTTTCACCAAAGGTTTTTGGAGGGGTCGTAAGAGCTAGGAACCATCTATCTGGCAGTGGTGACCATGGCTCATATCGAGTGCACCAAGGCTCCTTCCATACACACAGACCTATCCCAGAGTGTATACCCACTCCATTCTTCCCATCTCATAGACGACTGTGTGTGTCTCACATGGATCACAACGAGCTGTAACCGGGAGACGACCTTATGGTGAGTAGGATCATTTGGAACTAATCTCTATTCCGGTACACATATCTCCACTGTGGGATCTAATGATGTCCACTGTGGGATCTAATGATGTCCACTGATTGGATGATCAAGTTGGATCTTCGGGATGCATATCTGATGTTTACCATTGCACAGCATCATGGGAACATCCTGAAATTTCTTTGGCACAGGAAGAAATGGAGAGTTATATGTCAACCATCTGCAACTTGGTATTTCACCAAAGTCATGAAACCAGTGGTGTCTCTTCTCCAAACTCGAGGTGTTCATTTAATTATCTACTTAAACGACATCCTGATTCTGTCTCAATCAACGTATCAACTTCATTTGCACCTGTCTTGGACCATTCATCTTCTCCAAAATCTTGGTTTCCTAATGAACTGGAAAAAGTCCATCCTTCACCGGGATGGATTCATTGCAACATATTCTATGCTTGTCAAGGAACAAAATCACAGCAATCAAGAAGGAAATTGCCTACTGCAATTCTTAGAATTTTTTCTCAGATATCTCCCTCATGTTATCGAAATCCTTGCATTATCCATCCAGGCAATCTTTCCGGCTCCTTTTCATTATCAGGCACTTCAGCAACTAAAAGCTTCTTATCTATGAACAGGTCACTCTTACAAAGCCTGTATTTCTCCAGATGCAGAGTCCAAGGAAGAACTGACATGGTGGATCGCTCCCATGAATGCATGGAACAGAAACAAGTTTTGAATCAACCCCAGATCTGGTTAAAGGGTTGGACGCAAGCTTACACAGTTGGGGCGCACGTTGCGGGACCATCTCCACCAGTGGAAGATGGTCCATTGAAGAGTATTACCTACATACCAATTGTCAGGAATAACTTGCGGGCTCCTTTGCCATCTACAATTTTTCCCCCAAAGACATATGTTCAATTCCGCTAAAAATGGACAAGGTGAAGTGAACTCAAAGGTCCTGGCAGCTATGGTTCAAGATTTTTGGCATTATTGTCTTTGACACAACATCTCCATTGTAGTGGAACACATTCCAGGTCTCGACAGATTGCAATTCTCATTACAGAATTTAGGGGAATTGCACTTTCTATATATTGACCTCTTTGCTTTCCGACTAACTGCTCATCTCTTTTGTTTTGTTCAGTTGGAGATTGGACCCAGAGGCTCTAGCTGTCAATGCAGGATTTTACAGGATTGGTCTATGACACAGAATTATGCTTTCTCTCTGTTCAATCTCATATCTTGGCTCATCTCTTCTTCCCAAGGGTACCGTAGTTCTGATGACTCCATTATCACAACCTTGGCTCCTAACTTTGGCCATCACAACGTTGGCTCCCACAACTACTCTATAGCTTTTCCTCTCCTGCTTAATCCAGACGGGAAGTCTCATGACTTGATCAATCAGAGACTTCTTGTCTTTTAGCTTAGCTGATTTCCGGGGGCCCTGGACAACCAATGGTGTTCCACAAATAACTCTTTGCCTCCTTGCAGAAGCCTGGGCACCAAGAACTAGACGAGCATGGTCTAATTGGTGCATGGGCCAGTCGGTGAATCCCATATCGGCTCTTCCTCTATTGGTCTCCACACCTACTTTGGCCACACCTACTTTGGCTTGATAGGCTAAGTAGCTGTTATCATTAGCAGGAGTCCATGTTTCTATTTTTTATTCTAATGTAGCTCAAGGCACTATGACTTCTAAAGCTTCAGTGGTAGGTTGAAGACTGAAAAACATTCTGGGAGCTGAATTGACTTTTGGAAAAAAAAATCCCCAATTTTTTACTTCGATTCAGGTTATTGCTCAGCTTAGAACTAGCATATTAGGAGCATCAGTCTCTTCAATAAAATTTCCAGATTTTACTATTAACATAACGTAAAATCATGATGATATAAATGACAGAGGAGAATATTAATTCCTACCTTCCCTCCCCAATTTTTCACTATAATCTTAAGGGATTCTACTTTTTCTGTTTAGGGGATGTAAGGGATGTGTTGATATGGATATGGTTTGCTGAAGTTTTATCTTTACTTGATATGATCAACTGATTGCATTGTTTTTACTTGTCATGATGTAATAGTTATTTAGATGGCTATGGACCTAAGATATTACCATATATCTTTCCTTTTTTTTCTAACTTGAATTCTCCATCTGCATTTGTGTTCATATGGTTAAATATGTTATTTTGGATTTAATACTGTTGGTGGATGTTTGGTTCAAATGATTGGTTGTTCTGGTCTTTGGGGTTTTTTGCACAAGAAAGAGGAGGAGTTGGTTGGAGTTACACCTTTTATGGCGCGTACTTTATTGTGATTGGTTGCAGTGTTTCTATTCAGATTTTCAATTTTCTCTCATATTGCTTTGCTGCTGAGGGAAATAAAAAAAGAGTTAAGTATCATAGGAGCCTCTGTGTCATTAATAAATTCATGACTTTACGTCATGTTAACAGTAAAATCTTGGAATAGTGCCCATCCTCTGCCGACGTGAACGTGCAAAACAGTAAACCAAGTTGTACATACTGATAGCTGGTCCGTTAATGCTGTTATCCATTTGAAATGCAGTTCAATTCTTTCAATATGATGATTGGAACGGCAGGTAAGGGAAAAACTACTTATCCAATACACGTGGTTGGAGAGAGTTTTATGGGATAGGATCAGTAAACTATATACCAGAACGAGAGGCTCTAGATCGATTATGATACTAAAGACAGACCCACTAAGAAGTGCACCAAGAGAGCTTTTCAAAGTAATTATTTTAGCTTTTATATTTTTAATTTAATTTTTGCAACATTTTAATTGTTGTTTATTTAGACTAACATTTTAAATATTATAAATTACATACGTAGTAATATTGATGACATTAGATAAAAGATTTTGCCATTGATATAAAAGGTAAAAGATAACTAGATGATAAAGGGACTTTAACCTTTCATTGCCAGCAAATAAGCAACTAACACTTATTTGAGACATTGTGCAAAACACGCTCACGCAATCTTAATTTTATTACATGACAGGAGGCTTCCTATTTTGCATAACTTTCTTTACTTATGCCTCCAGCAGCACAAGTCAATCAATCAAAAACTTTTAACCAATCCTAGGCCAACATAGCCTGTATATAAGTCTTTGGTGGGCGTGTCTATTCCTCTTTCTTTGCTGCTTCCAGAAGGCACAGGTCAGAGTACTACCTTCAGAGCTTATACTTATTTATTCTATATTTATTTAATACTGTTAGGAACTTAGTCATTGTTTTTTCCATTATTCTATATTTGTTTTCTCTCTCTCTGCCCTACCTCTCCTCTCACCCTGTACTGTCTTTTCCTACCCGTCTACCTTACCCGCGGCGTTTTACCGCGACCGCGCTTGTTTGCTGGGGTTTGGAATAGGCATAAGGGACCCTTTGGGAGGTGGGTGTGGGGTTTGAGGGACGAACCGCTAACATCATCAGTGCGGCGTTAGTGTTTGACGGCGGACCACGATCGCGGACCGCGATCACGATCGCGGACCGCACTGTCGTTTTGGCGCGAACGGCGGCCATCTTGGATCTCGCTCCCGCGAGACCCACGACGGCCATTAGCGCTCCTAACGGTCGTGATTCAAACGACCCATCCAACATTCTCTTTTTCTCATATGTATAGTGGTAACTTATTTTCTCTGCCTCTACTGTATATCCATATTTAGTGTCAGTACCCTCAGGCTTCCCCTACTGCACATCTTAAAGGCACAGTTCATGCAGGCTCATCCCCTACTGCACATCTTAAAGGCACAGTGCAAGCAGGCTCATCCCCTGCTATAAATTAAAGTGACACAGTGCAAACAGGCTTACCCCTGCTATTAAATCTAAGTGACTCAGTACTAGCAGGCTCATCCCCTGCTATATCATTTAGATTGGCAGTTCAACAGGCTCATCCCCTGCTATACCATCATATGTATATGTGACTCTGTACATGATACCCACAATAGTAGGTGGAAGCCGTATCATACGGCAATTCACGTATTTCAGTACCTAACACTCTCCTGTCTTCCACAGACAGACCCAACACACAACACAAGATGAGTGACTCACCACAGTTACCACCGTCAGATTGGCAGACACTTGTTAACTCGGCGGTAGCTGCCTCCGTGGAGAAAGCTATCGGCAGACTGCTTATGAAGAACCCAAAGCCGGATACGGTTACAGAACAGTCCACGGAACTAACGGATGATGCCCTCCCCGGAGACTTCCACGCCATAAAACGGCAACGGAAGGGCACCGGGTGGGACACCCAGAGACTAAGAGGCAAAGCACCGTTGAAGAGGAGCAGCCAGGCAGTGAGAAGAGGAGTTTCCCCTCCATACTCTCCGTCCTCGGAGGACGATGATCGCAACCCCCCACCATCGCTTGACATCATGGACGAGTGGAAGGCGGGGGCTTCACACTCGGAAGACGAGGAATGGCTAGACGTCCAGGGGGACGACAGGGAGTATGATCAAGACACATACCTTGAGCAGGAGTTCCCTCACCACTCACGGGATAACCATGAAGAGGGCACCTTCATAGACCCCCAAGGGACGGCCATGTTCGACCCCCGCACGATTCGACATCCAAGATCAACAGAATGGGGATTACCGGAACACATGGTTCAGTTCATCCACTTCTGGCTGAGAAAGCCAATGGACAAAGAAGTGAGGACGAGGCTACGGGCAGAATGCCCAAGACCCACGCTACCAGATAAAATTGCACTGACCCCGGAATTTTATACTACCGTTTCCCTGTTCATGTCCCGCGCGGGCCGGGACCCACGAAAAGGGATAGAGAAGGGCCTAAGGGAATCCCAAGACAAGCTCCTAGACATCCTGGGCCCTCTAGCAAAAATGCTATACCTGGCCGACTTGGCCCTCTCCCAGGGCACCGCACTGGACGCCCACACTATACGTGAATGGACACAACGGGCCATCTGTATGCTGGGCAACACCAACGCGGCAATGTGCGCAGAACGCCGCAGAACTGCATTACTGAAGATGGACCCAAACCCTGTTCGACAAGGGGGGTGGTGGAGGCCGCCCCGGACGATACGGGTTTCTTCAGCAACATCTTCGTAGTCCAAAAGAAAACAGGAGACTACAGACTGGTCATCAACCTACGACAACTGAACGGGTTTGTCACCTACAGGCATTTCAAAATGGAAGGGATCCACCTCCTAAGAGACCTACTGTTGCAACACGAATGGTTCACTCGACTAGACTTAAAGGACGCCTACCTATCGGTACCGATAGCCCGCGTCAGCAGTCCTTTCCTCCGCTTCACATGGAAACATCTCACCTGCCAATTCACCTGTCTCCCATTCTGCCTCAGCTCAGCACCATGGTGCTTTATGAAACTCATGATGCCGGTAATGGCTTACCTAAGGGAGAAAGGCATCCGCTGCCTAATATACCTGGACGATATTCTGATATTCTGCGAGTCAGCGCCCAGACTTCGATCTCAAACGAGATTCATAGTGTGCTTGCTAGAATCATTGGGCTTCATCATAAACAGAGAAAAATCTTCACTCCAACCGGCCAGGGTGGTACAATTTCTGGGATTCTAAATAGATTCGAGAACGTGTACCCTCCGGTTACCCACTGCAAAGATTGCAACAATACGGAAAGAAATATGCCGGGTACTTCGAAAAGACTCAATACCGCTCTGCCTCCTGGCCAGAATGGTAGGCCTTTTATCATCCTCCATACAAGCGATCTTCCCGGGACCGCTACACTACCGGGCCATGGCCCATCACTTGAGACAAGGACAGACGTACGACTACTGGATCCCAGTGTCAACAGAAATACGGATGGAACTCCGATGGTGGCTCCTCCACATGGAGGCCTGGAACGGCAGAGGCATATTCGGTCCGAACCCGGACTTCGTCCTGGAGTCGGACGCCAGCCTATGGGGCTGGGGAGCCCACTGTGCACAGGCGTCCACCGGAGGACCATGGTCGGAGGAAGAGAAACTCCTACACATCAACTGCCTGAAGTTGATAGCGGGCTCCTTCGTGATCAGGAGTTTGGCCAAGCACATGTCCAACTGCTGCATACTCTTGCGCATGGACAACATTTCGGCAGTCCAGTACATAAACCACCTGGGCGGAGCCAGATCACGGGCCTTAACAGAAGCAACGAGGGACATCTATCGATTCTGCTTACCCCGCAACATCACGATCAAGGCAGAATACCTACCGGGAGTCAACAACCTCACAGCGGACTGGTTCTCTCGACATTGGAGAGACAGCAGCGATTGGCGCCTGGACACCACCATCTTTCACAGGATAAGGCAGGTAAGAAGTCCACTACACATAGACCTCTTCGCATCATGGACGAACACTCAGCTACCGAGATATTACAGTTGGCTCCCGGATCCTCAAAGCGAAGCAGTGGATGCGTTCGTGCAACAATGGCCACAAACAGGAGCTTACGCGTTCCCACCGTTCTCGATGCTGGCGAGAGTCCTCCACCACCTACGCAGAGCGGGGACATCTCTGATTCTGATCACACCATTGTGGAAGAGCCAAGAATGGTTCCCGGACCTACTAGCTCTGTCACAAGACCATCCGCTAATCCTACCAGTGTTCCCATTCCTCCTAGTGAACCCGGACGGGGAACCTCACCCGTTGATTACACAAGATCGGCTGGAACTGGTGGCCTGGAGTCTTTCTGGGGATCTTGGAACGTCTCAGGCCTATCGCAGACGACTAGAGACCTACTATGGGACTCCTGGGCACCTGGCACTAGGCGCTGCTACCTATCAGCATGGAACACGTGGAATCGCTGGTGCATGGAAAGGGACCTCGATCCCTTTACGGCACCTATTCCCTGCATTCTAAATTTCCTGTCAAACCTGTTTTCGGAAGGAAGAGCCTACCGCTCAATTAATATCACCAGATCTGCCATCTCGGCGGCCCACACCCCGATAGACGGTACACCAGTGGGTCAGAACACCCTGATATGCCGTCTACTTCGGGGCATCAAACTAGCCAGACCTCCGGCTCCGAAGTATAACACTCTTTGGGATGTAGATTTGGTTATCCGATTCCTGAGGAACTGGCTAGACAACGAGACCTTGTCTCTGAGACAACTATCAGCCAAACTGACTCTCCTTCTATGTTTAGTTTCGTTTCGTAGGGTCGCGGACGTTAGGGCTTTTGACATAAACGGTTTCACTGTAACACCAGAAGGGGTTACCTTCACGGTGTCTCGCAGGACTAAGACGGACTCTACATCCGTATCTTACCCCTTTTTTCCGACGGTTCCTCGGCTATGCGTCGTGAACACCTTGCTTCGATACGTAGAGGTAACTGAACCACTCCGTTTTTACCGATCAGGTCAACTGCTGGTATCTTACACTAAACCATACAAACCCGTAACTACCATTACGTTGGCCAGATGGGTACGATGGCTTTTATCACTGGCAGGGGTAGAACCAAATTTCGGGGCCCACTCGGTACGCGGGGCGGCGGCTTCGCGTGCATATTTGTCGGGAGCATCACTAACGGACATCTTGCGCTTGGCAGACTGGACTAGAGAAAACACCTTCAGAGTTTTCTACTTTCGACAGACATCTCACGCATCTTTTTCGTTGTTACCGCAGCGTTAAAAATGCAAAATAGGAAGCCTCCTGTCATGTAATAAAATTGTAGATTATGTTAACGTAGTGTACGTATAATCTTAATTTTAATAATGACAGGAGGCGAGTATTTTCCCCCCCATAGATCTTGGGATTGTTCCCCCCCTAGATACTCACCGATTCAAGCATTTAATTGACAGTTATGACGACCTTACAGACTGATACCTTCGTACTGTATAAATCTCACGTAAACAGTATGATCACCTATACTTTAGATATATTAAGTAACTGATCCAGGGTTATAGGTTGCATGCGGACAATAGTTCATTTCCACATCTTTCACCTATTTCCATTTTTTCCAGCATAAGATGATTCGGGAGCCGGGCAACAAAGACCCCTCAAGCTTCAACCCAAGCTACGTTTGTTCAAAATTACAGAGTTCCATTTAAAAGATTCACCGCAACCTGACGTTACAGGATTTCACACATCAAAGAAAGAGGAATAGACACGCCCACCAAAGACTTATATACAGGCTACGTTGGCCTAGGATTGGTTAAAAGTTTTTGATTGATTGACTTGTGCTGCTGGAGGCATAAGTAAAGAAAGTTATGCAAAATAGGAAGCCTCCTGTCATTATTAAAATTAAGATTATACGTACACTACGTTAACATAATCTACAATTTGGGTTGCAAAGTCATTACATAAGGCGTGTCACTGCTATTTCTCGCTTTCCCAAGGGAACCATTTAATCAAATATTTTTTCTCATGCCTGTTAACCCCCTCACTACCAAATACAATTTGGATTAAAACTTATTATCATAAGTAGAACATAGAAAAAAAAACTAAAAACATTTAACTAGGTATTTCTGTTTAGGGATGCACAAACATGCTCTAGAATGCATCACCAGTTGCTTTTGTATCTGCTCTTTACAATCTCTAGTTTGGCTGCCCACTCACACATTTATTATTAAATCTATAGCGCTCTTTTAACTTTCTTGCTATTTCTAATGTACCCTTCAAAAATAGCTGAGATTGTCGAGAATCCATTAAAAAAGCAGTTAATAGTTTTACTGCAGGCTATATGCTATTAGGTGGGGTCATGGGATTATTCTGCAGACTTTTTATTGCACCTTGTATCCATGGAGCATGCTCCTGGAACTGCTGGTTTAACTAAATTGTGGGTATGTTTATGGCACGTCCCATGGTTAATGATGTGAAATTAAGTACCCAGGCCATATCCTTAACTTTTATCTCATAATCATGGTTTGTGATTGGACCATAGCACTGCTATAAAGCTAGCTGCTCTACTGCAAAGTAAATTATTTAATAGAGTTCTAATAACATCCACTTAAATGGCAGATCCACACTACAAATTACTAGGGGGGGATGCTCATCCTTACAGGACTTTTTGCCTATTTCAATTAATCTCTTTTTTTTCCATGCTACTATGGAGTTAAACAGAACATGAACTAGTGGAAGAATATATAATGTAGATTAAAGGGGAATTGTCACTTCTCTGGAATCTACACCACTGAATAAAACATTGAGAATCACCTTTTTGTTTGTTTTAATTTTATATTTAATATTGAGCAAATGACATCATAATCCAGATCAGTCTGGGCAGAGCCAAAACACAGATTGCATTTAGGAGGAGAAATTGAAACGTTGCTTAATTTCTCCTCTCCACTGTATGCATTCTCTATGTGGACTGGCAGGTGCACAGTCGTGGGGTAAAGAGGGCTGTGTGAAACTGGCCCCCTACAATCAGCACAAATAAAAAATCCATTGTGTTTCGTTAGTGCTAGTTTAGTTTTCACCCCTTCAGCAACTGGGGATTGGGGGGTGGGAGGGAGAGGAATCCTGCAGTGCTAGGAAAACGGATTGTTTTCCTGGCACTGGAGATTCCCTTTAAGGTGGATCCCTGAGGGAGCCTTTTTAAAAGAACATTTATTACAAAATAACGAACACTAATGTCAATATCCTGGTTGGCATACAATGAAAATATAAATATTGTTTATGTTTTCACTGGATGCATGTTTCTTCATGAGTCAGGGCAAACAATAGGCATATTTATGAATTTAATATGAGGACATCCCAGGTTTGTTTTCATAGCTAACTTGAGACCTTTAAGAGCATAATTAAAAGAACGCTCCAAGTACCTTAGCCACTATAGGACATTAGAGGGTATGGTGCCAGGAGTGCCTGCTCCCATTGTAAGAATTGAAACAATTTTAGAACAATTTGAGTTCTGTCATAGCCCGCTCTTTACTATAACAGTGGACCCCAGGTAAGAAGTCAAACCACTCAAAAACATTTTGACTCTGTACAATGAGGGGTACTAGAGTACTCCCGGCATGCAGACGAACATTGTCCGCACATTTTTTGGGTCAAACCAATTGTAAACCATTTAACCCCTTTAAGTAAGATGGCACGTGGGACCTCCAGGCACCATAAGAACTTAAGATTAATTTGTTATGATGTCCACAGTGTTTATTTAAGAATTATTTAAAATGTGAGGTGAATGTTAAAAAAAAAAAAACAAGGATATTTTTAGTTTGACAAGTGATGGGCAAAAATAATAATAAATAACTTTTAAATGACTTTGCGAACATCTATTACAAAAATGTCAGCATGAATTGGCCCCACACTTGGCTAGCACATTTAACGACGCAATATGCACTAAATCATTACCAGCTAGCACATGTTCTCACACTCCCAAAACCTGGGAAACAACCGATACACCCCCAAGATTTTAGGCCTATCTCACTTGTAAACACAGATGCCAAAATATTTGTGAAATTGTTAGCCCAGAGACTGAATCAAGTCTTACCAAAACTAATACACAATTACCAAGTGGGAATTTGTTAAAGGTCTTTAAGGGGGTGACAACATGCTGAAGGTCCTAGATTTACCTTATAGCGTTAATCGGCTGAAGAAATATTGTTTTAGTAGTTTTTTTATAGTAATTGATTGAAAGGAGAGAAAAAGGTTGATATGGATTATTATAAACACCAGTATTACAATAAAACAGGAAAAAGAAGACATCCTAGCTATGCTTCCCTCTGATACTGAGAGTTCCTGGGGAACTTTGTTATTCTCTTTTGAATTGGATACTGCATGTATGTATCTTCAGCTACTATTAGTTGCCAATGATGACTAAGGCTATCAGCAGCTTTTGGTACTTTTTTCAGCTTTCACAGGAGGAAAAAAAAAAATATCTGTTCCGCAACAAATTCTCCTTTAATATAAAATCTCATAGATATCTCATTTTGAGATACTTGGTCAAATTCCTTAATGTGACAAAAGGTTCTTTAAATGTATGATTGATAGCTTTTAATTATTATTACTTAGAACACTATTACCGTATATACTCGAGTATAAGCCGAGTTTTTCAGCACATTTTTTGTGCTGAAAAACCCCAACTCGGCTTATACTCGAGTCACTGTCTGTATTATGGCAATTTATTTTGCCTTAATACAGACAATGGGGCTGTGTGCGGTTACTTACCTCTCCTGCAGCTCCTGTCAGCTCTCTCCTCCTCGGCGGTCCGTCCAGCACCTCTGTCAGCTCCCAGTGTAAGTCTCGCGAGAGCCGCGGGGTCATAGTGCGGCTCTCGCGAGACTTACAGTGTGAGCTGACAGAAGAGCTGCACGGACTGGCGCGGAGGAGAAGGGAGCTGACAGGAGCTGCAGGAGAGGTAAGTGCTCTCTGCCATCCCTCCTCCCCCCACTGAGCTGCCAATGCCACTGGACCACCAGGGAAGGAGAGCCCCCCTCCCTGCCATGTATCAAGCAGGGAGGGGGGACGAAAAAAAGAAAAAAAATTATAATAATAAAATAAAAATATATATAAATAATAATATAACAACAAAAATTAAAATAATAATAATAAAAAAAATATTTAAAATGCCCACCCCCCACCAAGGCTCTGCATCACACTCTGCATCACACACACACACACACTGCACTCATACACACACACACTGCACTCATACACACACTGCACTCATACACACACTGCACCCATACACACACTGCACCCATACACACACACACACTGCATTCATACACACACACACTGCACTCATACACACACACTGCACTCATACACACACACTGCATTCATACACACACACTGCATTCATACACACACACACTGCACTCATACACACACTGCACTCATACACACACACTGCACTCACACACACTGCACTCACACACACACTGCACTCTCTCACACACACACACACACTGCACTCATACACACTGCACTCATACACACACACTGCATTCATACATACACACTGCACTCATACACACACACTGCACTCATACACACACTGCTCTTATACACACACTGCTCTCATACACACACTGCACTCACTCATACACACTGCACTCACTCATACACACTGCACTCATACACACTGCACTCATACACACTGCACTCATACACACACACACTGCAGTCATACACACTGCACTCATACACACACACTGCATCCATACACACACACTGCATCCATACACACACACTGCATTCATACACACACACTGCACTCATATACACACACTGCACTCATATACACACTGCACTCACACACACTGCACTCACACACACACACTGCACTCATACACACTGCACTCATACACACACTGCACTCATACACACACACTGCATTCATACATACACACTGCACTCATACACACACTGCTCTCATACACACACTGCTCTCATACACACACTGCACTCACTCATACACACTGCACTCACTCATACACACTGCACTCATACACACTGCACTCATACACACACACACTGCAGTCACACACACTGCATTCATACACACACACTGCATTCATACACACACACTGCACTCATATACACACACACTGCACTCATATACACACACACTGCATTCATTATATACACACACTGTAAATAAATATTCAATTAATATATTTTTTTTTAGGATCTAATTTTATTTAGAAATTTACCAGTAGCTGCTGCATTTCCCACCCTAGTCTTATACTCGAGTCAATACGTTTTCCCATTTTTTGGGGGTAAAATTAGGGGCCTCGGCTTATTTTTTGTGCTGAAAAACCCCAACTCGGCTTATACTCGAGTCACTGTCTGCATTATGGCAATTTATATTGCCATAATACAGACAATGGGGCTGTGTGTGGTTACTTACCTCTCCTGCAGCTCCTGTCAGCTCTCTCCTCCTCCGCGGCGGTCCGTCCAGCACCTCTGTCAGCTCCCAGTGTAAGTCTCGCGAGACCCGCGGGGTCATAGTGCGGCTCTCGCGAGACTTACAGTGTGAGCTGACAGAAGAGCTGCACGGACTGGCGCGGAGGAGAAGGGAGGTGACAGGAGCTGCAGGAGAGGTAAGTGCTCTCTGCCATACACACTGCATTCATACACACACACTGCATTCATACACACACACTGCACTCATATACACACACTGCACTCATATACACACACACTGCATTCATTATATACACACACTGTAAATAAATATTCAATTAATATATTTTTTTTAGGATCTAATTTTATTTAGAAATTTACCAGTAGCTGCTGCATTTCCCACCCTAGTCTTATACTCGAGTCAATACGTTTTCCCTTTTTTTGGGGGTAAAATTAGGGGCCTCGGCTTATATTCGGGTCGGCTTATACTCGAGTATATACGGTAGTTTACCTAAAGTTTGCTCCAAGTTACATGTAAATCTCAAATTATCTGCTCTTACCAGAACGTTTGCTGTTTACATAATAGCTGCATTGTTACACAGACAGATTAACCTATTTTGTACTGACCCTTCAGCACTAAGAAAACAAAACAAAATAACAATGGATACTTCAGTTATGATAGATTGTGTTGGATCTGCTGAACTTAATGTAATTATATTACAGAATATTAAAGTTGATCTGTTAAATAATAGCAACAATCCCTGCCTGAGGCATTTCCTAATTAAAATGTAAGATTTAAAGAACATTTTGACAAAGGGAGTTCACCCAGCCTTATATTCCACCTTGGTTACACAATTTTTAAAGAGCATTGACTACTGACACTGAGCATATAAACATAGACACTCACTGTCAGTTTGTCATGTTGAGTCATATGCTCATTGTTTGTTTTAACATATCTCGCTATATTTTAAAGAGCACACCTTGACTCATACATATTATGCAGGCTGGTAGCCTCATAACAGAAAATCCTAATAATTTGTCATTTTTGAAAATTAAGATTAGGGTCACCCTTTGACCTCATAATAAATACTTTTTGAAATGCTGTCATTGAAGTGCTAACTGTGTTTGGTTCTTTGAAGAATGAAGGCAGTTGAAATCTAATTTGCACTTTCTGCTCCATAATCCCCCAGAAAGAAACTATTTTGTTTAGGTCTTATAATTGGGAAGGTCATGGATTCTATTTGTTGCCAACCTTATATTCTTTAAAGAATCCTTGAATATGTTTTATACTGTGTATGAGTATGTAAAAATAGGAACACCACAAGGGTACATTAACTTGTTGTGTAAAATAGACCTATATTTTGCATCAATTACACAACCATATGCAACATTCAGCAGTCTTGCTTTAAATTTAATATTTTGTGTAGCTTAAGAACCATAATAAAGCTTAATGTAGTGGTTTGGTACAAAGAGGCTGTCCCCTACAAGCTCTTAATTACACGTAGTGTAAGCTGAGCTGTAAAGACACCACTTATGGCTCAGCATCTGCTAGAGGTACTTCCTTTAGCGATCCTGTAATTATTATTATTATTAGTCAAACGCCAACAAATTCCATAGCGCTGTGCAGTAGGTGGACTAACAGACAAGTATTTGCAGCAAGACAAGATGGACACACAGCAACAGAGGGTGTTGAGGGCCCTGATCAAATTAGCTTACATTCTAGAGGGATCTTTACATGATGAACATTCTGCATCTTGACCTTATGCATTCGGAATATACAGCTCTATTAGAAGACTGATTGACACAGTGCAGCAATTTTCCCACATGTGAGTACCCTTCCCTCTTCCCAATGCTCCCCAATCAGAAGTATTAGTCTGGCTGAGATCAAGGGAAACGCTGCCATTGTGGCAAGAAAAATGGTACATGTTCTTATTTAACTTTGGGGGGAGATGGGCCTATATATGAAAAAAAGAAAAGAAAATACAAATGCACAAGTGCTCAGTATATACCCCTAAATGAAAATTAACCAATTAACTCCACTGTACTCTAATAATTTAAAGATCTTCACACACAATTGAGTGCTTCTACTAGGACTTCCTCCCTGTCACGATAGATATAAGGGAACACACACACAGACCCTGAAACACAGAGGTAAAGATGCCATATTACCAGGCTTTAGAGTGGCTAGACTTAACGTACAGAATAGTCAAAGAGTAAAGGGAAGTGAAGGGAAAGAGAAATCAGGTAAACAGTAGATAAGCCAAAAATCAGGAACACAGAAAGAAGAATAAGCGTGTAACAAGCCAAGGTCATTAACAGGAATAATTCAGAATACAATACGCACTATTGGGCTAAACAAAAACCACAACAGGGCAATTTGGACAAGAAAGTCTGAGAAATATAAAGGCCACCCCTACAAGTAATTGGTTAGAGTCATGAGTAGCTCTGAAAGAACCGAATTTGTCAAGTTGCGGACCGCGAATGATCATAAAGGGACGCGTACAAGCAGCGTGTGGAATCAATCACCCTGTCGGAGCAGTGTGCGGGGACATCGGAACAGGTACGTATTGCACCCCCATCCTGATATATACCAAGTTAATACACAAAAGAATGGAGATACAGCAAACCTATGAGGAACACAAAATCACATAATATACCATAGTAACCACTAGTTCGATGATCAATAATAATTACAACCACAAGATAAAATGTGGCCTTCAGTAAAATATTGCAGCCAGAACATTTTCTCCAAATGGATAAGCATTACTGATCTTGAATTTCTACAATGCTGAAAACAGACATAAAAATAATAGTTCAGAATGCTCACACACACTTTAAACAAAGTACCAATATACTATATATAACTCAAGTACAAAATAATATAGCATATGACATATATCACCTGACAATATGAGTAAACATTGCTAAGATACCACACAGCCATGTGGTTGGCGTAGGGATGCTCTATACCCTGAAACTCATGATTGGATGTACATCATGTTGGATGAATGCTTTATATTTATTCTTCAGCTTTTCATGGTATTTTTTTTTTTTTTAAATTTGACAATTTTTATTGTTTTCAACATATCATGGGGGTAAGGTTGAGAGGGGTACAGAAGATAAAAGAGGGGGGGGGGGGTCATCCAGTAGTTCCGAACCACATAAGTACATACATACAAATATACAGAGTAGACAGCAATCAGTCTCTTTTGACATTGTGCTCTATAAATATCTATAACCTTTCTTGATACTCTCCGGGTTGTCCCTAGTATTCCAGGTCAGGCCTCTGTCTCTATCTCTATCTACCCTCCCTGTATTTGCGTTTATGCTATTCCTTTTTGTGGTGTGTCTGTCTCCATATCTCCCAAGTTTCCCAGGCTGCCTTATTTATGACTGTAGGGGGGCATATGTTGGTGAACCATTGTTCATATATTCTTTGGTTATCTAGTTCCGAGAGAACTACCTCTATTGCTGAGGTTCGGCTAGATTTCCAGTTCCTTGCTACCACTCGCTGTGCTGTGAGCAGCAGATGATATGTGAGTTTCCGAATGTGTGGAGGTATTCCTGGGGGTGTGGAAAGCAGTAAGTACATGCGTGGTTCGTACTTCAGTTCTGTGTGTGTGATTTCTAATAGTGTTCTGTGTAGTTCCTTCCAGAACGGTTGGATCAGCGGGCATTGCCACCATGTGTGTAGTACAGTGCCTTCGTGAGAGGCGCATCTCCAACATTGTGGGGAGCTATTCGGGTAAAGTTTGTGCAACCTCGCGGGTACTAAGTGCCACCTATATATCATTTTTGTATGTTGCTCTAAGAGAGTGGCCGACTTGACCAGTTTTTGGGGGGAGACAATGATGTCATTCCATGTTTGTTGGGAGATCACTTCGTTGAGGTCTAGCGCCCACTGTTTCGCAGGTGTGGCGTCAGAGAGTGGGGAGTAGTCTAGGAGAAGTCTGTAACACATGGATAGCGGCCTGCATGATTTAGGTAGGCGTTTATCCAGGCAGATTTGTTCCCATATTGTGGGGTTCTGCATCCCTATTTCTTGTAGTGTAGGGTCATGTTGTTCGTGTTTGCGTAGGAAGGATTGGAGTTGTCTATAAGAGAAGTGGGAGGTCTGTGGGATCCCATGAACTAAGCGCAGTGTGGCGAAATCTGTGAGTTTATTTCCTGTGTAGAAGTGGGTAAGATTGTGTAGGCCCTTATCGTGCCATGGTCTAGCATTGAAGGTCGGGATACAGTATGTTAAAGCCCACGTGGGCGTGGCTTTAGATATTTGAGGGTTGTTGCACAGTTTGGCTCTATGTGTATCCCATGTGTGCAGTAGTAGTGACAGTTGGTTTGGAATGTCCGGTATCGTTGGCCGAAGTGTTTTGGGTATCCACAGAACATGTGAGAGTATATATGGTTCTAACAGCCGTGCCTCTAGTGTTACCCATTGTGGGGGTGGTTGGTCTATAAGGTGTGGTAGTGCGGATGCTAGTATTGCTGCGTGATAGTAGGAGCGAACGTCTGGAACTGCCAGTCCCCCCTCCTTTAGCGGTGCCTTAAGGAGTTTTAGTGCCACCCGGGGTCTCCCATTCCCCCAAATAAACTTATTCATGTCTTTCTGGATTGCTTTGAAGTAGGATTGGGGGAGCTTTAGTGGGAGGGTCCGAAAGACATATTGCAGCCGTGGGAGCACTGACATCTTCAGTGCCACTATTCTTTCGGTCCATGTAAGGAATAAGGCCCCCCATGTCTTTAAGATTACTTTACAGTCATTCCAGACCCTAATATAGTTCCTAGTGGTGAGGTCTGAGGGATTTTTTGTAAAGAGAAGTCCTAAATATTTTATATTGTCTGACCTCCACTCAAATGGGTATGTCTTGCTCAGGGTCAACATCTGGGAGGCATGTAGTCCTATCCCCATTGCTTGAGTTTTTGATTCATTCAACGAATAATATGACAGCCGGCCATAATGTTTGATGGTCTGCATAAGGTTAGGGAGGGACTCCACGGGTTTCGATATATATAATAGTATATCATCTGCGAAAGCACTAATTTTATATTCTGTACTTTTCACAGTAATGCCATGTATGAGAGGGTGCATTCTGATATTGCGTAACAGGGGTTCCAGGGCCAGGACGTACAACAGGGGTGACAGGGGGCAGCCCTGTCTCGTACCGTTGGTGATGTTAAAGGGGTGCGATTGAAATCCAGCTTGGAGGACTTGTGCTGATGGTGTAGAGTACAGTGCGAACACTTGTCGCACAACTGGTGGTGGAAACCCATATGCCCGCAGTGTGCGATCTAGAAAGGGCCAACTAAGATGGTCAAACGCCTTTTCGGCGTCCAATGCAAGGAGCAGCCCGCTGCCCTTGGCCTTACGAAGACTTTCTAACAGCAGTGTCAGTTTGCGGGTGTTATCTAGCCCTTGCCTACCCTTTACAAATCCCGTTTGGTCGTCACTTATGAGTGTAGGCAAGAGGTCGCTGAATCTATTCGCTAAGACCTTTGCATATATTTTTGCGTCTGTGTTTAGTAACGATATGGGTCGGTAATTTTTGCATTGGTCTGGCGGTTTGTCCAGTTTGGGCAAGGTTACTATGGTGGCCAACAACATTTCATGTGGTAATTTCCCCATTTCTGAGGCAGAGTGGTACACCTTCAGGAGATGGGGGGCTAGTTCTTGGGCATATAGCTTATAGTATGCGTTAGAGAGGCCATCTGCCCCGGGCGCTTTACCCTTTGGTAATCCCTTTATCACGTTTAGCACCTCCTGTAATGTAATAGGTTTTAGTAGGTCGGCTGCTTGTGACAAGTCTATTTGGGGAAGTTTGGCCATCTGAAGGTAACTGTCTATTTCCTCTGCCTTGGTCAGCTGTACCGTGCCAGAGTTGTTCAGGTTGTAGAGTTTGGAATAGAACTCCGCAAATTCCTGGCTGATATCTGTGGGGGTGATTTTCTTGTTGCCGTCTTCGCCTATAACATGTGCAATTTTTGAGTTGGCGTATTTTGTTCGTAGTCTATTGGCTAAGTATTTACTGGCTTTGCCGCTATTATGGTAAACATTGGCTTTTAATTTGTGGAGCATGTTTTTGTTTTTTTCTGCGTTTAGCTGTGTTAAGCGGGTATATAATGTTTGAAGTTGTGTAGCTAATTGTGGTGAGGGCTGTAGTTTGTTCTGTTTGGAGGTTAGTGCTATTTGTTTGTGGCAATCTAGGATGTTAGTTTGGTGGTGTCGCTTCAGAAAAGAGGATCTCCTGATAAACAGGCCCCTCATGACTGCCTTGTGCGCTGACCAAACTGTGTTGTCTGAGATTTCCGATCCACTATTTGTTTCAAAGTAAGCTTGCAGTGCTTCTCTTATTTCTTTGACAAATGTGGTGTCTGTCAGCAGTGTGTCATTTAATTTCCATGAGCCTCTTCCTTTAAACTGGAAGGCGTCTAGTAGGTCAAGGGACACTGGACCATGGTCCGACCATGTTATATTCCCCATGGTACAGTTAGACAGATTGGCTAGGAGTTGTCTATCTATGAGGAATGCGTCTATGCGGGTATAGGTGTTATGTGCCCTCGAGTAGAAGGAATAATCTCTGTCCTCCGGGTGCAGTGATCTCCAGGCATCGTAGAGGTCATAGCGATCTATCAGTTTGGTGAATGCCTTACTCGTGGTGTCTAATCTCTTTTTGCTGCTTCCTGTTAGGGTAGCAGTCGTGTCGAGCATAGGTGATTGTATGCAATTGAAATCTCCGCATAGTATTACATTTCCCTTTTTAATCTTATCTATTTTATGTAAGACCATTTGGAGGAACTGCGTAGGGTTTTCATTGGGGAAATAAGTTGCAACTAATGTGAGATGGACATCGTTGAATTGTCCCACCAGTATTATGTATCTGCCTCTTGGGTCTATACTGTGCGCTATTGGAGTAAAGGCTACGTCTCTGTGAACCAGAATTGATACTCCTCTTGTTTTAGTGCTTGCTTGAGAGTGAAATTGGACGGGGTAAGTTTTCATAAATATGGCCGGAGTACGGTCATTCCGAAAGTGCGTTTCCTGGATACAGGCAATATCTGCCCTGTTTTTGATTAGATCTCTAAACAATAGTCTGCGTTTACCTGGGGTGTTCAACCCCTTGACATTGTGAGAGACAAGTCTCATAGTGGTACGGTGGGGGGTGGATGCGCTGCTTTTCTTTTGCGTGTATCGGTAACAAGTCGGCTAAGTATGGGTTCATGCGTTTTGGTAAGATGTGGTAAATGATTCGGCTTCTGTGGGGTAGCTGGAGGTAGAGTGTCTGGATGACATTGCATGGGGAAGGGGGGGACCCACTGGGGATGGAGGAGTCCAGATAGGGGGATAGGTACGGGGTTAGGGTAAACGGGTGGGCAACATGCCCTAACTAGCTCCCTTACTCGGAGCCACATTGCGTCGAGGAACTCTCGATCGCAGAGCCTAGGGGGACGGGAGGTCGAGCTTAGCCTTAGGCGTGCAGCTCATTCGTGGCTCTGATGGAGGTAGGAGCATTGTAACTTTGTGCTTTTTGTATGTCTGGAGAGTCTCAGGAGGCAATGAGAACAGGTTGGGCTAAAAGGAGAATACATGTAAAAATTAAGAAATAACTCATTGGTACTTCCGGCCCTATCAAGTGAAAGGTGTTGTCCTTTTGTTTGGGCTGGGTCAACTGCTCCCTGTGTATAGCAGTCCATAAGTAAAAAAAGGGGGGGGGCTCTGCCTTGTTCACCCTCTTCTCTATTATGCGGGATCTAAGAGACGTCTATGCCCTATGTTCTCTTGCGGATGGGAGGACATATGAGGGTGTGCGGTGCCGGGTCCCCGGCGTCGCGGTAACACAGGTGACCTATATCATAATTCATCCCTGGAGGGGCCTCTGATGTATGTGGTCCCCCTTTTCAGTAAATTAGCCCTTGCTGTGCCTGAGCTGCCGCGGCCCCAACAGCGTAGGGTGCCTACATGTTTTTGTTGCCCCTGGCAGTCTTAATGTAGCGGCCGGACAGGCCCAACTCTTACATATATACCTTTAATCAGTGGAGGCTATTACTCGCTGGCCTCTATGGTCCTTCCCAGCTCCCCATTGGGTCCTGGGGAGAAGAGGGGCAAGTCTTTCCTGAGGGAAGGTGGTCTACGGTCAGATAGTTCTCTAACTGCTTGGGACAAGTACTAGTTGAGATCTATTATATTCACTCCAGGGCGGAAGTACATAACCTAGTACATAACTGAATACATTTAACATTATAATTGTCCATAATTCAAAACATTTAGCTTGTGTTACGACCTGATCTCTGTGACTGCAGTGGAACTCAGGCAGATATGTAAGGGCAATAGTATCATGCCTCCGTTTAGGAAGGAGTGTCTCAAAGCCTTCATGCGAGTGTCCAGTCTGGGGAGATCCTGGGGTTTTTTGCAGGTTTCTGCTGCAAGCGCTCTGGTTGTGGAAAACCCCAGTCCGTGAGCTTAGAGAGACCCGATTCCAGGGTAGAGATCGCGTGCATGGATCCGTTGTGATGGACCAAAAGCTTTGCAGGGTATCCCCATCTGTATATTACTTTGCGCTCTCGCAGTGTGGTAGTGACCGGAGCCAAGTGTTTCCGAAATTGTAAAGTTTCCGCAGAGAGATCTGCAAACTTTTGATGTGTCCATAGGGGTCAGGCAAATCAGCGTTTCTGCTTGTCTTCATCAGCTGCTCTTTAACGTGGAAGAAGTGAACTCGTGCAATGACGTCCCTCTCCGTTGAGATTGACAGGTGTTGTGGCCGTCGGAGACGGTGCGCTCTATCCACGAGCAGTTGGTCCGGGTGAATGGCTGGTAGGAGCAGTTGGAACATGTCTTGAAGGTAATCCGTGAGGCCTGCGGCTAATACTGTTTCCGGTATACCTCGGATCCGAATATTGTTCCTCCTCGATCTGTCCTCTAGATCTGCCAGTTTGATTTTATATGTTTGGAGGGTTGTTTCTTGTTCCCGCACTTTGGCCGCCAGCCGGTTATGTGCCTCAGCGCATTCATCTAATTTGTTTTCCACGTGGGCCGTGCGTTGGCCTATGTCGGAGATGTCTTTGCGGAGATCCGCCGCGAGACTCTGCAGCTGCTTCTTCATGTTGTCCTGCATCGTGTCAGCCAGGTCGGTAAGCATGGATCGCATTGCTGAAGTAGTTAGTGGTTGTTCTTCTGTGAGGGAACCCAGGGAGGCTGAGGGTGAGAGAGATCCTTCTCGAGAGCGGGCCTCTCCGCCATCTTTGTAATGGTTGCGGCCTTCCCGCGTTTTCTGTCCGGCAGTCCGTGCCAAGAAGAAGGACGCCCGGTCTGCTTTAATCGTTTTGTTCTTTTGCCTCTGAGACATATTGAGTCTGTAGGTGCTATAATTGGCTCTGTAGTCCGATTATTTTAGCTCCAGGGCACCAGAACGTTAGGAGCCTCACAGATGTGCGTCCATTCAGTTCAGGCACCAAGCCACGCCCCCTTTTCATGGTATTTTAATACTCCAGAAGCCCTGTAGACGATTTGTATATAGTAAAATGCATAGGGAGGTTGACTCCCTATCCCTAGATGATATACTGTTATTTTTTTTTTTTTTTTTACTAGAGTTACATATAATAGATTGGAACTTTATTTGAAGAGCATGAGCGATGGGAAGATAAGAGATAAAAAAAAATCTGCAGTACTTTATTTCTGCTATAGAGGGTACCTTTAGGTTGAGCAAGCTCACATCTAAGATGCCCTCTTAGTATACTCATGGGATTGGCTCCCATCCCTATCAGGCACGTGCTCAATATAGTCCAGACATTCTGGCAACAGTTGTGGGTAGAGGGTCAGCACTTTGATTTCATTGGTTTCTACTGTGTTGCTGCAGCCCTCCTTCAGCTCCCCACTATGTTTTACTTGCTTGTCCCACCGTTATGTTGCATCTTGTACTGTATAAATATACTGCCTGTAGTTCAATAAACAGGCAGTCTTTATTTGTACAGCTGCCTTATCTAGTGTTTGGGTAGAAGCTTTCATATGTATTCATCCCTTCATTCAGTGATTGACTTATGGATGTGCAATACCACTGAAGACGCTCAGGCTGTGTGAGGTATCAGGTACATGGGGTAGTCTGTGGAGGTTGGAAAGGAGAAGTGAAAAATGCAATTGTAGGTTCAGCTCTAGTTCCAAAATTAAGGACTAAGCACCCTATTCCTGTTACATATGTTTCTTGATTTATTGGTATGTAAGCAGCTTGTGCATTAGTGAAAATTAGCATTGGCTGCCGGTAAGTGGTCAACTTTTTGAATGTTAAAACATGCAAACAGAGATGGTTTAAACGCAGCAATATAAATAAGGGTTTGAGATATTGAAGTAGAAGGAAGCAACGTGAGCTTGTGCATATGGTTTTAGCAGAAAAGTTATTTTAGGGTTGGATTACCTGTCAAGCTACTCGCACACATAAGAAAACACGATAGGAGATCAACATATATTGATATATTTCACAATAACAGGTGACAAAATGAAGATGGATCTTGGTATCAAATAGAATTAAGAAGCTGGGTTAATTAACATATGTGTCATTAAAATGCAGCTGTGAGTCATTGTTAATACCATTGCTACTTAGCATTTAGCGTCCCTTATTATTCTTTATGGGCGCAAACAAAACTTTCAACACCCACTAATTGCCAGTCACTAAATGTTGAGGTTTGTAGCATGGAAATAAGCTTGGCAACAGCTATATTAGCAATTTTCTGCTAAATGTTTGCGACAGAAGTGTCTAGTCTGTGATAGCCTTAGATGATAACAGTGACAACGCAAAGCAAATATATAGAGAGTATGTTATCTAAATAAAATGAACAAAATACCAAAAAAAAAAAAAATCCTCAAAATAGGACACATCATAATTTGAACTTTGGTGCTCAGGTTTCTCTTTCCTGGTAATCCATAAACTTCAATAATCTTCGGAACATCTCCTGTTATTTTGTTATTAGGTGTTTTGTAACTACACGTATGATGACCAAACTGGAGAACATCTTGAGTGAGCCATATTCAGAAGGGCAAAAGGTCTTTTAGGACCCAGACAAATCTCTACCAGATATCTAGTTCACCTTCTATTCTTACTAGGGAATATTGCAGTTGCTCTTTTAACGTATGTGTTTTAGTTTATAAGTTAGAACTGCCTTTTTTCAAATAGTTTTACAATATTTAAAGAAAATTGTTAAACAAATATATCTTCCTTACTTTCTGACATTTAAAAGAGTTCTTCATTTTTTTTATTTTTTTTTAGAATATTGCAACTGAAGTGTCTGGGCTGTGTTATCTTAAAATAAAATAATGACAACGCAAAGCTAATGTATAGATAGCATGTTATATAAATAAAATGCACAAAATAAAAAAATTGGACACACAGGAACGTACACATAATAATTTGAACTTTGGTCCTCTGCAAGATTGTGTGAGGTTTCGCTTTCTAGTGAATATTGCAGTTTCCCCATTAACATAACTTAAAAGCTAAAACACATATGCTAATTAGTGATGCACCGAACTGTTCGCCAGCGAATAGTTCCTGGCGAACATAGCGTGTTCGCGTTTGCCACGGCGGGCAAACACATGCGCGGTTTGATCCGCCCCTATTCGTCATCATTGACTAAACTTTGACCCTGTGCCTCACAGTCAGCAGACACATTCCAGCCAATCAGCAGCAGACCCTCCCTTCCAGACCCTCCCACCTCCTTTACAGCATCCATTTTAGATTCATTCTGAAGCTGCATTCTTAGATAGAGGAGGGAAAGTGTAGCTGCTGCTCATTTGATAGGGAAAAGTATAGCTAGGCTAGTGTATTCAGTGTCCACTACAGTCCTGAAGGACTCATCTGATCTCTGCTGTAAGGACAGCACCCCAAAAAGCCCTTTTTAGGGCTAGAACATCAGTCTGCTTTTTTTTTTGTGTGTGTGTAATCTAATTGCAGTTGCCTGCCAGCTTTTGTGTCAGGCTCACAGTGGATACTGTGCCCACTTGCCCAGTGCCACCACTCATATCTGGTGTCACAATAGCTTGCATTTAAAAACAAAAAAACTTTTTTTCACTGTAATAGATTAATTAGCAGTTAGTTGTCTGCAAGCGTCTGTGTGTCAGGCTAACAGCGTGTACTCTGCCAGTGTGCACAGTGCCACTCATATCTGATGGCACAATAGCGTGAATTTAAAAACCCACAAACTTTTTTTTCACTGTAATAGATTGAATAGCAGTTAGTTGTTTGCAAGCGTCTGTGTGTCAGGCTCACAGTGGATACTGTGCCCACTTGCCCAGTGCCACCACTCATATCTGGTGTCACAATAGCGTGCATTTAAGAAACAAAACAATTTCACTTGGTATGTCAGAGGAGTTATTTACACATCCGTTTGAAGAAATGAGTGATGCGCAACCATTATTGCCAGAGGATGTAGATAACAGGGATATGTCTCATGCAGACAGCATTACACACATGGACGTACGGTGTGATGACGATGATGTTGTACCCGCTGCTGCTTCCTTTGCTGAGTTGTCAGATACAAGTGAAGCGGTTGATGATGATGATGCGTCCATGGATGTCACGTGGGTGCCCACTCGGCAAGAAGAAGAACAGGGCGATAGTTCAGATGGGGAGACAGAGAGGAGGAGGAGGAGACGAGTTGGAAGCAGGGGGAGGTCGTCGCAAGGAGCTAGTGGCACAGTCAGACAGCATGCATCGGCACCCGGGGTCAGCCCGACAGCAGGCCAATCAACGCATGCTGTGTCCACCACCAGAATGCAGTCATTGCAGAGCTCAGCAGTGTGGCATTTTTTTTTGTGTGTCTGCCTCTGACAACAGCAATGCCATTTGCAACCTGTGCCAAAAGAAACTGAGTCGTGGGAAGTCCAACACCCACCTAGGTACAACTGCTTTGCGTAGGCACATGATCGCACATCACAAACACCTATGGGATCAACACATGAGTACAAGCAGCACACAAACTCAAAGCCGCCATCCTCCTCCTGGTCCAGCATCTTCAGCCACGTCAACCACTGCTGTCCTCCTTGCCCCCTCTCAACCATCCGCCACTCCGTCTCTCACCTTGAGCAGTTCCCGCTCATCTGCCCACAATCAGGTGTCTGTCAAGGACATGTTTGAGCGTAAGAAGCAAATGTCAGAAAGTCACCCCCTTGCCCAGCGTCTAACAGCTGGCTTGTCTGAACTATTAGCCCGCCAGCTTTTACCATACAAGCTGGTGGAGTCTGAGGCGTTCAAATTTTTTTTGGCTATTGGGATACCGCAGTGGAAGGTACCCGGACTAAATTTCTTTTCACAAAAGGCAATCCCCAACCTGTACTCGATTGTGCAAAAGGAAGTAATGGCATGTCTGGCACACAGTGTTGGGGCAAGGGTCCATCTGACCACTGATACTTGGTCTGCAAAGCATGGTCAGGGCAGGTATATCACCTACACTGCGCATTGGGTAAACCTGCTGACGGCTGCCAAGCGTGGCTCTGCAGAGGAGTTGGTGACACCGCCACGACTGGCAGGCAGGCCTGCTGCCGCCTCCTCTACTCCTCCTACTCCATCCTCTTCCATAACCTCCTCGGCTGAGTCCTCTTCTGCTGCTGCATCTTGCTCCACATCAACGGCAACCCCCCAGCTCCCCAGGTACTATTCCACATCCCGGATACGGCAGTGTCACGCCGTCTTGGGTTTGACTTGCTTGAAAGCAGAGAGTCACACCGGACAAGCACTCGTGTCTGCTCTGAACGCACAGGTGGAAAAGTGGCTGACTCCGCAGCAACTGGATATCGGCAAAGTGGTTTGTGACAACGGAACAAATTTGTTGGCGGCATTGAAGTTGGGCAAGTTGACACATGTGCCGTGCATGGCACATGTGTGTAATCTGATTGTACAACGCTTTGTGCATGAGTACACAGGCTTACAGGACGTCCTGAAGCAGGCCAGGAAGGTGTGTGGCCATTTCAGGCGTTCCTACACGGCCATGGCGCACTTTGCAGATATCCAGCATCCTGGATACGGCAGTGTCACGCCGTCTTGGGTTTGACTTGCTTGAAAGCAGAGAGTCACACCGGACAAGCACTCCTGTCTGCCCTGAACGCACAGGTGGAAAAGTGTCTGACTCCGCAGCAACTGGATATCGGCAAAGGGGTTTGTGACAACGGAACAAATTTGTTGGCGGCATTGAAGTTGGGCAACTTGACACATGTGCCGTGCATGGCACATGTGTGTAATCTGATTGTACAACGCTTTATGCATAAGTACACAGGCTTACAGGACGTCCTGAAGCAGGCCAGGAAGGTGTGTGGCCATTTCAGGCGTTCCTACACGGCCATGGCGCACTTTGCAGATATCCAGCAGCGAAACAACATGCCAGTGAGGCGCTTGATTTGCGACAGCCCGACACGTTGGAATTCAACACTCCTAATGTTCGACCGCCTGCTCTAACAAGAAAAAGCCGTTAATGAATATTTGTATGACTGGGGTGCTAGGACAGCCTCTGGGGAACTGGAAATTTTTTTGCCACGTAATTGGACGCTCATGCGCAATGCCTGTAGGCTCATGCGTCCTTTTGAGGAGGTGACAAACCTAGTCAGTCGCACCGAAGGCACCATCAGCGACATCATACCATTTGTTTTCTTCCTGGAGCGTGCCCTGCGAAGAGTGCTGGATCAGGCCGTTGATGAGCGTGAAGAGGAAGAGGAAGAGTTGTGGTCACCATCACCACCAGAAACAGCCTTATCAGCATCGCTTGCTGGACCTGCGGCAACGCTGGTAGAGGATTGTGAGGAAGAGGAGTCAGAGGAGGAATGTGGCTTTGAGGAGGAGGAGGAAGACCAACCACAACAGGCATCCCAGGGTGCTCGTTGTCACCTATCTGGTACCCGTGGTGTTGTATGTGGCTGGGGGGGAAGAACATACCTTCATTGAGATCACTGAGGAGGAGGAACGGGAAATGAGTAGCTGGGCATCCAACCTTGTGCAAATGGGGTCTTTCATGCTGTCGTGCCTGTTGAGGGACCCTTGTATAAAAAGGCTGATGGAGAACGACCTGTACTGGGTATCCAGGCTACTAGACCCCCGGTATAAGCAGAAAGTGGCTGAAATGTTACCAAATTACAACAATCGGAAAGGATGCAGCATTTGCAAAATAAATTAAAGAGTATGCTTTACACAGCGTATAAGGGTGATGTCACATCACAACGGGAATCTAACAGGTGAAGAGGTGAAAGTAATCCTCCTCCTCCCACGACCACGCCGGCAAGGACAGTACGCTTTAAAGACGTGTTGTTGATGGAGGACATGCAGAGCTTTTTAAGTCCTACGCATCGCCACAGCCCTTCGGGATCCACCCTCAGAGAACGACTCGACCAACAGGTAGCAGACTACCTCGCCTTAACTGCAGGTATCGACACTCTGAGGAGCGATGAACCCCTTGACTACTGGGTGTGCAGGCTTGACCTGTGGCCTGAGCTATCCCAATTTCCGATAGAAATTCTGGCCTGCCCCGCTTCAAGTGTCCTGTCAGAAAGGACCTTCAGTGCAGCAGGAGGTATTGTCATTGAGAAGAGAAGTCGCCTAGGTAAAAAAAGTCTAGATTACCTCACCTTTATTAAGATGAATGAGGGATGGATCCCGAAGGGACTGACAGTGGGCGATACATTCGACTAAAAAAGGCCTGATGAGATGAGCTGCCTTGGGCTAAAAATGGTGACCCTTTGTAGGAGGAACAGTCCCTATTCTGCTCTGTGTCTGTGTGTATCATGGTCCCTGAGGACAGGTGTCAATCCATAACTGCCAAGTGACCCTATGTAGGGGGAACAGTCCCTATTCTGCTCTGTGTCAGTGTGTATCAGGGTCTCTGAGGACAGGTGTCAATCCATATCTGCCAAGTGACCCTATGTAGGGGGAACAGTCTTTATTCTGCTCTGTGTCAGTGTGTATCAGGGTCCCTGAGGACAGGTGTCAATCCATATCTGCCAAGTGGCCCTATGTAGGGGGAACAGTCCCTATTCTGCTCTGTGTCAGTGTGTATCAGGGTCCCTGAGGACAGGTGTCAATCCATATCTGCCAAGTGACCCTATGTAGGGGGAACAGTCCCTAATATGCTCTGTGTCAGTGTGTATCAGGGTCTCTGCGGACAGGTGTCAATCCATATGTCAAGGTGTCAATATGTCATATGTCAGGTGTCAATCCATATCCATTGTGATTTAGGAATGTTAGGTGATTTATGCCCTTTATGGATTAAAACCAGACTCTGCATCAACTGTGTAATTTTCCATGGGAGTTTTGCCATGGATCCCCCTCCAGCATGCCACAGTCCAGGTGTTAGTCCCCTTGAAACAACTTTTCCATCACTATTGTGGCCAGAAAGAGTCCCTGTGGGTTTTAAAATTCGCCTGCCCATTGAAGTCAATGGCGGTTTGCCCGGTTCGCCAGTTCGCGAACATTTGAGGAAGTTTGCGTTCGCGAACCGAAAATGTTATGTTCGCGACATCACTAATGTTAATGGAGAAACTGCAATATTCACTAGTAAGGGTAGAGGGGAAGGTAAACTGAACTAGATATCTGTTAGATATTTGGTTGAGTCCTTTTGGACCTTTGGCCTTCTGAGATGGCTCATCCAAGATGTTACACTAGTTTAGTCATCATATGTGTAAAGTTACAGAACACACAGATACAAAATAACAGGAGACGTTCCAAAGATTATTGAAGTTTATAGATTACCAGGAAAAGAGAAACCTCACACAATCTTGTAGAGCACCAAAGTTCACATTATGATGAGTACATTCCTGTGTGTCCTATTTTTTCTTTTGTGCGTTTTATAAAGATAACATGCTATCTATATATTTGCTTTGTGTTCTCTCTATTTTAATTTTAAGATATCACAGCCAAGACACTTCTGTTGCAATATTCTAAAAAAAAAAAAAAATAACTCTAAGACTTTCAAATGTCTGAAATGAAGGAAGACAGATTTGTTTAACAATTTTCCTTAAATACTGTAAATCTTTTTGCAAAAATGAAGTTATAATTCAGAAATTAAAGCACATGTAACTGCCTTTTTGCAAATAGTTTTACAGTATTTTAGGTAAAATGTTAAACATATCTATCATCCTTCATTGTTGACATTTGAAATTCTTAATTTTTTTTAGAATGGTGCAACAGAAGTGTCTGTTCTGTTAAATTCTAAAATGAAAATCGTGACAGCGCATAGCAAATATATAGATAGTATGTTATCTAAATTAAATGCACAAAAAAAATGGACACAGCAACGTACACATTATAATTTGAACTTTGGTGTTCTGCAGGAATGTGTGAGGTTTCTCTTTTCCTGGTAATCTATAAACTTTAATAATCTTTGGAATGTCTCCTGTTATTTTGTATCTGTGTGTTCTGTAACTTTACACGTATGTTAACTAAACTGGTGTAACATCTTGGATGAGCCATCTCAGAAGGGCAAAGGTTCTATAGGACAAATTGTTACCAGATATCTAGTTGACCTTTCCTTCTATTCTTTCTATTCTATTCCTACTAGGGACTATTGCAGTTTCTCTATTAACATATGTGTTTTTAAGCTTGAAAGTTTGAACTGTCTTTTTGCAAATAGTTTTACAGTATTTAGGGAAAATTGTTAAACATGTCTACCTTCCTTCATTTCTGACATTTGAAAATCTTAAGAGTTCTTTTTTTGTTTTTAGAATGTTGCAAAAGAAGTGTCTGATCTGTTATATTCTAAAATGAAAATAGTGACAACGCATAGCAAATATATAGACAGTAATGCAGAAAATAAGAAAATAGGACCCACAGGAATGTACACATAATTTGAACTTTGGTGTCCTACAAGATTGTGTGAGGTTTCTCTGTTCCCTGGTAGAGATGTCGCGAACTGTCCGCCAAACCGTTCGCGAAGTGTTCGCCGGCAAACAATAGCGTGTTCACGGCGAACCAACATACGCGATTTCTGGTCCGCCCCCTATTCGTCATCATTGAGTGAACTTTGGCCCGGAACCTCACAGTCAGCAGACACATCCTGGGAGGGAGGGTCTGCTGCTGATTGGCTGGAATGTGTCTGCTGACTGTGAGGTTCCGGGCCAAAGTTCACTCAATGATGATGAATAGGGGGCGGA